>NC_141685.1:1133761177-1134361177 GCF_964263255.1 Lissotriton vulgaris
TGCTGTTTTGTTGTGTTATGTTATGCTGTGTTTTGTTTTACTGTGCTATGTTTTGTTTTGCTATTCTTTGTTATGCTATGCTATGATTTATTTTGTTATGCTATGCTATGTTTTGCTGTGTTTTGCTAAGTTTTGTTATGCTATGTTTTGTTAAGCTATGCTTTGTTTTATGTTGTTATGCTATGTTTTGTTCTGCTATGTTTTGTTGCGTTATGTTATGCTATGCTTTGTTTTACTATGATATGTTTTGCTATGCTTTTTGTTATGCTTTGTTTCGTTATGCTATGCTTTGTTATGCTATGCTATGCTTTGTTGTGTTTTGCTATGCTATGTTTTGTTTTGTTATGCTATGTTTTGTTTTGTTTTGCTCTCCTATGCTCTGTTTTGTTATGCTGTGCTTTTGCTATCCTATGGTTTTGGTGTTTATGCTATGCTATGCTGTGTTTCGTTATGCTTTGCTATGTTTTGTTATGCTATGCAGGTGAGGGTATGTGAGTGTGTGTGTGAGTGTGTGCGTGAGGGTGAGTGAGGCTGAGTGAGGGTTTTTGAGGGTGATGGTGTGTGAGGGTGAGGGGGTGTGAGGGTGAGGGGGTGCGAGGGGGTGTGAGGGTGAGGGGGTGAGAGTGAGTGAGGGTGTGTGAGGGTGAGAGGGGGTGTGAGGGTGAGAGGGGGTGTGAGGGTGAGGGGGGTGAGGGTGTGTGAGAGTGAGGGGGTGTGAGGGTGAGGGGGGTGAGGTTGGGTGAGAGGGTGAGGGGGTGAGAGGGTGAGTGAGGGTGTGTGAGGGTGAGTGAGGGTGAGGGTGAGTGAGGGTGAGGGGGTGAGAGGGTGAGGGGGTGTGAGGGTGAGGGGGTGTGAGGGTGAGGGGGTGTGAGGGTGAGGGTGTGAGAGTGAGTGAGGGTGTGTGAGGGTGAGAGGGGGTGTGAGGGGGTGAGGGGGTGTGAGGGTGAGGGGGGTGAGGGTGTGTGAGAGTGAGGGGTGTGAGGGTGAGGGGGTGTGAGGGTGAGTGAGGGTGAGAGGGTGAGGGTGTGAGGGTGGGTGAGGGGGTGTGAGGGTGAGTGAGGGTGTGTGAGGGTATGTGAGGGGGTGAGGGGGTGTGAGGGTGAGGCGGTGTAAGGGGGTGTGAGGATGTGAGAGTGAGTGAGGGTGTGAGAGGGGGTGAGGGGTGAGAGGGTGAGAGGGTGAGAGGGGGTGAGGGGTGTGAGGGGTGAGGGGGTGAGGGTGTGAGGGTGTGTGAGAGTGAGGGGTGTGAGGGGGTGTGAGGGTTGAGGGGGTGTGAGGGTGGGTGAGGGGGTGTGAGGGGTGAGTGAGGGTGAGGGGGTGTGAGGGTGAGTGAGGGGGTGTGAGGGTATGTGAGGGGGTGTGAGGGTGAGGCGGTGTGAGGGTGAGAGGGTGTGTGAAGGTGAGGGGGTGTGAGGGTGTGTGAGGGTGAGAGGGTGATGGTGTGTGAGGATGAGGGTGTGTGAGGGTGAGGAGGTGTGTGAGGGGTCAGGGGGTGTGAGGGGGTGAGGGCGAGTGAGGGGGGGTGAGGGCGTGAGGGTGAGTGTCTCCAATGAAGGTCGCTGCATCGCCTTCTTTGAAAATGTTCAGTGCTGCAAATAGAGCATGCCGCCCTAATTATCACAGCATGAGGCCCCAAAGTGATAATTATGACAGCATGCAGAGAGGCGCCCCACACTGCTGGAGCACTCAACTGCACATTAATTATAGTTGAGTGCTCCAGCAGCCTGGGGTGCCTGTTTACATGCTGTGATAAGTGGGGTCTCATGCTGTGATAATTGTTACTTGCGGCGCACGATACTGATTCCCGCCCCTCCAGGACTCCCTGACCTGCCTCATGGTTGCCAAGGCAATATTTCTGAAAATATTGCCGTGCTACCGTAAGGCAGGTCATGGAGTCCTCGAGAGGTGGGATCCAGAGCAGACAAATCTGCTAAACAGGAGCTTTTTCCAATGGCAGGCCTCATTTCAAGAGACCAGCCAATGGAAAAAAGGGGCGTGGCTTCATGCCATACTGAAATCCCCTGCTCACAATATCTCTTTGCCGGCAGCAGGGCCATGCCCTGCAATGCAGGCTTCGACCTAAAAAGGAGGGAAATTGAAATAAAACAATTGCTTAGGGTCACACAGCTTGGTCAAGTGGAGAAGCCGGGGTTAATCCCAGGTTTTATGGTTTCACATTGCGCAATTGAGTTTAGCCACTAAATATATATGCTTTGCTTCCCCTACACCAACTTTACACCCCCCCCCCCCCCCCCCCCCCCCCCCGGCATCAGTGCGGCCCTCGGCCACACCAAAGAACAAACTGTGTGGTCCCTGGGAAAATGTTTGTGAGTACCCATGGATTAGGGCAACTGAACTGCAGTGATGATTGCCTACCCTGAATATCACAGTTTTGAAAACCAGCAGAATGCATTCAGCCTGTCATCCTTGTGAGGTCCATTAAATACACTCTGTTGGCTGGGCTAACTACCCAGGCTTAAAGAGATAACATTATTCGTAAGCTATTTATTTTTCCTCTAAGAATACCTGAGATGGAGGAAACTCCGTCTCTGTGTGCTTTCTACAGATCTATAGACTTGAATCACTTCACGGCAGCTAGTTACTGTATGTGTGTCTCCGAACAGGAAGTGAGGCGAGACACACGCAATAGGAAGTGTTACTTGCTTAACAGGAAATGTCCACCGACCTCAGCCATTTAACAAGCCTTGTTCCGCATCTTCCTAGGGTGGGGGAAGGTGAAGAGGAAGGGGGCAACCATCATGTACGATTTAAAATCTGACCGCCTTAACTACACCAAGCTGATGTAGACCAACCAAAAGTTTCCCTTCTTCTTGCCCCACGTACGCTGAAACATGTTGATGAGAGAGTTTAAACACAACTCAAAGAGCACAGTAGCTACTATGAAGAACGACAGGAAGTGAAACCACAGTATCAAAGTTCAAAAGCCTTTTCTGACACCAATGCAACGGAATGGCAGATTCCGAATCTATGGAGTGTTTTAGAAAGGTCAAAATTCAAAGGCACAAAAAAACAGGCCTATGATAATATTTACCTCACCACAGAACAGTGACAGCGAAGATAAGGCACAATAGAAGCTTGGTATGACCAGTCATATATGCAGAAGATGAGACACAACAGGGCCAAGCCAACCTGAAACATCCACAGAACCATTAAGCGGCATAAGACAGATTCAGTAGAACCGTACGAGAACAATGGCCATCAGAACAAGACCTACAATATCCAGGCCAACCAGAAACACCAGCGTGATCAGAGAACCATGACGGAGCCCTAGCCAGGCACCCTAAATACAAGATACGAGGGTCAACAAGCATCCTCATACATTGTCGCGTCATAAGAGTACCTATGATTAGTACAGTTTGCAATCTTCAAGTTATTCACCAGGTAATTAAAAGCTGTTGCATTCACAGTACATTTTTAGTGAAAGGGTCCATCTGTAATAACCCCCACCCATCCACAAACCACAGCAAATGTGTCTTGTATGTGAGTAATTGACATATATCCGGAGTAATCTCCTCTTCAATATTACAATAGAGGTAATAGAACATGTATTGACATGATTACCCCACTCCCTCCGAGACAATGCCCTGCTCCAGCTGGGAGTCGGAGTCCTGATGTACGGCCTCAATGTATGACCGGTAGGGGCCCCATATGTCCTTGTGCAATAGGCCAGACTATGTAGCCAATTCTGGACAGTTGGAGCAGACTTGCGCCCCAATGGATGGCCACCTCCTGCTTCGCCAGCAGCAAACCTAGAGATGCAAAGCGTCTGATCTTCTTGGGGAAGTTCACTGTATAACCCAACAGGGCCACTACTGGGGTGGGAGTCAAGGGGAGATTGATCATTGGCCCTAGTGTGTGATGTATGCGTTCCCAGTAGTGTTGCGGTTTCGGGCATAGGTTTATTCCATAATTCACTCGTGAGAAATAAAACAGGCTGCAGCAGAAACAAAATATAGACCCAAAACAGTATAGTCTTGTTATTATTTTCTGGGGCTGCACCCACAGAAGGACTAATGTAGAACCTACAGTGGCTTTACAATAATATTTTAGGAACATCATCACCAAACGGAGATGCATAAATCTTCGCCTAAATATATGGATCACTGCAAAGACGGCCCAGAGCGAGATCTGAACTGGTCATTCATTTGCGCCTTTCTGTACATTACTCAACTAGCCCTTTCACTATGAATGCTATCAAGGGATTATATTTTCAGTAACTACGTGGGCAATGGTGTTCTCTGTAATTGCCTTAAAAGGGGTTCTGTGGATTGCTGTAATGCCCATCTATGTAACAGGCTCATAAACCTCCAGGAACATATAAAGGCACACTCGCAAACAGATCAGTCAGAACTCCTCCTTCTCAGCCTCTGACATTTTGCCGTGGCCTCGGAAAACATGTCTGAGGCGTCCGGTCCCTTAGAACCCAGCACCTACGGCCTTATTTTGGCTGTAACAGCGGCTCATCTGATGGGATAAAGATCTCTGCCGGGCAGCTGAAGATCTAGAAATATGGCAGGCTTTAGTCCACTAGGGGTGAAGAGTATATCCCTCGGCTGCCCTGGCAGAACAAAGTACAGCCTGCCAAGGGCTAAACAAGCCCCTTAGTTCTCTTTGGCAAGCGATATCATCAGTAACAAAACATATGAAATCTTCAATTGTACAAGGCAAGTTCCCCAAGCCTTCCTACAACGTCTACACTAACAATAGGTTTGACCTGCCTTGGGTGAAAAACTATCATTCCGTCAGAAATGTATGAGTAATGGCTGAACTCTCAGCAATGTAAGTAGTCTCACAACTAAAACACCACCCAGAATCTGGGTCACGCTGCGCAGATCTTAAACAGTCAGGTTTGCAGGCTGGAGATACAATGCTCCTACATCTGGAGAGTATACACCAGAATGTGCAAGAAGACACCTTATGCTTTAGCCCCTTCAGCCCTTCCCACTCAGTGGTCAATGGATGCTATCCTGCAATAAATGTGTTCTCTTCAAACTCCTTGGTCCACTATCAACATTCAAAATTCTGCCAACAATATTCAGACTTTGTTCCATGCTCTTACAAAATATTTTAAGCTTCCCTATATACTTTTAACTTTATTCAGGCTTGTTTCTTTTTTTTGCGGTAACATGTTTTAAAGGAGAAACTATACATTAATCCAATTATTGCACATTTTCTCATTTGTCTGTATTTAAACGTCAGAAAAAAATATCGCCATGGATGGTGGCGATTTATTACATTGTGATGCAGTGAAGTAGCGGAACGTGCAAAAATATTTTGCCTTTACGAAAACGTCAAAAGGCTAATAGTGTGTGGATAAATGGCACAAAATGACTCAGTAATCGAGTTGGGCAAACTTACACCTCCGCCAACATTGAACATTCAGATGACAGGGAGAAGGAGGCACATTGATGGGCATCCATAAAGCAACCACCGCTGGTTGAGAAAACTCTCAAAGAATAAACCCTTCAAAAATGTCTTCTGCTAAAGACAAGTGATGGAAGGGCAACGGCCAAGGAATATCGAACTCTTGTCAGAGTTTCAGGATAAAAAAATGACTATGTATAACAAATCCCATTTAGATTAATTGTATATTAATTTATGTTGTGAAGCTATCCAAAATTTAAGGCATGGATCTGGTGCACCAGCACGAGCACTGAACAGCCGGAGACTGGGCCTCCATTCCCTCATTTGGCTGCACCCGACATATCTTCTATCTGCAGTTCTTGTAATTTAAACGCTAACTCCAGTGCTCTGTAGTGACTGTAGGGTAACATGGCAGCATTTGTCAAACCTTAAATATAAGGGACACATAGATCTATGATCAATATCATGTGGTAACCTTTTTGTAGTATCTGAAAAATACTCCTAGATTTACGTCCTTGGGGTAGCTAGGTTGCCATGAGCCCTAGTCGAAGCAAAGTACCTTCCCCCTCACAAGGGTGACATCTCAGTCTGTCAGTTGCCCCCGACACTCCTCAACCTCCTTCGACCTATTCTGCATCTGCCATATCAAAAACGTGCTGCCATTCTCATACACACTATAGTATTTCCACTCCCAACACTGCATTACTGCAAGGCAAAGCTGGAGCATCCTCCCCAGCCTGGGTACCCACAAAGGACTATGTAACACACTGAGCTTAGCAATACACATCTTTATTCATATGCGTGTAACTGTAAACTCAGCATTGTAAACCAGCCATCAGTGCATCCTGCTCTAATACATGCGTCACAGTTTTACAGAGTTCATCTGGAGTCAAAAGGGTTCTATCATTTCTAATTCACAAGACACTACATCTCTCTCTCCGTATAATGAAAAATTGCAATTGTTTACAAAATACTTATATAGATAGACATATGCATTCAAATTGCCTCAATTACGCTTCCTGCTGCTTTAATTGTTTGACCTGATCTTGTTCTGGCAATACTGGGAAGTGTCATCACCTATGTCCAGGATCTGCGTCAACGGTGATGCAACAACAACAGTTGTTTATGTTTCAGACCCAGTCTCTATTTCAGTTATGAGATCTGATGAACAATTGGTCAAGTGCCTAAAGTGAGAAGAACCGTGGGTAATAGATTTCCCAGAGCACTGGGCAGTCACCATATGTCCCTTGGTAGACACCATGTGAACAGGTTCTGCATCAAAAGGAGTATCAGATTTGTTTTACTATATATGCCTTACGAGCACTGTATCTCCTCTCTTAAAGATGATGTTCCTCGCATGTCATCTTTGTCAGCATACACTTTCATCTTTTATTTGTTTACCAAGTCCTTCTCATCTCATCTTTCTTTCTCTGATTGGTCAATTGAGGTAACTTGGTGTTCATTGCTCTCCAGAACATCAAAGTAGAAGGACTTTCACCTGTGGTCGAGAGGGGTGTTGAACGATAAGCCGTCAAGGTAGCATTTAATACAGTTTTCAAATTGAGTTTCTCTAGAGAGGCACGTTGCACTGCTTTCTTCAGTGTAAAACACTCAATAAGTCAGTTCGCTTGTGGCCACAAAGGTATGCTCTTTTGATGCTTTATCTTCAAATGCTCCAAGAAATCTCTGAACTCTCGACTATTGAAAGGCGGGCCATTGTCAGACTTTACTATGGCTGGAACACCCCTAGTGACAAAGATGCCATTGAGTCTTTCAATGGCTCGTTCTTGAGTTGTGGATGAAAAATCTTCAATTAGTGAAAATCGTGAGTATTCATCCATAATCACCAATAGATGATGCCCATTGTCAATTGGACCGAAAAAGTCAATGGCTATTCTCTCTCATGCATGTTTCGGGAGTTCTGACATGTTCATGTAGTTTTTGTATGTATGTATGTATGTATGTATAGGCATTTATATAGCGCACTACTTACCCGGAGGGTCCCAAGGCGCTTCGACCGCTGCAAAACCCTTCCTGGCTTCCCTGAGAGATGGTCCCTTAATGGGTATCTCCAGGGTGAGACCAGGCATCCCCGGCGGTCTGGTGGGGCCGTTAGTGAAGATGAGGCAAGCTAATGCCCAGAGTTGCCGAGTGTGATCGCTGATCAGAGTGGGCACCGAGGCGAGAGAATTATCGAGTCCGCTGACCCTGGTCCAGAAACCTGCCGCGCCGGGAATCTAACCCTGGTCCCGGGCCGTCCTCTGCTCTCGGGTCTGCCGCGTCTAACCAGTGAGCCACACTACTTCACTTTTGTAGAAAGGCAGTTGCATAAATGACAGGCCTTTAATTCCTCTTAAACCCGGTCATCAAGGTAAGGAAGCCAGTCTTGGTCTCGGGAAGCTCGTTTTGTGGAAACAATTCTACGAAGTCCTTCAATGGCTACCTCAATTATTTTCTGTCTCAGACTCTCGGGAATCAGGATTCTCGCCCCACTTAATATAACTCCGCTCTGAGTTATGGACAGATCATCCTTGACAGTTTTGTACTCTTGATATTCACCATCACTGGTGAGTGGTCAAGAGTGTTGGTTCAATGACTGATGTGTAATTATAACATCTAACTTTAACATGTCTCTATCATGGCTCATGGCAGTGATAATTTGAGTGAACGAAATGGCAGCTGGTATGTTTGGTTTTACAAGGAAGTTGATATAAGCCTCAGCCGTCTGGGATGGAGTATCGAGACCTTTTATTGGTACTCTGGAAAAGTAGTCAGCAGAGTTCTGACCATTTTCTGGACAATGCACAGTGGTATAATCATATGCTTGTAACCGTAGACCCCATCGTTCAATGCAAGGAGGCATTTCCAAATATAGCCAGTAAAGCTTAATGATCAGTACCATCGTAAATGGTTTTCCATACATGAATACATGGAAATGTTCACAAGCCCATACCACATCTAAGCTTTCTTTTTCAGATTGTGAGTATGCACGTTCTGTTTGGGACAAACTTCTACTTGCACATGCCAAAATATGCCTTCGAGCATGCAATTGTTCACTGTGCTGTACAAGGATAGCGCCTAACCCGACTTGGCTAGCACCAACCCCAACCTCTGTATGAAGCTTCGGACTGAAATATGCTATTTCAGTAGCGTTCTCAATGGCTTGTTTAATTTTCTTAAACCTTTTCTCACATTCATGTGACAAATGAAATGTAAAAAAAAAATTGTCAAGTCTCTCAACTGAGCACTTACAGTGGCAACTTTTTTTATGTATCAGGAACAGTAACTGGCCATGCCAAGAAATGAATGCACCATGGAATCATGTTACGGGGACCAGAATTTGACAGCACTTGTACTTTAGCAGGATCTGGCGTCATGCCCCATCAGAAAAGATATGGTCAAAGAATTTTAGCTTTGTCCTATAGAATTCACACTTGTTAGCATTCAAAGCCAAACCTGCTTCGGCAAGTAAATTACATATTTTGCATAAAATGAAAGACAAAACTCAAATAATACATTTTTCCAGTTTGAACACTCTGACTGCAGTGATGAGTGTGACTCTTGTCTTCAGTAGCTACACAGCAACATAGGCATAACTTCTCCTTTGACCTCTGCTGGCTCTGGCAGCCAAGGCCGAATGGCGCACTTTGTATTTCAAAAGTGATCATGCGCACTTTTCTGCCATTCAGCCCATGCACAATGATGCCTCTGATGTGCCCCTGCCGTTGATTCAGTGGATTCTGCTGCTTGGAGTCTGACTCATGCAGCAGAGGAAATAAGAAAGAGCTAACAGCAAGCTCCCAGTGCTGTAAGAGCTCCTGTGGTCCTAGTAGGAAGAGCTGCTAGAACAAATTTCAGATTGGGCAGGATACCACCAATGTTACATCATTGAACTCATAGGGATTCTGAAAAATCCAAACATTACAGAAAAAATAAAAGTCACCAAGTAGCCATGCCCATTCAGCTGGTGAATTATAAGGGGGTAGTATGTGGCAGGTGTTGCATTTAGGAACACGCTGTCACAAATATATTACAACGGCATGGTGTGGTAGCACCCTTTGATTTAGAGACAGCACATTTTCCATTGATATGACCACTAAATGTGCACAAACATTCAGTTTTACTGATAAAACTATATAGTTCACAAATGATAATATGTGAAAATTGTCTCTCAGCAAAGGAATATCTTATCTGCGGATCACAAAAGAGAGTGCCCTGCTTTGTTTTGATCCTATTAAAATCTTTGTTTCCATCACACTTTCCAAGTTATTTATTTAGAAATATTTGTACAGTTCAATTATATAAAAGTATTTAAATTATTTCGTGTTATAAGAAAATGGCGTTCCACAGCCTTTCCTTTCACATCAGCAAGTCTGTCATAAAGTTAATTTTACAAAATGCTCAGGTTTTGCAGTAAGAGAAAGAAAACTAAACACCAGCCTCCATGGTTATAGAATAAGCAGCAATTTGTCAGACCTCCATCTTTGAATGCACAGCAAACGTCAGAAGATAAAACGAAATTAAAAGTAATTTTTACTGCTCTTTCACCTTTGGAACTCCAGCATGGCTATTTTGAGGGTTCTGCAACACTCCCATACACTTACTTCCAGTGCCCATGCTTGTAAGTGTCCTGTCAGGGCTCAAGTGGCTGTTGTAGTTGGCCCCTTCCACCTCTGGGCAGCCGCAGTGCGTCCATTGGGGTGTAGGGGCGTAGCCTCACCAGCCACATGGACCCGCATCGCGGCGGCCGCAATCCTTACAATAAATTACTCTGTACTAATATTAATCCTTACAATAAATTACTCTGTACTAGTACAGAGTAATTTATTGTAAGGATTGAGAGTCAGCCGCCGGGACACACCCGCAGATAGACCGTAGTGCGCAAGTGCAAGTTGGGTTCCAACTTTCGCAAGCATGCGCACTACAGTACCCCAGTGGGACCCTGCGGGGACTTCTCTGCCTGCCGTAGCCCGGGTTTGCAAGGGGCGACAGGGCGAGCAGCAAATGTGCCCCCCCTAGCCAATCCTGGCAACCGCGCAGCATCCATCATTGGATGCCGCACCTGGGGGTGGTACACCTGGCTCACGTCACGCCGCACCCGGATGCGACGCCTCCATTTCTCCTCGTGGGTCTACTTTCTTCAGACTGGCATCAACCCCCAGCGAGGATGCGGCAGGAGAGAGAAGCGGAGGTTAGTCAGAAAGAGGCATGGGTGGAGGGAAAGCTGCCACACACATCCCACTGGCAGCCCTCGAGCACGCCGGCCTCCACCACAAGGTAGGAAAATGTGTACATTTAAATGGGAGCTCCATGTAATGAAAAGTGACACATACTCAGCGATACTCTCACAACTGCATCAAGGCGCTGTGTCGGTGAGATTTACTGAAAACAGCGCATTTCCCCTTGACATTCCAGAGACTCGCATAGTGCTGATGTTCAGTGCCGCATGTTCAGCTTTTCATGGTAGGGGTGACAACCCAGGAAAACAACAAAAACGAGAGAAGAAAAACATACAACTAGGGGGGCGAGGGAGGAGGGCATGGGCAATTTTCGCTCAAAGCGTCTTAATTCAGACCCACCCAGGCAGACATAATCAAGGAGTGGAAAGGGAAAAAATGCATGCCAAGGCGGAGGCCGGAAGGGGGAAGGCGAAATTGTTGTTGCTCGGCATGTGTGATGAAGCAAACAGGGGAGCACCCAAGAAAAATAGCAGGGGGTGACGCAGGGGAAAAGAACTATAATGTTTCAGTGGGCAGGGTGGAAACTAGGAGGAAGCTCCTGGGTAAGAAATAGCGTGAAGGGTCGTACTTTTGACAGGTGACATATACCAACAGAGGAGGGTGGGCGTGGCAAACGTGTGTGCTGCTGCTTTGACGTGAGTGGGGGGGGAAAGCAGAGAAAGCTGTATGTCTGACCGCTGACAGGTGTATCATTCATGAAATAGGACATCACTTTTAAACATAATTTAAAAATAAATTGGAAGTCTTCCTACTAAGGCAATAGTGGACTGCCTGCTCAGAGCGCAAAGGGGACAGTTTGTGATCTGGACGGGCAGGGAGCAGAGATGGCAGTGTTAAGAGGATGCAGGCAGTCAAGGTGTTAGTGTGGGGGCACAAGGAGAATAGAATATGTGCAAAGGGGGCGGTTTGTGAGCTGGAGGGGCAGGTAAAAGGGTGCATTAATCGTTCAAAAGTTGTAGGCAGTGGAGGGGCTTGGTGTGAGAGCACAGGGAGGAAAGTGGATGAGCAGAGCGAGTATGTGTATAGGGGGTAGAAGCAGAGATTTGGAAATACAATTAAAGGGAAGTTCAATCTTAAAAATAGATCAAATTTCACAGATCACAATCCATAAGCCTGACACACATGCAGGGTTTCCCAATGTATTCTCCATATTGGATAACGTGAACTGAGCTCCACCAATAAATGTGTGTACTTGGCTCCCAAGTCCACTTGTAACTCAGGTTTGCCTACCAGAACATCATTGGTTCAATGCACATTTCAGAGCTTTGTGCTCAATATTGTTATTAGGGATTAATCTAGAAAATATGGTTCAAATTAATTGACTACTTCTAAAATGAGAGATATAGTGTTTGCCTATTGTTCAGCCGGCATCCTCGACTAGAATTGTCAAAAAGGCCCAATCAATTCTGGAATATACCATGGTGGACTTTGAAGTATTCCAAATAGTAGACACCTAGAGAATAATCCACAAATTGGAGAGCGATCACAGTCTACAAGCAATAGAGCTCAGATGGCAACACTCCAAGGCCCCAACAACAAAAGACCTGACGACAACTCCTACCCTTTATAATCTTAAGCGATTAGCATGGAACGGAAAAAACGCGGGTGAAATCATGGTTCATGTGAAACTAATGCCGGCAGAAGACGAGGCAACAAACCCATTTGCATATCAAGAAAACTGGGAAAAAATGACTGCACTCCTAACCGACAAATTTGGTCAACAAAAACAAATTAACAAAAGAAAACCCGGTCAGTTACAACAAGCTCACTTGGGTGCAATAGGGAAAAAAAAAGGTTATTCAATCAGAAACTTAGAAAACTCAAAGGAAAAGACCCCAAGAATGGTGGCCACATCAGGCAGCAAATACATAATCTAAGGCAAATATACAAAAAAGAAGTATGGACTCTAAAGAAAAAATATCAAACAGAAATCTGGCAACAACTAATAGAAGCCAGTAAATCCAACAACAACAGGAAATTCTGGGCAGAAATCAACAAAGTAGCCAACGGAGCAGCCCTAGTTTTTAATGCAAACATATTACAGGAAGACTGGATACACCATCTAGAGCAGTCCCAAATGACCGACGCGAAAGTAAGGAATGAACACCCTCTCATCATCCAACTGACAGAAAAGCACGAAGAAGACCAAACCTTTGAAGGAACCTGGATAACGAAATGCCAAGTCCAAATGGTCCTGAACAAACTGAGGCCAAAAGGTGCCCCAGGCCCGAATGGCTTGCCTAAGGGGCTCTTCAAACAAGATCACTCGTTCTGGGCAGAATATCTCTCCCCATTGTACAATCATGCATTCCAATCAGGAAGCATTCCCTCCTCATGGAGAGGGAGTATTTTGCACCCAATTTTCAAAGCAGGAGCGCGCACAGATCCAGCGAATTACAGACTGATCGCGCTCATTGACGTAGAGGCCAAGGTATACGCATCAAATCTCCTGATTGCGCTGGAAGATTGGATCAGCTGTAACAACATCCTTCCAATCACCCAAACAGGGTTCAGGCCTGGAACCAATACATTATGCAATCTGACAGCACTCAACCTTCTTGTCGAGAGAGCAAAAGCCAACTCAACAAAACTGTACACCTGTTTTGTTGACCTAAAAGCGGCGTTCGATACAGTGCCAAGGGAGATACTATGGGAAAAGATGGCCAACTGGGGTACCCCCCAGAAGTTGTTACGGGCCATTATAAATCTATACTCATCCATCTGGGTCAAGATAAAACTCGGTAATGGGGACAGGACAACATCAAAAATCCCCACCCGAATTGGGCTCAAGCAGGGATGCGTTTTAGTCCCCACCCTCTTCAACATCTTCACTGCGGACCTTGATAAGAGCATCTCAGAGATTCAAAGCGATCCACCAAAACTAGCCCAACACAAAATAAGGTGTATGCAGTATGCCGACGATATTGTCCTGTGCAGCCAGACCCCGCTGGGTCTCCAACGCGCTATAACAAAGTTGCACAAATATACCAGCACGCATGAGCTGCAATTCAACTATAAAAAAACAAAAGTGGTTTGCTTCGCGTCTCACCAAGGGCAGCAAACATTCAGATGGCACATCGCGGGAAATACCATAGAGCAATGTCTCACCTATAAGTATCTGGGAGTACTTGTTGATTTAAGATGGTCACTAAAAGAACACACCTTGTACAGAAAATCTCAGGCAATCAAATTGCGGTTTGCCCTAAACATACTAAAAACAAAACTAATATGTCCATCTAACGAATACTTGCTGAAAGTGATCGCTGCCAAATTTTTACCCTCCCTCACGTATGGCTCCGACCTATTCAGAGGCAAAGATGCGAATTTCCTGAATCTCCAACAGTCAGCGCTGATCAAATACCTCTACCAAATTCCGAAGTTTGCATCACAGGCGCAGGTACGCCTTGAATTCGGATTACTTAACCAGATTCACGCAAGACAAGCCGCCTTAATAAAAACGTGCTGGAAACTAAGAGCAGCACAAGCGGACACACTGATGGGTCACTGTTGGACTGAAATCAACAATCAAACCAAAGGAAAAAAGGCATGGAAAAAAACACTGGAAGAAGCGTTGGAAAATCTTGACATGCAACAGACGTGGAACAATGAACATACCTTCGCGGCCTTTAAAAAAGCAGCCAATAGTGCGGCGAAACATAAATCCAGGATTGCTGACAAAGCAACATTGGCCAAGAAAAAACACGGATGGATGGTACTGGCCACGTACGACAGAAGCATTCCACAACCGTACCTAGTCAATTACATAACACCATCAACGCAACAAATGCTATTACGTTTGCGGCTGGGAACCTATTCCACAAAAGACCAGATCCCGGCATGGCGGCAAACTTGGCCAACATCATTGTGCAGACTTTGCGGTCTGACAGAAGAATCCCTGATCCACGTCTTGTGCATTTGTCCCGCTCTGAGCAACCTGAGACGGTATTATCTCTTCCAAATATTCCGCCTCTTCCATATTAGAACTTGTCGGTCGGCAGTCATGTTAGCACTGAACAGCGAACAGCTGCGGATAGCGTGCAGGGCCACCCGTTTTTTTCAGAAAGTGAGCCTCCTATTGATGAAAAACGAAAATGAGGCAACCAATGGGACAAAATACAAAGGCTAACTGAAACAAAAGACTTTGAAGCCAAACAATGAAAGATAGATTTTTTTTTTTGTTTTTACTCTGAAATGGTCACATGTCAGTAGATGTATTCTTATTTATTTTATTGGAATAAGTCCTCTTAAATTCTCTCTTTTTGTAAAGGTTTTTATTAACCATATACAATAAAAATTTTACTTACTTACTTACTTGCCTATTGTTCTAAGGTGCAATTAGATGATGGGTAATTAAATTATGGGCTATGTTCCGAAAAGTAACATCATGAATTCTGTCTGAGAAACCTACTGGAACGATATGGCATGGGAATGTCTGCAATGACTTTGTTCGCTCTTAAGGTAGCCTAGTCATTTGAATATTTCTTTATGTGCCACAATGTACCTCTTTAAAGGTAATAAGTCGCCCTGGGATCTAAATGCATTTCTTTTGCAGCACTGAATATTGGAGGAGTATTTTAGACCTCTGCTGTTTACCCTGTATCTAAATAAGGATTACAGTCGGGTAAAAATCCAGAATTTTTTTTTCCAGTTTTTTTATAGCACGAACATGTCCGAGGTTAGAGGTCTTTACATTGGATCAAGTTTTATTTCACTTTTACACACAGGGGCACTGAGTGATTTGCCAAGAACCGCAGGATGTTGATCCCAGGCAAGGATTGAACCTGGTTCCCCATGTTCCAATATCACCAGCTTTAGACACTAGTCCACATCTCATACGTTATGACACAGAAGCAGTGGTGTGGCAAGGGCTCCATGAACCCTAATTCAAGCTAGGACATTGCCCCCATTGTGCTGTAGTAAACAGCAGAAGCTACTTAAGTGAAGTGGGCCGCACACTCCACTGGGCCCAGTGCCACTACACTGGCTGCTTTTGCTTTGATTCTGGGTCTCCACGTTACAAAAGTGTCTCCTCAAGTTATAAATTTGACAGTAAATTGCTCTACCTTATTTGGGGTCTTAATAATAATACATCAGTTAAAATGCAGCTGAGTCATATTGCTATATCCTTTGATAAATTAAAAGCCTGTATATCAGACTTGCATCCACCCTTTTTAATGTATTCATTTGCTGTCTAAGTTAAAGAAGATACTTTGTTTTCCCCATGAATTGAGCATGGTTCAGGTCAGCAAGTTGACCTATGCAGACAACATCATGTTTGTCAACATCTTGCATTCTGGCCTTCAATGCGTGTTGAGTGCTCTGGAAAGTTCAACAAGCAAAATGCATTAAAAAAAACAATTTAGCAAAAGCAAATGTCTTTTGGCAATGTGAACAATGTTTATTGGGTCTATTGCACTGAGAAATATTGAACAAGTTACACAGAATATGTTTTTAGTGAGTAATATCCAGTGGTTAATTTGATTAAGCCTGATTCACTTCTGCATGTATTGTATTCATATTTAAATAGCACTTTCCATACTCCTTGCAAGGCCTGAAACACTTTCTGGGTACACTATTTATTTACCACTTCATACCCTGGGCAAGGCCATGAAGTGCCCTGATTTGGATCACTTTCCTGGAGGCCCTATGGAGTAGTTGGAGGGGTGTTGTTTATACTTTGACCTGTATAGAACGTGTTAGGTTAGATGTGTCTGGTTTGAACAATATGGTGGGATCATGGGGAGCCTCCTTTTGCTGTGCATATTCCTGGGGTGTAGCAGAAAGTGTGAAAATAAACACCACCAGGCATGCAGGGGCTTACCAACGTTAGTATGAACAGTACCAAAGTAGGGAACTTGTCATTTGCTAAAAGTGTTGGTGCCCCTGAGTACATGAGTCCACTCAGTTGCATCAAAAATCCTAACCAGTGGAGAGACTTTGTTAAGCCACCACAGGAATACTAAATACAGCCCGGCAAGGAAGGACAGAGGTGCTGACATGTGAGACACAGATACGCATAAAAAAAGAGGATAAACATGTGGCCTCCCCCGCCCCATTGGAGGCTCAAGAGAAGCTAGTGAGGAGGGGAAGGCAGAGGTTTTGGGCAAAACATCCCATGAATAACTAGAGACACCACAGTAGATCTGTGGGGCAATTCAGGAGCTGTAATGGCACAACCCAAGGCACATTGGAGATACCGCAGAAGAGGGACTGTAGGTCCACCCAGAGGTGGCAGAGGCGGATTCCAAATGAGTGCCACATGCACCACAGTACTGGAACATGGAGTGTGTGGAGGTAGTTCTAGGAAGGAAATGGTGCTTGGATTTAAGGTGGCGAAGGTGAGGCACAGTGGCAATATGGAGTAAGGCTGAAAGGAGAGATTAAGTGGAGTTGTTTTCTTTAATGAAGTCAGTTAGTTTGACAGAGAGCCCTCTCACATTCAGCTCACCCAGGAATAAGCCATTTAAAATTGCTCTATAGTCTGTAAAATGTTTGTAATCTGAGGGACAGCTCTGCAGCCTGTACTTAGACTCTGCATAAACAGAATAGTAGTGGAATCTGAAGAATAGTCCGGCAAAGCTAGCCTATGTTTGTGGTCCCAGTAGTGAAATAGCAGCAGGCGGGAGCGCAGAAGGTTAATGTGCCTGCTGCAAAAAACTATGTACCTGATGCAGATCACAAAATGCATATGATGTAAATAGGTCAGTGAGTCGCTGCTTTAGTCACAGAGATCCCAACTGCTGTGCAACTTCTTCTACTCTTAGAGCTGAGATATTCATGAAAGTCTTATAGTCTGAATTCAGCACCTGAGCGTAATAGGACGGAATGTATGAAGCTCTGTGGTTATACTGAATAAGCAGCTACCTATGTTATGCCATCTATTAATGTAATAACTGCACTTTCACAATTGCTTTATTAACCTTCCTGCTTTCTCAAATTTGCTTGAAAATGCATGATTTTTCTACTTTTTTTTCAAAATTTTCTTGGGGGGGGGGGGGTTATCCCGCCTAACCCCCCTTTTGGGGTTCGGGCTCGCTCGCTGCGCTCGCGTGCTGTATACAAATCACTTTGCGCCCCACCACTTTCAAAAGTCACCCACCGCCCCTGCCTCTGGGCCCTGGTGCATTGCATCACCTGCACCACTAGTAGTCAACCCCCTGATTTACCTTTAAAACCCATGCAAGCCTGGTAGCATACACATAACACTCTGCTAGACTTTTCACTCAATCGTGTTCGTCTGCTTTTTAAACACTGACAACAACAAATTTAACCTGTCAAACCATAAAACCCTTATGCTTTTACACAAATTGAGCTAGCCGAGGTTTTATGTTATGCATCGCGCTGCAGGAGGAAGGAGCAGATGCGATCAGATTTTTCGTGAGGGATGCACCTTGATGAAAGTGTGACTACAGGGGGTTCCTGGTCCTCTCTCCATGGGGCCCCAGAAGACCCATCAGTGGAGTACATATGGGCCGGATATAAGGGAAGTGACACAGATCACTCTTTGTTTGGCAGTGGCAAACCAAATGCATGTTTGCCATGTTAGGATCCTGTGTTTCCGTCCTGAAGAATGCCACGGACTCACACAAGCAATCAGGCAGAAAACATTTGACAGTACAGTATTGATGGGGTACTAATTCCCTTTGCCCCCACGGTTGGGTTTAATACCAAGTGTCAGTCATAGCTAATAAAAGGGACAAGTGGGATGGCACCTTGGTTTTTAGCATATTTAGGTCACAGGTCCGCTCTTAGTTAGAAGTGCTTCACTGTCTTCAGGTGAGGGCCCGCTCTCCATCAAACCGGGTTTTAGGAGAGCGTGGATTGCCCTATGATGAAGCATGACACATGGTGGTGTGTGAGGACATCCTGTCACATTTTTGTGTATGTCCAACAAAGGACAATGTGTTGAGTAGGGTCAGGAGGGATGCATACCATAAAATAATTTTTGCATGTAAAACTTGAATAGCTCTATTTTTGTGAAAGCATTGTGGTTGGAGGCCATCTCACCTTTGGGACCCCAAAGCCTCTAGTTCCCTACCCTGGGTATATTCCAGGTGTGTGTGTGTGTGATTGTAAACCATAAAACCCCCCACAAAATTAACAAATTGACCAGAGTAACTGAGCACAGAACTATTGATGAACACAGATTCTCAAAAGCAAGCTAGAAATCTAGTATCATATCTAGACCCAGAGTGTCATCTTCAAATAACTTTTTTCACTCCCAGCCTGAAGCTAACATACGTAATAAGTCTTAAGTCCACACCAACAGAGTTGCACTGGAGCACGTGTGTTTAATTAGTTTCCAAGTTAAAGTAATATGTAAGAAATGCGTTACTTACCTGTAACTGCAGTTATCCAGTATTAGTGTTTTTCATAGATTCACATGCCTGAATCATTCCCCGTCGTCGAGACGGGAGCCTCCGGTATATAAAAAAGTAATGTCCTAAGACATACATATAAAAGAATAGGCCTAAGGGTCTCACCTTAGTGTCCTATCTAGGTCCTTATGTAGGAAGGACCAAACAGAGTAGGCCCAAGGGTCCCACCTTGGTAGCCTATCTGTGTCCTTTTGTAAAAAGGACCAAAGTAAAGAGAAACAACCAATCAGCTACTACCTCCCTCTAGAACCTTCCTGTCAGGAGCCTCAGTCTTTCAGATTTTCGTACGCACCAAGCTAGTTAGGTGTAAACTTGTTAGAGAGAGAGGTGAGTCCTTCCAGGGGAGGCGGGAGGGTGCATGTGAATCTATGAAAGACACTAATACTGGATAACTGCAGTTACAGGTAAGTAACACATTTCTTATCCAGTATTTGGGTGTCTTTCATAGATTCACATGCCTGAATCAGAGTAGCAAGCAATACAATATGCACATTCTGTGTTGGTACAGCATACATAAGTCTGCAGATAGGAAACATTTGCGACTGTAAACCAACAACATACAACGTCATGTTGTATCTAGTAATAAAGAGATGTGCATACCAGTCAAGGATGGTGGGAAGCAAGAAGGCTCACCTCACTGGAATAGATGGCGAAGCACCGCTCTGCCCACTGCTGCGTCTTTCGTCCAAGCAGTAGTGCCTGGTGAAGGTATGTGGGGACTTCCAGGTCACCGCTCTACAGATGTCCAGGAGTGGCACTCCAGCAAACAGTGCCGCAGATGTGGACATGGCTCTCGTGGAATGGGCTTTGGCCCGCGAGTCCAAAGGCCGCCCAGCCTTGTCATGGCAGAAAGTTATCGCTGAAGAGATCCACCTTGATATACTTTGTTTCGTCAAGGGCATGCCCTTCCTTGGTCTGCTGAATGCGACAAAGAGTTGGGGTGATTTCCTGAATTGTCTTGTTCTGTCAATATAGAATTTGAGGCATCTCTGAATATCTAAAGAGTGCAGCGTTCTTTCAGCCGAAGTAGATGGGTTCGGAAAGAACGATTTGAGAACTACTGGCTCATTAAGATGGAAGTCCGATGGGACTTTGCGTATGAATCGTGGGTTAGTACGCAGGATGACTCTGTCCTCTTTGAATTGTAAGAAAGGGTCTTGGATGGAGAGGGCTTGCAATTCACCGACCCTTCTGGCTGAGGTTAAGGCCAGGAGGAGGGCCGTCTTCCACAACAGGAATTTGATATCCGTTTTGTGGATAGCTCGAAGGGATGCTTCATCAGTTGGTGAAGGACCACGTTGAGTTGCCATGACGGAGGGATAGGTTTTGGCCTTGGAAAGGACCTGAAGAGGCCCTTCAGGAATTGTTTGATGAGCCTGTCCGCCCACAGGGAAGGACCCTTAGAAGTTCTTGTGAACCTAGATATTGCTGCCAGGTGAACCTTGATGGACGCATGGGCAAGTCCTGACTGCGCCAGGTGTAGCAGATATGGCAGCAGTTGCTGTGGGGTGACATGGAAAGGGTGTAGGTCTTCTTTCGCACACCAGACACAGAAACGTTTCCATTTGAGAGGATAGGTCTTTTTAGTGCTGTCAGCTCTAGCTTTAGCTAGGACATCTCTACACTCCTGCGGAATGTTCAGGTGGCTGAATTCGCGGTATTCAGGAGCCAGGCTGATAACTTCAGAGGGCCCAGGTTCGGGTGGAGAACCTGTCCTTGGGACATTGTGAGCAGGGTCGGATGACTGTGTAGGCGAAGAGGTGGTTGGATAGACAGGCAATGAAGTTCCGTGTACCAATGCTGCCTCGGCCAGGATGGGGCGATGAGAATCAGGGTGCAGGGCTCCGATTTCATCTTCCTGATTACCCTGGGTATCAGTGGAAATGGCGGAAGGGCGTAAGCAAACACGTTCCGCCAAGCTATGGAAAATGCATTCCCTAGTGTTCCTGGTTGGGGACGCCTGCTTGCGAAGCTTGGGCATTTGGCGTTCTCCCTGGTGGCAAAGAGGTCTATCTGTGGTGTTCCCCACTCCGCAAAGATGTAGTTTATCGCTCCCGCATCCAGCTCCCATTCGTGGGATAGAGACTGTTCTCTGCTCAGGGCGTCCGCTAGGACATTGTCTTTGCCCGGAACGTATTCGGCTTTGAGTGTTATGCCATGCTGGAGGAGCCAGTTCCAGACTCTCTGAGATTCTTCTTCTTCTTCTCGAGAGAGAGAACGCGTCCCTCCCTGTTTGTTCAGGTAGTGCATCGTCGTGGTGTTGTCTGTCCTGACGAGCAATGGGGAGTTTCGGATGCGTGGGAGGAACGATTGGAGCGCCAGAAAGACTGCCCTTAGCTCCAGAATGTTGATATGGAGTTTGGATTCCTGCGGCGTCCATTTGCCGTTGATCTGTAGTTCTTGCAGGACCGCACCCCAGCCCTCTAAGGATGCGTCCGTGGTGACTACATGTGGTTGCGCCGGAAGCAGGAACGGCAGTCCCTGCGACAGGTGTTTGGTCGACCTCCACCATTGTAAATGGTTGACTATAGATTGAGTGACTCGTATGCGGTCTTCGAAGGATCCCGCAGCTTGTGTCCACTGCCTTGTCAGTTCTTCCTGAAGGGGGCGCATTTTTAGATGGCAGTGTGGGATGAGCAGAATGCATGACGACATCATGCCGAGGAGCGACTTGAAGATACGGACAGTCAGAGTCTTTTTGGATGCCACTAACGTGGCTAAGGAGATAAGTTTCGATTTTCTCTCCTGTGATGGGAAGGCTCTTGCGCGTTCCGTGTCCAGGGTCGCTCCAAGGAAAGTGATGACTTTGCTTGGTTTCAGTGATGACTTCTCTTTGTTGAGGGTCAGGCCTAATTGGCGGAAAAGATGCAGACAGGCGCTGGAAGACGCGGCTGCGGCTGCTGTCGACGGAGCCTTTACCAGCCAGTCGTCCAGGTATGGGAAAACCTGGTGTCCCTGTTGACGAAGAAAGGCTGCGACAGGAGAGAGGCATTTTGTAAATATCCGTGGGGCAGATTTTAGGCCGAACGGGAGAACACGGAATTGGTAGTGGACTCCTGCCACTGCGAATCGGAGGTACTTCCTGTGTCCTTTGAGGATAGGGATGTGATAGTAGGCGTCCTGAAGATCTAGTGATGTCATGTAGTCGCCTTGTTCCAGGAGTCCCAGGATCTCTTGTAGTGTGACCATACGGAACGACTGTTTCTTTAGGAACACATTGAGTGCCCTCAGGTCGAGGATCGGTCTCCATTTCTTGCCCTTTTTGTGAATTAGGAAGAAGTGGGAATAGAATCCTTCCCCCTTTTGGGCGTGTGGAACTTTTTCTATTGCACCCTTTTGAAGCATGGAAGCTATTTCCTGAAGGATCAGCCGTAGGTGTCTGTGAGGGCGTTTGGCAGGTGGTGTCGGTGGGGGATTTGAGAGGAATTCCAGTGAGTGGCCGAATTGGGGAAGTTGTAAAACCCACCGGTCCGTTGTTATTTGTCGCCAATTCTGTAGGAAAAAAGAGAGTTTTCCTCCAAGTCGTAAAGAATGTGATGGTGGAGGGGCTGGCCAATTGATAGAGTCATTGGCGATTGCCTGCGGGTCTCTTCTGACCTTTTCCTCTGTAGGACGATTTGTTGTAGGAAGTTTGACGTCCCGACTGGTTTTGACGCTGTTGGAACTGCGTCTTGCCCTGTGAGTACGAATAGGAGGACCTATTTTGGTAGGAACCTCTGTACGAAGATTGTCCTCTCCCTCTGTTGCCACGAAAGGACTGATTTCTAGATTGTAGAGTTCCCAGAGCTCTGGCTGTATCGGTGTCCTTTTTGATTGTGGTGAGGGCTTCATCGATCTTTTCGCCGAAAAGATGTTCGCCATCATACGGCATATCAATTATTTTAGTTTGGACCTCCTGTCGGAAGGAGGTGGCCTTAAGCCAACCTTGACGTCTTAGAACAGCGGCGCCCGCCAGCTGTCTGAAGCCAGTCATGGCTACGTCGATGGCACAGTCGATCAATTCCGAAGCCGATGTTTGTCCCTCGAGGAGTAGCGAGTGTGCCTCCTCTTTCAAATCCTCTGGAAGCTCAGCGAGGTAGGGCGCGATGTGCGCCCAGAGTTGACGGTTGTAGCGGCCCAGAAGTGCGATAGAGTTGGCGATCTTCACCGTCGTCGCAGACGTGGTGGAAAAGCGTTTTCCGATGGCATCCAGCTTCCTGCCTTCTTTATCGGGTGGTGTTGATAAGGGGGATGCAGGGTTTCGCGAATTCTTCTGCGCTCCCTGAGTAACCACGGAGTCTGCCTTGGGGTGACCCGTGAGGCATGCTGGTGCCGATGATGTAGCTTTATATTTTTTGTCAAGTCTGGGCACTACTACCTGCAGAGACGCCGGCGTCTGCATGAGTTGTTTGCCCTGTTTCAGTAGGTAGTCAATGATCGGGATCGATCTTGTTGTTTTCTTCGTAGGTTCCTTGAAATCATAGAGGAAACATTCAGTCTCCTGTGTTTCCATGGACATATGGAACCTTTTGGCTGCCCTTTCCATGAGGTTATGGAAGCCGCCAATGTCTGCGGGTGGAGACTCCGAAGACTGTGGCTCTGGAGAGGCCGGAGAGTGAGTGACGTAGTCCTGGTCTGCGTCCGGGTCTGTGTCATCGTCGCGGACTTCCCCTTCTTCATGGTCCCTCTCATCGTCATCGGACGAGATGGGGTCTTGTGCTGGATCCTGAGTTCTAGGAAGTACCAGCGGAGGGGGCTTATGTCGTGGTACAGGCGCAGGTACCTGCGGAGCCGGAGGAGCAACAGGAGTGGCTTTTTCTGGAAACCGCTCTTTATAGTCTTGGATGAGGAAACGCAAGTCCGAAACTAAGGATGCTGGCAGGCACACCATTGGTGTCACTTGTGTGTGTACCTGAGTATGGACAGCTTGAGTCACAGGTTCCTCAACATCTTGCTCCTCATCTGTACTCTGGCACTTAAGCACCAGTTCCGAAGGGCTAGTGGCCTGGGTAAACGGTTCCTCATCCATTTCTTGGTCTTGTAAGAAGCAGGATGGTGTTAGTTGCTGCACCTTACTAGGTGATGTCATGTCCGGTGTAATTGGTTTTTTGGTAATTCTGATTGTGACATGGGACGTCTGGGCATCCATAGCATGTGAGAGCAGCTCAGACTCCTTCCAGGTACCAGTTGCCGTCGACGCTTGTGTCGATGGTGTCACCAAAGAGCTTTCCGTCGTCGACGGAATTTTACCCTTCGTCGACGGTATGTCCGTCGTCGACGTCCTCGTCGACGGAGTCCTCGCCGATGGCAACTTTTCCGCCGTCGACGGGGTGCTCCTCGTCGACGATGGAGGTTTCGTCGACGTTGTGGCTTTCGTCGACGGTGTCGTCGTCGATGTCTTCGGCGTCGGCCGTGTCGTCGAGGGAACAGTAGATGAAAGTAGTCTACTCGTCGACGATGAAGGTGTCGTTTTCGTCGACGAGGAAGACGCCGACGAGGCCGTCGTTGTCTACACTGTCGTCGTCGACTTAGAGACGGTTTTCAGCGCTGAGGAGGTCATCGACGTTGTCGTCGTCGCTGTAATCAGCGACTGCTTCCTGGGGACAGGAAGGTCCTTGTCAGACACAGTTGGCTTGCCCTCTGAAGACTTTCTGGCCTTCTTAGGAGGGGTGTCTGAGGGGCCAGGAGAGGAAACCCTAGGCCTCTTCAAGGAAAACTGCGAGGCGCCAGACATGCTCTCACCTTCAGAAACCAAGTTGCCTTCTGGCTTGTTTTTAAGTCTGTTCAGCCATATCAGAAAACGTCCTTCCCGGTCCTTCTGGGTTTTTTTTTTTTTTTTACTGAAATTTATTTTATTGTTGCATCAAAGTATACAGGTACAGTGTAATTGATCTGCTGACATGGCCTCAACATTCAGCCACGAACAGCCAAGCGTGCAACGTTTTTTTAGTATCTATATAACTGGTGCAAACATACATTTTCTTGAATGATCAATGTAGATCGTACAAACATGTCCGCAGGCCGGGAAACAGTAAATCTATATCGCCAATGGGGCGGTGGATAACAGCAGGTATGTAGGATCCCACCTTGAGAGCGTTGGATCAAGGTCTGCACTGTCCATACAGTGGTGGCACCTGATAACGAGGGGGACAAAAACCGTGGGTGGGAAGCATATGGGCGCTAGCAGGCTCTAGGCAAGGGGATACTGGCGACGGGTGTCAGGGGGGGGGGCCTCGGAGCTAGTTGGTCTGCGCTCCATGAGAGGGGGAGGGAGGGGGATAAGAGGGGTGAGCAGGGGGTGAGTACCCCCGGGAATGCGGGCATCGGGGTGGGTGGCATGTCATACGAGAGTTTGATCCGGTTGTAAAGGGTGCCGGGAGACGGTCCCGGGACGGTTGGCACCATGTAGTGGCTATTGATTCTCTTGGGTGGGGAGGGGGGGGGGAGGAGTAGGTAGGTCTTCTGCATGTGTGGACTGTCGGAAGCTGTGGAGGAGCATGGCCCAGTCCATGGACAAGGGAATTTTACGCGCACCCCTGGCTTCTTCCTCTCTAAGGGCATCCTCTTCCGCCGCCGCCCATTTTCCGACCGCACCCTTCCATGCCGCTACAGGGGGACCCTCCGGGGAGCGCCAGCGCATGGTTATACATCTGTTTGCCAACAGGAGTGCTAATGATACGAAACGTTTGCGCACTGGGTCTCCCTTGGGAACATGAAAGATGCCTAGTGCACTGGACTCCCAGGTGGCTAGTGTAGTGAGACCCGTGAGGTCCGCCAGAGTGTCATGTACCGCCCGCCAAAAGGGGTGAAGGTTGGGGCAACTCCAGAACATGTGCCGAAAGTCCGCCGTAGGGGAGCAGCATCTGGGGCAAAGGAATGTTGTGGAGGGATAGAACTTCTGTAGTCGCGCTGGGGTGAGGTATGCCCTGTGTAGGATGTAGTATTGGATGTTCTTGAAGCGAGCGTTCCTAGAGACGCGTTTTGGGGCCTCAAGTGCTTTAGTCCATTCAGAATCGTGTAGTGCGCGACCTATGTCCTCCTCCCATGTGGCTCTCAAAGTCGTAAGGGGAGTATGTGAGAGTTCCCGGATGGACTTATATAACCAGGTGATTAAGTGGCGTCCCACCCCCATTTGTAGGATTGTGTGTATTACTGGATGCGTGTCTGGCTCGCCAGTGCAGAGATTAAAATGGGGCCGGTATCCATCAAGCAGCTGTCTATATCTGAGGAATTGGCCTGAGGGGAGTCCGTATTCAGCGGTCAGGCGGTCAAGCGATTTTAGCTGGCCTTCCTCGAAGAGTGATTCCAAATCCGTGATGCCACAGAGTGACCACTCGGTGAGCACTGGAGCGGTGAAGTAAGAGTCCTGTCTGGGGCTGCCTATCAGCGGCAGTAGCGGGGAGTACGGAGGTCTATTAGGGGACAGCCGGTGGATTCGCATCATGCATCGGCGCGCCATTGCCACTTGGAGGGGGTATGTGCGCCGAGGCTTGGTGCCCGGGAGGAGGAGACGGGTGAGTTCTGGGGTTGCGATTCTGCCGGCTGAAGTGACAGTCTCCTGAGGGTAGCGGTTTGCCGTCCAGTAAGACAGCCATTGGAGTTGTGCCGCGAGGAAATACGCCTCGAAGGATGGAGCTCCGAGTCCACCTTGCGTCGTGGGAAGTTGGAGGGTTTTCAGGGCAACCCGGTGACGGCCCTCGCCCCAGATGAGGGTTCCTAGGAGGGAATCGACAGCGCGGAAGAAGGATCTGGGTGGTATAACCGGTAGGTTTGTGAAGTGGTAAAGGAGTCGGGGAAGCATCACCATTTTAGCTAGGGCTATCCGTCCTATCGGGGCCAGGGGGAGTCTATTCCAGAAGGCGACAGTCGGGCGCAGACTAGCAAGCACTGCGCGGTGATTACCTTCAAGCATGGCGGCCGGAGAATGGTACAAGCGGACACCGAGGTATCGGGGAGCCTCCGCGGACCAGGAGAGTGTATGTGGACCGAGCTCGACCTCCCGGGGGGGTAGGTTCGGGTGTAGGGGGTAAACTGTGGACTTGTCCCAGTTCACCTGTAGGCCCGAGGCGTCCGCAAAGTCCACCAGTGTCGCCCCTATGGGGGCCAGGTCCGTTTCGATGTCCCGGACGTATATGAGGAGATCGTCCGCGTACATGGACACGCAATGCATGTCGTCCGCGAGGGGAATGCCCCAGTTCACACCCTCCAGGCGTAGTCGAACCGCCAGTGGTTCGACCGCCAACGCAAATAAGAGCGGCGACAGGGGGCACCCCTGTCTTGTGCCCCGTCGAACTCCGAATGCTGGTGATATATGTTTCCCGATCCGAACTCGAGTGGTGAGATCGGTATACAGGAGGCGTGTGTACGCCAGGAGTGTTGGACCGATATTAAGGCGCCGCAGGACAGAGAAGAGATAGGGCCAAGTGAGGGTGTCAAATGCCTTTTCCAGGTCCATAATGAGACAGGCGGCGCGAGGAAATCGGTCACGCACCTGATCCTGGACATGGAAGACTCGACGGAGATTCTGGGAGGTGTTTCTTCCCGGCACGAAGCCGCATTGGTCGGGGTGGACCAATGGGCGAATGATCTTCGCATACCGGTCCGCAAGGATTTTCCCCAGGATCTTACAGTCGGCCGACAGGAGCGTGATGGGGCGATACGACCCCAAATGGAGTGGGTCTCTGTGGGGCTTGGGAAAGGTGACGATCACGGACTCTCGTAGTGACTGGGGCAGCCTGCCTAGATGAAGAGACGCCCCAAACACTCGTGACAGACGAGGGACCACCAGGGGGGAAAACGTCGAGTAGTATTCCAGTGGGAAGCCGTCCAACCCCGGCGCTTTATTACGAGACATGGCACGTATCGCCTGGGTGATGTCAGATGGGGCAATCTTGGCGTCGAGGGAGCGTTTGTCGGTGTCCGATATTGTGGATAGAGTCAGAGGGTCTAGAAAATTGTCTACAGAAGATGGGGAGTACTGGGCCGGGGTCCCGTACACTTGTGTATAGTGACGCTGGAACGCCAGGAGAATCTCGGCTTGTGAGCGCACCAACACACCGTCCGGGTTGATGATATCTGTGATTGGCTTAATTTCGGTGTCCTGCTTCGCCATCCAAGCCAACAGCGCCCCCGTTTTGTCCCTGTCCTTATGCATCCTAGAGGCGTAAGCCCTAAAATTATACTTCCGGAGATCGGCGCAGGCGGCTTGGTATTCCGTCTTAGCCTCGGCCGTGAGCACAGCGTGCTCTTCCGAGTCGTCAAGTCGTTTAGTGAGTGTGGCTAAAGTCTGCTCCGAGGTCAGGAGCGTCCGCTCCAGATTGTGGCGAACCCCCACCACCTGTTTGATGCATTCTCCCCTAGCCACCACCTTAAACGCGTCCCACTCCACTAGTACCGACGACGCCGTGTTCGCATTATGTGCAAAGTAGTCCCGTATACAAGTTTCATGCGTGTCTCTAAATACTGGGTCAGTCAGGCAATCTCGAGGAAGGCGCCAGGTGGGGACCGGTGGGTGGGGGGGCGCCAGGTTAGTCGTATAATGTGAGCGTCGTGATCCGAGAGGATCCGTCCCAGGTAGTCCGTAGACGTGATCTTAGGGAGAATTGGTGCAGAACAGAGGAAGCGGTCTAGGCGGACCCGGAGGTTGTGTGGGATCGAGTGGAAGGAGTAAATGCGAGCCAGTGGGTGGAGGTGTCGCCATGCGTCAGTGAGCGCCCAGTGTGTGACCCAGGTCCTAAAGAGTTCTGCCTGCCTGGGGGCCGGGGAATGTGCGGGAGGAGGATGCGAGCGGTCCAAGGTGGTGTCCAGTGTGCAGTTAAAGTCGCCCCCCAGTACCCATGGGACCGTGGTGAACTGGGCCAGAATGCCCGTGAGGTGATCCCAGAATTTATCCTGGTCTGTGTTAGGGGCGTAAATGCTGCCAAGGAGTATTCCCTGTCCGTCCAGGATTCCCTCCAGAAGCGCATACCTACCCTCTTTGTCCACCACCCGTCGGAGCACCCGGAAGGGAGTGCCCGGTCTGACCCAGATTAATGCGCCGCGTGCAAACGCTGAGTATTGCGTGGCACAGAGGGTTCCACGCCATTTAGATTGCAGGCGAGTGAGTTCGGTAGCATTTATGTGGGTCTCCTGGAGGAGTGCGATATTGGCTGACATGCGTCTAATGTAGGCGTACACTGAGTATCGTTTGCTGGGCGTGTGCAGGCCCCGTACATTCAAAGTAAGGATATTAATGTCTGAGCGTGGAACAGCCATTCCTGGGGTGCCGTGGTAGGGATGAGGGTCCCCCTATAATACCCAAGAGTCGCCTGTGTGTATGAGTCACGTGTGTTCCTGCGCGCCAAGCTTCCACAATCGTAGGGGAGGGACTAAGGGGAGTAACAACTAGTATAACCTTTGGTGGGTAACAGTCCCAATACTGGGGATATAGCACCGGAGGTGGCATATCCAAACTAGTATCCCACTAGGGGAGAAATACAACAGTTAACTGCGGGGGTGGCAGCATGTGTCGCTGCTGGGCCTGTGCGCGGGTCGGGCTCCTGTAGGAGAAAAGTCCATCGCTCGGATGCACATGCTATAATCAGGCAAAACAGTCTAGGCACCTAGACATCGCGCAATACAACAGGCAATCATTAGAAGGATACAGAAATCGACAGTTCATTGTTCATGAGGAGGTGTTGGGTTGGTCGGCCAGGGTAGCGTCCAATGTAGGTGCCGCCATGAGTGGGGAAGAGATCGGGCCAAATCCCGACATCGTTCCATCGCTGTCGCGGTCTTTCTCTGGGGTGAACAGGTGTGGGTGACTCTCTAGGTCTGATGCCGGGGGTGACGTGTGAAGCTCGACCACCGCTCGTAAGGCATCTCGTCGCTCTTGTATGATTTGCGCGAGGTCGGGTGACCCTGTGGGGGAGGACGCTTGGCTTTTGGGGCGGCCAGACCGGACTCGGCTCGCACCCCGCCTTCTAGATCGTCTGGGGTCGTTGTTGCGGGTCCTCTGGGGTCCGGGTTTAGGGATCAGTGGGCAGTGAAGTTCAGCCCAATCCAGTGCTTCCGCCGCCGTGGTGAAGAAGAGGGCTTTCCCATTGTGCAGTACTTTGAGGCGGGCTGGGAACAACAAGGAGTACTGCAGGTCGTTAGCGCGAAGGCGCCTCTTGACGTCCAGAAAGGTGGATCGCCGCTGCTGGACCTCCCGGGCGTAGTCCGGGAACACCATAACATGTTGATCCTTCACCTGCAGGGGGCCCACTGTCCGGGCCGCTCGGAGTACCGCGTCTCGGTCTCGGAAATGTAGAAATTTGGCTAGCATGGGCCGTGGAGGGAGGCCGGGTTTGGGTGCCCGGGCCGGGACTCTGTGGGCCCGTTCGATGGAGAAGTACGGTGATCTCTCACTCTCCGGGGTGAACGATCTGGTCCAGGATTCCATATAGGTCAGAGGATCCGAATTTTCAATCCCCTCCGGTAGGCCCAGGACGCGAATGTTACATCTTCTCGAGCGTCCCTCCAAGTCCACCGTGCGCTCTTCTAGGGCCTCCACACGACGAAGTACCTCTCTCATGTCTTCCTCCTGCATCTTCACCACGGGCTGTAACTCGGTCACGGTTCGTTCGCCCTCCTTTACCCTGTCCGCCAGTTTACGGTGTTCGTCTCGGATCAAGCTAATGTCCGTCGTCAGGGCACCTAACCTCTCTTCCATTGACAGGCGAGACATTTCGATCGCCGCCAACACCTGGTCCAGTTTCGCCGACAGTGCAGGGTCCGTTTGTGACGTATTGGCTTGCGTCCACGTCCTGGTGTGTGGCATCTTTTCAACGGCCGTTTCAGGGACAGCCGTCACCTGCGGGGCCCTTGGTTTCCCCATAGGTACTGTCGGGTGGGCCACCGGGTCTCCGCGCACTCCGGGGATAGCAGACGTATCAGGGCCAAAGGTGGTCTAGTGCCAATCGGTCCCCCCTGTCTCTCCCGGCTTCAAGGCGGCTCTCCTCCGTCTCAGGGAGCCTTCACCAGTTCAGGGCGCCATATGTGGTCCGTGGCTGCTGGGGCCAATGGCCTCGGCGTCAGGGGGCCTTGCGGGTGGCGCAGTGGCGGGTGGCGCAGTGTCAGCACTGGCTGGGAGGGCCAGAGGTCAGGTGGTGGGAATCAGGCTCCCAGTGCGTTGTCAGGGTCGGCACCTCGGAGCCCCGGTGCAGCGGCCGCCACTTTGCGCACTCAGGCGCTGGAGCGAGAGAGGGCACGATTTACAACAGGGAGGTGGTGAGGGAGAGGGCGCGGTCCGGTGCGTACCTCTGAGGGCCGGTCCCGCTGTTGTTTCGGGACTCCTCGTGGTCACCGGTACTCTCTCTAGCACGAGCGGGGCACCCCTGCCCTCGGGGTGAGGCTCGCGTTTTGCTGCTGCGTCAGGCTTCCATGGGCGCCATTTTAGGGTCAGGCGCCCGGGTTCATCTGGCGGCGTGTGGCGGTGAACGCACTCTGGGTCCCCCAGGTAGGCAGCGGCGTATGCTATGACCTCCTATGGGGCCCCGAGGGAGGAGGGGGCCCCCAGGGCGCCGGCGTCGAGATCCTCGGGGGAGGAGGGGAGAGATCCGCACTCACCGCCCTCGGTGTGGGTTGCGGGCTTCTGCAGTGTCCCGCTCGTGTAGGTGACCCGCTCGTCGGCCCCCCGCAATCCGCGGCGGCAGGCTGGCCGAGGCTGGTGATCGGTCAGGGTCCCGGCGGGGAGACAGCTCCGGAGCACCGGAGCCTTTGGGCGGTGTCCGCCATCTTGGGTATCGGGGCGCTGAGCGGAGGACGGCGCCGTCCGGTGCGCCCCCCCGGTGGGTTGGTCTCCTCACCTCCGCAGGCTCCTCCGCAGCTGTCGGCCGATTGCGCTCGCCGGGGCCGCCGTTTAGGGAGCCGTCCCTCAGTGGCTCGCTCTCTCTCAGGCCAGAGCTGCGTCCGCCATTTTCAGGGGTTGGCGCCACTCGGCTCCGGCAGAAGGCAGTCCGGCTCGTGCCGTCCGTCCGCAGCAGTTCCGGGTCTGTCGATGGACGCCCCAGTGCGCAGGGACATCACAGGTGCTTTCTTGGGCGAGTTGAGGCTCCCGGCGATCTCGGGAATTGGGCAAGATGCTAGCCCGATCGCGGAGCCTCAGCAGGACACAGCCGCCATCGTGGCTTGCTAAGCCACGCCCCCCGGTCCTTCTGGGTTTTATGGGAGAAAGTACGACATATTCTGCAGTCCTTGGCCTGGTGGTGAGGGTAGAGACAGTATAAACAGGTCTCATGTGCATCCTCCACGTGAAGCCTCTTTTTGCCACAAGAAACACAGGCTCGAAAGAGTCCTTTCTTTTTGCTATCAGCCATAGCAAAGAAGTCGAGAAAATATCAAATTTAGATGAAAAGTAAGTTTCCTGAGGAGAACTCAGGTGGAGACTCCCTAGCACAACGTGCGGTAGAAAAAGAGAGACTGAGGCTCCTGACAGGAAGGTTCTAGAGGGAGGTAGTAGCTGATTGGTTGTTTCTCTTTACTTTGGTCCTTTTTACAAAAGGACACAGATAGGCTACCAAGGTGGGACCCTTGGGCCTACTCTGTTTGGTCCTTCCTACATAAGGACCTAGATAGGACACTAAGGTGAGACCCTTAGGCCTATTCTTTTATATGTATGTCTTAGGACATTACTTTTTTATATACCGGAGGCTCCCGTCTCGACGACGGGGAATGATTCAGGCATGTGAATCTATGAAAGACACCCAAATACTGGATAATAGGCACTTTCCCCCAGCAGTAGAAAGGCCTTTGCTCAACTGATCTCCAAACGAGAAATCATCTAACTGTGGCGGAACATTCACACCAAAACATGGTCCCATCTCCAATTAACTCATTCTGGTGCAAAAATCCCTATTCCACATACAAATACACAAGAGACGACAGAAGGCAATTTTGTTCCAGGAAACATCCTTGGAACTGCTCATCCCTCTCTCTGAAAGGCCTCTTTTAGACAACTTGACTCAAGGAGAAGGTTTATGACAGCCCACTTCCTACAGAATTGCCTCTTTGGGAGCAGTATCCACACTGGTCCAACAGGGTTAATCCATGCCTTCTTTTCAGGACAGCAAGGAGAATGTAATTTCCGTTTGGTAACATTGAATGTAAATTCATCCCAGGAGGATATCAGGAAAATGTGGCACGGATCTGTCCTTTCAGGCTCACCCTTTAGGCAGTTCCACTGTAAAACAAGGTGTAAAAGGTCTCTACCATCTCCTTTGCACCCTCACCTGTACCTCACTACTTCAATATATTAGCCTAGTGGTCTTTGGAACATGCCTCACTGTCCAAAAGAGGTCCCTCCTTCTGCCTCACTCACAGGTACATAACTGTGTAAAGACTGATCACTGTCATTCTGCGCATGCCAAAATCTCTCAGTTTGGAAAGCCCTTACAACAATGGGATTAGCACTTTTAGTAAAAGCAACCTTGCCTTGGCCCAGCAATGATCAAATGTTGCAGGGAATTTCATGAATAGTGTGCGCTATACAAAAATCTCAAACTCATAGCTCGCTCACTAGCCCCAATAGTTTGAAGAAATGTCAGTCTGACCCTATTCAATGACCTACAATTCATCACTCTTGGAAGGATCGTTCCTAGTAAACCAAACACTCAAGCTCACAGTCATATACTGTCAGATCAAATAGGGTTTTCAGGGTGGTTAATGCATTTCACTTGGAATGCTCCCTCGATAAAATTGAGTCTCCCAGACTTACCTTAGTTTCTTTATTCTCTTGGGTATATCTTTCGTAGTGCATCACACTAATCTTCAAAGTATTTTGTTTCATTTTATAATGAGCGTGTTGCTCTTTCTGGATTAAACTATACTGCTCTGGTGATCTTACATCACAGTGAAAGACATCAGGAGCTACTTTTTCTTATTGCAGGTTGAGGGTACTGTACACATACAACCCAGACAGAGGCATCTGATTGGGCAAAATATGGTGTCACAGATAGACTGATGGGTTTCCTTCAAAATCCAGTCTTCCTAAAATGGAAGTGTCCCAGAAAACGCAGAGCAGCCTGAGAGAGAAATATCTAACTTTTATTCAAACAGATCTCTGTAGCCAACACAGTAATCGTGTATGCCATTCACGTCCAATGTTGGTTCGGGGCTACATCCTTGTCAAATTTTTATAATTAGATAGTCTAAGAATCTGACGTGGATCCAGCCCCACTGTGACTTTTGTGTCACCCACAGGAAGGATACATTCGAGCCAGAGAGACACACTTCAGAACCTTGGCGTCCGCAAGCTGGAGCTGAAAGACTTCTACCAAAAAGGGAAGGGATGTCGCCATCTACTAAAATCAATGAGCTAAGAAAAGCAGAAGGAAGTCTGGAGTGCCAGATCAGCAAGGAAGTGACAATGGTAGGCTGGGCGAGATCTGCTATGCCCAGGCCAGTGCGGCGGGCTGACTGGCAACACCCTCAGTCTCCTTTGCATAGAGTTCAGATGCATGAGCAAATAAACCGCAGGTTTCCAGTGAATTGCAGAGTTCCTCATTATCCAAGCAGAATGTGGCAGCCAAAGCAAAAAATGTGATAACACCCACTTTGTTAACAGATGGGAGCGCAACATCTTCCTTTTCCTCTATATGGCTTTGCTGCCTTGGATGTGAGGTATTATCTCAGTATAACATTATCTCTGTTTGTCTGGTGCTTAGCAGTGAGAGTTTCTTTATCAAGATTTTAGATCTGAGGATTGCTTTGTTTAGCACAACTGGCGATGTCACGGACATGTACTGCAGCACTCACTCATCTTGTCAGTCCTCTTCAATACCTAACTCCAGCCTCTATAGACTCTAAACAAGTCCTTCCACCTAAACAGCTACAAGAACAGATCATACTGAAGCTGGAGATCCTGTAAGACCTAAATGCATCAGATCTAGACACTGCATCGAAGTCAGCAACTAATAGATGCAGAGGAACCATCTGAAACGCAATTTATCGACTTATTAAGGTGGGAGAGCAAAGTACTTTGCTCCTTTTTCTAAACGTATCTGCTTCGAAACGTCAGACTGTTATCATGCAATACTAACACTTGTAGTACTACAGAAAAGAAAAAAACGTTCAAATATCGTAAGTGTTGCAAATTTGCCCTTTATGCAGGGACACCCCAATTTATTTGCCTTTTTGGTGAACCCTATTTTTGCTGGCTATAGAACTCTGTGCACTTCACCCATGCTAACCATTGGTAAAGTATGTATGCGGTTTCTTTCAACATAGTAAAATTGGTTTACTCCCTGTTGGCACATTTAATTTACTCTTAAGTCCCTGGTATATGGTACCTAGTGTACCCAGGACCATTAATTTGACTATGTCAGTGACACTGTTCAGACCTACCATTGTAGCCTGGCTGTGCAGTTTTAAACTGCAAATATGACCTGTCAAAACATCTCCTTTTTGACAGGTCTAAACCTTTCTTTTTAAAAATTAATAACTTACCCATAATGAGGATTAATTGCCCATAAGGCAGGATGCACGTTATTTAAAAGTAGGACATCCAGAAGTATAATGTTAACCATGCCCTTAGAGTGACTAGCACCTCAAGGGTATTTTCAATGTGGTAGGGTTGGCTGTTCCATAGTCAACCCTACCAATTCAATGATGAAAGCAAATGTCTGATAATATTTTGGAAAGCAGACTTTTAGAAAGTCACATTTGCCCTGCCTGAAGTCCCTTGATGCTAAATCTGCATTTTGCGCTCTCAATTCGGCAAACCAGAAATTAGCATTTCAATACACATACATTTGGTGTGAACTTGCTCCAAAAACAGGGACTAAAGGCCTTGGGTGTGTGGACATGTTGTTATGCCCTTGACAGTACGGCCTGTGGGCTGGGCTCAAGGACTTTATTAACTTCAAAGAGGCATATACTGTCACATGCAGATGTTGCCTGCACCTTTCTTTTGTCCCAACTGCCAGAACAGCCTCCATCACAGCGGGCCTCTTATTGACAGGAGTGTGTCAGATCTCGCTTGACAGGTCTGCTGGGATTTTCATTTGACACTTGGAGCGCACTTCAGAGAGGCCTCTCCTGTCACAGACTAATTTTATGTTAGCTGACAGATAGGGCCCTTCTTTTATCCCCCCTGCCAGATATGCCCCAATCACTGGGGGTCTCTTTTTGACATTATAGTGTCGGGTCTGATGTGCTTACATATAGCTTGTGGTGCACTTCAAAGTAGGGAAACAGATTGCCTAAACAGTTTGTGTGCATCCACTGTCTGGTTGCTGAAAGCTCAGCTTTATTCTCCGGGACTTCTGTCTCTGAGTTGATTATGGGTATAGCTACTGCCTAAAACTGGATTTTAGTGTTAAATGTGGGAGGACACTAGGCTACCATAGTCCAATCCTCAAAGAAACCCCTAGCCCTCAAAACCCAGGTCTAAGTGTGACCAGAACGGTGACAACAAGATCTCTTCTTCCCAGGCGCAAAGCAAAATAGACAAGTTTACGTAAATTGGGCCCCCATAGGGCTTCTGGAAGGGGACGTCAGCCTACCCATCTCCCAGAGGCCGGAGATATTAAGGCCATAATCCAGGCTATTCAGGCTTCTAGATTAACCATGGGCGTAGTTTGCATAGCAGCACTACATGTAGCTTCACGTAGTATACTTTGATAATACACGTAGTACTGCTGCGTAGCGTAGCTGATGGCACTGTGTACTTGTCTGCGCTGTGAAATAATTGCAAATGGAATCCTGCACAGTGCCAGTAAGTATCTCTATCTTTATATGCTTAAGAGCATCTAGTACTTTCACAAAAGTGAAACAGAAAAATTAGCAAGCAGTGAGAGAGTTGATGATTTTGGGATCCTCCCTAGCCTAGGGAGAGTACCAAGCAGATGCCTTGAAAACAAAAAGCACATCTTATTGAACGATTCAGTGGTGGTCCCATCCTCTTAGGACCACCCCAAGCACAGTTATTGGCAAAACAAAATCCCAACCAAATGCCCTGCAAAGCATTATGCGATGAAATTAGCTGTGGGCAGTGAATATTATATATAGGCTGTCCGGAATTCGGTTAAAACCGACTCTGCCCGATATTACCCTACCAACTACAAATCAGCTGACCCGGTTTAAACCGAGTATTGCTGAATTTTTCACATTTGATTCACCACTTGGCCATTTGCACCTTTTGGCCACTTGAGGGAGCCAAAGCAGTACAAACCCAGCATCCGAGCTTGGCATTAGTAATTCGATGAAACATTTCACCTTCCTCCCGCTGTTCATGGTCTTCAAACACTTACTTTAGGCGCGGTGCTCTTGAAACGGCACTGTGCTTTGCATTCAGCGATGGTTCTGTGTCCCTCCCCGCTGTAGTGTATGTCTCCCCTGGGGTTTAAATTAAACCCCGAGCGCCAGAGTCTTTTAATCTCAGTGCAGTGCCCTTGTTTTAATTGAACTAACAAGAGGAGACACGCTCCTCCTCTCACCCTGCTGTCAGCCTTATTTTTAAAAGTTATCATCCCTTTCCTGTTAATTATTTGGCACTGTTTTCCAACTCAATTGTAAGCAGTTCCACCTTTAAGAAGGTGTGTCTTCTCCATAAATGTGCAACTTCCTCCAAATTCCGGAGTTTTAGGCCGGCCTAGGGTGTCCTCTCCTTCCAGTTCCACGGGGTCTGCATTTTGTACTAACTGTGGGACTGTGACTCGCCGCCAGTGTCTGTGCCCTGAGGGGGAACTGGCTACATACACCACAGGAGGTGCCGAGGTGTGCGTTACACCCCTGTTAAGACACTTAACGAGGCTTTGTTCTTTCACAGGAGATTCAATAATAACACCTCGTCAGATTTTATTGCGGGGGTCACACATGGCAGCGCCTGCTGAAAACATGTGCAAGAGGCCTGTCATCAGTGTTAGTATTGGCAATTGCTATTGTTGCATTATTGTTTGTATTTGCAGCGCGCCCACCACTTTAATAATAGAGCCCACAGCACTCATGGCACTATGGTAAAGCTTTTTTTTATGGGAAAGCTTTTTTAAAATATAACTTTTTAGAAGAATCTGGCGTCCGCTTTAGGGACACCGCACGTTCTTTCACCATTTTTTTTTTTAACTTACATGCTGAGCGTGGCGCACTACACAGCCCTGCAACTCTGTGTTCGAAGGCTGAGCAAATGAGGGGTAAAGTTTCTTTTTGTAGCACCAAGCCTGATGGGATTGTGGCAGATGGTGTAATGAAGGTGTTGCTCTGCCACTCAACACACATTTTGACCGGGTCCTGGTGCTGCAGCTCTGGGTTCGGTGGCTGTGCAAATAAGGGGGACAGTTTATTTTTGTAGCTCCAAGTCTGATGTGATTATGGCGGCCGCACCCCAGTAGTTCACAGGCCTTTAAAAAGACCATTTTCTTAACAAGACGTTAAAAAAAGGAGTGGGCGCCGGGGGACGGCACTGGAGAAAAAGACGGCACCTGGACAGGTATGCAGAGATACGTGCCATGACCTGGATGCCATTTCTTTTTCTCTTATTTTACCATTACATGATAACGGATTCAAGACTTGGAGAGGCACACGATATGTGCGAGAGCACTAAAGAGACAGAGCAAACTACAGCCTTCAAAAAAGAAAAACACTTTTTTTTTAAAGAGTGAGATTGGGCAGGAGAGCATCTGCACTGTCTATCAGTCTTGTGATCTTAATAAAAGAGGAGAGGAAAACAGCACAGATTTTAACTTTAAATAAATGAGATTGAAGCATGAGCACAAATATCCACTCTATCTGACAGTTTCAGTCAGCACCTTTGTAACAGTCAGTTTTCCACCAGTCACTAAAACGTGTATGCACACTGATCATGATTCTGGAGTTTAAAGTGCTTGTTATCCATCACAAGCACATTTGCTTGTATAGCACACACCATGTTTTTTTTTACCAAATCCGTAAGTGGCATGAGTGAAATAAAGATACCCAACACCCAACAGCAGCCCCCCCCCCCCCACCCCCACCCCCGGGTCAGCTGGGCACCACCACATTGCAGAATAGGAGACTACACAAGATAATCTGACGGGTTAAAAAATGGAAATTACAGCTATAATGAATATTCGGTATTCTCAACAGCTTGCAAACACATGCATAAATTTTGGCAGCAATGACAACGTCGATGGGTGGTACAAGCTGCAGTGGCTTCCTGGTCAGTGCCCTGGCACTTAATACTTTACAAATTAGTCGTACAATCAAACACATGGTAAAGAAGCTGTGGTCCAGGGGACAAACAAAAGAAGGGGGAAAGCCATTAAACAAAAGCACACACATGAGATTGACAAAAAAGCCAACCAATGATCAGCAAAGGGCCGCCCCAAAGCCTACTGTAAGTATTGGTATAGTACACCGGTCTTTTGACACAAACAGCTAAAGCTGTTGAAGGGCAAGACCTAAGAATGACACACAATTCTATATCCACAAACTCAGAAGTGTTTTCAAAACTTCAAATCAAACGAAAACAGAATTTTCCAATGGAGCGCTTATTTCCACTTTTACGAATGTGCATAGATAAACAAGCATCAGGCTCTGAAATTACATAATTTGGCAACTTAAAAAAAAGGAGTGCAGTTTTGTCATAACAACTGAGTGAATGACGAACCTCCCAAAGTTAACCACTACTCTTGGGGTAACAGTTCCACCTCTTGTTTACATTCGAGTGGCTCACCCACTGAAGGACACAGCCCACCCCCTGGGTCCTACCCCCAGCTCCAGTCCAATGGAGCACCCCGACTCATGGCTCCACCTCCTGCTCTTTGTTCAGGCGCACTCCTTGTTCGGCTGGCTTAAATGTCCTGAGAGGCATCAGATCCGTCCTGGCTCAGACACTCCTTACCTCTCATCCAGTTACTGAGACCTCTTATGCTAGCTGCCACAGGGCAGCATGGTTCCTACAAGCACCAACCTAGAACCTACAGTCTGGTCCAAAAAGGAAAAGGAAGGCACGCGCCGCAGGGTTAGGGCTGCTCCTGGTGTGAGGAGGATGACTCTGTGGGGATGGTATGGGTGAGCGTCAGGAGAGTCAGAAAAAAGAGAGGAGGGGATAAGTCCTACCCCTTCTAAATAGAACAAAAAGTGACCATGGGAGAGGGTGGACCCGCACACAAAAGGGCGAAGACTACTCGTGAGATGGAGCTGGAAGGTAAGACGAGGACAATGCCTTTGAGCACAGAATTGCAAATAACAATGCCTTTTATTTTTGTTTTCGTTTTTAAAACATAAATAAAAGGCTTTGTGATTTACAATGCCAATAGCTTAAACTTGCATAAATGCAAGAACTATTGCATTGCAAATGCTTGTTGAATCTGAGCTGCAGAATCAAAGAACAATGGAAAGTATTTCATGACTTAATTAAGCTTCTGAAATGTAGAGCAGTATACAATTTCCGAAGAAAAATTGAAAAAGCTATCATAAAAGCAAAGCGTTCCATAAACACCAGCAAAACACAGTTTCAGTTGTTTTTTTATGGCGTGAAAATAACGAAACACTGAAAAGCACAGTTTTTTTGAGGTATGGAAATCACTGGAAAACAGTGAAAAAACACCACTAGAATTTACCAAAAATAGAAAATGAAAACAGGAAAGCCTAATTATATAGTATCCAATATCAAAATAATTCTACAAAGAGCTGCAGTTCAACTGGTGGTTACTAGATGTCCCTCACAAGTCAAATGCAAATGCTTGCTGAAAGAGTTTCAATGGTTTTGCATTTGACTTGTTAGGGACATCTAGTAACGACTAGTGGAACTGCAGCTAGATGTAAGAATAACTTCAATGCTTTGCATTTGACTTGTGAGGGACCTCTAGTAACGACTAGTTGAACTGCAGCTCTTTGTAGAATTATTTTGATATTTGCAGGGCCTTTGATTGGGGTTGTTTTTTTGCCAATAGCTGTGCTTGGGGTGGTCCTAAGAGGATGGGACCACCACCGAAGTTCAACAAGATGTGCTTTTTGTTTCTGCTCTTTGTGTTCAAGGCATCTGCTTGATCCTCCCCCTAGGTTAGGGGGGCCCCAAAATCCTCACCTCTCTCATTGCCTAACGTTTTCATTGGAAAAGTTCACTTTTGTGAATCGGTTGTATGCTTTTTAGCATGTAAAATTGCTTTATCAAAGCATCTGAGGATGTTGTTGATTTAGCTGCTACACTACGTGATTAAGCACAGTTTTTGTACTGTGCTACGTGATATTTGCGGAGTGCGAATTAGTACAAACTACATATGCTCCGTTAGCGTAGCGTAGTACTGTGCCCAGGGTTATTCTAGATCTGCACTGGAGAGGTGAGGGTTGATGTTGCCCTCTTTAAGAAGGATCTCTGCCACGTGTTGAAGGAGGACAGTCATATCTCAGAATTTGAAGGCATGGTGCAGAAACTCAAATACAGTTTCCCGCCTGTCGATGTCATCCACAACCCTTGCAGACTGGGTGTAAGATGGGAGAACAGAGCCTGGAGAAGCAATTGGCTTTCCAGAGGGTGCAAAATCTGGGCGCCAGAGAATTTTGAGAAGTGAATAGCATCATGGATGGCCTCGAACCAGCTTTCAATATGCTTTACCATTCAAAGAGCCCAAAGGTTGGTCACTCAGAACCCCCCCTCCCCCCCCCCCCCCAGGCACCGCTACATGCCCTATGAATGGCAGGATCATTAGAGGAACACAGAACCTGGGACAGCTCTCCTTTCGATCAAAAAGCATAATGGTTTTTCCAGACTATATGCATCTAGTCCAACAGCAATAGATATCCTACAAAAAAAACTCAAGACCATGCTACTCCAGTATATGCTCCTAGCCCCTGAAAGGCTAATGATTATTCAAGACTCCAAGTCCATCTTCTTTGAAAAACCTGAGCAAATGTGAAACTGGGTGACAGAGAGCAACAACCTTAGAAATGTAATCATGTTTCAAAGTGGGGATCATCTGGCCACCGAATGCAGATGCAGACCGGTGTGAAATCTGGCAGATCTAGTGGGCTCAGTATGCCCTCTAAGCAGCTGGTTTTGCCTGAGAAACTCTGTCTTCCTTGGAGCTGGAGGGTGATCTTGCTAGTGAGAATCGGAACTTGGAAAATGATCCAATGAAATGGTTGCCATCCACCAAGATCAAGGAGGCGTAGGGACAGTCGAGGATGGTGATTTCTGCATGACTAACCTACCAGCTCTCTTATTTAGAGTAAACCAGTACCATTGTATCCTTTATGTAATGCTCTTGCAAGGCATTGAAATGTGATGCAAGGGCTACGTATAGCTCGCAAGACTGGCCACATACGAATTACTACTAAATTCAACCTTGTACTCCTTATGCCAAACACATTTGCTTTTTTCTTTATTGTAAAGGAACTTGAACAAACCCTCACACGGGCAAAAATAGAGGATGCTGTTAAAGACATGAAGCCGGGAAGACACCGGCACCATACAGGTACCCAATTGAATATTCCTGTAGATTTTGGTAATTGTTATTGCCGCACGTAATGTATTGTATTGTCAAATTATTGACAAGTGCTGATTTTCACTCGAGCTGGACCACACGACTATTGTGGTAAAGAATAAGCTGGCTGGACCTGCAAATCTGTGTGCCCCTTACCACCCAATCACACTCATAAATGCGGAGATCAGACTATACGCCAAGGTTCGTAAGCAGAAGGATCTCCATGTGCTAACACACTTAGTTCACCCGGACCAGTGGAGCTTCATTCATCACCACAGCTCACAACACTGCATAGGCGGAGTCCACATGGCCCTTGTACCACTACGCCACCTGTAGAGTCCCCAGAGTGCTTATATTTATAGATTCCCTGGATTGGACCTTTCTTGAAGAGGTATTGCTTAAGATCTTGAAGAGGTATTGCTAAAGATGAAGTATGGCCCAGGTTCATGCCATACGTCTGGGTATTATTATATGCATGGTCACTGGCCCAAGTCTGGGTGAATGATGTTCTAACCCCCTCTGTTTCCAATTTGCACCGGTACCAGGCAGGGCTGTCACCAGTCACTTCTCTTATTTGCTCAAGTCATAAAGTCCCTAAAGTTGGGGTTTGGTGCAAAGCTCAGGTCTGGGGATTAGACAGGGGATTGGAGATGGAAGACAGGATCGCCCTCCATGTGGATTATATCCTTTAGTTTCTCTCTTGACTGTTCATCACAGGACCTCGCTTAACATGAACTCTCAAGATCCACGGGGAGGCCCTGGCCTCTAGTTTAACTGGTCCAAATTCATCTTGGTTCTGCTTAGAGGTGATAGTGGAGACGTAAATTGGCAAACATGTCTGATGAATCACGGACTTACCCTCTAATATCATTCCCTGGAACCCAATTTCACCTGGAGCCTTAACCTGGGTCAATTAATGCTCAAAACTCAGAACAATCTTGATATGTCTGCCAAACGTCCACTTAATATTGTTGGTAGGGTAGCCCTGTTCATGATGATGGTTGTACTGCAGCTCCTATAGGTGCTACAGAACTTTTCATTATCCTCAAGGATTGGTACTGGGAAGTTTTCGCCAAGGTTAATTCCTTCTTATTGTTAAATACACCAACCCCTGCATGGCTTTGGCAAATGAGTGCAGTCGGCATTTGACGCAGAATGGGCATGGCAGACCCGCACCTTTACTATTGGGTGGTGCAGATTCTGATGCTCAACGACTGGTTAAATAGGGGTGAAACGACCTCGCCTTTCGTGTGGTGGTGGGGTTAATGTGACCAGATTAAATCTTAGGATTCCTACATGGCACCCCCTCCCCAATGCACCTTCCGGAGGTCACCAGGGTGTGCTGCTTGCATGGCGCCCAGCATTAAGATGGATTTCGAGACAAACAGAGACTGCCCAGAATGTGATGGATACTGGTGTAGCTCCAGAAGAGCAAGAGACAGGGACTGAACACAATGTGACGACAATGAGGCTTCAAGAGGACAGCCGGTGTTAGAACTTAAACTGGACAAACTGCTGAAGCTACAAGCAGAGAGAGCAATTAAGGGGAGAAGTTTTTTTCTCTGTCAGACCCTTCGAATTTATCGGAGGATGACAGTGAATTAGGTCTTAAATCCGGCTCTTTGGAGGGATCAATAATGAGTATTGGTAGTGATCTGAATAGTACAAATCTGAAAGATAAAAATTTGGAGGTATCCACTGTGCGTAAGCAAGTACCAATTAAGGAGAAGGGGATCGGTCAGAAGCAACAAAGAACTTGTTGTGGGACTTTTCCCCTTCAGTTGAAATGATCGCTGAAGGTGTAAAATCCTCTGACCAAGAAGTGGGTGGTTTAGTAGAAAAATCAGACTATGAGATCTCCTTGGAGTCAATTTACCGATGTATTTCAGATCACAGAGTGGAGACACGCACGGAGAATTAAAAAACCCACACAGCTTGTCACAAACTTCAAAATACAGTTAGAAGGATTGCTAAAAACGTGCAACTAATTTACTGAGAGAATGAATGATGCTGAGGCACAAATCTCCACACTGGAGCATGAAATGGTGGCACAGAAGGCTGCTACAGAAGCTATAAACCTACACAAAGATGACATACAAATGAAGCTTGTGGACTTGGAGAATAGGCTTCGCAGGAATAATCTCAGATTATTAGGGGTACCTGAGGGGATTGAGGGCCAGGATGTTCGTATGCTCGTGGTGGAGTTATTTGCCGAGGCTTCTCCTGAACTGATGGGGTGGAACTGGGATAATGAAGTGCACAGGACAGACTAGTTCCCATTCAAACAATGGGCCCTGAAAGCGGAACAATCTGAACTAAGACCACGGGCAATTTTGATTTGTCTGAATAATTTTTTGGCGCGCCAGGCCATTTATGATCTTGCACGGCCTGATACAAAGAGGGCGGGGAAGGAAAGCAATTTATTGTAAGACCCAATTATGTCATCATACGGTTGAGAAAAGGTGGCAGTTGCTCCAATTAATCACCCCCTTTCAGGGAAAGGGCGCACAAGCTTTTTTGTTAAACCCTGCCATACTTAAAGTAATGTGTAAGGGCCAAACACACTTCTTTATCTTAGAGGTGCAAGCTAAGGATTCTTTGATGTCTATCTGAGTGGACTTTTGGCTAGGTAATGAGTTTTTTTTCCTCTGGCTTTGAAGTAATGGTGCAGGGAGACATATGAAGATTTTTTGTGGGATCAAAAGTTAAGGAAGTAATTAATGTCTCTTTGCGATGTAGCAAATGGTTGGTTTTAATTATAAATTATCCAAGAACATGTTCAATGAAGGTGGTCATATGTACTGTCTATGGCTCAAATTTTGGTGAAGCAGAAATATTAGCAGGACTGAATGTTGAGTTAGCTATATGGGACACTCCGTTGATCCTATGTGGAGACTTTAATAAACAAGTGGAAAGGCAGGAGTGGGATCCTAACAAGAAAAGGTATGCAGGTCGAAAATCTAAGCTCTACAGCAACTTATTTTGGATCATGGATTGGTCGATGTGTGGTCAAACTTAAATTATGCGGATCCGGGATATACTTTCTATTCGCACACAGACTATAAATAGGAAGGCTTGATTAGGTCTTTATTTCAAGACAATATATGCTGGGAGCAAAAATGCAGATATGGTCTAGGATTACGCGATCATGGGCCATTGCTATGAAATGTTAATCTAGTTGTTCAAAAGAGGATGGATAGGGCCTTTACGTTTAATAGGAATCTCTTGTTGGATAGTCTTTTTGTAGAACATGTGAAAGCTTGGTGTCTACAATTTTTAGAACTTAACAGAGGATCAGCTTCAAACGCTATGATATGGGATGCTATGAAGGCTGGATTGCGAGGTGAGACAGTTATGGATGGGGTAAGAGGAAGCAACATTACGATACGATGCAAGAACTTTTGGATGATCTTAGAAGGGCAGAATAGGAACGTATTCAGGAAATAAAGAGGGGGGTTGAAGATAAGGGAACACAAACTAAGATAGCCTGCTGCAAGGCTCAAATCAATGGGGTCTGGAGTAAGGATATTGCTTGTCAATATAAGACATATAAAGAGAAAAGAAACAAATTTGGTGAAGTCACAGGGCGGTGTTTGGCGCAGAAATTGCAGGTTACACACTCTTGACAGAAAATAAATGCCTTGGTAGACTCAGCTGGGAATATGGTAGAAACTATGGAGGGTATATTGGGAATTTTCTATGCATGTTATAAAGAATTATATTCTCATGATGAAAGGAGTGAACAAGCTATCATGACTTTTCTGCAGAAAGTAGACCTATTAAAATTAGGACAAGAGGAGCAGAAAGCGCTCAATACCTTGATAGCCATGGAAGAGTTAGAGGAGGCAGTGGTCTTGTAGACTCAAGGAAAAGCAGAGGGCCAGATTACTTACCACTGGAGGTATATCAAATGTTGTTTCAGTGGCTCAAGGAGGACATGTTGGCTGTAATGCAAGAGGCACAGGCTGGGGATTCACCGCCATCATGGGAATTGACTAACATAGTGGTATTTAAAAAGAAAGACAAGCCACCAGAACTACCAAGGTTTTATAGGCCCATTTCTTTGTTAAATGCGGATGGCAAAATATATGCCAACATTTTTGCAGCTGCCTCTCTCAGTTCGTCGAGTGCTCCGGCTACCTTGAACCTAACCAAGCCGGCTTCAGACCTGCCCACTCTACCGAGGCTGTGATCTTAGCGGTCATGGACTTTCTCAGGAGCAATGCCGACAAAGGGTCTCCTCAGGCTCTGGTCCTACTAGATCTGTCGGCAGCGTTCGACACGGTGGACCATAACATCCTTCTCCACCGTGTCAAGCAAGCCGGCATCCGGGGCCTGGCCCTGGCCTGGATCAAATCTTTCTTGACAGGCAGAACCCAGGCTGTTCACCTGGGTCCTTTCACGGCTACTAGGGAACCATTCATCTGTGGAGTGCCTCAGGGTTCCTCGCTGTCTCCCCTGCTTTTTAATCTTTATCTTCGCCCGCTCATCCATTCTTTGAAGAGTTGGGACATTACCGTCTTCAATTACGCAGACGACCTGCAAATCATCTTCCCTCTAAACACTTCTAACGCAGCTCTCGATTTTCAGGCAGTCATGCTACATATCCAGCAATGGATGAACCTCAATCAGCTCAAGCTGAACCCAGGGAAGACAGAGCTAATTCTTCCGGGCAACAGTTCCACCTACTGGGGCCCAAAGTTCTGGCCTGCAAAGTTGGGCTCCCCGCCCACCCCGGCTAAGTCGGCAAAGAGCCTGGGGATTATCATAGACACAGAGCTCTCCCTCAAGCATCAGGTTGGTGCAGTCGTATCATCCTGCATGTTTCAGCTTCGGAGAAATAGGAAAGTTTCCCACCTCCTCTCGCCTGAGGCCCTGATACAAGGCCTGATTGCCCTAGTGCTCTCCCGCCTGGATTTTTCCAACTCCTTGTATCATGGCCTACCGAAATATCTGCTTCATAGGCTGCAAGTTGTGCAGAACCAGGCGGCCAGATTGGCCTACAAAATCCCGAAGTGGCAGTCCGCAAAACCACTGCTATGCAAACTCCACTGGTTGCCGGTCGAACAGCGAGCCGCATTTAAGATCGGCTGCGTGACCTGCAAAGCTGTGGCTGGTACTTCTCCCGCTTTTCTCAGATCCTTAGTAACTCCTTACCATCCGGCACGTAACTTACGGTCCTCTCATCGTCAACTCTTGACTGCATTTCCAATCAAACTTAACCCCTTGGGCGCGGCAGCGATTCTGCGCCTGTGCTGCACATTTCAATCGCGGGTGCGGTCATGATGGCCGGGAGCCGTCATCAGCACACGAGCACTGTGTGCCATGACGGCTCCCGGCTGTCATCAGCATGGAAGTGGTTAAAAAATACGGTGGCTGCAGATTTGCTCATCTGGCTCCCAAACTCTGGAACCAGTTACCGCTACCGCTCAAATCTTCCAATTCCCTGCTGGAATTCAGAAAACTCCTGAAAACCAATCTCTTTACACAGTCTGGCTAGCTCCCCTCTTCTACATTCTTCAGCACCACCCAGCGCCAGGAAACTTATGGTGACAGAGCGCTCTATAAAATTCCCTTAAGATAAGATAAGATAAGATTTTTACAACTAGAATGGCGAGGGTGATTATACCCTTGGTTTCTATACATCAGCATGGGTTTATACCTGCCAGGAGCACGGTCAACCATGTAAATAGAGTAGTTGTCTTGATAGACTATACTAACGTACACCAAGCTAGGTTGAGATTGATATTCCTTGACGCTGAGAAGGCGTTTGACTGTGTCTCCTGACCTTTTCTGGGGGCGGTTTTACATAAGATGGGGTTTGGTCCGTGATATATTCGAGCTATTCAAACCATGTATACATCACCCAAAGACAGAATATGTGTAATGGGTAAAGAATTGGAGTCAGTGTTTATAACAAGGGGAACAAGGCAGGGATGCCCTTGCTCCCTGTTGCTATTTGCATTATATATTAATCTGTTCTTGTGTATGCTTGAAAACAGTAATAGGATTAGCTCTATGTCCTGTGGACAGTACCCAGTTCGAATATTAGCTTATGCAGATGATATCGCGGGCAACATCGGATCCACTGCAAGCAGTTGAGGAGATTGAAAGTCTTGCCCAAGGATTTGGGGAAGTGTCAGGATATAAATTAATTCTTGCAAAAACTGTGTGTACAGAGGGGGGGGGGGGGGAGTCCTGGGGATCCTCTGGTTGTGGTGGAGGCTACATATCTGGGCATAAAAATCAAGATGGATCTGCAGCAGTTAATAGAGGTTAATTGGAGAAGTATAGTTGCCGGGGTTCAGCAGCTGTTGGAGCGATTGGAGTGCCTTCATCTTTCACTGGTGGGAAGATGGAATGTCCTCAAGATGTGTATTCTACCCAAGCTTATGAATTATTTCAGGGCAGTACTGTTAGAGTTAACCTGCATACAACTTCAGAAAATACAAGCTATTGGTGATAGGTATTTGTGGGGACAAAGAAAAGCTAGGAGGGCTTTTAAGTATATGATGCTACCACGGGATCGTGGGGGGGTGGGCTGTTCCCAACTTTGCTTTTTATTATTAGGTTTGTCTTTTTCAAAATATGAGGGTTATGTTAACAGGTGAGGAAGTGGAAAAATTGGCAGAAACACCATCAATATATCAGTTGCTGTTGGGGTCAGAGACGAGAAATTGCTTATTTACATTTTTGGAGTTAAGTTATTATAAAAGCATGCGATTCAAGGTGGTAATTGTGGCATACTAAGTTTGGAAGCTGTTTAGAAAGAGAATGGGGATAACAGGGATTTGTTATTATACTCCTACAAACACTACTACAATGCTGCCGCCTATATTTTGAGATTTCAGATTGGAGAAATGGAGAGCAAATGGGATTAGGCAACTAGGTGATTTTTTTGAGGAGGAAGTATTTGTCACATTTAAAACGTTAGCAGATGATTTTTTAAGTATTTACAAATTCAAGATTATGTTTTGAAGCAGCAAGAGCAGAGGGGGGTGAAAATCTGCCCTCTTGTTGAGGCAGTCAGGTGGGGAGTTAAAATAGTTGCACTGTATCAAATATTGATGGATTTACAGCAAGATGACATGGAGACGCAGGACAGGACTGGTGCTTTCTGGTACATCAGGATGGCTTGTATATGCAGGAATCAATAGACGTTGCGGGGAAAATCGTGCTGTCAGCTAACTTGGAAGCCCAACATTTTAAGACACTATTTAATTTGTATTACACACCTTTGAAGATGAAGAAATGGGGAGCCTCAAATGATGGGAGATATTTTTCAGTGTGCGATGGAGAGGGCGGATAGCACCCATATCTTCTTTGGATGTATGCATTTAAATCAATGGAAGATACATATTGAGGGCTTTCTATCCGAGATTACGGGAGTTAATGTGCAGATAACGATGGATGTAATGCTTACAGGAGTTGGGGAATCCCTCAAATCGGGGGAAGTGTGCTTTCCATTTAGATACTTGATATTTATAGCAGTAGCGGTAGCTAGGCTATGTGTAGCATCATTTTGGCTGCAACAGGAAATCCCTTCTTTTGAAATGTGCGGGCCAAATTCTATAATATTTTTCATTTGGAGTCTAGTTTATATTTTTTTAAATCAATGAAAAACAAAAATTGGGTATTCAGATATGGGGGCCAATGATGGAGCATTTGAAACGAGAAAGCTATATAAGGGATATTATCATGTATTGGCTTGTCTGACTGTCTTCTTATTGTCCTATTATTGTGTATATATGGTATGTCTCTTTGAGGGCGTATTTATACATGTAATTGATATTGATTGTTATCGGTTATGGATTGAATAAAAAACTTTCTTTTAGAGTTGGTTTTGGTGGGACCATTCATAGGGTAAGACTTGAAACACCCATCTAGCAGGGCTAGATGACTTGAAGGTTTGGTAAATGAGATCTTTTGAGATGAGATGCCATGACTTGAAGGTTTGGTAAATGAGATCTTATCGGAATCTCAAAGGTGGGGGACTTCCGGGATGGAGAACAAATGAAGTTCTTCCAGGATTTCCTAACTGAATTTGACCTACACAAATCCCAGCTATACCAATATTTACAATTGCGCCATGCGCTTGCACTTCATTGAGGCTTTCTCCCTGATACACTTGAACACAGCACACTTAAAGCTCAGATCCTTAAGAGCCCCCTTGGAAATAAGGTGTTATCCCAGATTTATACGTCATTCCCCTAGCATTCTCTCGGGCTTAAAGACACACTAGGGAGAATGGCTGGGTCTGCTCGAGGAAAGTGAATGGAGAACCTATATGGCTCCACAAGTGCTTGTTATTCCTGCAGAACTCTGACTCGTCTATCTTAAATACCTCAATGCTAATCACCTTACGACTAGGCTGCTGCGGCAGGCCAAAAAAGCTTCCTGAATCAATGTGACTGCACTCAAGTTGATGGGGACCTCTTCCATATGACATGTGGGCTTTCCGGTCATAACATATTGGGGGGGATATTTACCACTCCCTCTAGAGACCTTGGTAAACAAATTGATTCTTTGCTCCAGATTATGAACATCTGGGGGCTACCAGGGAGAGCACACCCTGGTTGGGATCGGAACTGTGATTGCGAAACAAGACATTGGCCAAGCACTGGAACTCTGCAAGCCCTCCTTCCTACGCTCATTCTAGTTTGAGAATGGACTGGTGTGATAAGCATGGGGAGTCTATACAAGGCGAAGGGCTACCACCAGAAAGATAAGAATGTTTGGGGGAAATGGTGGACTTATGACTTGAGACAATCCATATAAAAAATTGTAGCACAGGTCGGTTAAGAAAAAGTAATTCATACTCTAATTGTATTGTGCATATTGATTTGTTTCTTATATAAAACAATAACGTTTGATTATCCCATTTTATAATCTGACATCAAAACAGATTTTTTAATTATCCTCTTATTTTTAATTGAGCTTTTTTCTCTTTCCTAAATTTCATTCCTAACTTCCTACTTTGCACCTGTTATTTTTGAAAGAATGGAAGTGGATCTAGGCAGCACTAAGTCTCAGCACGACAGAGTTGAAAAAGCTATGTAAGGATAGAAGGCTAAAGATAGTAAAGGAGCCCAAGAAGCTGGAATACTAGATAGTACTCAGAGCCTGGGAGGAAGTCTGCATGCTGCAGTCTGCAGCATATGAGCAAGAGGATTGATGGAGTAGATGATGATGATGAGTTAGAGAAGGAAGAAGACAATGACCCTACAGTGTTCCCAGAGCCAGAGGAAAACAGGGATGCCTTGCAGTGACACCAATGCCAGTGAAAGGGGTCCTTCAGACCTAAGTCAAATGCCTTACCCAGAGTAGGGAGCAGTGTGATCTCCCACAGCCTGAACCTGTAAGAGATTAAAAAAACAGACAAGCAGATGGAGCTCTGAAGTTGCATCTGGCAACCCTTTTCCTGGAGGAAAGGAAGCTGGCTGCAGAAGAGAAGAAGGAAGCAGAAGAGATGGCATAGGAGGAGAAACGACTAGCCTTGGCCTTGAAGGAGAAGGCCCTGCTGGTCCCTGACAGAGGCCAGTGAGAACTTGACCTGAGAACCAAAAGAACTTCTGAGTCCAGGGAAGATGGCGGCAGCAACACTGAAATGCATAGGAGAGGTAAAAGGGTCCACATCCCTAAAGACTTGGTGCCTAGCCTTGTGAAGGGGCGGTGACAGAGAAGTGGTTTGAGGCCTATAAGACAGGCATGTGCCTGCACGGCGTCCCAGAGGAAGATCGAGGGACTAGCCAATGGAAGCATATGCCCATTACCGGCACAGATACCTTATTTGTCCTTGTGAAAGCTGAAAGGATGAGACATGCACCTATGAAGGAAGCTTTTTGTGAAGTTTGGGTTAGCCCCAGAAATGTACCTCCTGAAGTTCAGGGATAGCCAGAAGCAGTCTCACCAGTCATGGGTTGATTTCAAGGAACTGGATGGCTGGGCAAAGGGCAGCAAAGTAAACAATTATCATGGTCTTTACAATTTAAAACTGAAGGAGTACATGTTCAGCCATTGTTTTGCACAGTTGCACCAACACATTGGGAAGGAAACAGACCTCTGGATCAGATCCAGTGTCCGAAAAGGAACCTGGGTGTGACCACAAGAAGCATGGTCAGGTCCCCCTCAGCAGATTTAGGAGGTCCTGGTTCTAAAGGGCCCAAGTGTCTGGAAGGAAAGGATTCTCATAAGGCTTCTGCGCACAAGGTGGGGGGGTGGATAATTCTGAGTGGCGAAAGCCTGGGCACACTTCACTTTTTACCAGCCAAGTGTTGTGACTGTTACCAGTGGGGGGGAGGGGGTATTCTGCATGCTCCAGGAACCCTCGACAGGTGGGCACACCCCAGGAGTGCCCAGTGTGGCCTTTGGGGGAAGGTTTTCCCCAGGAGTAGAAGGTAGAGCATGCCCTAGTGTCCCTTAGACAGGAGATGGACTCAGAAAGTAAGATGACGCTCCCTCAGGGTAAGAGTTGTAATGTTCAATAGATCAGAGTAAATGGAGTCCCTGTCACTGCTCTGTGCCCTGTTACTGCTCTGTGCCAGTCATACCATGGTGGTAGAAAATCTGATATCCCCAGAGCAGTATCTGCCAAGACTGGTATGTAGGGTACGTACCTCAGTCCCATTGCCAGGACTTTTTCCACCCTATGGACCTCATATCCCTGGAATGGGGGAGTGCAGTGGCCCAGAATACAGGGGGCAGTGATACAGAGGAGAGTGTCATTTTCAGTTTCTAGATGCCCATTGACTGCATCCTTGGCAATGAGCTTCCACTGGTGAGAAAAGGGTTGGGCGGGGCAGTCGCCTAGGGAGCCCCAACAACACAGGTTTCCAGGGGGTACTGCTTCCAACGGCTGCTCAGATTCAAAGTAAGGGGTAGAATGCAGAGGCACACCACAGTGCGAAGACCAGTAGGTGAAGGGCTATCTGATGTGAGAGAAAAGCACACCAAGACTGACTCTGGTGAGGTCATCTCTGACCTGGCGGTGCTGCCTCTGCTGTCACAGACACAGAGGACAGGAGACGTGGCCAAGGCAGGGCCCAGAATAACACAGAGAGTGCAATCCTTGAGGGTGCTGTGGTTCACCTGTCGAAGTCCTGGACTTCTAGGCGTCTGTTCAGTCTCAGGGTACAGGCCCTCGGCTGAGAAGCCAGTCTCAGGATACCACTACTAGTATGGCAGGAATGAGAGAGGAAGGAGGGTGTATACCACCTGAGGGTGTAACCCCTCACTCTGAAAACCTAAGTGACCAGAGAGACCTCAGGAGCAAGGAAGGTACTCCTTTTCAGCCCTCCAGCTGTAGGAAAGGCCTGCCTAAGACTTCAGACTGGAACCCCCACCTGTCAGTGGCATCTCTTGGTTGCTGTCCTTGTGGGCAGAGTTTTCCCTGAGGTGGGTGCAGAAGTATGACCCAGGGGGCACAATGGGCCACATCACCTTGTTGGCCATGGTGGTACTATCTGAATACTGGGATGCATCTGTGAGTAAGCTACGGTTAGGAGTCTCACAGACAGGGTCTGCAGATGAGGAGGATGGTGATAGAGGGGGTACAGATAGGTTCAGAGGAACATACAACAGACCATTTCCATTACAGAAGAGGAAAGTTGTCTCCTTTCTTATGCCTGAGCAGGGAAGTCCATCCCATTATTATTAAGTCTATCCTAGCTTTTGCTTGGGGTAGAGGCTGCGTTTCAAATTTGCCCTTTCTACAGGGTCACCCTAGATTTTGTTTGCCTTTTTTTGCTAGCTGTAGAATTCTGTGCACCGTACCTCTGCTAAACAGAGATAAGATGCTTGTGCTCCTTCTTTTAACAAGGTACAACTGGTATACTCCTGACTGGCACAATTACTTACTCATAAGTCTCTAGTATATGGTGCCTAAAACTTAAAAGCTATCCGTGGCAAAATTAAAAGCTCTCAGTGGACTGCATCATTCATTGTGCCATCCACTGCACTGGCACTATAAATAATATCTTCAGGCCAGCTTGGCTGTGCAGTTTTAAAAACCCCTTTTGATAGGCCAATGCCTTCCTTTTAAATACAAACAGTTCACCCCTAAGTAGGCCTTATTGCCCATAAGGCAAGGTGCATGGTATTTAAATGCAGTTCACGTCCTTATAGTGACTCGCACCTCAAAGCTATTTTCACTGTAACTGGGTTGGCAGTTCTTTAGGAAAGCACTGGGATACAGTTTTAAGGTTAATAAATGTTATTTCCACCTAGGATCCAGCTACACATTTTCTTTTTGGACTTTTGAAATATTTTTTGCAAGCCCAATTCACTGGTGAAGTTAGATTTGGTATGCATTTTTGGGAAAAGAGACTTTTGGAGCGTCACCCTAGTCCTTCCTGACGTCCCTGGAAGCTAAATCTGCATTTTCTCCCCCACTTCGGGAAGCAAGTAATTAGCATTTCAATATGTGTGAATGATGTGTGAACTTGTTCCTAGAACAGGGACAATAGGCCTTAGGTGTGGGGGGGGGGGGCTAGGGGGGGGGGGTGATGTTGTTCATGTGGATGGCCTACTGGATGGCCTGTCGACTGTGCCCAAGAACTAAATTAACTTCAAAGAGGACTACCGTGTCACATGCAGATGTAGCTTACAACCAGACCCATACCATTTTTTATCTCCCTGTCAGGCCGGCCTCCATTATAGTGGATCTCTTGTTGACGTCACAGTGTCCGATACTGCTGGAGTGTCAAGACCTGCTTGACAGGTCTGCTGTTTTTTTTCTTATATAAAACGTGGGGCATACTTCAAAGAGGCCTCCCCTGTCACAGGCAAATGTTAGCTGACACTTGGGCAGGGCCCTTCTTTTGTGGCCCCAGCCAGGTAGGCCCTAATCATAGCAGGCCTTGTTTTGACATTAAAGTGTCAAAGCCTGTTTGACAGGTCTGCTGGATTTACATGTAGCATTTGGGGTGCATCTCAAAGGAGGAAAACAGAATGCAAAAACAATGTGTGTGTATCCACTCACTGTCTAGTTGCTGCAAACTCAGCTTTGTTCTACCAGACTTTTGACTCTAAGTTTGTTAGGGTTCAGGGACTTCCTAAAACTGATTTTTAGTGTTAGTTGCAGGATAACACTAAGATTAACATACTACACTTTCCACAAACACCTTGAGCCCTCAGAGCCCACGTTTAATGTGGCCAAATACGTTGGCCACCTTGAAAATGACCAAAGTGGGGAAGGTTAACCCCTGGAATCTTTATCCCACTGGTTAGGGTGTCCCCAGAGGTCAATCCCACTCACTAGTTTGTGTCATGCATAAATGTGGCATCTCCAGACACCCACTTCAAAATACAGCTGCCCTGTGCAAAATCAGAAGAGGACTATACCTGCTGTCTGAAACCTTAAAAGAGCCCTGGAAAACTCGGCCTGCCATCTCGCTTACACCCAGAACAAAGATGGGGACTCCAAGGGTCATAAGGCTAACTCGCTGCTGAAGCTACAGGGACACAAGCTACAAGAGGTCTTTTTCTGAAACTGCCCAGCTGACAAGGAGCATTTAGACCTATACTGGTCTCTGCTGTTGGCCTCTACCTTCACCCTGTGAGTGTCTAAGTGCCATCCCTGAAGTTCTGGAGACTACAGAAGTGTACTCCTGTGGTACATTGGAATATAAAGGACTACATTCAGAAGAAAAATCTTTGACTAGGACGAACCTAGTTAGTGTATCTATCACGGTTAGGGTCAAAGTGTGCCTAGGTCATGATCTACCACGACCATTGACTATCATTGACACTTTGTGCTTCTTGGCACTATTTCTACCGAAAACTTTTCAAGAACATACCTCCAATTCCCTCGATTGGAATTTTGGCACTTTGCGGTCATATTGTTTATGAATTGTTACTCTAGTTTTCTAATTCCATTTGGGATTTTTTTGTTTTTCATTTCAAATGTATTACTGCTTTGGTACTGGAGAAATACTAAACACACAAGGTACTAGGGGGTTGGGCTCAGGTATATTTAGTGATTTTAGTGGTTCATCCTAGCAAGGATAGCGATTATTACTTGCAGTGGTTACTTACCTCATCACCTAATAACCCAATTTCTTACATTATATATTCAACTCACCGGTGAACAATGTAGTGTGTGCCAACTTACAGCAACCTGGTCCCAGGACCTCTACCTTCCTCCGGGGACAAAATCTAAAAGTGATCATGAACTCCAGCCCATCACTTATCCACCAATTGAACCAAGTTGCAAGACATGCTCTCTACATCACCCAAACACTTTTATCATTGCTTCTACATCTGGGCCTTCCAAAGAAGCTAGTCATCCATGGCTCTTTTTCTGTCTTGAGTAGATTACACAAGCAGATTCTTCCTTAAGAGCCCAAATTTCCTACTCCTACTTCAAATAAATCAAATTGCACCAGTATGATAACTACTACACATACACCTATGTGACCACATCACACTAGTCCTCCAAGGCGCTTACTGGCTACCCATTTGCCAAACACGTCTCTTCCAAGGCACTCTGCTTAGCCCCCATAATGATCTATAGCAAAGAGCTGACCATCCTAACCTACAAGAAGTTACATATTGGTGAACTGTTTTTCACTATAGGCAGCAAAATTAGTAAAGCCCTCCAGGCAAAGATAAGAAACATCAAGGGCACCTGGAATTCAAGAAAGCAGTAAAGAATTGGTCTTCCCCAACAGATGACATAAGGTTGTGCCAATCACAAACAAAAGTTAACCTCCCACAATAGGATGATATGGATGACTGATGACTCTGAACCATCCCGTTCTCTGAAACCATAACCAAATCTCTCATTTAATAACGGTAGGAACAACCACATCACAGCTATCTCTTACTTCTCCCTTTTGTCACTGTGCACATAGGCACTTGCATATTCCCTCTCAAGAAAGCTTCATCTGCCTAGTGATTGACAGCACTGCCTTTCCTAGAAAGACTGCTACCTAAATTTACCCAACTGTTGGGTGATTCTTGAGTTTGGGATGCCTCTGGTATTAGAAAACTAGGAGTCCAGGCAAAAGCACCAACCATCGGGTGGCATGTGGTGTCCTGATCTCACTTACCAGACCCCCTTGAGTATCTGTATCCCAGTGTGAATGCCACTGTCTGGAACGTCTGGAAGTTAGATCCTGAAAAGCATGCAGGACTAGAAATAGCAACAGTGCAAGACAAAAGGTAAGGAAGAGACCAGGTGCCTGACCCATTGGCAGAGCAGGTCCTCAAAGTGTCTTCGCATTTTAAGTTCATTTATTGTTCTCTGTTTAGGACCTCTGATGCCATGTTGCCTCTAAGATCCAGGGTCTTTCCATCGTTGGGAAGGGCAAAGGAGCTCTAGCTGTCATCTGGAAGCAGCTCATGCTGGCCTGAGTATCCATCTCTAGCGTTGGTATACTTTAGTTTGCATGGAGAGAATATGGCCTTATTTATAGCTTGGTGGACAGAATACTTTGTCATTAAGTGGTATCTATCTCATCCATCATATTATGAGGGACATGGGCTTTAATGTACTTACAATACAGTGGACTGGACATCCACCATGTTTGTGATGGAGTATTGTGTCCGTCAAACTCTAACAAAGGGCCTAACTCGCTTAACATACTAGAACAACCCTTTTTCTGCTTTGCTTTCTCTTTTGTCTCATATAGAATACATATGCAGACTATTGAGCCTCACATCACATCACAAAAAACAAACACACTTCTTTTAGCATTCTTGCTTTGCTTTTCCTACTCTCCGTTCACCTTTATTTTTTAGGTCGAGCATTTGAGACCTCTTGTATACACTTTAGTATATATACTTTAGTATATATTTACATGTATATGTACTTTGTGGGCTCTGGAGATCAGCCCTAGGACTTGCCTGCTTCCACTTAAGAACTTTCTTTTCTGTTCAACTGCCTCTATTTAACTGTCTTTATAGAAAACGACCAGCAGAGGTCAGTGAAATACCAGAATCACTTCAGCATTCTCTAAATTCCAGTCTATAGAAATTGTCTTCCACGAGCACCCGTAGACAATATTTTTTTCAAATCTTGTATTTTCAGTGATATCACCACCAAAGGCCCTGCTTTTATTTTAAAAACAGAGCTTTGGACTATACCATTTCCAGCTGAAAGATCTCTCTCCATGTGCTCCCATACCTGGCATGTCACGCAGTTTGGTGCTTACTTTCCCTCCATGTTAAAGAACAGTACATGTTTCAGCAACCAGGCTAATGTGCTGCATAGCTAAATATATATATATAAGGTACCAAAGGCGAGACCGATTGCAATGCACATGCTGGTTTTATTTGTGAGGAGCTAGCATATTATATAGGACAATAAACTCCTTAAAATGATTCCTCCCTCTCAAGATGGCAGTGCTCCCCAAGCTAGCATGGCTTGGTTTAGGTGAATAAAAGCCAATTTAAATGTTTATTATTTTTTTCTGGCATCTCCTACAGGTTGATTACACACTACCAATATCTCGCAGGCTGTGGCTAAGTAGATTGCAGTCTGTGAGTTGGAATCCAATCTAGGCTTTTTGAATTCTCTACCTTCCAGGCTGCTCTTTAAAATAGTCACTCACTTCTGTAAGCTGACCGTGCAAAAGCAGCAAACAGCACTCCCTTTCACAAAAACATGCTGTGCATAGTAAGAAACCTAAAAAACATAAATGCATCAGCTTTTAGAACACACTTAAAAACGTCACCTTGAAAAACATTGTCATCAAGAAGTTTTCAATTCACATAGTACGTTTCAACAGGTGCACTAAAAAATTGTTCTTTATTCTTTCCTTCCATTTCTTTCTGCCATGCCTTAATTTCTTGCCTCTTTCAGTTCACTTTATTTTGTTTCTTCTATCTTGCTTTCTAATTTTCCTTCATCTCCTTTACTTACTTCTACTTTTTTTTGATCTTTTTATTTTCGGTTTGCTTGCTTCCTTTCTATCTTCCTTTCTCCCTGTCTCTCACATCTGTCTTTCTTGCTTTCTTCTGATCTTTCTTTCTTCCTTCCTTTCTCCTTCTCTTTCTCACTGTCTTTATTTCTTCCTATATCCGTGTCTTTTTTCCCTGTCTTCCTTTTTTTCTTCCCATATTTCTTTTCTCTCATTCTTTCTTCCTTCGTCTTTCGTCCTGTCTTTCTTTCTTTTCTTCCATTCTTTTTTCTTTCTTCCTTCCTCCCTGTGTTTCTTTTTTTCTTCAGTCCAGTCTTCCTCCCTATTTTTCTTTCTTTCCTTTCTCTCTCCATCCATCTTTCTTTCTCCCTGTTTTTCTTTAATTTTTCCTTTTGCTTTCCCTCTTTCTTTCTCCCCTTTCCTTCATTTCTCCCTCTCGTTGTCCCTTCCTTATTTCCTTTCTTTTTCCCCTCCCTTTCTCCCTCGTTCTTAATTTCTCCATATCTTTCTGCCACCCTTTCTACCTTGTTTTTCGTTCTCCCGTCCTCTATCCGTTGATCTTTTGTGGAAATGTACCTTTTAGGGGTACACTGGTACAGGGTCATCCTCTCGTCCACAAAAAACAAAGTTCTTAATCACTTATGAGTGGGACCACGTCCACACAACACTCTCAAGGGCTGCAGGAGATAGTACACTGAATTCACAAATATGAGAAGTTGGCCTGATATATGAGGTCTCCAATTCTGGGGGCAGCTTGTATCAGTCCAAACAATCCCTTATGGTGATGGTTGTAAGTCAACCTTATAGACAAGCTATCCTAAGGTTAGCATGGACTAAGCAGCCTTAAAGGTTTAACTCAAGAGGGCATGTGAAGCCAGCTGTTTTACCAATCACAATCCTGTAATATCAAATGAAAAGGACACCACACAAGTTATATATTATAAAAATATATGTATTTATTCTCAGAATAATCCTCTATACTCTTTATGAGTCTAGAAGCACAAGCGTTTAAACAAAAGCACAGTAAAACATATGAAAGTTGCACAATTATGGATGAGGCCGGGGGCCACTCAAACCATATACTAAAATAGTGGTATAAGTATCACTAATCGAACAGTGGTAAGGCCTGAGGCCCTGGGAATCGCTGGGGCTATTCGGGACTAGCAGTGATGAAGTCGGGAAAAGCCCGCGGGACTCGGGTGCAGCGCTAAAAGCACACGCATGCACCAATGCAAAGTCAGTGGTGGGTAAAAGTTACAAAGATACTGTTTTAGGAAGGTTCCGACTGGACTACAATGACCAAACTTTAGTCTTAGACACTAGAGGTGTATACTAATGCAGGAGCACTGGCGTTCACAAGTTACCTCACCCACAGGAAGCGGGTGCATAGGTGCCAAAGTGTGTCGGGTTTCGTCACGCAGTCTGATGGTGCCTGGAGATGAAGATGCTGCAGGCGTACAGAAGAAAAGTGTCCGGTTGGATCCAAGGGTGGATCGAAGATGTAGAGTACCTGAAAGCAGAGGGGACAGAGTCTGGGTCACTCAGCCGTGACCAGGGTGGAACCAGGAAGGTACCAGGCAATGTCGGGGGCAATCAGGTGGTTGTCGTGAAGCTTGTCTTCGCTGCCACGTGGACTCTGGGGCACCAAGGATGTCCAGGAGTGGATCACGAGCTGTCCCACGAAGGCTCTTGCTGTCGGCTTCCGGATTGGAGCAAACAAACCTTGGCAAGCGCAACCCACGCAGGATTCGAAGATCGCTACTTACACGGACCAGCAAGGTCAGAGCGGGTGCTCCTTTTCAGGGGAGCGAGGGCCAGTCCAGAGCAACCGGACTGGCAGAGCAAAATCAAAGGTTCGTCGGTACTGGGGCCACTAGCCAAAAGGCAAGCGACCGGACCAACGCGTCGAGCAGCAAAATGCAGAAGGGCCCCACACAGCACTCGGTGAGTGTGGAGGGTATAGCTTTAGTGCAAAAGCTGCTCGGGGCTGGGGCTTCTCAAACCCCAATGCACAGCGTCGAGGGAGCCTCGGGAGCTGTACGGTCAGCACTTCGTGGTTTTTCCAAGATGGCCGGCCCCACGCTTCAGGTCGCCTCCACGGGTCTCAGATTCGTTGGGACTGTGGATCGGGCTGTTGGAAGGCAGGATAGCTGGGTCTTGTCGATCTCTGTCGCTCGAGTTCCGGCGGGAACTGCAACAAAGCAAACGGTGAGGCGCTGGATGGTGCCTGTTTGCACAGGGTGGTCACTCCTTGACCACAAGGGAGATTCTTCAGTCTTCCACGTCGAGTGGGATGTCGAAGGGTCCAGAGTTCTGTATCAAAGTTTCAGTCAGGATAATCTGATGTGCGCTGGCACTGTTCCCACCTTTATTCCAAACTAGTGGGCTGGATTACCTGTAAGGTCCCTCCTATGGGTGGGACCAGGGAAGGGGGTGGTTACACCCTTTTCCCTTTGTCCAGTTTCGCACCAGGACTGGGGCTGGAGAGCCCCAGAACCGGTTTGACTGGATTATGCAAGGGGAAGCCTTGTGCTCCCCATGCAGTGTCTGGTTTCTTTCAGCCCTCCCTGCTCCAATCCACTATCTCCTGTCTGTGGTGGTGTAGCACCTCCCCGCGACAGGAAACCCTTTGTCCAAGCCTCCTCTGCCAAGTTTTGGTCAGCAGCAGGAGGTCAGACTTATGTAGGGGCAGCAGCATCCATTTTGTGATGCTGAGGCTCTGGTTAGGATTAACCGCGTTTTAGCAAAGTAACATGTCTTCTCCCTCTAGAAGGGTGGAATGCTACCCCCGTTCCCAGGACTGGCGAGGGGGTAGTATTCCAAATAGTATGACACCTTACACAACATGTTTTGATAAAGCTAAACCAAAGTTAACACATAACAGCGATGGATTATAATGCACTTAAGAGTATATGATATGGCAATATCCCGGAACAGCTAAGGGAGTTGGTCCCGACAGCTGCAGACAGGCTCAGCTCATGCTAGAGCACCATCTCACATAAAACCAAGCACTCTGCCTCCAGGATTGTTAAGGCCTGCCCTGGCAGTGACGTATAGGTATATATGTGTCCAGATATAGGTTTAGATATAGGTATACTATATCTAAGCAAGGGGTGATTACACCACCTTGCCCCAGCTGAGTGATCAGCCAGTTGTGTCAATTTAAGGACCAGCCAGGGGTGGCAAAAGATATGCTGCAGCCCCTGGTAGGCCTTGGATGCACCTATGCCCTGGGCACCTATAGTGCACTGTACAGGGGCTGTGTCCAGTACCAGATTGGTTATGCACCTACGGTGCATGGAGTCCATTTTACAGAGAGAACAGATAGCCTGGGGCCCTGATTGGCAGGGTCCCAGGCCAACTAAGTCGAAAACCAGCTAAACACAAGGCAAAAAATCTGGGGTAACCATAGTCAGGTGTCCACCCTCCTACAACAAACCATTGTCCTTTTTACACCATTTTGTTGCAATGCGAGCATGTGAACAGAAATGGAAAGAACAAGTTTGGAAATAGCTATCAGCAAACAAGGGCAGAGGAATGACTCTGTGGTCAGCAAAGTGGGAGGAGAAGGAATGCTTATGGCAGCAGTAAATGGTCAACAGTTAACATCTGAGACCAGGTGCACTGGCAGCTACAAACCCCCAGAACGTACATTGCTTAGCCATGTCAGGAGGTCAACTAAAATAGATAACACAAGCAGAGTGAAAAGACGAGCAGCAGAGGACAGAAGGATTACGAAGGAAACGAAATGGACACCACAGCCAAAATGGCTGTAGCTTATGCTAAGTAAAGTATTACACGTTTCCACACTTTCATTCTCCCTCCCTTTCTCCCTTGTTCTTATGTCCTCCTCCTTTTCTTATTTGTTCTTGCTCTCTCCCTCATTCTTTATTTCTCATTTTTATCTTTCTTTTGTCCTTTCTTTCTCTTACTCTCTCTCTCCCTTTCTTTCTCTTGCGTTGTTTCGCTCTCATTCGCCCTTGTTTCCTTCTCCCTCTTTCTCCCTTTGTGCCTTCTCACCCTTTCTCCCTTTGTCTGCTTCTCTCCCTTTCTATCTTGCTTCCTCTCTTTCACTTTCTTTCATACTTTCTCTTGTTAACCCTTTCTTTCATGCTTTATCTTTCTTTCTCTCTTACACGTTCTTCCTACTCTTACCCTTGTTTGTGATAAACCCCAACCCTCTCTGACTTTATCAATTACTCCCAGCCTCCCTTTCCCCTTCCTTCTCCCATTCCTTTCTATTTCTACTTCATTTCTTTAAGAGTTTCTTAAAAGAACCTTCTGTGGCTTCAGAGGAATATGTCTGATAGAATTTCTGGAGACATCTTAATGTCTGCATTCAGCTTGCATAATATATTATTGCTAATGATACTAGTTTGTGGAGCAATTAATATGCTAAAGAAAGAACATTCTGATTTAGTTTCATGTGTGTATGAATGCTTAGAAAGAGGAGCTGTGAAGTATTGTACTTGGGCAGATTGACCTAGGGCACCAAAAACTCAAGGGTTGGGCTCGCCAACAAGCCTTGAACCATTTGTGCCTCCAGGGATAATTAATCTTAATCTTGAGGTATTATGCCAAGGGCAGCTCCTGGACGTCAACCAATGGACCTTAGAACATTAGTCAGATAATGGAAGTCTTATGGTTGCTAGCTCTTTTAAAATGAAAGCAGTTTCACCCTTTGAATTGCATGGAAAAGAAACAAGCCCCAATGAAATAACTCAGAGAGTGGACTCATATAAAAGTCTAAACTCCTACCTCTACCATTTCACCTACATCTCCCAGGAACACTCTCTCTATTCCATTATTTAACCCATCCCAAACGGCTCCAGATCACCCATTTCAAGAGTAGACTCCTGCTCATTCCTTTCATCCCACCTAGCTGGCATGCCCCGACTCTCTGCTCATAGAAGATCTAACAACCTTAAAGTGAGAATGAACGATAGCCTTAGCCCATAGATATTTTCACATACTTTGTTTCCTCCCTTGTTCAATGGCACACCCTCTCCTTCAGCGTCTCAAGTGGCTACCCATTCAATCTTGCCGGACTCCAACTTGGCTTTAGTGACCTCCCAGCAACATATGGTTCTCGGTGCTGGTGCTCTTTCAACCCCTTCTCCTCTTGTCACCCTGAGTAGACTCTCTCTCAACTCTCATCTTCCTATCATGTCCCCTATCAAACTCCTCACCTCCCTTGGTCCGGGTGGTCTGCGCAACATTCCCTCTGCCACTGAGAGGGTTCACTAGTCCTCTGTCCCCAGGCTACATGCCACTCCAACATGCACTGACCATCTCCCTTTACTGGAGAACATACTTGCTGATATTAGTCAAGACCTTCAGCTAATTAGAACCAATCTACAAATTCATATTTATACCACCTCGAAACTCGAGAAGTTCATGAAACTCAACCTGACCCCTTCGGCTAATAGACCACCACACAACAAGAATCTTATCTCACCCCAACTCAGATGTCTGAACCACTACGGGCATGGGACATCGTACATTGTAAATTCTCCGAACTACAACTGGAAAACTCAACCCCATCTGAATCACATCTGCAGAACTCAGAGAATTACTGGCCACCTGTCTGATGAGGACATTCACTCTCTTCTGCTATCTGTTATCTGTTATCTAATTTGTCATCCGTGCCAATCACTATCCAACCTATTACCACCAACCCTCTTAGACAACCTAGTTGCAACTTCAGAACCTTGAACAAACAGAACCTATTACAAGTCCCCATAACACACCTTGAAGTATCAGAAACCAAATCTCACCTCAGATCCATGCTTCTCATATGCAGACCAGCAGTTAAAAATGCTGCAAACATTGCGGAACTCATCCTCACTCATGACCTTAACCGCCTGATATTATTGAAAATGTGGCTGAATGAGAATCATCACCTATCTTAGACATTCTTGTCCCACCCAAATATGGCATCATCAGACTGGACAGAACGGGAAGGGAAGAGCTGGGGGTGGCTTAGCTTGCGTTTATTGCTCTATGCTCACTCTGAAACAGTCACAAACTATACTAGTGACCTTCTGTGAATACCTAGGCATTGAAATTTGGAGCAATGACAAGATGATATCCAAACTCCATACCATTTATCACCTCCCGGGAAATAATTATGTTTCATAGACCAAATAATGGAGACCATCCTTCCAAATCAGATCAGCACACCAACCAGGTCTTCCCTGGAGGTTTACCATAGACTGGAATGATTCTAATGACCCTTTAATGAACTCCTTCCAGGCCTTCCTCACAGATCTCAACCATACCCAATCTTGTAATGGCCCTACTCATAAGAAAGGTTCCACCCTCGAACTAATCATCTTGAATGTCAATACCCTTCAACTTGAACCCATTACCCCCTGGGACTGGTCAGATCACCACCTAATCTCCTTCCTTATCCTGCAGAAGGGGAACTAGAAAGGGCCAGCTGCTTAAACCTAAACGGTGGTCCAGAGACTTAAGAAATATCAATCTATCCGCTTTAACCTCTATCAGCAACAACATCCCACAACCATGATGGATGTGAATGATCTCACTGCTTATTACACACAATACATGTCAAACAAACTTGATACTTTTGCTATGAAGTAGCTAAAAATAATTCAGATACGACACTCCAAACCATGGTTCAACCATGGTTCAATAGCGGCCTCAAAGGGGAAAGACTCATAGTAAGATTTGCGGAGAGATATTGTAGAAGCTCTTCCACTATCGCACACCTCAAGCACCTGAGGTCGACAAGAAGCTTCTACAACAAACACATCCGAAACTCCAAAGCAGAATACTTCAGGAAGCAATTAAACAATGCAAGAAAATAGACACAAAAAAACTATTTGAAATTATCAAACAACAAGTAATTCTAACCGACACTCGGTAGGCACCGGTCTCTTGTCAAGTGCCGATGAGTTATCTGCTATTTCATTGAAAAGACAAAGAGGATCCAGTCTGATCTACATTGTACCTCCCAGCTCTGTTTACTCAGGCCTAGCTCAGTCTCCAACCTGTTCAGCTCCTGGCCAGAACCCCTCCTTCTGGCTATACTACTAAAAACAGTGCTACTTGGAGCATTTTAAAAATCCTGGATGAAGCCGCTTTATTCACAATGTTAACAACAATAAAACCCTCCAACCACTTCAATGATTCCCTGCCTGCCAAGCTCACCAAACAGCTTTGCCCCTCCATACTCCCTCTTTGGTCCAATATTGTCAATGCCTCTCTCTCAGGACATGTTTCCTGACTGCTTAAAGATTGGTCAGGTCACCCTGTACTAAGAGCTCCTTGCTGTTGTGGGTGTTGTTGTCCAGTCGTTCTCTGAAGGATGACCTTTTGGTGGTGCGGATCAGCTGGTGGTGTTTGCGGGTGGCGTTCTTGAGGGCTGTCATGTTATCCGTTGACTGGTTGTGGCGCCAGGCTTTCTCGAGGTCACAGCAGGATTTCTTGGAGTCTTTGAGATCATTGGTGAACCACGCGGCTTTCTTGCTGTTCAGGTTGCTGGGAGGGTTTTTCAGTGGAGCAAGGGTGTCGGCGCAGTCGGTGATCCACTGTGTGAGGTTGCGGGCTCCTTCGTTGGGGTCCGTGGTGTTGGTGGGAGGGTTTAGGCGCAAGGAGGTGGTGAGTTGGTCGGTGGTGATCTTGCTCCAGCATCTTCGGGGGGTTTGTTGAGGGCGGTGGTGGGTCGTTGTTTTCCTGAAGTTGAAGTGTACGCAGCTGTGGTCGGTCCAGTGGAGCTCGGTGGTGTGGCTGAAGGAGATGTGGTTGCTGGAGGAGAAGACAGGGTCGAGCGTGTGGCCGGCGTAATGGGTGGGGGTGTTGACCAGTTGCTTGAATTCGAGGTTGGCGAGGTGGTCTAGTAGGGCGGTGGTGTTGTTGTCCTGGTCGTTCTCCAGGTGGAAGTTGAGGTCTCCTAGGAGGATGTAGTCAGGGGAGGCGAGGGCGAGCGGGCTGATTAAGTCTGCGATGGCCTCGCTGAAGTGTGAGCATGGTCCCGGGGGTCTGTAGATGAGGGTTCCTCTGAGGGTGGTCTTGGGGTCGGTGTGAATCTGGAAGTGCAGGTGCTCTGCAGTGGCGAGGGTGTCGTTGGTGTTGGTCGTGATGCGGATAGTGTTTCTGTGGGCGATGGCGATGCCTCCTCCGGTCTGGTTTACGCGGTCCCTCCGGATGATCTTGTAGCCGTCCGGGATGGCAATGGCGTTGTCGGGGGCTGATGAGGCGTTCATCCAGGTTTCCGAGAAGAAGGCGACGTCTGGTGCCGTTTTGTGCAGGAGGTCCCATAGTTCGACGGCGTGCCTGTGGATGGGGCGGGTGTTGAGCAGGATGCACTTGAGGTGGTTGTTGTTGGCGGCTGTTTTGGCTGGCGCGGTGCAGGACCGAGTGCAGGTGAAGTAGCAGGCGTGGCAGGTGAAAGCTCCGTGGGTGCGTTTCGGGGTGGCTTGCTAGCAGGCTGGATGTCGGCCGGTGTTGAGTGCGTGGAGGGTGGCGGCGTCGTAGCTCAGTCGGGTTGGCTGGCTCTGGCGGGGTCCAGGGGTTCTGGCGCTGGGCGCGGTCCAGGCGTGGATGGGCATAGACTGGCGTAGACGGGCGTAGACGGGCTTGCCTTGGCGCGCCTTTGGCGCACAATTGGCGCACCTGCTGCGCGTGGCCGCTGCACGTATGCGCGGTCCCCGCCATTTATGGCAAAGTGGGAGGGAGGAGCAGCTGGGAGGCGGGGCGGCGAATGGGGAGCGGGAGACAGGAGAGGGGGGCGGGCCGCAGGAGAACAGCGGCAGGGAGCAGAGGGGGGAAAGAGCGGGAAAGCGGAGCGGGGGAGAGCGAGGGCAAGCCTGGAGATCGGGGCAAGCCTGGAGCGCGAGGGCAATCCTGGAGAGCAGGGGCCCTAAGGAGAGGCGGTAGCAAGAGGGCCAAGCAGGCAGCGGCAGCAGAATCCGGGCACACGGGGGCCGTGCTGTAGTGGAGTGACCGGGTCAAGGGAGAAACCCTTCCTCTACCTTCTTCAAAAACTAAGTAAAAAAGCTTCTGATTAATAGATTCTTTCACTAGTCGACTTAGTCATTCAGCCTGCTCTTTTTCATGTGGACTTCTCGGGGTCAGTTTTCAGTTTCAGTTTCAAAAACTTTATTCGAGTCATAAAATGGATCATAAAAGTGCTGAACATACAATTCATCATACCTCATAGGATAAGAAAAAATTTAATTTAAAAAACACAGTTTTCCAATTTATAAAAGACATGATAATGACCGTTATAAAAAATATATATAAAACATGATTTTCACCAGAGGATATTCTATACAATATGATACTACCCATAGGCCTTCCTGATCTTTAGCGAAACTCTGATAAAATTTAGCATGGCACAGCAAGTTTCTACGGAGGATAGTGCTGGCAGATAATCATACCCTTCCTTATAGGTGCAAGGTTGCCTCCTCTTCAGGATTGGTTTAATAAACCGGAGTCTAGGCTCTTGATATAAGGAGCAAAAGAGGACCGCATGTATAGTGCTTTGGCTATCCCTGTTATCACAAGGACAAGGGGGCAGCCTCTCACACCAACCCCCTTGTTTCGGGAAGGCAAGCAAAAAGTGCAAAATGTCCAGTCTAAACCTTGTTAGTAGGAATCGCCATTGAACATTAAGGGTAAATGTTAGGTAAAACTGAGGTTGGGGCTTACGAGCATAAACATTAGCATTGTCCAAAGATGGTGGATTCAATGATTTCCAATACATTGCCTTTGTGTCCGCCTTATAGTTTCCCTCTATTTTTCCAGGATTGTCATAATAGGAACCCAGTCCAATCTTGTTTAACATGTTACAAACATAAGACAACCAGGGGATCTGTTTTGAATTTCCTAAAGCCATGCAATCAGTGATAATGTCTTTAGTGAGTTGCGGGTCTTCAGATTGCCAAACTTTACCCCATAACAATAAAGGGGACAGACGAATCGTATCGGAAACACTGACCATACCAATTTCTTTATGGCAGAAGATGTTTGAGCAGCCTTTGGGAACTGATAAAACCCTTTTTATAAAATTATTTTCCACCACCTGTATCACAAATGGTGTTTCGGTCCCCCACACCCCTGCCCCATAGGTGGCCACCGATAGACATTTTGAAGTGTAGAGGGTTTTGAGGTGCATAACATGTTTTTGCCCCAATTTACTACAGAAACGGAAGATGCCCTCTATGGCCCGTGTCGCGTTCTGGGCTCGAACCTTCATGACGGGCGTCCAGCTTAATTTGCTATTAAACAAGTTACCAAGGTAGTTAAAATTTTCCACTTTTCCAATTATGCGATTATTTACCACGAACTTCCTAATGTTTGACCCTTTAGGGCCACAAGACATTACAAAAGATTTGTCAAAGTTCACCTTTAAATAAAGGTCAAGCATGAATGTATTGAAAGCATCTAGACATACTTGCATGCTATTTCCTGTTAATGTCATTAGGACAGTATCGTCTGCATAAGAAAGCATGGGAATACTTTTGCCTTTAATTTTTGGAAAGTCACAACCCTGGTTTAATAGATACTTTTCTAGCCCATTTGTATAAACCAGAAAAAGAAAAGGCGCCAAAATGCATCCTTGACGCACACCCTCAGTAGAAGGAATTGGTTTTGTCATTTCACCTCCAGAGCCAAATCTGATTGATACAGTTGTTGCTGCATGTAACCTGCGAAGCAATTTGACCAAAGGTTCCTCAAAGCCCATGTCATCCATCATCCGCCACAACTTATGTCTACAAACAGTGTCAAATGCACTTGTCAAGTCCATGAAGGCAAGATGTATTGAGGACTTTTTTGCCTTCATGTACTTGCCTAAAATTAGTGCCAGGTTGAGGCACTGCTCGTTGGTCCCCTTTCCACGCCTAACACCATATTGGGATTCAACTATAAATCCTGTAGAATCTGCCCAACTTTCTAATCTCGCTAGGATTACCCTACCCAAGATTTTACATGAGGCATCTATTAAGGAGATCGGGCGATAGCAACGTGGGTCGCACCTATCACCCTTCTTAAAGATCGGCACTACGATTGCCTCCTCCCATGTACCAGCGATGCGCCCGACCACTACAGCCTTGAAGACATTCAGTAATATGGGTGCCCACAAACCAACATTAGATTTAAAGAGGTCCAAGGGGACAGCATCTGGGCCTGGAGCTTTTAGTGATGATCCCTTCCCTAAGGCTTCCTCAATCTCTATCAGTGTAAGTGAAGAGCTGAGGGTCAAAGCCGAGGGAGGTGCCACCAGATCCCCTGTCCTTTCCGTACTTGCCATTATTGAAATGGAATTGGGATTAAAAATCTTAGTAAAATGTTGAACCCATTGTTCAGCGGTAACCTGCATAACTATAGATTCTTTATTGTCGCTCTTAAAAAGGGGTCGATTTAGAACCTCCCAAAAGAGTCTACTATCTTTTAGCTCTGCAGCCTTTTCAAGGTCTTCCCAGGCAATGTTTTTTAGGTCCTGCTTTCTTTTTGCAATAGCATCCCTATAGGCCTTTCTGCTAGTTCTTACAAGCTCTTTATTTCTTGGTTTTTGGCGCAGAGCTAGTTTTAGCGATCGGTGTGTGGCAGAACACACGGAATCAAACCATCTAAAGGCCTTTTGGCCTCCCTTCCCCTTGGGTTTCCTAAGGTGCTTTGCTACATGACCACACAATTTCTCAAAGCTTTTAATAACCTGATGGGGGTCAGATACTGGGACTAGACATGATTCCATTTCCATTTTACAATTTACAACAATATCTTCCTCCAATGTTATCGCGTTTACCTTCCCCTTCTTTTGCAAAGATTCCCCAGGGGGAATCTTTGCAAAACCGGCACGCACTCGGTCAGCTGCTTGGACGTGACCCTACCTTGTCGGAAATCGCCACATAGCGCCAGGGGTCCCTGCCTGCCCGCCTCCCGCCGCCTAACTCCCTCAACCATCGTGGAGTAGGGCCGCCGAGCGGAGCGTGGGCGGGCCCTTGAAGACCACAACTCCCAGCAGCCCTAGCGGGGCAAAACTACAGCGTTTGGCGCCAGGAGGCGCTCAAATAGAACGTCAGCCCTGACGAGTGGGGGAATCTTTGCAAAACCGGCACGCACTCGGTCAGCTGCTTGGACGTGACCCTACCTTGTCGGAAATCGCCACATAGCGCCAGGGGTCCCTGCCTGCCCGCCTCCCGCCGCCTAACTCCCTCAACCATCGTGGAGTAGGGCCGCCGAGCGGAGCGTGGGCGGGCCCTTGAAGACCACAACTCCCAGCAGCCCTAGCGGGGCAAAACTACAGCGTTTGGCGCCAGGAGGCGCTCAAATAGAACGTCAGCCCTGACGAGTGGGGGAATCTTTGCAAAACCGGCACGCACTCGGTCAGCTGCTTGGACGTGACCCTACCTTGTCGGAAATCGCCACATAGCGCCAGGGGTCCCTGCCTGCCCGCCTCCCGCCGCCTAACTCCCTCAACCATCGTGGAGTAGGGCCGCCGAGCGGAGCGTGGGCGGGCCCTTGAAGACCACAACTCCCAGCAGCCCTAGCGGGGCAAAACTACAGCGTTTGGCGCCAGGAGGCGCTCAAATAGAACGTCAGCCCTGACGAGTGGGGGAATCTTTGCAAAACCGGCACGCACTCGGTCAGCTGCTTGGACGTGACCCTACCTTGTCGGAAATCGCCACATAGCGCCAGGGGTCCCTGCCTGCCCGCCTCCCGCCGCCTAACTCCCTCAACCATCGTGGAGTAGGGCCGCCGAGCGGAGCGTGGGCGGGCCCTTGAAGACCACAACTCCCAGCAGCCCTAGCGGGGCAAAACTACAGCGTTTGGCGCCAGGAGGCGCTCAAATAGAACGTCAGCCCTGACGAGTGGGGGAATCTTTGCAAAACCGGCACGCACTCGGTCAGCTGCTTGGACGTGACCCTACCTTGTCGGAAATCGCCACATAGCGCCAGGGGTCCCTGCCTGCCCGCCTCCCGCCGCCTAACTCCCTCAACCATCGTGGAGTAGGGCCGCCGAGCGGAGCGTGGGCGGGCCCTTGAAGACCACAACTCCCAGCAGCCCTAGCGGGGCAAAACTACAGCGTTTGGCGCCAGGAGGCGCTCAAATAGAACGTCAGCCCTGACGAGTGGGGGAATCTTTGCAAAACCGGCACGCACTCGGTCAGCTGCTTGGACGTGACCCTACCTTGTCGGAAATCGCCACATAGCGCCAGGGGTCCCTGCCTGCCCGCCTCCCGCCGCCTAACTCCCTCAACCATCGTGGAGTAGGGCCGCCGAGCGGAGCGTGGGCGGGCCCTTGAAGACCACAACTCCCAGCAGCCCTAGCGGGGCAAAACTACAGCGTTTGGCGCCAGGAGGCGCTCAAATAGAACGTCAGCCCCGCCTCGCAGGACGCGAGCGGGACGCCCGGGGCGAAGCCCGGGCAAAGGGCGGGCCCTCTACGGCCCTCATCGGCAGGAGGAGGCAGGGGCAGGGCCAGACACTCTGCAAGTGTGAATACATCGTTCGTCCCTCAAGTAAGTCACGTACATATATTATACAGTCTGAGCAATGTCTAAAAAACCTGTAGCAGTGCAACAAAATAAGATAAACAACTACATGGTCCAGACTGTTCAGAAAATAAACATGCAAAGGAGGGAGTCATTGGGGCTGAGCCTATCACCTGACTTGCTATGCCCATCACCACCTACACCCGCTTCAATCCTGTTCGATGGTACATTAACTCAGGACATTCATACTGTAGACTCTACAGCTGATTTTACACCCCAAGTTATACCGGGATCACCGGAGAATGCAATTCCGGCTCTTGAAGGCTTGCCTATTGATGTTATTATAGACACTGACATTGATCAAGATCCAGAGCAAGATACACAATCACAGGTCTCCGTCCTAGATCAATCCCTTATTGGACACGCTGGTAGACCTAAACGTCAATGCACAAAGAATCCTTCCAAGCGGGGGGGTTTACGCTCAGGGACTAAGCGGAAGAGGGCTACCACTCCAAAGCATAAACAAATGACTCTTGTTGAGGAACACCCTTCCTGTTCCTCCGAGGAAGCCCTCCTTGATAAAATCGCTGATCTCATTGAGATGAAAATCAATATCATTGTCAAACCTCTTATATCCAAGATCGATAAACTGCAAGCAGAGGTCAAGAAGTTGGGCGCACTTCAAAATACAGTTGCAAGTGGTATTGAGAAATGTACTACGCTAATTACTAATCTGGATAATAATCCTAGAGGAGCTGAAGCTGGAAGTAATACGGATGTTGGAGATGAAATGGATCTGCTTGGGCCAAATCCAACGCAACAAACACTATCAGTAGCATTTGAGGGCTCCATACCAGCATGCTCCACATCAGACCCAACTCCTTCGCTTAACATTCCTCCCGCGCAAATACAAGTGCAAGCTCAAACTCATCCCACGGATCCCTTGCAATTTATTGTTGAGGCCACACCCGTGGTTTTGGTCCTCGCAAACGTACCCCCATTAGAAGGGGGCATAGCTGAAACTTCAACTTCACTCTGCAGCAAAGCCCTACACTGGTTAACTACCAATATGCGACTAGCACCAGGTGGGAAACACCATCTTGCAAGTGTGATTAAATCTGCAACCAGGGTTCCTTGGCTGGGAAACCGGCCAAAAAAATTTAAAGGGGATTGTGTGGCAGTGAGCTTTTCTAACTCAGACGTTCTTCCCAATATTCTTACAAATATTTTTCCTCCCCAACGAAGAAGAGGCACTGTGGTTCCACTTACTTTGAAATTTTTTTATGGAGAGCAGCAGAATGTCTCTTTTCCAAGGACTCCCGCCCCAGGGTGGGATACCAACTGGGAGTCTCACTTTAGATGGGGACAAGACCTAAGGAACAACGCCTCAGTTCACCGTCATCAACCTCCAACGTTTAACCCTGCCATTCAGCCACTCGAACTTTTTAATCGTTTTGCGCCTCTTTCATTTATGGACCAAAATGATTGACTTTTGCCAGCCGGAGAAGAAAATAACTCAGAAGGCTTACAGCCAGCTCCTGGCCCTTTGGCTCATTCTTCAGTAAGCGTTGAGGTTCGAAGAATTATGAGCTGGAACATCGCTGGGCTTAGAGCTAAATTTAAAGATAAGAACTGGCTGGACCTAATTAGAAACTATGATATCCTTGCATTCCAGGAAACTTGGGAAACATCAGTGTGTCTGCCTATAGATGGTTATTCCCATTTTTATGTACCTGCAGACCCCAGTAAAGCAGGAAGAGCAAGGGGTGGGTTGGCTTTATATATCTCACTTGATGTAAAAGGAAAAGCGAGGCATATTAAGTCTAACACTAAAAATTGTTTAATGGTGGAATTGAGCTCATCAAACTCCCATCCTATTTTACTCATTAATTTTTATAATTCCCCAGCCAGTCAATTTCCTACCGAGCATTTAGCATCCCTAGAGGACCTCCTATCGACTTACGATACAAATAGTTCTTATGGGTACGAGGTGATCCTCATGGGAGATTTTAATATTCACCCTTGCCAGGCGGGTTGCCAAAGAGAAACAGAGGAATCTTTTCTATATTCTTCCACGCCGCATTTTGAACACACACCTAGTGGCGAGGCTCTGGAACTGTTTTTGGCTACCTTCAACCTCTATGAATTTTATACTTGCTCAAATGACTCACGGTTACCGACTTATGAGGGCAAGGACCGAGGCACAATCATTGATTATATTTTTGTATCTCTTAGACTTTTATCTGATGTATTTGTTTGCAAAGTCTTAATCTCTGTTTTTAGCGATCACAATCCCGTGATTTTAGAGGTTTTAGCACAGGGAGTTTTGGGTAATAGAACGTCTGATAATTTTTGTGCAACAGACCTTGCGCTGAGAGACCAAAATCGAAGGCTTAAATGGGACAAAGTTACCCCTATAACCTTCTTACAAGATACACTGGCCAAGGTAGAAGGTGAAGTTGCCATATGTTTAGACAACAAAAATTCTAGCACTACTCTGGTTGAGGCCTTTAGCACTATTTGTCAACAAGTCAATCTAGATCTGACTGTGAAGGTTAAATGCAATAAGACAATGGGCCCCAAATGGTTCAATACAAACTGTTCTAAGGCTCATTCAATTCTACTTAAAGCCTTAAAAAACAAACCTAGAAACAGAGTATTGGTAGCATCTCTAAGGGAAAAATATAATTTGGCTATTAGAAAGAGGAAATCCGAGATAAAAGATGAAGCTTGGAATAACCTGTTACTGCCTGAGACACAGAAAGATAGTGCTAAATTTTGGGCAGTAATAAATCACCCGTACTTTGTAGGGTTAGATCATCAAAGAGCGGATTGTACCATTCCAGACGAGCAATGGGTGACACATTTTAGTAATATTTATCGTCACAATGACACGAGCATAGAACGGGTACTTCCTCTTTCTCTAACGCCAAATCCCATCTCTCCTTTTACTCAGGAAGAGGTGAAAAAAGCTATCAACGATACACTCTGTAAAAAGGCACCAGGCCCAGATGGGGTCCCGGCAGACTTTTTCAAGAGTGCCCCTGATTTTAGCTCGAAAATTTTAACTAATGTTTTTAATGCAACACGGGAATTTATTTTCCCCTCTAGCTGGGCAAACTCAACTATAGTGCCAATTTTTAAGAAGGGTCAGAGGACAGATCCGGCTTGCTATAGGCCAATTTCTCTTATTGACTCGAGTGTAAAAATTATGGGCAGAGTCCTATTATCAAGACTGACCCTTATTTTAGAAAGTAGGGGTATTTTATCTAATGCACAATATGGTTTTAGATCCAAAAGAGGAACGTTAGATCAGTGCCTAAATTTAGAATTAATTTTAAATAAGTATGTAATCGGCAGGGAGGGGTCTTTATACATGGCCTTTATGGACCTGTCATCGGCTTTTGACCTGGTCAACAGGGCAAAGCTGTGGCGGATCCTTTTGGCCATGGGTCTCGACCCCCCTTTGGTCGAATACCTGGCCGAGCTACATAAGGACCTTATGACTTCAGTCAGAGTTACTCGGGAAGGTAGATGCACTTGTCACTTTAAGTCGGAGAGGGGGGTTAGGCAAGGGTGCATACTTGCTCCCCTCCTCTTCACTTTATATATCAATGACCTAGAGGCAGTAATGATAACAGCCCACAGCGATATTCCGCGTGCAGGGGAGACAAAGATTCCTGTACTCCTGTACGCGGATGACGCTGTCCTTCTGGCACGCTCCGGAGTTGCGCTAAATAAACTTCTTGCATCCTTCGGGGCTTTTATGTCATCTTTGGACATGAAAATTAACACAGACAAATCACATGTAATGATCGCTGGATCCGCAGGAAGGAAAAGAAAGTTACTAACTTTTTCCTGTGCAGGAAAGGAGGTTAAGAGAGTTTCCTCCTTCCCATACCTAGGAGTCACTTTCGACGATAGGGGCACTTGGGGGCCTCAGCTTTTGGTCAAAAGCAGCGCTGTCGCTAGAGCGGCCGCAGGGCTGCTGGGTTTTGCCAAAAAGCTGGGTGCCCGCCCCATGGAAAGCATCATTAAAGTTTATAACTCCAAGTGTTTGTCAGTTGCCCAGTATGGCTCAGCAATCTGGGGATATACCAGCCCAGCTAAAATACAGATTGTAGAGAATAAATTTTTGAGATCCTTGCTCTCTGTCCCCCAATCAACTTCGACCTTTGCAATACATACAGAGCTAGGTGTGGGCTATATCTCAGACTCATTAAAACTAGCCCCAGTGATTGGCTGGATAAAAACATGGCTCAATCAGGAGCTTACTTTAAATCATACCATCTTAAAAGATTGTTTAGCCCTGGATAGAGCCCTCTACATTCCTTGGTTGAGATACGTTAAAATGCAGCTTACCCTGGCAGGTCGTCCGGAGCTCTTCTCTTCTCCAGAGGGGATAACTTACGGCGATATAAAATCAGTCAAAAACACCCTGACAAATTTATACGCCATGGAAAGGGAAGAAGTAGAGCTAAAAAAGATTATGGTGAGGAAACATTGCACGCTCTCCTTAGCTCCAGGAATGGAACCTTATCTCCTTTTTACTACAAATTCCTATCATCGCTTTCTCTTAACGAGATTCCGCTTTGATCTAATTCATTTTGTACTGGGTAACTTCAAATCTTGGTCGCGACCCGAGGATGCCGATCCTTGCGACTGTGATCACTTCTCGACACAGGATACGATGCACTTTATTATGTTCTGCGGACATTACACTGAGTTTAGGAAAAGTTATCTGCTCCCTATTTTACGCCACCAGGGCTTCACCCAGGTTAAACCAGCCCTGTTGTTCTTGCAGCTCCTCCCCAATGTACATGTAGCTTTCTCAGTGGCTAGTTTTTTGGTTGCAGGTGCACGTCAAAATAAGCACCGCACAAGGCACAGGCACTTTATCCTTGACAAATGAATTTCCTCTCTTCCTCATTTCCTAAATGAATTGTGCTCAATAAACCCTTCTTTTTTAGCTTTTTTAGATATTTATGTATGTTGCATTGCAGCCTATCTGTTTTTATAATATTGATTGAATGTTTTAGATTTGTTAAATTGTTTTGTGCTTCAATGAAATGTATTGTAACCATGTTATGTAAAATGCTTGCTCTTTTATGATTTTAAATAATCGAATAAAGAAATTGACTGACCTTCCCCCATTTCAACATGACACCCTGATTCTTACTATACTTAATTGACTGTTCCCAGATCTTTGGTGATTCTTGTACTGGCACGCACAATGACAACATTAGGGGATTATGGTCACTTGCGGGATTGGCCACCACCTCCAACTTATCAACATATTTGAAAAAGCTGCTAGATACCAGGACAAAAACAATTGTGCTCATCTCCCCCCTTGTACCCTGAAAGGTTGGTATATGCGGTGTGTCGAGGGCAGACCAAGGATCTACCACACACAAGTCATTCATGATGATAATGTTGTTCAGAGCATCCCCCTGGGGAGTGTGTTTAAAGTGGGTCAAGGGCTGAGCGTTCGAGTCCTCCAGTCCACACACGTTCGAGCCTCCAAAACTGCACAACGTGCAGTTGAAATCGCCAACCCAAATGACAGACGATGAAGGGTGCCCGCTGCGTGTTTTACCCACTGCGTCCTCCAAACTTTGAATTATCGAGATGTCATGTTCATTAAAGATGTTATAATACCAGTTGATTAACAACACAGGTTCTGGGAAAAGATGTTCTAATAACAGCAGTTGGTACCAGTTTGTGTTCACCAGCTTCGAAGTTTTCAACTTCTGTAGTTTTATAGACAACGCTGTCGTTATACCACCCTTTGCCCTCCCAGATGTTGATGGAACAGCCAAAACAGTGAATGATTGAAAGCCCTCAATGTCGCAGGTGGTCCTAGTCCAAGTCTCCTGTAAACACAGGATTCCCTGGGCTTCCACAAAATCCAGCCATGCCTCATCTTCCAGTCTGCCTGTTAGTCCGGAAATGTTCCAAGATATTAAGGATATTAAAGATGGCCCCTGTATCCCATGGTTGCTTCCCAAAGCATCTCTTGTACTGGAGGGGTCTTGTTCAGGCAGTAATGATGTGTGTTTCTCACAACCCAAGGAGATATTTCCCCCAAACGTGACAACATTCTCTGCGTGAGGCGGGCCAATACTCACAGTATCACAATCAACAGTCACCAACGCTGAGTCATCATTGCGAGGTATCCCTAAGTTTTCCTTCTTTCCCAAATCTAGAATGGTAGGCGCATTGCCCTCAGACCCAGTTAGTGGTCAGTCTACCCCGTCCATACCCATTAATGGGTCAAAGCGGTTCATCAATGGGATATTATTATTATTTGAGATCCATTCTGGGTATTCTACACCTTGAAACCTTGGTCTTCGTGGGTTAAAGGGAACTTGTGTAAAAGGGCCCATACTTGGTGGTCCCATGAACGGACCATTTGTCTCATGCCAAGGGGCATGATAATTTTGTGGGCCTTGATTCATGTTCAGGTTATGTGTCCAACCCAGGTGATTTTTACCGTTTATTCTATACCCACGATGGTTGGAGTTTGGGGCAGTGTGATAAAGGTTGGGATAGAAATATTCAAGTCCCACACACTGGATATCCCCTATCCTGCCAAACCTCGCTTTACTGCAAATAATATCCTTAACCCAAATGTCTCTAAAGTTAATCAGGATGCAATCTCCCTCCAGATCTTTTTTGCTTGGCCCAACCCAGGGGACCCTCCGCACACTTAAGATTTTTGTGGCAGTGTCTTCGGATAAGGGCCTGTTATTATTTAGCCAAAATTTTGTTTTATTTAAAAGGTCCTCCATTTTCTCATATTTGTTCTCTGCAATTAATGGAACACCTGTCAAAATTGCCATATACGGGGCAGACTCAGGGGGTATATTTACATAGATCTGTTTACCATGTAGGGGGGTTTTACTAGGGACTAGATGTTTGCTAACTGGAGTTTCTTTCCCTTCAGTATTTGGCAGGGTTGGGGCAGCTATGTTTACTGGTGTAGCCACCACCATAGAGTTGTTTGACTTAGAGCCTGCAATAGTCGCCGGCTTAGTTTTGGATAAAGTAGCTGGTGTTATACAAGGGGTAATACCGTTAAGATCTGTAGACACTGCAGTTTTAGGTTGCTGAGGTTGTATCTGGTTATTCTTAGCAAACAACCCGTTGCTACTGGTGGTAATAATACTAGTTTAACAAAAAAGGGTGCTATTACCTACAAGACTCTCCAGTAGAGCGGTGTTTTTAGATGTTAAAAACTCTAGTTGATCTAGTTTTAAATTAATGATTTGGGTTTTTTCCATCAGGGGATTCAGCAGGCTTTTTATCAGCTTCTCAAGACTGGCCATGAGGTCCTTATCTTGTTTATGAGTTGGTTTTTTATCTAAGTTTGAAATACTTTTTTCCATATTCAAGAGCTGGGATCCTATCTGTGAAAGTCTCTCTTCAATGGGATTTAGGAGCTTTTTGAGTGTTTCCCATACCACAGTCAAGAATTCGACGTCTTTCCCTTTTATGACGCAGAATGGCACCCCACTGGTTTCATTCTCTATTACGAGATTCTTATTTTCATGAGTTACCACCAGCGAATTTATGTCGATTTCTGGTGTTAGATCAGAAGGCTGCGTTGTTGATCCTTGGGGGTGGATCATGGGGTAGCGGAGATGGTGCCTTGGTGGATAACTGTGCCTTCGCAATCTTAGCCTTTTTCCTAGCGTATGCTGTTAAGTTATTACGCTTCCTTTTGGTATGTGGCCCTCGTTGTTTAATACAAGAATTTCCCTTGCTCGGTTCTATGGGTTTGGATCTTAGCGCCATTTCCCGGGGACCGCCCTCACCCTCCTTCTCTTCTCCATCTAACCCGACCATAGAAGATTTTAGGGAATTAGAGGATACTAATGGTGAGCCCTCCTTTGGTATGGATGGAGTGGGTACTAATGGCTGGTGAATATCTGCCTTAGTTTCAATCAGGGTAAGAGGTGGGCCAATTAAACGATCAGGGGTTTTAGCGAAGGCTATGGGCCCTAGTGAAGATTTTTTGGCTGCTGCTAGCTCCTGTGACAGTCTCCTTGCGGCATCTAGTTCAATAGAAACTCGGTGCTGCATTTTGGCAATCTCTGTGTCTATGGCTGTGTGGGTCCTGGTAATAAAGTCATCTAGGGTACCGTTTTTCAGTTTGGACTTGGCTGCCCTCTCTTTGTACTCACGAGATGACATAATGGGTAGTCAGATGGACCGAAGGTTATGACCAAAGGGAGTGGCCCAGTCCAGTCTCTCCCAGCCTCAAACCGCCCGCTCTTTGCCCGGTCTTCGCCCCGAGCTGCGTCCCGCGCTGCGGGAGTCTGTGGCTATGATGTAGGAGGCGAGTTGGGCGGGGGGCGGGCCAGCAGGGAGAGCGGACCGGATGCTGGCCAAAGGTCTCGCAGGGACTCCTGGTTGTTGGAGTCCCCGCACGCTCGCAGCCCCGCTAAAGTCTCACGCCCGGAACCGCCTTACCGCTCCTCTCCTTCACGTAGAAATGCCCCTCGCACAGCAAGACGAAGCAGCACCCGCGAAGCGGGTGCGGCGAGGTGTGGGCTCAAGGAAATGGAAAACGCTGCCTCAACAATGGTGCCTCCGTGTGCAGGTAACTGACGTCCCAACAAGGGGAAGGTGAAGGGTGCTTTAACAGTACACAGGTGGGCGGGGGGCGGGCCAGCAGGGAGAGCGGACCGGATGCTGGCCAAAGGTCTCGCAGGGACTCCTGGTTGTTGGAGTCCCCGCACGCTCGCAGCCCCGCTAAAGCCTCACGCCCGGAACCGCCTTACCGCTCCTCTCCTTCACGTAGAAATGCCCCTCGCACAGCAAGACGAAGCAGCACCCGCGAAGCGGGTGCGGCGAGGTGTGGGCTCAAGGAAATGGAAAACGCTGCCTCAACAATGGTGCCTCCGTGTGCAGGTAACTGACGTCCTTCTCGGGGTCATGGATCCTCCAAGCCATTTTTGATATAATGTATCTGTATTTATATGTGGTTTTGCTCCTTGCAAAGACCTGACTGCGATATATACAGCGCTCTGACACCTTGTGGGGTCATGTTTCTGCTATATAAAACTCTGCAAATTAATAATAAATAAAGATACATAAAGGTCCATGGGGATCACGCAGAGAAATCTTCCCTGATACAGGTCTTGTGCCATTAATGGTGTGTACTCTTTGGAGCAAGACGTGGGTACTGTAAGGGCAACATCAATTCTGCTTGGCCTTTATGTACCCTAACCTAATGTATCTATTAGGTAGCAGTTCAGAGAGGTGTTCATTGTTTAGATGATCAGAAGTAGCTCTCACTGTACAAAAAGGTTGGAGACCCATGATTTATTTATTTAGCAGTTTTATGTAGCACTAACCACGGGCTATATGTCAAAATATAGAGTGACAAAATAGCGACCTAAAACAATAAAGTGCAGAATAATATGTTATATACGTCTTCAAGGTCTGTAGATGTGGAGTTAAGAGCAGTAAATTTATACTTAAATAGATTTATTTACCTTAACATTGCAGGGTTCGTCGTTGTGCTGCACTCGAAATTGTATAGCATATAGATACTAAAATCTTGATATTGTGGTAAAAAACCTTAAACAGGTTGCCATGCAGTCACTTAGGAGCAGTCATTTGATGGTAGATAAAAACCTTGGAAGTCACAATAGTGTAATGTACGTGTGCAATTATGGTTATTTTCTAAAATATCTGCGTTTCATTAGAGTATATTCACTCTTCCTGATCGAGAGCCATGCCATAAGACCCAGAACCTCACTTGATAGTAAAGGGCTGATTTTCAAGCCCCCCTGAAAAAATCATTGTTCATAATTAAGGATTCCAGTTTTCCATTTTTACAGATTTTTACAGATAAATACAGACAGAAAACAATGTTTCCTGTCTGTATTTATTTTTAAAAGCAGAAAAATACTGAAAAGTGGGCCTCTTGTGAATGACTCTCCATGCTGTCTTTCCTGAATTCCAAGACAGCAGCCAAGCAGACACACAGCATGAGGAATTCAAAAAACAGGTTGAAATTTCCTTAAATACAAGCATATGTGAACAGATATTTGCAGTATAAAGCTGATATTTACCTGAGAGTATATTATTTTGATATATTTGGCTGTTTAACCCCTTCGGGGCTGATGACGAGCTGGGCTCGTCATGTAGTAGGGCGCTCGCACGCTGATGACGAGCCCAGCTCGTCATGAGCCCCACCCTCGGGGGAAGCGCCAGCGCTCTCCCCGAGTCTGCCTGATTTCGTTCATTTCTGCGGGGATGGCAGGGGAAGACCTTCCCCTGCCTCCCCCCCCGCGTCATCAATGACGTCAGCGCGCGAGGCGCGCTGACGTCACTGGGGGTTCCTTTTGTTTACCGACGCGCAGGGAAGCCATTTGCTTCCTGCGCGTCTTCGGTAAAAGAGGTTCGTTTCGTGGCTGGGGCGGTGGGGATTGATTTCAAACTTGCATCGAGGGAAAGGAAAGGCTTTTCCTTTCCCTAGATGCAACTTTAGAGCATTCCTGCTGCACGATCGTGCGATCGTGCAGCAGGAATGCTAGGGATTTATTTATTTTTTGCCAATTTCGTTGTTCGTGGAGCGGCCCCTTGGGGAAGGGTCGCTCTGCTTTTTATGTAAAGAGTAGAAAAGTGTTTTTGGGCATATTATGTGTGTTACTGGCCCATTTTATTAACAAAAAATGCTGATGGGGGTCATTTTCAAATCCTCATTACAGTGCTCAATTTTATTCAAGGATGCAAGTGCCTCTGTCCTTCTTTACTTTCAGTTTTTGTGTACCCGAAGTGGCTAATTATACACACCTGTCCTGCCTAGGCAAAGCTCACAAGTGTTTTTGGGCTGATGAATGTTTTTTTGTGTTTGTGCTGCAATTTGAGCACATGCTTTGTCTGCAGTGACCATGTGTGTGTTACTATGCCATCGCAGCGATGTGCGCAGGGGTCCCTTGAGTGAGCTGTCCATCATAGTGGGAAGCTCACAAATGTTTTTTGGCTGATGTTTGTTTTCTTGAATTTGTGCCGCAACTCGAGCGCCATCTTTGACTCCAGTGACCATGTGTGCGTTATTATGCAATTGCACAGATGTGCGCAGTGGTCCCTTGTGTGAGCTGTCCATCGTAGTGGAAAGGTGACAAATGTTTTTGGGCTGATGAATGTGTTACTGAATTTGTGCTGCTACTCGAGCGCCATCTTTGTCTCCAGTGACCATGTGTGCGTAACTATGCAATCGCACAGATGTGCGCAGGGGTCCCTTGTGTGAGCTGACCATCATAGTGGGAAGCTCACAAATTTTTTTGGGCTGATGATTTTGTTCCTGAGTTTGTGCTGCTACTCGAGCGCCATCTTTGTCTCCAGTGACCATGTGTGCGTAACTATGCACCGGTTCTGCGAAGGAGGCACAACAGGTCCAAGGCAGGCTCTGGCCAGAAATCCTGACCAACCCCTTGCCACTTCAATAACCTTGAGGAGAAAACTTTCTAAAACTAGCGTGGTCTTGAGAAGGGAATCCCCCCTCTCACACATAGATACACTTTAGGGCATGTAGACACATAGTCTGTACCACACACCCACTAGTTTTAATTGCATACACTATTTTAATCTTGTCCTGAAGAAAGCCAGCATACTCATAAGGCACTGGCTGAAACATGTTGACTCACTAAAGGACGTGGGAGGTCGTAACTCGCCTCTAACGTCCCTCTGCCTTATTTTTAACCGCTGACGGAGGCCCAGGTATTAAAGTTTCTTTACCCTCTGGGTACTGGGACCACCGCCAAGCCGTTTTAAATTCACTATCTATTCACCCTTCACCGCACACACAGTGACATACCTGCTCCGCTGTAACCAGGCGTCGTAGCACACCCGGGACACGCTAGGTGTCACTGGGTGGGCCCGATGATGAAGCATGCCACCAACTAGGTTGGTGGGTGAGGGCTTTATAAGGACACCCATCAGGTGCCACAACCCCTTGACAAAACAAGATTGAGTCACTAAGATTGCAAAACTAATCTTGTCAAACCCCCCATAAACATAGCTAGTCCCTTTTTGATTAAACTAACTATGCAATCGCACAGATGTGCGCAGGGGTCCCTTGAGTGAGCTGTCCATCATAGTGGGAAGCTCACAAATGTTTTTGGGCTGATGATTTTGTTCCTGAATTTGTGCTGCTACTCGAGCGCCATCTTTGTCTCCAGTGACCATGTGTGCGTAACTATGCAATCGCACAGATGTGCGCAGGTGTCCCTTGTGTGAGCTGACCATCATAGTGGAAAGGTCGCAAATGTTTTTGGGCGGAAGAATGTTTTCCTGAATTTGTGCTGCAACTCGAGTGCTTGCTTTGTCTCCAGTGACCGTGTGTGTTACTATGCCATCGCACCGATGGGTGCACAGGTCCCTTGAGTGAGCTGTCCATCGTAGGGGGTAAATTTAGGAAAGATGTTGCACTCCGCTAGTTGGTGGGCGGGGCCAAACGGGGGTCTTCTGTGCGAGTTCACATGCCTCTTATGGTCACAGATTGATGAGAGCAGCAGATGGGGAGAAAGAAGCTCCTGGTGATAGGAACTGTTTTTGGATTTCACTTGTGAAAGTCAAGGATGCAAGTGCCTCTGTCCAGCATCACAGTTAACCACATTAATTCTGCTGCCCCCATCCCCATGAGAATCCCTGAGGACGTCAGTGCGCACAGCACGCGTCAACATCTTCAGGGATTCCCAGGCGGTCGGGAAGCCATTTGCTTCCTGCGCCTGGAGGTGTTAAGTTGTTTTTGAGAGTGTTGGGGGGGTGTGGGGCCGCAAAGAGGCATCAGGGGAGAGGCAAGTGATTTTCCTCTCTTCTGATGTTTTTTTCCAGGGCATTTCTGCCTCACGGTTGCGCACAGTATTGCGATTGTGCGGTGGAAATGCTCCCACTAGCACCAGGGATTTTATTTTAGATTGTAGGAAGTGACCCCTTTTGCAAGGGTCGCATCCTGGTGGGTTGGACTTTTAACGTAGATTTTCTGGCCCCTCGGTGGGCAAATAAACTTGTACTTTTGTCCGTTTTGCCCTTTTTGATGGCCCATCTGTGTGGATCTGATTTTGTGGGTACATTGGTGTGTTGTTTGTTCATTTGTTATGTTGTTTGTGTAATGTAGTATTAATTTTTTTACTTCGTCTTTGTTTTTGATCCAGGCTTTTGCTGTTTGTATTGGTGTAGGTTGTGGTTCAGTTACTGCTGGTTTTGCAGCTTGTGTAGTTGCATGTGCTTGGTAAGTAAATGTTTTTTGTACTACTTTCCTTAGATGAATGTGTTTTTAAGAAAAGTCTAGTCATTGCTGTTTGTGTGGCTTTGTGGTTCTTGTTTGTTTAGTTTTTTTTTGTATTGCTGCTTGATGTGTACTTTGTTTAATCTATACTTTTTTTCTTTCTAGTGGGATTTCCTTTCTTTTTGCTGTGTTTCAGCAGAGTAGGTGCTGGTGAGTGTTCTTATATTTGGTTAGATTTGAATTGTCTTTAAAGTGTATTGATCTTTGTGTGAAGACTCTACATTGTTTACTTCTTACTTTGCACAGTGTAGCTTGTTGTTCACTTGTGTGTGTAGCTTGCTTTGTAAGGATAATGGCTGCTCGCAGGATGACTGCTCAGCACGTTGTTAGTTTGCTTTTTGAGTCTTCCTCTGAGCATGGTCCAGACACTGACTCCGATTCGGAGCATGAGGCAGCTGCAGAAGATTCAGGCAGTGAGTATTCTCTTCGCATGGTATCTTCATCATCGGATGATGATTCTTCTAGTGCTGATGAAGTGCCTGTGGTAGAGAGGGACATTGATGTGCCGGTAGAGAGGCAAGAGCCATCAGAGCGGCAGCCTAGGTCCTCAAGGTTTCCCTTTTTTTCTCGTCGGGAAGAGGCAAGTGTGGTAAAGGGTGTGCCCAAAAGGCTTCACATTGCTGTGGTTCGCCAAGGGTTATCTGGTGCTGCTAGTGTTCCTGTTGTAGAGCAGCATGAGGCATCTGGTGCTGCTAGTCTTTCTGTTGTTGTTGAGCAGCAAGTGGCATCTGGGGAGGCGAGTTCTTCTGTTGATGTTGAGATGCATGAGGCAGCTGGGGATGCAAGTGTTCCCGTTGATGTAGTGCAGCAAGAGGCATCTGGGCTGCAGGCTAGGGTGGCTACTTCTTCTGATGTTAGTGATGACGTCTGGGTTGCCCCTGGCATGGTACAGCCGGAATTGCCAGACTTCACTGGTGTTCCAGGGTGTAGAGTGAATACTGACAATTTTCTGCCAATTCAATTTTTTCAGTTGTTTTTTGACGATGAGTTTTTGCAAGAGATTGTGGAGCAAACTAATTTGTATGCAGAGCAGTATTTGAGGGACCACAGTGCCAGCCTTAAGCCCCATTCTAGAGCTACCCATTGGTCTCCCACATATGTTGAAGAGATGAAGAAGTTTTTGGGATAAATTTTTTTGACGGGCTTGCTAAGGAAGCCATCAATGTCTTCTTATTGGTCCACTAGTCCCTTGATGGCAACATCTATATTTCCAGCAGTTATGACTCGTGATCGGTATATGCTTCTTCTTCGCATGTTGCATTTTGTTGATAATGATTTAGCGTTGCCACGCGATCACCCTGATTGTGACCGTCTTTTTAAGATTCAGCCTGTCCTTGATCACTTTGTTGATCGTTTTTCTGAGATCTTTGCTCCTGGAAAAGAAATAGCTGTGGATGAGTCTTTGGTATTGTTCAAGGGCCGCTTGGTTTTTAGGCAGTATATTCCTAGTAAGAGGGCACGCTATGGAATCAAACTGTATATGCTTTGTGACAGTGAGACTGGATATGTTTATAATTTCAGGGTGTACACCGGTAAGGATTCCAGCATTAACACTTCTGCTTGTCCGTCCACTTTTGGAGTGACTGAGAAAATTGTGTGGGAACTAGGTAGACGATTGTTTAACAAAGGCCACCATTTATATGTAGATAACTTCTACACTAGTGTGCGTTTGTTCAAGGAATTGGCCAAAGTCGGGACTGTTGCTTGTGGCACGATGCGCAGTAACCGGAAAGGTTTCCCAATTGAACTTGTTTGCAAAAGGCTTGTGCGGGGACAGTCTACTGCATTGCGATGTGGGAATCTTCTAGCTGTGAAGTTTTCAGACAGGAGAGATGTGTATATGCTGACTACAATCCATGATGAAAGCACTGAAGCTCTGCCTGTTCGGGGTGAGCGTGCTGAAGTGTGTAAACCTGTGTGCATTTTACAGTACAATAAGTACATGGGTGGTGTTGACAGAGTAGATCAGAGGTTGGAACCTTATGCTGCTCTTCGAAAGTCTTACATTTGGTACAAGAAGTTGGCTATTCATCTTTTCCACTTGGCATCCTTTAATGCTTTCGTTGTGTTTCAGAAATCTTGTCCTGAGGTAAAGATGCCTTTTGTTAAGTTTCAGGAGACTATAATAGGCAGCCTTGTACTAGTGGAACAGGCAAGTGTCCCAAGATTTGGAGTGGTGGAGGAAGTGGCTAGACTGAAAGATCGCCACTTTCCAGAATACATTCCTCCCACAACTGCAAAAGACAATCCCACTAAAAGATGTAGAGTCTGTTGGCGAAGAGAAGTGCGGAGGGAGTCTCGTTTGTACTGCCCTGACTGTCCTTCAAAACCTGGATTGTGTGTGCCAGCTTGTTTTAAATCGTACCACACACAAAAGAAGTTTTGGGAGTTTCATTGAGCTTGTAAGTGTACTGTCTGGTCTGTATTCTGTAATATTTTTTAGTCTGCTTCAAGGTGTGCATTAGTGCACAGCATTTAGTTTTTGAATTTGTGTTAGCAGATTTGTAGGTTTCATCATTTGATTTCTGGTATATCTTAAAAAAAAGTCTAAATTTCAATGGTGGGGTGTGCAGCATTGTGCTTGGATTGTCGGTGTGCGTGGACTGGCGTTTGGCTGGTGGTGTGCGTAGTCTGGTGCTTGGCTGGCATAGTGCATGGATTGGAGTTGTGCTTGGGGGGTGAGTGGATTCTTGCTTGGCTGGCAGAGTGCATGGTTAGGTGCTTGGCTGGTGGTGTGAGTGGATGGCGTTTGGCTGGTGGTGTGCGTGTTCTGGTGCTTGGCTGGCATAGTGCATGGATTGGAGTTGTGCTTGGGGGGTGCGTGGATTTTTGCTTGGCTGGCGGAGTGCATGGTTAGGTGCTTGTCTGGCGGTGTGAGTGGATGGCGCTTGGCTGGTGGTGTGCGTGAACTGGTGCTTGGCTGGCATAGTGCATGGATTGGAGTTGTGCTTTGGGGGTGCGTGGATTTTTGCTTGGCTGGTGGAGTGCATGGTTAGGTGCTTGTCTGGCGGTGTGAGTGGATGGCGCTTGGCTGGTGGTGTGCGTGTTCTGGTGCTTGGCTGGCATAGTGCATGGATTGGAGTTGTGCTTGGGGGGTGCGTGGATTTTTGCTTGGCTGGCGGAGTGCATGGTTAGGTGCTTGTCTGGCTGTGTGAGTGGATGGTGTTTTGCTGGTTGTGTGCAAGGATTGGTGCTCGGCTGGCGGTGTGAATGGATGGTGCTTTGGTGTTTGTGTGCAAGGGTAGGTGCTTGGCTGGCGGTGTGTGTGGACAGGTGCTTGGTTGGTGGTGTTGGTGGACTTGCGCTTGGCTGGCGGTGTGTGAGTATTTACTTTCTGATGGTCACTACACACAGTGCTAGCTGAGTGCCACTCCACCCAGTCCATCAATTTGTGTATTTGCTGTGTCTGGAATGTGGGCGTGTGAATGTGATGGGCCCTTGAATGGCACTGTCTGTTGGTGTGAGTGTTTTGATGTGAAGGGCCTGCGGCTGGCGGTGTGAATGTTTTGTTTGTGTCAGATGTATGAAAGGTGTGTGAATGGCCTGTAAAAAGGTTGGTGCCTTGTCGTGGCTTTACAGCTCACGAGCTGTGAGTCAATGGTTCAGTTTCTCGTTCTTTCAATTGTTAGCAGTGCATTTCATTATTTGTGAATTTGCTTGCTAATAGAACTGTATATGTTGAACCTTCACTCACCCTCGTGCTAAATCCAACCAGTGTGTGTGTTTGAGGACTTGTTTGCTGTGTTTTAAAAAAATATATTTTTCAGGTAGGGTGCTCTGTGTTTTTTTGGATAAATCTTGTGATGTGTTCCTTTTGTGCCTGGTGGTGTTACTGTTTTTCTTTGTTTCAGGTATGAATGGAGTGTGAATGGCCTGTAAAGCGGTTGGTGCCTTGACGCTGGCTTTACAGCTCACGAGCTGCAAGTCATTGGTTCAGTTTCTTTGTCCATGTAATTGACAGTGCATTTCATTTTTGGGAAATCTCTTGTTAATGTTCTTTTATATACTGAACCATCACTTGCCCTCGTGCCAAATCCAACCAGTATGTGTGTATGTGTCTGGAATTGATGGGCTACTAGGGAAACCTACCAAAACCATACATTTTTGAATTGTAGACACCTAGGTGCTTTCAAGGAGCTATAGCTTGTGTGGATCCTCCAACGTTCCTTTACCCAGAATCCCCTGTAAACCTCAATATTAGTTAAAAATATTCATTTTTTTCATCAATGTTTGTGTTGGAAAGCGTGGCATCACTGGGCTCTCCCAAATTTCCTCCCTCCCAGCGTTCCCCTATGTCTCCCGGAAAAAATGGTACCTCACTTGCGTGGGTAGGCATAGTGGCTGCAACAGGAAACGGTTCAAATCGTACGGTGGTGAATTTACAATAACCAATAGCAACATTACCTTTTTTTGGGGGGGGGGGGACTGAGTTTTTGGACCGGGGCTCGGCGGGCATCTTTGGAAAGTACCAAACCCAAACAGTTCTGAAAACTAGACACCCGGGGGAGTCCAGGGAGGTATGGCATGCGTGGATCCCCCAATGTTTTCCTACCCAGAAATCCCTGCAAACCATAAATTTTGGTAAAAAAAACAGTTTTCCAAACATTTTTGCGTGGGATCTCCGTGTCGACACAAATGTCCTACCACCCAGCGTTCCCCTTGATCTCCCGAGTAAAATGATACCTCACTTGTGTGGGTGGGCCCAAGGCCTGTGTCTAAGGCAGTGGGGCTTAATTTGTAAAACATAAATAATACTTTTTCAAAAGCCATTTTCGGACTGTTCTGCTTTGGGGCACCCACACAAGTGAGGTATCCTTTTACTCGGGAGAACAAGGTGAACGCTGCCATACCTCCCTGGACTCCCCCGGGTGTCTAGTTTTCAGAACTGTTTGGGTTTGGTACTTTCCAAAGAATACCACCGAGCCCCGGGCCAAAAACTCAGGTGCCCCCCCCCCCCAAAATCAAGGTTGTTTTGCAATTGGCTATTGTAAATGCACCACCGTACGATTTGAACCGTTTCCTGTTGCAGCCACTATGCCTACCCACGCAAGTGAGGTACCATTTTTATCGGGAGACTTTGGGGAACGCTGGGTGGGCGGAAATTTGTGTGAGCCCAGTGACGCCACGCTTTCCCACACAAAAAAAGTGTTAAAAAACGGATTTTTTCAACATAAATTGAGGTTTGCAAGGGATTCTGGGTAAAGGAACGTTGGAGGATCCACGCAAGCCATACCTCCTTGGAAGCCCCCGGGTGTCTACTTTTCAGAAATGTGTGGGTTTGGTAGGTTTCCCTAGATGGCCGTCTAGCACGGGGCCAAAAACCCAGGTAACCCCTCTTGCAAAAGCCGGTGGTATACCACCGGCTTTTGCAAGAGGGGTTACCTGGGTATACCACCGGCTTTTGCAAGAGGGGTTACCTGGGTTTTTGGCCCCGTGCTAGATGGCCATCTAGGGAAACCTACCAAACCCACACATTTCTGAAAAGTAGACACCCGGGGGCTTCCAAGGAGGTATGGCTTGCGTGGATCCTCCAACGTTCCTTTACCCAGAATCCCTTGCACACCTCAATTTATGTTGAAAAAATCCGTTTTTTAACACTTTTTTTGTGTGGGAAAGCGTGGCGTCACTGGGCTCACACAAATTTCCGCCCACCCAGCGTTCCCCAAAGTCTCCCGATAAAAATGGTACCTCACTTGCGTGGGTAGGCATAGTGGCTGCAACAGGAAACGGTTCAAATCGTACGGTGGTGCAGTGGTGCATTTACAATAGCCAATTGCAAAACAACCTTGATTTTGGGGGGGGGGGGCACCTGAGTTTTTGGCCCGAGGCTCGGTGGTATTCTTTGGAAAGTACCAAACCCAAACAGTTCTGAAAACTAGACACCCGGGGGAGTCCAGGGAGGTATGGCATGCGTAGGTCCCCCAATGTTTTCCTACCCAGAACTCCTTGCAAACCTTAAAATTAGGTAAAAATATCACTTTTCCAAACTTTTTTGCGTGGGATCTCCGTGTCGGCAAAAATGTCCTACCACCCAGCGTTCACCTTGTTCTCCCGAGTAAAAGGATACCTCACTTGTGTGGGCGCCCCAAAGCAGAACAGTCCGAAAATGACTTTTGAAAAAGTATTATTTATGTTTTACAAATTAAGCCCCACTGCCTTAGACACAGGCCTTGGGCCCACCCACACAAGTGAGGTATCATTTTACTCGGGAGAACAAGGGGAACGCTGGGTGGTAGGACATTTGTGTCGACACGGAGATCCCACGCAAAAATGTTTGGAAAACTGTTTTTTTTACCAAAATTTATGGTTTGCAGGGATTTCTGGGTAGGAAAACATTGGGGGACCCACGCATGCCATACCTCCCTGGACTCCCCCGGGTGTCTAGTTTTTAGAACTGTTCGGGTTTGGTACTTTCCAAAGATGCCCGCCGAGCCCCGGTCCAAAAACTCAGTCCCCCCCCCCCCAAAAAGGTAATGTTGCTATTGGTTATTGTAAATTCACCACCGTACGATTTGAACCGTTTCCTGTTGCAGCCACTATGCCTACCCACGCAAGTGAGGTACCATTTTTCCCGGGAGACATGGGGGAACGCTGGGTGGGTGGAAATTTGTTGATCCACGCAGATTCCAGAACTTTCCACCACAGAAAGGTCAGGAAAATGTGTTTTTTTTGTCAAAATCTTAGCTTTGCAAGGGATTCTGGGTAACAAAACCTGGGGGTAGGCAGAGGAGTCACCCCATCTTGAATTCCCCTGGGTGTCTACTTTTCAAAAATGTATAGGTTTGCTAGGTTTCCCTAGGTGCTGGAAGAGCCAGGGCGCAAAACTATAGGTAGTCTTTTTGTCCAAGAAGCTCAGAATTTCACTGGAAAATTGAGGTGCGACCATGTTGCGTTTTGCGCTGTTTCCGGTCGCAGCCACTATGCCTACCTACGTAAGTGAGGTACCATTCTTCCCGGGAGACATGGGGGAACGCTGGGTGGGTGGAAATTTGTTGATCCACGCAGATTCCAGAACTTTCCACCACAGAAATGTCAGGAAAATGTTTTTTTTTTGTCAAAATCTTAGCTTTGCAAGGGATTCTGGGTAACAAAACCTGGGGGTAGGCAGAGGAGTCACCCCATCCTGAATTTCCCTGGGTGTCTACTTTTCAAAAATGTATAGGTTTGCTAGGTTTCCCTAGGTGCTCGCAGAGCCAGGGCGCAAAAACTAAAGGTAGTCTTTTTGTCCAAAAAGCTCAAAATTTCACTGGAAAATTGAGGTGCGACCATGTTGCGTTTTGCTCTGTTTCCTGTCGCAGCCACTATGCCTGCCCACGCAAGTGAGGTACCATTTTTCCCGGGAGACATGGGGGAACGCTGGGTGGGTGGAAATTTGTTGATCCACGCAGATTCCAGAACTTTCCACCACAGAAATGTCAGGAAAATGTGTTTTTTTTGTCAAAATCTTAGCTTTGCAAGGGATTCTGGGTAACAAAACCTGGGGGTAGGCAGAGGAGTCACCCCATCCTGAATTCCCCTGGGTGTCTAGTTTTCAAAAATGTATAGGTTTGCTAGGTTTCCTTGGGCGCTGGCAGAGCCAGGGCGCAAAAACTAAAGGTAGTCTTTTTGTCCAAGAAGCTCAAAATTTCACTGGAAAATTGAGGTGCAACCATGTTGCGTTTTGCGCTGTTTCCGGTCGCAGCCACTATGCCTACCCACGCAAGTGAGGTACCATTTTTCCCGGGAGACATGGGGGAACGCTGGGTGGGTGGAAATTTGTTGATCCACGCAGATTCCAGAACTTTCCACCACAGAAATGTCAGGAAAATGTGGTTTTTTTTGTCAAAATCTTAGCTTTGCAAGGGATTCTGGGTAACAAAACCTGGGGGTAGGCAGAGGAGTCACCCCATCCTGAATTCCCCTGGGTGTCTACTTTTCAAAAATGTATAGGTTTGCTAGGTTTCCCTAGGTGCTGGCAGAGCCAGGGCGCAAAAACTAAAGGTAGTCTTTTTGTCCAAAAAGCTCAAAATTTCACTGGAAAATTGAGGTGCGACCATGTTGCGTTTTGCTCTGTTTCCTGTCGCAGCCACTATGCCTACCCAAGCAAGTGAGGTACCATTTTTCCAGGGAGACATGGGGGAACGCTGGGTGGGTGGAAATTTGTTGATCCACGTACATTCCAGAACTTTCCACCACAGAAATGTCAGGAAAATGTGTTTTTTTGGACAAAATCTTAGCTTTGCAAGGGATTCTGGGTAACAAAACCTGGGGGTAGGCAGAGGAGTCACCCCATCCTGAATTCCCCTGGGTGTCTACTTTTCAAAAATGTATAGGTTAGCAAGGTTTCCCTAGGTACAGGCAGAGCCAGGGCGCAAAAACTAAAGGTAGTCTTTTTGTCCAAAAAGCTCATAATTTCACAGGAAAATTGAGGTGCGACCATGTTGCGTTTTGCTCTGTTTCCTGTCGCAGCCACTATGCCTACCCACGCAAGTGAGGTAACATTTTTCCCGGGAGACATTGGAGAACGCTGGGTGGGTGGAAATTTGTTGATCCACGCAGATTCCAGAACTTTCCACCACAGAAATGTCAGGAAAATGTTTTTTTTTGTCAAAATCTTAGCTTTGCAAGGGATTCTGGGTAACAAAACCTGGGGGTAGGCAGAGGAGTCACCCCATCCTGAATTCCCCTGGGTGTCTACTTTTCAAAAATTTATAGGTTTGCTAGGTTTCCCTAGGTGCTGGCAGAGCCAGGGCGCAAAAACTAAAGGTAGTCTTTTTGTCCAAAGAGCTCAAAATTTCACAGGAAAATTGAGGTGCGACCATGTTGCGTTTTGCGCTGTTTCCTGTTGCAGCCACTATGCCTACCCACGCAAGTGAGGTACCATTTTTCCCGGGAGACATGGGGGAACGCTGGGTGGGTGGAAATTTGTTGATCCACGCAGATTCCAGAACTTTCCACCACAGAAATGTCAGGAAAATGTGTTTTCTTTTGTCAAAATCTTAGCTTTGCAAGGGATTCTGGGTAACAAAACCTGGGGGTAGGCAGAGGAGTCACCCCATCCTGAATTTCCCTGGGTGTCTACTTTGGAAAAATGTATAGGTTTTCTAGGTTTCCCTAGGTGCTGGCAGAGCCAGGGCGCAAAAACTAAAGCTAGTCTTTTTGTCCAAGAAGCTCAAAATTTCACTGGAAAATTGAGGTGCGACCATGTTGCGTTTTGCGCTGTTTCCTGTCGCAGCCACTATGCCTACCCACGCAAGTGAGGTACCATTTTTTCCGGGAGACATGGGGGAACGCTGGGTGGGTGGAAATTTGTTGATCCACGCAGATTCCAGAACTTTCCTCCACAGAAATGTCAGGAAAATGTGTTTTTTTTGCCAAATTCTTAGGTTTGCAAGGGATTCTGGGTAATAAAACCTGCGGGTAGGCAGTCGAGTCACCCCATCCTGAATTCCCCCGGGTGTCTACTTTTTAAAAATGTATAGGTTTGCAAGGTTTCCCTAGGTGCCGGCAGAGCTAGGGTGCCAAAACTACAGGTAGGCACTTTGCCAAAAAAGGGTCAATTTGTAACTGCAAAATTTAGGTGTGAGCACATTGCATTTTGCGCCGTTTCCTGTCGCAGGCACAAGGCCAACCCACACAAGTGAGGTACCGTTTTTATCGGGAGAATTGGGGTAATTCAAATTTGTAAATTAACTGTTATTACCCATTGAGCTTTCATGCATTTCTCCCTTTTAATGAAACACATTGTGTTTAAAAAAACATATTTTTGAAAAATGACCAATAATTCTCATGCTAGTATGAGTATTCCCAATTTTGAAAATTAGCAATTATATACTGTTTCTGAACTCTATAATTTGTACCCAATTCAGAAATACATAGGTGACTTTCATGCAGATTTTTCCATGTATACATTTTCCAAAACAAAGTGCTCTATACCCGGTAAATGAAAAAATACCATTGCAAGTTGCTGCTCAGTTTTTGGATCTGGGTTCATCGGGTTCTTGGTGACACTACAAGTCCTATATATCCCCACAACCAGGAAGGTCTAACGGACGTAACGGTATATTGCTTTCCAAGAGCTCTCAAAATTAGAAAAAGTTATAGGTGAAAACGTTGAGACAACAGGCTGTTTTTTTTAACAAATTTTCAATTTTTTCGAAATTTAACTGTTAGTTTCTATAAAGAAACCTTCATGGATTTAGACAAATGACCCCTTTCAGAATTCAGAATTTTGTGTACTTTTCGAAAATGTACAGCATTCCAGCATCCATTATTGCTTTCAAACTCTTTTCTACCATTAACTGGAAGGAGGTAGAAAGCTCTAAAAATAGCAAAAATAGGCTATGTCACAGAAAAATGCCAATACTGTGTGAAAAATGTCGGTTCTCTGACAAAAGACTGTCATTCCCTAAAAGCTATGAAAATGGAGATTTCAGCCCCACAAACCCTTTTTTGATAACTTTTTTAGGGAAAAACCCAGAGGCTTTCATTTGCAGCCCGTTTTTCCAATTTTTTTAAAAAAAACAAAAAAAACACTATATTTTGGTTACTTTCTGGGACCCCTCCAAGAAAATTCAGAAACCCTGGGCACCTTTGGATTCCACATGATGTTGGAAGAAAAGGACGCAAATTTGGCGTGGATACCTTATGTGGTCAAAAAGTTACAGGGGCCTAAGCGCGCACTACCCCAAATTGCCAAAAAAGGGCTCAGCACAGGAGGGGAAAAGGCCTAGCAGCGAAGGGGTTAATCCCTTGGGCGCGGCCGCGATTCTGCGCCTGTGCTGCAGTTTTAAAGAGTGGGCGGGTTCATGACGGCAGTCATCAGCACTCGCCCACCCTGATGCATCACAGCTGGGGGCCGTCATCAGCATGGAAGGGGGTAATTTGCTAAAACCCGACAAGCATCAAAGTATGAGTGCATGTTTGGTAGTTAAATAACTGGCAATATACCATTTCATGACTTCATTTAATCTCAAAAGACAAAATAAATATGGATAAATACCAATAAGGTTTCCAAAAAATAAAAATGGATAAATACAGACTGAAATGGTAAGAAAAACATAAATACCATAAAACCGGGTCCCCTACTCATAATCCTCTTAGGAGCATTGGATATAAAATAATGCTCGTTTCTTACACATAATCACTTTTACTTAAATTGTATTTTTTGTTCCTCCTTCCTGAGACAATGTTTTGCTTTTTGTTAAAATATTTGCTTATGTTATGAACACTGCATGCTCTCTCTCAACCATGGGCTTGATTCTAAGTCGCATAGAGTGAGGTCTCAAAGTGAGATATTGTCCTGCCGCTTCTGAGTAGACACAAGTGGACTCGCACCTCGGTTCTTCTCTATGTTTCTGCACAGAGATTTCAATCTGTGAGTAGATACATATCCAGAATCGGGAATGAACATGCAAGAAAGGGTCTTGCAATTGCCCTATGATGTACCTCATTTGATGCTCCAAACTCAGAATTGCAATCTACAGGTGTGAGACTGCTAACCAGAAACTGTAATACTGGACCAATTATTGTTGTATCCCTATAATATGTAACTTGCTTTGGGGCCCATGTGGATTTATTTGTAGTGATAATGAGAGGGGGGTCTTTGAAGAGGTTCCAGTACACATCATTATATTAACCCCTTCAATGCTGATGACGAGCTCAGCTCGTCATCAGCCACGGGGGGCGTGTGCGGATGACGAGCTGAGCTCGTCATCTAATGCGGCTTTTGAAAAAAAGCAGCGTAGCACGAAAATAACCGCCGCAGCGATGCGGTTAATCTAGGTCCCTCTTTCCTTTTGGAACTACTTTTGGTGGGTATTCAGTGCAGATCAAAAATTCAGACTCAAGTGATTGCTCAATTCCCCAAACTCTTGAGAGTTCCTCCCCCTGTTTTACCCAACTCTCAGATGACTGTTCCCGGTTCCCGGTTCCCATTTCCAGGTAGGGTCTTCCCCCAGTATGCATTTCTTGGGATACAAACTGTCCACCATACTATAGGCACCACTTCGATCCAAGCTCCAAACTCAAACTCTACCCAATTCACACAACATTCTTCTCAGGGAGACTTCAGCAACATCCATCATCCAGGCTACCAACTCACTCACACCAGGCACTACTTTGGTAGCCAAGCCCTGCCCATGCACACCATCAGAGTAAACTCTGGGCACCTGTCAATTACCCCATCCAACACTGGGCTGTAGTAAAGCATAATATAACAGCACTCTATATGGCATGCATTCCTGCCTGTGTCAAAAATATTGTATCTACCATATCGACGTAACCACTGCTTCTCGGGGTTTATCAAAGTAATAAGATGTGGAGTTAAGAATATTAATTATACACTCAACTTGACTATGTAAAGACAGACAATACAGTGGATACAGTATTTGTGTACGTTTATATTATTGACCACAGCATAGTGCCATATAGCCAAACAGCACTGCAACCCAAGGGGATCTCCAAGACCATGCATTCAGTCCACATTCACCTTCTTAGTAAGGACCTGAGCACCAGCGGCATAACAGTTACAGTTTAAAATAAATTGAAGTTTTAGCATGCCTGTAATTGCATATTTTATCATCTGTTTTGTGTTTTAAACTTGTGGTTTTCCCTGCCCATGGTTGCTTCCATTTAACGTGTTGAATTGTGGGATTTGCAGTCCAACCTATGTAGTTTGTCCTTCTCATTCCTTGGTGACAATTCTGTTTTCCCTCCAAATTTCTCCTTTGCTCTGTGCTAAGACCTGTATGTTAAAACAGCGCACTGCCAGCCACCATTTTGTGTTCACACGTCAGTGAAACCAGCCCCCCTGTCTCCCCCCGCCCCCCAGCAACAGGGATTTCCTACATCAGAGTCTGCTTCTGTGAGCTGTTTAAACTGTGTTTACTAGGGCCTGTGCAATTCGTTTTTTTTCCCAGCAGAGGGAGTAAAGTTTTATACAAACAGTATTGTTAGATTTCAAGTTAGTGAGGCCCTTACCTGCTGAAGTGTGGATTGAGCCTGTTGGTCTCCTAGGAGATTCTGAACAAGAGAAGCAGTTTCCAAATCCCTGGCTAGCAAACCTTGTATGAGGTTGCTGGTCTGCTAGTGGTTGGTACATGTCTAGACTGATTGGTGGTTGTATCTGGTGTTTCTATTGGATTAGGGTTAATGTCCTCATTGGTTGGGTATTTGAGAGTTCTGATTGGTTTCTGGGTCTGTGATTCAATCATTGTAGGGTTGGGGCTAGGGTTATGATTTCAATTGGAAGTAGGGACTAGGGCTTCCTATGTTATTGGTTGTTGGGAGTAGGGTGGGACTAGGGCTAGGGTTAGACCTTTAATTGGAAGTAGCGATTTTGGCTTCTGGTGTGATTGGGTGCTGGGCTAGGTGTGTGACTTAAAGTAGGGTTAGGCCTTCTATTGAAAGTAGGGACTAGGGCTACCTGTGCCATTGGTTGCATGGACTTGTTTTGGGACTACTGGTAGACCTAGGGCCTTTATTGGACGTAGAGATCAGGGGTTTTGAACTGATTGGGTGCTTGGACTAGGGCTAAGATTGGCTGTAAGGTCCTGGTCTCCTATTGGTTCTAGATGTTAGGGCTAGTGTTGTGATTGGATAGTGTTAGGGCTAGGGTTCCTATTGGCTGAAGGGGGTCACCTGATTACTGGGGCTATAAAAGGGCAGGGTTAGGTCGTCTCAGCCAGGGCGTCGTGGCTAAGGGTAGAGAGGACAAGGACAGTTGCCTGTTTGAGCCTGTTAAGGGCAGAGAGGACAAGGACAGTTGCCTGTTTGAGCCTGTTCGAGACTGGTCGGAACTAAGGCCAGAAATGCTGCCCTTTTTCTCATTTAGCAATACCCAGCCCATACCATCCACATCCACAAACAGAGCAACACACTCACACCAAATGTACACCACGCACAACACTATGCACAGATTAATGTACCAGCATGCACTACAAACTCAACCAAACCACATCTACACACCCTACTATCCCAACTACCACACATATCCACCATCATCTACAAACAGTACACAACTCTATCCTATACCACTAACCAATACACTCATCTCTAATACAACGCCAATCAACACCATACATAAGTACATCCCATTCGGACACTCTCCGTGCTGTAATTACACCTAACAGACCACCTTTTATCACTAACAAACATATAATTATCCTTCCATCAGTTGTCCAACAAACACCCTCCTCTCATTTCTACCATAATAACACTAACGCACAACACACCCACTGCACACCACCACACTTTATAACTCTTGCAAGATACCAGTCTAAGATAAACACTCTCACCTCTACTTCATTCCCTCCTACACACAACATACACTCAAATCATAAACACATCACCACCCCCTCTACGTCACAACCTCCTCTCACAAAAAATACTACACAACCAAATCCATTGCATGAAACATATACATCGGCACCCTTTTTCACTACTCCTCAAAAGCAAAACATATCACACACACCAGCACAACAAGATATTCAAAGCGCAACACCTCATAATACTTACCATCACAAAATACAAACATATACCCACCTTTCAAATCACACAAAGTAACAAACTCCAATGCCAAGCTTTCACTCTTCCACCACACCTAACACAGATACAGCAATACAGCACCTCTCTTCTAACCGCCTCTCATCCATTGGACAATTTAAAACATTACTACATGACCCACATGCTGCACCACCTACCCTGACTCATACACCGTCTGCCTTAAACACACGACAAAAATTTAAGCAACATGCCACATCTCACAACTTTGCTTCCCCATGTCTACTTCACAACAATGTTACACCACAAAAGCAACACAGCAATCCAACAGCACTCTATATAAATGCAATTAAAATACAATACAATGTGTGTTTGTGTGCGTGCTTTTGACCTACATCTGGGCGTGTCTTTCTGAGTTAGGGAGACTCACCTAGACAACAAAAAATATGTATGGAAATGCTTAAGATTCCAGAATCACTTGTAATTACTCTGGCCGCATTCCAATACATTGTTTTTTTTAAACCTGCTTGTATTGTTACAGTCACGATCACTCCACATTGTCCATTCCAAACGGTTTTTTTTTCTATTAAGTTTCCCTAAGCAGTATTAGTGTGCCCAGGCTAGAATCCTTGAGGTCACCCTGCCACAGGATTCAAGTTACTCCTCACTGATGAGGCCTTCAACTAACAAGGCCAAAAGATGGCGCTGTTGCTTAAGTTTCATCACAGATACAACCCTGGCAGTTCTGACTGGATTGTGCTCCTTAGAGCACGACCCCAAAAATGGACAGTTCAGTGAGCAAAAAAGTAGGCACTTGAATGCAGTCCAGGGAAATTACCTGTAGCTGAGATTAAATTCAGCATTCCATCCATTACATTTTGTTCTTCTTTCCTGGACACTTGAGGCTGCTGCTACATAATTTGAATAACAATGCCATAAGGGAGCCCAAGGGCACAGAGGTCTCAATTGATATTCACAAGCTCAATCAAATTGTGGCACCGGTTTACTACTAGGGTTGTCACATGGTCGGCATTTTACCAGCACAGCCAATGTTTTGATGTCAAGGATTGTAAAAAATTAAGAAAATCGCCATTTGAAATGTATACTTCGGACAGTGAATATAGAAAGTTATTACTTTAAAAGTATTTTCGAGCTGACTGTAATATCCCTAAATAGTTATTAATCGGATGTAGAAGTTCCATGCTAAAAAGAGAACACATAGGATTTTCCACAAAATCTCGATACATTACTAACTCCAGGCCATTTAAAGAATCTGAAAACATGAAAAAATGGGTGCTGTGTTTTTTTTCAGCGAGAAAAGTGACAGCAATATTTAGTAGATTAGTGGAAAGCCTTTGGTATCCAGTTGTAGAGGGTGTGAAAAAGGCGTTCGAGATAGGGAGTGCCCTCCTATACAATCGGAAGTTTAACACAATCAGGGTCGGACTGGCCAAAAGGAAAGTCAGGAAGTGCCCAATGGGCTGGTCTGACAGATCAGTGTTGGTTGGATGGTTTTTAGGTCTCGGCCTAGCATACACTGCGCAGCAGTGTCGCTCAGCCGAGAATCCATGTTTCTTAGAATGGGGGCTTGAACCCGCCCCTCTTCTCCATTGGCAGGCTTCCTAAACGGAGGCCAGCCATTGGTGGAGAGGGGCCTCACTCCGTTCAAGCCCCGTCCTTTTAGGATTCGGGGGTGTGCTTTTTGCAGTTTTCTCGCCGGGACGTCATCCGTCACTCATCTGCAAAAACCAGGGCCCCGAATGTGAAAATGGCGCCGCTTTTGTGACGCCATTTCTGCCCAACCGCCGCTGGAAGAAGTCGAGAAGCTGCCAAGTCCTCCAGTGAGTGCTTGCTGTCCTGCCCCTTCGTTGCTCGTGCTTGCTGTCCTGCCCCCCCCCTCGTTGCTTGTGCTTGCTGTCCTTCCCCCTCGCTTGTGCTTGCTGCCCTGCCCCCCTTGTTGCTTGTGCTTGCTGTCCTGCCCCCCACGTTGCTTGTGCTTGCTGTCCTGCCCCCTCGTTGCTTGTGCTTGCTCCCCTGCACCCCCTCGTTGTTTGTGCTTGCTGTCCTGCACCCTTGTTGCTTGTGCATGCTCCCCTGCCCCCGTTGCTCGTGCTTGCTGTCCTGCCCCCCTCGTTGCTCGTGCTTGCTGTCCTGCCCCCCTCGTTGCTCGTGCTTGCTGTCCCCCCTCGTTGCTTGTGCTTGCTGTCCTTCTCCTCGTTGCTTGTGCTTGCTCCCCTGCCCCCCGTTGCTCGTGCTTGCTGTCCTGCCCCCCTCGTTGCTCGTGCTTGCTGTCCTGCTCCCCCTCGTTGCTCGTGCTTGCTGTCCTCCTCCCTCGTTGCTTGTGCTTGCTGCCCTGCTCCCTCGTTGCTTGTGCTTGCTCCCCTGCCCCCCGTTGCTCCTACTTGCTGTCCTGCCCCCCTCGTTGCTCGTGCTTGCTGTCCCCCCCCCTCGTTGGTTGTGTTTGCTGTCTTGCCCCCTCGTTGCTTGTGTTTGCTGTCCTGCCCCCTCGTTGCTTGTGCTTGCTCTCCTGCACCCCCTCGTTGCTCGTGCTTGCTCTCCTGCCCCCCCTCGTTGCTTGTGCTTGCTGTCCTGCCCCCTCGTTGCTCGTGCTTGCTCTCCTGCCCCCCCTCGTTGCTTGTGCTTGCTCCCCTGCCCCCTTGTTGCTTGTGCTTGCTGTCCTGCCCCCCCTCGTGTCTTGTGCTTGCAGTCCTGCCCCCCTCGTTACTTGTGCTTGCTGTCCTGCCCCCTCGTTGCTTGTGCTTGCTCCCCTGCCCCCCCGCCCATTGCTCGTGCTTGCTGTCCTCCCCGCCTCGTTGCTTGTGCTTGCTATCCTGCCCGCTCGTTGCTTGTGCTTGCTCCCCTGCCCCCCCCCGTTGCTCGGGCTTGCTGTCCTGAAACCCCCCCCGTTGCTCGTGCTTGCTGTCCTGCCCCTCCCCTCGTTGCTCTTGCTTGCTGTCCTGCCCGCTCGGTGCTTGTGCTTGCTCCCCTGCCCCCTCGTTCCTCGTGCTTACTCTCCTGCCCCCCTCGTTGCTTGTGCTTGCTGTCCTGCCCCCCTCGTTGATTGTGCTTGCTGTCCTGACCTCCCTTGTTGCTTGTGCTTGCTGTCCTGCCCCCCCGTTGCTTGTGCTTGCTGTCCTGCCCCCCTCATTGCTTGTGCTTGCTGTCCTGCCCACTCGTTGCTCGTGCTTGCTGTCCTGCTCCCCCTCATTGCTTGTGCTTGCTGTCCTGCCTCCCCTCGTTGCTTGTGCTTGCTGTCCTGCCCCCCCTCGTTGCTTGTGCTTGCTGTCCTGCCCCCCCTCGTTGCTTGTGCTTGGTTTCCTCCCCCCTCTTTGCTTGTGCTTGCTGGTGTAAGCCAGCTTTACGGTCAGGTGGTTTTTACAGTTGATTTACCTGATATTGCAACTTTTATGCTGAATGCTTCAGAACGGGGGGCCCTTTAACTTTAGTACCCAGGCCAATTTTTTGACCCAGCCCGACCCTGATCACAATTGATTGTCTGGTTTCTTTGAAACTAAACGTGGAACTCTGAGTAAACTCACATTTAAGGCGGCAGTGAACATCCCAAGTAACAAGCATTAAAAATGCAATAGGTCTCGCAGTGACATTATTTAGAGCTAATGATATTGTAAATGACATTGTTTTTTTGTGTGTTGTTTTTATTTTGCAAAACATAATGAAAATGAATTGTAATTTTAAATCAAAGTAAAAAGATAGTACTAAATGGCCTAATGTGATATATAAAGACTTATTGTGTCTAACTGTAAACTACATGTGTTTGGTAGAGGGCAACATATATTGTATATGTTTGTGAGTAAGATGTGTTGTACTGATGGAGTATTTAGATTAGAATGAAGGGGAAGATATGCAGATAAGGTAAGGGAATTAGGGTAGTATTGTAAATGGCTAGGCCTTTTATTTTGGGTTTTGTTTTACATATATAAATAAAACGCATATACATTTACAATGCCAATAGCTCAAACTTGCGTAACTGCGAGACCTATTGCATTGCAAATGCTTGTTTAACATAGAGGGTAAGCAAGCCCAAACTGTGTGACACGCAAGGTGTAGGAACACATGGAGAAAAATATTGCCTTTCAGCAGGAAATGGTATAGTCCAAGGGCTTTGTAAGAAATGCTAATTACTACTCCTACTCCACCACCCACTATTCCTACTCCACCACCTACTACTAGTCCTACTACTACTCCTCCACCACTTACTACTCCACCTACTACTACTACTCCTACTCCTCCACCACCTACTACTCCACCACCTACTACTCCTACTCCACCACCTACTACTAGTCCTACTACTACTCCTCCACCACTTACTACACCACCTACTACTACTACGCCTACTCCTCCACCACCTACTACTCCTACTCCACCACCTACTACTCCTACTCCACCACCACCTACTACTCCACCACCACCTACTACTCCACCACCACCTACTATTCCACCACCACCTACTACTCCAACTTCACCCCCTACTACTCCTACTACACCACATACTACTCCTACTACACCATCTACTACCACTACCCCTACTCCTAATACACCACCTACTATTCCTACTCCACCACCTACTATTCCTACTACACCTACTCCACCTACTCCTCCACCACCTACTACTCCTACTCCACCACCTACTACTATTCCACCACCTACTACTCCTACTACTTCACCTACTACTTCACCACCAGCTACTACTATTACTACTACTTCTCCTAATCCACCTACTGCACCTACTACTACTCCACCATCTACTACTACTCCTCCACCACCTACTCCTACTCCACCACCTACTCCTACTCCACCACCTACTCCTACTCCTCCTCCACCACCTACTCCTACTCCTCCTCCACCACCTACTCCTACTCCTCCTACTCCACCACCTACTACTACTCCTACTCCACCACCTACTATTCCTACTTCACCACCTACAACTACTGCTCCACCACCCACTCCTACTACTACTCCACCATCTACTACTCCTAGTCCACCACCTGCTACTACTCCACCTCCTACTACTCCTACTCCACCACCTACTACTATTACTCCTACTACTACTACTCCACCACCTACTACTCCACCACCTACTACTCCACCACCTACTCCTACTCCACCACCTACTCCTACTCCTCCTCCTACTCCTCCTCCTACTCCTACTCCTCCACCACCTACTACTCCTACTCCACCACCTACTACTCCTACTCCACCACCTACTACTCCTACTCCACCACCTACTACTCCTACTCCACCACCTACTACTACTCCACCACCTACTACTCCACCACCTACAACTCATACTCCACCACCTACTGCTACTACTACTATTACTCCACCACCTACTACTACTACTCCACCACCTACTACTACTGCTACTACTCCACCACCTACCACTACTCCAGCACCTACTACTACTGCTACTCCTACTACTCCTACTCCACTACCTTCTATTACTACTACTACTCCACCACCTACTACTACTCCACAACCTACTACTACTACTCCTACTCCTACACCTACTACTACTCCACCACCTACTACTATTACTACTCCTACTACTCTTATTCCACCACCTACTACTCCACCACCTACTCCCACTCCTACTCCTCCACCTACTACTACTCCACCACCTACTACCACTACTCCTACTCCACCACCTACTACTACTACAACATCAATTACTACTCCTACTCCCACTACTCCACCACCTACTACTCCTACTCCACCATCTACTACTCCTACTCTACCAACTACTACTACTTCACCTATTACTACTACTCCTACTCCACCTACTGCAAATACTCCACCACCTACTACTACTCCACCACCTACTACTCCACCACCTACTACTACTCTTAGTACTCCTACTCCACCACCCACTACTCCTACTCCACCACCTACTACTACTCCTACTCCACCTACTACTACTCCTGCCCCACCACCTACTACTACTCCTACTCCACCACCTACTACTACTACTACTCCACCACCTACTACTACTACTACTCCACCACCTACTACTACTCCTACTCCACCACCTACCACCTACTACTACTCCTACTCCACCACCTACTACTCCCACTCCACCACCTACTACTTCTACTCCACCACCTACTACTTCTACTCCACCTCCTACTACTCCTACTCCATCTCCTACTACTACTCCACCTCCTACTACTCCTTCTACTCCATCACCTACTACTACTCCACCACCTACTACTACTCCACCTCCTACTACTCCTTCTTCTACTCCATCACCTACTACTACTCCACCACCTACTACTACACCACCTACTACTCCTACTCCACCACCTACTACTATTACTCCCACTCCACCACCTACTACTCCTACTCCACCACCACCTACTCCTACACCACCTACTATTCCTACTACTACTCCACCACCTACTCTTGCCCCTCCTACTCCTCCTATTCCTTACTCCTACTACTCCTACTCCACCACCTACTACTACTCCACCACCTACTACTACTCCTCCTACTACTCCACCACCTACTACTTCACAACCACCTACTACTTCACAACCACCTACTACTCCTACTACTTCACCACCACCTACTACTCCTACTACATCAGCACCTACTACTCCTACTACTACTTCTCCTACTCCACCTACTACTACTCCACCACCTACTACTACACCTACTCCACCACCTACTACTCCACCTCCACCACCTACTACTCCACCTCCACCACCTACTACTCCACCTCCACCACCTACTCCTACTCCACCTACTCCTCCACCTACTACTCCTACTCCACCACATACTACTTCTACTACTACTCCTATTCCTACTCCACCGCCTACTATTACAACTACTACTACTACTCCTACTCCACCACCTACTACTCCAACTACTCCTACTCCACCACCTACTACTCCACCACCTACTACTCCTACTCCTCCACCTACTACTACTCCTCCTACTATTCCTACTCCACCACCTACTACTCCATCTACTACTCCACCACCTACTACTGGTGGTGGTGGGTAGGGTGCTGGTGGGTATATTGGCAGTGGGTAGGGTGGCGGTGGGTAGGGGTGGAGGGTGGCAGTGGGTAAGGGTGGTGGGTGGTGGTGGGTAGGGATGGTGGTGGGTAGGGTGGTGGGTAGGGGTGGTGGGTATGGTGGTGGGTAGTGTGGTAGGGTGGTGGTAGTGGGTGTGGTGGTGGAAGGGGTGGGTGTGGTAGGGGTGGGTGTGGTGTGGTGGGTAGGGTGGTGATGGGTAGGGTGGTGATGGTGGGTAGGGGTGGTTGATAGGGTGGTGGTGGTGGGTAGGGTGATTGTGGGTAGGGTGATGGTGGGTAGGGTGGCGGTGGGTGGGGTGGTGGGTAGGGGGTGGGTAGAGGGGTGCGTGGTGGTGGGTTTAGTGGTGGTAGGTAGGGTGGAGGTGGTGGGCAGGGTGGTGGTGGTGGGTAGGGTGGTGGTGGTGGTTGGTAGGGTGGTGGTGATGGTGATGCTTAGCGGTGGGGGGTAGGGGTGGCGAGTAGGGAAGTGATGGTGGTGGGTAGGGTGGTGGGTAGCGTGGTGGTGGGTAGGGTGGTGGGTGCATACATGCATTACATGAGGACACATTCATTTTTGTTAGGCACAGGTGTTTAACCCCTTCCATGCTCATGACGGAACGGTTCCGTCATGGTTCCATAGGCCCAATGGAACGTTCAGCACCGGGGGGGAAATTCGCGCAGCACAGAAGGGGTTAACTGATTTTCCCAGATTCACAGGAAGCGTTGGTTCGAGGCAGCGCATGCGCACCGTCTAGAGTCAAGACCTAAAAATGAGTTAAAAATGGCACAAAATTTTAATTTTTTTGTGGGAAATTATCATGGGAAACTCGTATTATTTTCCAGCCAGGAGACCCAATTATTACACCCAAGCCCCAAACAATTCTGACACGGGGTGAGCTAATGCTATATTATAAACACCCATGTATGAAATACAGAATTTTGCGTTTCCCTGCTCCGGCTCGAAAAATCTGGAGACTCCCGGCTGAATCGGATCTATTGGCACGTCTGCTTTCATCCCTTCACTTGTGCACCCCCACAGCACCTCTGCCCCCATCTCTCATCAACCCCACCCCTCAGTCTCAATCATTTCCCTTCAGCCACTGCCGCTTACTTCTCGTTTCTGGGTCGAGTCTGAAGCCGAATACTTTGAATCCCAGCAGGGTCGGCTCAGCCCCTCATCCTTTCGGTGTCGATACAGCGTGGCCTTCCCTTGGGTAGCTGTACCCTCCCCCTCCTGTTTCCAATGATTTCGAAGGTTACCCGCTAGTGAAAGTGCGTGCATCATCGAGTGACCCTCGTACACGCGCTTCGCCCTCCCCAGACCCTCCTTTACTCATCTTTTCACCTCTCTTTACCTCCTCCTCGCGTTCATCCCCGCTCCCTTCTTTTCCGTTCTTTTCCTTCCTCTCAGTCCATGGCCCTGTTGTTCCCCCACTTGTTCCATTTCTCCGCGTCGGGCGGTGTTAATCTTTTTACACCCCTCCTCCTTCCCTCCCACTTCTTGTTCTCCGTTACTTTCCTCCTCTCGGTCCTCCGTCCTCCCTCAGACTCTTATTTTCACTTCGCAATCCTGCTCTATTTTTTTTGTACGACCTCTCCCCCATGTTCCTTCTTCACACTGTCTCCCTTTCTCCTTTCATTCCCGTACGGTTTCGTCCTCTCCCTTAATTTCTTTTCATCAGCCCCCCGCCCCTCCCTCAGGCCTCACACTTCCATGCTTCTCTTCTCCCCTCCTCCATGCTTCTCTTCTCCCCTTGCCTGGTGTCTCTTGCTGCTCCAGGTGTGATCTGCACTCTTCTTCCCCCTTAAATTCTTTTAATCAGCCCCCCCACCCCCCCTCCCGGCCCCTCCCTCAGTCTTCACACCTCCACCCCTTCCATGACCCAGTTTCTCTCCTTATCTCGTCTCTCGGCTCTGGCAGCCCCAGATCGGCCCTTGTGATTCATGCATCGCCAACAGCCTGTCCCTCGCAGTGCAACCACGAGTGAGGGGCTGAAATGACGGCACAAACGCAAAACTAGGCGGACGAGGCGGTGACGCAGTTACAACACTCAGACCCCTGCACCCACTCCCGGGTCGCTCATTGCAAGACAGGAAGGGCAGGTGCTACCATACCACCCAAATCTAGTGCATACGGTGCTGCTGAATGCTCTATGGTTGTTGTCCCCGGCAGGAAGTGTAAAAAGTACAAGAGAATAACCGATAACAAGGATGGTCCATCCACTGCAATGCAACAATGACAAAAAGCACAGGCACACAAAATAAAAAAAGGGGCGAAAACAGGATACTGAATCCCGCCCCTCCAGGACTCCCTGACCTGCCTCATGGTTGCCAAGGCAATATTTCTAAAAATATTGTCGTGCTACCGTAAGGCAGGTCATGGAGTCCTCGAGAGGCGGGATCCAGAGCAGACAAATCTGCTAAACAGGAGCTTTTCCCAATGGTGGCCTCCGTTTCCAGAGGTCTGCCAATGGAAAAAAAGGGGCATGGCTTCACGCCATACTGAAATCCTCTGCTCACAATATCTCTTTGCCTGCAGCAGGGCATGCCCTGCAATGCAGGCTTCGACCTAAAAACCTTCTATCCAGGAACAGCTCTCTTATTTTGCCTGCCTGACAAATGACTGTTTTGATACTAAGACTTCAAACGGAAGATTAGAAAAATATCATACACATCAAACCATAAAACGACATAAGCAAATACTGTTCAAAGAAAAATATTCTACCTTCTGAATTTATAAAATATCACCCAGGCCATCCCAGAGCCAGTGCAAGCCACTGTATAAGTAAAATATGCATAAGAAAAAAAGTGGAAGTTCCAATTTTAGGTAGCGAGCATTTCAAGCGAAACTAATAAATTAATGCAGTAATGACAGGCTGCAACCACAAATTCCTGTATTCCGAAAAATACTTTAAGTGCATGATTAGTAAAACATTATCCACACCTTTTAATTCTAGGACACGTACCCATATTGAATAAGAAAAAAATATTTTGTAAGGTGGATGTTGTAGGTGAAATTGAAATGATTAGACCCACCTTTCCGAAGTCGCGAACATCAAAGAGGTCGAAGGCTTCGAAGAGTTCATTCTTCCTCAGACTAAACTTGTCGCAGCAGGTGGAAAGGAAAGTACGAATATTCTTTAAACACAGGAACTGGGATTAAAGAGAAGAGAAGAAGGTGGTTAGATCGTAGACAATTATGTCCTCAGCCCAAAGAGTCCATCAAGTCTTCCAGAACACCAGGGAGTCTCTGGACTCTCACAAACTCACTGATATCTTCCCACATTCCCCTGAAAGAGTAACAGTTGACTCCAGACCCTCCCGAAATTGACAGTTCACTCGAAATCATAAGTAAAGTGAAAACGACTACACACGTCACTGAAGAAAGACCCGGGCCTTCTTTAAGATTTGACTGGCGTGCGACACCCTGGCCAGATTACCGTCCCCCATTTCTAGAGATTACAGCTGATTCTGTGGTGATCTCTGTGCCTTCATAGGATGGAGGCTTTGAAGGCCCAAAAAGTTTGGTGTGCGTCTGCCATTTTTCTGACAGCTGTGCACCAAACTTTTTTGTTTTTCAGCAACAAACTCCAAAAGTAGGAGTTTGCTTCAGAAAAACAAAAACGATGTCTCCCACACCCTGGGAGTTTTCTCCCAGAGTGTGGGGGTCATTATTTGTTCCTGTTTGCAACCACTAGGTTTTACCTGGCGGTGACATACAGAAAAAACGTAATCAGATTGCCTGATCCAAATAGGGTTGGTAGTCTGATACTATTCTTCTACTGCTCCTACTCCATCAGAGTACGTGTTTATATATAATTCACTGCCTAATGGAGATTCTATCAACACAGAAGCACTCTGAAAGACATCAATAACTGGAAAATAGCTCTGCTAAATGGAAAACAGCCTTCACCATGCAACCGGAACCACACAGTGCCTTTACAACGTGGGCACTATAACGAACACGCCTTTAACACGCGTTTCTTTACCACAAAAGTCATTACATCGACTTGCTTTAGAGAACACGTTTTGGACTGCTGTTGGATTTTTAGTCCAACACCTGTTGCACAGACTGGAGTTGGAATAGTAAATTATACAATTTCAAAGTCCAGCGCTTCCCTAAGGCAAGTCGTTGTAACAACTTGTGTGGTAAAGGAACATGTGGTAACAACTTGTTTGTTGCATTGCATGCATTGTAAAGGAATGTGTGGTAAAAAGCATGCATGTTTCCGATATACAACCCTGATAAATAAACAACCACCAGACAACTTCAGAAGTCACAACTACAGTCAAATCTCCCTGAGTGTAATATCAATCACGACAAAACCTCAGTGAAATATTGAGAGATATTACTCCCATTAAAGAATTCCATCAGTCACCACCAATCCCTTTGACAGCTTTCTTTCACTCCAAAGATTCCATAGATATTTTTAAAGTAAGGCCCACGCCTTCCTGAGGGAGATCCTGGTCACAGTCAAACTTCTGTGCTGGAGATCCTAATCACCACAAGTCCCCTGATAGGCTGCAATCCTTCCAAAACCACTCTGAGATAAAAATAACCACCCACATATTCTGAGAGATCTCAGTTATTGTTGGACTTGGCCCTTTTTGCAGTGTCATCCCTGAACTTTTTGCCTTCGTCCTAGTCTTTTTTCTGACCTGGTTTTGGTGGTTTTAGGACTCTGGGCACTTTAGCACTACTGGCCAGTGTAAAGTGCTTGTGCTCTCTGTGGTAAACATGGTAAAATTGGTCTACACCTGTTAGGCATATTTAATTTACCAGTCAGTCCCCAGTAATGTGGCATCTCATATACCTGGGGCCAGTAAATTAAATGCTACTGGTGGGCTTGCAGCACTGGTTGCGCCACACACCAAAGTAGCCTTTCAAACCTGTCCCAGGCCTCTGACATTGCAGGGCCTGTGTGCACAGTTTACTGCCGCTGTGACGTGGCATGCGAAGTGGTTGCCACGCCTGTGACCCCCCTTTTACTAGGCCCAAGCTAGCCCTATAGGCAGGGTGCATTGCAGGTAAAAGGTAAGAATTTAAGAACACATGATAATATAAAAATGTATACAGCGATATTACACAATCATTAAAATTGAATCTGTCTATAAAAGTAATTTCATTGGGATCGAATATGACTAAAACCATTAAAACATTTACAGGTTATATCAAGAGGCTCAGGGATCCAACATGGACTTACGCGTTCTAATGGCTATTCTGAGAAAAGTGCATGTGCGAAAAATCAAGTCTGGATCGTCCAAGGTTGCTATGCACAGATTGGCCTCATCCAAACTAATAGGCCATCTTTTTTTAAAATAACGGGTTAATAGCCACTTTGAATATTTGGTATAAAACTTACAAAAAAATAAAAAGTGTATAATCGTTTGGCCACTCCTCCCATCACAATGACATGGTGTTTGATTAAGGTTGGGGTGGTAGCCAAGAGGGAAGCAAAGTGCAAATCTGATAGTTCCAGCTCTTAGGCGACATAATAAGCTCCTATCCCAGCGGCTCATGGGTAAGGTGAGATATAAATGTAGAGGGTGACAATACTGTTCAATGGACATATAGTTGCGAACAGATGATTTCGCAGATTCAAAGTCATTCCTCTCTTTATTGTATAAGGAGTAGAGGGCATCTCTCAGTTCCTTTTTAGGGACAGCTTCGGCAGTACTAGGATCTAAGAAGATATGTTCCCTATTAAAACTGCGCAAACTTTTTTGCACTCCACTCAACCAAGGGATTTCCATCCCTTTATCACACTTTAAGCAGTCACTGATGAGCTCTCTTGTGAGGGCAGTCGCCTCATTCTTCCATACGGAGAGCCAACAAAGTGCTGGTTGAGCACGAATAAAATCAGATATAAAATTAAGATTAAGTTCCCTGTGGCATATGTATTGGGGTGTCGAGATTGAGATACCCAACAGTTTCCTGCAAAACCTGTTTTCTTCCTGTTGGATGCATGAGCTGTTGACTGTACCCCAAATCTCAGCCCCATACACAGCCACAGGGATGCACTGTAACTTGTAATATTTCTGAATTGCTAAAATCGATCCAGTATTCTTAGGGCGGGGGAGACTCAAAATTGAATTGGTGGCCTTTGAGAACTTGCTCCTGGAATGGCTTAAATGCTCATTCCAGGAGCCGTTCGCAGCAAAGACCAACCCCAAATAGACAAAAAGAACACGTGCATGCCAATTCTTGACTATCCACTGTGATTGACCCTATCTCTCGCTTCTCTGGACCACTACACATTAAAAACATATTTTTTAAATTAACACGTAGATCTAAACCATCCATATACTTGTTAAAGTTTTGTACTAAGATGCGCAGAGAGTTTGGAGTGTGGCCTATAAGAATCGCATCATCTGCGTATAAGAGCACAGGGCACAGGGATGGAGTCCCCGTTGATTTTGGGAACATCTTGGGTGGCAGTTTTCAGAAAGCTGTTCAGCACATTATTATAAATAATGAAGAGAAGGGGTGCCAAGACACAACCCTGTCTTACCCCCCCTTCCTACTTCAATAGAACCCGAGACCTCTCCTCCCATGCCAATCCTCACCAGAGCCTGGAGATCTTTGTGAAGATACGCTAAAAAGTGTACCAGCGGCTCATCCAGCCCACCTGCCAGAAGAATTGTCCACAGCGTAGCCCTATTAACAAGGTCAAAAGCTGTGGACAAGTCCATGAATGCCATGTAAACCGGTGACCTCCGTGCGATGGTAAATTTCCCAATAACCAAATTAAAGTTAAGGCATTGTTCGGCTGTTCGCACCTTGCTCCGGAAGCCTAACTGGCATGGTTCTAAAAAAATGTTTTCTTCTGTCCAGGTTAGAATTTTGTTATACAGAAGAATACTCCGCTACAACCTACTCTAAAAATATACGGAGCTATACTGCTCCAAGACCCAAAGCTAGAGTTTAACTTACCTCATGATCAAATCAGATTAACACCATCTAAAAATAAATGAGCGAAAATACACAATAATGGCAAGTTAACACCCTTAAAAAATGTTAAACTGCTATTCAGCGGGATGCAAAACAATAAAGTTATGCCCTCACTAAGGCAAAGTTCTCATAGGATTCTATCCTGCAAAATAAGAGATCAAAACAACCGCTCAGAAAAACTGCTAAAAAAACAGCTCAAAAAATGAATCTGAAACATGTCAGAATATCAAAAAACTTTAAATCAACAAGACGCCAGTACTTACTCATACGGCCGGAATCAATCTGCTCGTGGCTCGACAAACACTCCGAGTGTGGAAGTTCCCCGCAAGCTGACCTATAACCTAAAACGCACGTAGCGTCAAGTCATGTGTCAGTTAGTCTGTAAATGTTACCCTTTCAACTAGAACGTAATGGCAAATCGCGTGTCGGCCATATTGGAAGTATATTAACTTCCGTCACTAAAGTAAATACAAGAGAAAAATGTATGCAAATCCTCATACTGACGAACATAAAACGTCAGCAATAACAAAATATATATATATATATATATATATATATATATATATATATATATATATATATACACATATACATATACATATACATATACATACACACATATATATATACATTTCACTCCTTCCTGCTTTTCCAAGCACGGCACGCAGGACACAAGGACCACCACACAGCTTATCCAGTACACAAGGTTAATTTATTATCCCTTTCTGTTTCTCTCTGGCATGACGCGTTTCGGGTAGGCACTAGCCTTGATCACATAACGGTTCGGTGGTACAGAGGACCTTTAAATACTCTTTTTTTTTTCTTCTCTTTACTATGCACACCACGTGATTAATAGAGAGTGAAGACATACTAGTAAAGAACAGGGTGAGCGGCTACTTTGTTAGTTCTAAAACACATTCTGTTGTATTTCTTTCTAAATTTATCATCAGAGCTTTCACGTACTATCACAGCATAAATGCTCTTGCGGTAAACATGGACTGATATTGTGCAAATTCACACGAATAAATTAACATGGCATATATCATTGCATTGTAAATAATTAAAATAAATTTGAAACTATTTACTATATACACATGTTAAAAAACCATATAGAAGGGGGCGGAGCTTGCCGGCGTCCATGAAAGACGTGTGAGCGCTGAGCTCCTCGCCTGAGCCCCTTTAATATTCGACAAAACTATCCTTTCGGCACCTAGCCAGCCTTGGAAACTGCGGTGGACTCTCCATCTACGCCCCGGCCTGGTGGGGGGCCTTTCCCCGGTCGAAATCCGATGTGGTTTCGCTTCGCTGTTTGGAGGAGGGCGCAGTGGCGGACCAGGCCGTAGTCCGCGGTCTATCCTGAGGAGCTGCCCGAGCTGCGTCACGCTACGTGCGGCCAGTGGAGCTAGAGTGGTGTCGGTCTGCCTATTTGGTGTCTGCACAACTGTTCCTGCTGTGTGTTATCACGCCGTGTTCCCGGGAGCGGCAGTGGTGGACTGGCCCTCGTTTGTGCACTTGATGGGTGAAAGAGTGCTGATGCTTTGAGGTACAATTGGACGCTGAAGGAAGCCACCGGCGGGCCACCGTCACCTTGGGGAGAGTTTCATCGGCCGTTGCCTGCGCCTTGCACGTCTCAAGGACCACTGCGGAGCTGCGGATTGGAAGTGTGCTGGAGTGTGGGGGCCCAACTGCCTGACATTGGTGTGGCCTGGTTCTGAGAGAGTGCTTGGTGGCGTGCCTCTCTGGCTCCTAGGCCTACTCGTGCTGCGGGGCGTTTGGCCGCCATCTTGGCTGCATTTCTTGCTGCGCAACGCCTCGCCCTTCGGAGCTAGCTCCCCCAGTGTCCCCTCTTCGCCCCACTAACTCTCGCTGGCGACATTTTGCTGGCGGTTGAGCGCCTTGCTGAATGTCTACTAGGAACGCTATGGGGAAAGGCGATAAGAATCAACCCAAACTGTCGTTTGATCAGCGGAAAGCAAAAGGTGCTGAGGGGCCGGCCCCGGATGCCTCGCCGCGGCCTACAGCAACCGACAGTTCACTGTGTGCGGACATTCGTGAAATGTTGGGCGCCATGGAAAAGGGCTTACAGGACAGCATGGCGGCGATTGGCACAAAAATTGACGCTCTGTCCTTCAGGATGGACCGAATGTCTGAGAGGGTGGATAAACATGCTGAGCGGCTGGATATGGCGGAACGGCGGTTAACGGAAGCAGAGGAAGACCAAACGGAATAGGATAAAGACCGCAAGCAGTTCGGACGCCTACTCCAAGTCATTCAGGACAAGACGGAGGACTTGGAGGCACGCTCGCGGCGCTCCAACGTCCGCATTACTGGGGTGGCGGAATCTACCAACACTGGCAAAATGGAGTTGTTCGTGGAGAAACTGCTTCAGACACTGCTGGGGGAGGAGGTCTTCTCCCCTATGTTCATCGTCGAGAGGGCTCATCGCACTCTGGGGCCGAAACCGCAGCCAGGACTCCCGCCGCAGCCGATCATTGCGAAACTTTTGAACTATAGGGACCGAGACTTGGCGCTCCGGCTGGCGAGGGAGAAAGGAAACCTGCAATTCGAGGGCATGAACATCTCCCTCTATCCGGACTTCACGGCGAGAGTGCAGGAGGAGAGGAAGCGCTTCGCCCCGTATAAGAAACAGATGAGAGACCTAGGGCTTGACTACGCCATGTTGTACCCGGCGAGACTCCGAATCAACAAACAGGGACACTCGCACTTTTTCACTGACCCGGCGGACCTGAAAAAATCTCTGAAGGAGTGGGCCAAGGAACAACGCAACAGCCCGAGGGGCCAACGTGAGGACGCGGAGGAGGCCGCTTCCATGGACGGTCAGGGTTAATCTAATCTGTGGATTATTCTCCGGGTCGGCTGGGCCCCTTCCAAGTGTTTATCTCTGCTACAGGTGCTGTGAACCTACTTAATAGACAATGTGGGGTGTACTCTTGCTATTAGTGGACTGCAATAGGGTTGTGGTGTCAACACGTTTTACTGTTAGCTAGTAGCTTTGGGGAAGGCTCTCCCGCGCGTGGGAGACTTGTTAGTTGACTGTGTGTTTTTTTTGGCTGGTGAGGGTGCTGAATGGTACTGGGGGGCGGGGTGGTGGAGCCGCCGAGGTCTGAGGTCCTTGACCTAATTGTACTGTTGTCCAGCTGGGGACCTCTGCCCCTGCGCTTTCGGCCTTTGGCTCTCCTGAGGGCCCGTGGGTTAGTAGTGTTTTTCATTGGGGTGGGAGGATGGTGGGTGGTGGTGGGACCTGTCTGACCGGGTTGGGGTTGGTCGGCTGTGGGTGGGTAGGTGGTTGCTCTGTTCTTCTCTTGTTGACCATGTTATGTAGGTCTTTCGGGGTCTGTTGGGGGGAGGGTTTTGTAAGGCCTGCTACTGGATTGTGTCTACTGTGCCACCTGTGCTACCCTGATTTGTTCCTGTCCTACAATGGTGGACGCTGAGTCTCTAGGGCAGGAGAGTGGCCCCAACTCTCTCAGACTGCTGTCTTGGAATGTGAGGGGGCTGAATGATTTCCGTAAACTTAGGAAGGTAATAGCTTATTTGCAGCGGCACCGGGTTGATCTCGCCTTGCTCCAAGAAACCCACCTGCCTCTGACTAGTCCTATGTTACAGACCAGGGGTCTGGGGAGTGCTTGTGTTGCTGCAGGGTTCACTACACATGCAAGAGGTGTGCTTACGTGGGCTAATCCCAAATCTCAGTTGACACTGCAGAAGGTTGTTGTGGACCCGGAGGGTCAGTATGCTGTTGCCCGCTGTGTGGGGAAAGGCCACGATTTGTTGGTTATGAATGTGTATGGCCCCAATTACGACACACCCGCTTTTTACACGTCGCTGGCGGACCTCTGTAGACAGTATGAGGGCTCCAGGTTGCTTTGGGGGGGAGACTTTAATTTTGTGTTGAACCCGGAGTTGGATAGGTCGGCTGGCGCTCCCAGGACCCCGGCGGCCTCGGCATTACTTATGCATGCGGAGCTAGTGAAACTCGATCTGCTGGATGTGTGGCGTCATAGGCACCCGGGGAAGGGTGGATTCACTCACTACTCAGCCTATCATAATGTACACACGAGGATTGATTATTGGTTTGTCTCCCGCTCCCTCCTTAACTCCGTGAAGGGATGTGCTGTGCTGCCCCGCACGTTGTCTGACCACTCGCCACTGCTTTTGATACTAGAGGCCCCGGCTAGAAGGATACCCCCGTTCACCTGGAGGTTCCCCCCGTATTCACTTCTGGATGAGGCCTTCAGAGGGGAATTGGCTGAGGATATAGATATGTACTTTTCGACTAATGTGGGGTCGGTGGATAGTGTCCAGGTGCTTTGGGATGCATTCAAAGTGTACATACGGGGGATGACGATGGCCAAACACTCAGGGGTGCTTAAGGCTATCAGGCAGCGGTTGAAATATCTGGAAACTCAGTTGTCTGATCTGGAACGTCAAGCGGGGGGTGCAGGAGATGCGAACATAACTGAAAGGCTTAAGCCCCTGCTATCGGAATTCCATGATGAGGCGGATAGGGAGATACGACATATGGGAAAGTACGCCACGGCACGCACGTATGGGGAACGGGACCGCCCTGGCTCCCTGCTTGCTAAACTGATGCGTAATAGCAGGCTGCCCCTGGTGATCGAGGAGTTATTAACAGCTAGTGGTGATGTGGTGACTGGGGAACAGGATATACTGGCGGAATTCCATACTTATTACACCGCATTGTATACGTCGAGATCAGGCCACCTGGAGGAGGAAATAGACGACTATCTGAGTTACATCCAGATGCCCTTTTTAGCTGATTGGCAACGAGAATTTCTGATGGCGCCAATCCAGAAAGAGGAGATCACGGAGGCGCTGGAGGGGATGAGGTCAGGTTGCGCTCCAGGGTCGGACGGCCTTACGGTGGCTTTCTATAAGGCTTTTCAAGACAAATTGGTACCCTACTTGATGCTCCTTTTTGACGACATTTGTCAACAGGGTAGCATGTCGAAGTCTATGAGGGAGGCGCTTCTCATCACCATCCCGAAGCCGGGAAAACCCCCCAACGAGTGTGGCTCATATAGGCCGCTCTCACTGATTAACGTAGACGCCAAATTATATGCAAAGGTTTTGGCGGCACGGTTGGCTCTACTTGTCCCAGAATTGGTTGCCCCGGAACAGGCAGGGTTTGTCCCCGCCCGGAACTTGACTTATAATATTCGTACGGTGCTAGGCACCATCCAACATGTCCGGCAAGAGAACAAGGCTGTGGCTATTTTCCTGGATATGGAAAAGGCCTTTGACTCAGTGGAGTGGCCGTTTATGCTCAGGGTTCTGCGTAAGTATGGGCTCGGCGAACCCTTCCTTCAGATGCTAGGGGCCCTGTACTACAAGCCGACTGCGCGGCTAAAGATAGGGAACTCGGTCACTGCCCCGATTGAGATCAGTAGGGGCACTCGGCAGGGCTGCCCCCTCTCCCCACTTCTGTATGCTCTGGTGGCGGAACCCCTGGCCTGCCCTATTAGGGAATACCACGGGTTCGAGGGGATCAACTTCCCTTCTTATCAGATTGGCATATCGACATATGCTGACGACACTCTGTTGTATGTCCGAGAGCCGGAGGTGAATCTGTCGGCTGTCTTGCAGGAGGTGGTGAGGTTCGGAGCCCTTTCGGGCCTTCGGGTCAATTGGAACAAGTCTGTGGCGTTGCCTCTGACTCCAGTGACCCTCCCATTTGACTCGGAATACCCGTTGCAATGGACCACGGACTCTATACGTTATTTAGGGATCCGTATTCACACCGATCCCGAGATCCTGATACGCGAGAACTATGGGGTTGCGTACTCTAAGCTAGTGGATGACGTAGATGTGTGGTGCAGGCTCCCGCTGTCCCTAATGGGCAGGATAGCAATTATGAAGATGGTGGTGCTCCCCAGGTTCCTCTTTCTCTTTGCTAACATACCTGTCGTACTCTCAAAGGCCTTTTTTCGTCAGCTTACGCAGACGCTTATCAGACTTGCGTGGGGGGGCAAACAGCCGAGGGTTCGATGGCAAACTCTAATGCTTCCCTATGAACGCGGGGGTCTGGGAGCTCCTGATCTAGAAAGGTACTACAGGATAGCACAGGGGGCTCATCTCCACACCTGGATCCATGGGGACCCTGGCATCCCGCATGTGAAGCTGGAGCGCCTCTTTGCGGACCCCACCCCGCTTCCGGCCACAATATGCTGTCATGTCGATCGCAGGGTTGGTAATTTGGACTCAATTGCCGCCACAAACCACGCTTGGCATGAGCTAGTCCGCTCCCGTGAGAGCGAGCTGTTGTACTCTCCCCTTCTGAGAGTGGAATGAGCGGTGTGGTTGGCCCCGCTGACAGAGAAGGGTGTCTTGAAGGCGTTACGGGACTTGGGCATAGAAAAGATGGGGGACTTCTTTTTGAACGGCACAGTGAAGACGTCGCAACAAGTCCTCCAATCCCATTCTGGAACGACGCTGTTACACAGCTTCCAATACCACCGGGTCCGTAGGGCGTTGCAGGGGTTGCTGGGCCCGGAATTGGCAGAGCCGCAGGAAGTGCCGGAGCTCACGTACGTTATTCAGAACCCCTCGTCCTGTAAATTGGTAACTACTCTTAAGAAACTGGGGGACCGGCACGGGCAGTACCCTCTCTCCAAGGCCAGATTGGCCTGGCAGTGTGATCTTCAGTTGACGATTTCGGATGAGATGTGGCAATACTGCTGTACGAACACTAGGAAGATTTCACTTAATAGTAGACATCGTCTGATACATTTTAAATATTTACAGCGGGTCTACTACACACCGGACAGATTACATAGATACGGTTTGCGGGAGTCGGCGGAGTGTGAGCGATGCCATTTTCCCACAGCTGATTTCTTGCATATATCCTGGACTTGCCCTAGTATCCATAAGTTTTGGCGGGAGGTATTCTCGGAACTTAGTTCTATGCTGGGTACGGAGGTTCTGCCGTGCCCGGCTCTGGCGCTGCTGGGTTTTTCCAAGCCGTTGCCAGTGGCGGTGCGGCGCTTGGCTGATATGGCCCTGCTGACGGCCAAGCGCCTGGTTGCGTTGTGCTGGATGAGGGGGCCGGTTCCTACTAAAAGGCGCTGGGAGACGGATTTGCTGTATTGCTGTACACAATCTGAGGTGTATAATGAACTGCTTCCCCCAAAGAGTCGCCCTAGGAATTTCTGGGGGTTATATAGGGAATACCAGTGCGCTAAGGGGGGCGGTGAATCAGACCCCGAAGGGGAGGAGTTGGATGAGCTGCAGGAGGGCGGGGTGGAGGCGGCGGAGGCTGACATGATGCATGGTTGACTGTCCCCTTCTCGGAGGTGGTTGTCTGGTCCCATCCGGGTGTCAGTTGAGAAGTTAAGTGCGTGAGTCCCCGGGACGGTTGTGCTGGGAGGGTGGCCTTAGTGGTCCCTTTTGAATTCTGCATCACACCATTGGGCCCTCGGGTCCTTCGCCATGGGTGCTAAGTTCATCTATAGAATCAGTAGTTGGTGCAGGTGGGTGGGTGGACACGGGTACGGGTAGGCTGGCTTGTTTGTAGGGTGGGGGTTTGTTTAGATGTGGGTTTATTGCACCCTTTTTCCTCCCTCTCTCAGGATATTTTGCTACTATGATTTCGAGACTTTGTTTAGCACACACGAATTAACCATTATTTTTTTGCACACCGAACTATGGTCATGGGTGTCGGCACCAGTATTAACTACTTTATTTTTGATGTCAGTCATAAGCTATTTCCACAGAACGGTCCTCTTTTTCTTTCTTTCATATGTGTACGCCGCCAGGCCCCCGGGATGCTGGCATTACGGCTGTGTATGCGACTACTGACCATTGACCTAGGTGCTATCTATTGTTGCCGCCGGCCTCCGGGTTGTAGGCGATGAGTGCTGTGTGCTTACATCGAAGGTGTAATAAAGTATAAATTTAATTAAAAAATTTAAAAAACCATATAGAAAAATATATATATCCATATAAGAATCTATTCCACTATTTGTTAAATAAATGTACATATATCACAATTAATTGTAATTTCTTACAGCATAAATGCTAAGAATACATGTGCAAAAATATGCCATTCTGTAAACTTGACTACTCTCCTTCCATATTTTACCATGTTATTATCTGCTTGGTACTACCCCTTGTGCAAACTTCCTGCCTAAATGCAGTCGCATATGTGCAAATAAGCCATCTGTGCAAAAATATCAGTTTTCATACATCAATGTGCAAATATTTACTAGATTCATTCATGTTGGCTATTGGAGAAGTGTGGCTCAGGGGTTAGAGGCGGCAGACCCGGAAGCTGAGATCGGCCCTGGACCAGGGTTCAATTCCCCGCCTCAGCGGGTCTTGGGCTAAAAATTCCACGGACTCGATAATTCTCGCTCCGGTGCCTTCTCGACTCACGGGTTCACACTCTGCGACTCTGGGCAATAGCTTGCTTAGTCTCCACAACGGCCCCTCGCGGCGGGATGCCTGGCTTTCACCTTGTGGATACCCTGCCGGGGTTATCTCACAGGGGAATACCAGGACGCGTTCCCTAAGCAAGCGCCGGGAAACCCACTGCGGGTAGCTGTGCGCTATATAAGCTCAAATACATACATTTGACAACTGAACTGTGGGTAGCTGTGCGCTATATAAGCTCAAATACATACATTTGACAACTGATCCCAGTTGTCATGAAGAGCTCACTCCAATTCCTATATCAAAAAGTGCTAAGTGCTATACAAAAAAATGAGTGAATGCTAAAAATATTGCATCAAAAAATTTATATATACAGTGAAGCTTTCTGCAGAATTGTCAACTATCCATTATACATTTCAATACATATATTTCCAAAAAAAGGAGGGGCTTTACAAATGGATTCTTTCAGCACAACGTATAGAGCTTGTGTCCATATGGTTCAAGTCACTTTCATACGGTTAGTTCCATCAGTCTTATCCAAGTCAATCATAATTCTGCAGTCCTGCAGAGCGATTCGACTAGTTGGCAAGAAGATATGTCTAGACTTTCTTCCTTGTACTGTTCTGTCAAAGTTCTAAAAAGATGTAAATGCAAATACAAAAGGAAGGTAGTGATCACATGGCTATAAGTCAATATATATATACATATACACAATAATAGAATCCTCATATGTTGAGCACTAATCCATAGAGTGGTTAATGAACATGAAAACCTCAGCATAACCTACTCGCAAATATCATAATAATCTCATAAAAGAATGGAGGTGACTACAATGTTGCCAAAACATGCCATTCTATAAGAGAAAAAAACACAGTTGATGGACAGAATGTAGAACAATGTCATACATTCACCCCAGTACAAGGATCTGGGCCTAAATCCATCGTTTTTTTGCACTCCACACCACCCTGGGTTAGACACTGGCTATATGCAAATCAGCTCTGACCTTGTGCCTCATGGAAACAGTCCAGTCCGAACTACCAAGCCATGTCTTTCCCAGACCGGAATCAAGCATCCAAGGACCGGTTTCTGGCTATCAGCCTTCATTCAGCCTGGATAGCTTGACTCCAGTGGTGCGGAGAGCCTGGGACTCACGTCTGAGTATCAAATCGTGGAAAGGTGCTGAGGTGGTGCCAATCTACAACAAGCATTTGCAATGCAATAGGTCTCGCATTAGGAAAGTTTGAGCTATTGGTATTGTAAATAACACATTTTTTATTTATGTGTTGGTTTTGAAAATAGTGAAATTAATAGCTTTGTCATTTACATTGCCAATAGTTATAATTTTCGTAAATGTGACGCCTATAGCATTTGTAATGCAATATGTGTTGTATTGACGTGACTTAGATGTATTGATATTACAAATAACAATGGCTTTTACTTTTTAAAATAATTATTAATTAATAAAAGTTATTGTAATTTTAATGGCAATAGCTTAAACTTTTGTAAATAATTTTTGTGAAGATTATGTTCAGTGTATTTTATTGTGACGAAAATCCAAGAACAGAAGTGAAATATTAACATCTTTTTGTGACATTTGTAATAAAGCTTGAAACATTGAGAGAACATATTTGAACCACTTGTTGAATGGTTGCACAGATTGATGCTGTGGTGTGTGTGGGGTTGTGTGGGGGGGGTTGTGTGTGTGTGTGGGGTTGTGTGGGGGGGTTGTGTGTGTGTGGGGGCTTGTGTGTGTGGGGTTGTGTGTGTGGTATATGTGTGTGTGTGTGGTATGTGTGTGTGTGGTATGTGTGTGTGTGGGGTTGTGTGTGTGGTATGTGTGTGTGTGGTATGTTTGTGTGTGTGAGTGTGTGTGTGGGGTGTCTCGGTGTGGGGGGGGTGTCGGTGTGGGGGGGTGGGATTGTGGGTGTGGGGGGGTGGGATTGTGTGTGTGTGGGGTTGTGCGTGTGCGGGGTTGTGTGTGTGGGGGGTTGTGTGTGTGGGGGCAGTGTTTGTGTGTGTGGGGGGAGTGTCTGTGTGTGGGGGGAGTGTCTGTGTGTGGGGGGATTGTCTGTGTGGGGGGATTGTCTGTGTGTGTGGTTGTGTCTGTGTGGGGTTGTGTTTGTGTGGAGTTTGTGTGTGGGGATGTGTGTGTGGGGGTGTGGGGGTGTGTGGGAGGGGTTTTGTGTTTGGGAGGGTTGTGTGGGGGGTTGTGTGTAGTGTCTGTGTGTGGGGGGATTGTCTGTGTGGGGGGATTGTCTGTGTGTGTGGTTGTGTCTGTGTGGGGTTGTGTTTGTGTGGAGTTTGTGTGTGGAGTTTGTGTGTGGGGATGTGTGTGTGGGAGTGTGGGGGTGTGTGGGAGGGGTTTTGTGTTTGGGAGGGTTGTGTGGGGGGTTGTGTGTGTTGGGTTGTGTGTGGGGGGTTGTGTGGGTGTGTGTGTGGGGGGATTTGTGTGTGGGGGTGGTGTGTGTGTGGGGGTGTGTGTGGGTGATTGTGTGTGTGGGTGATTGTGTGTGTGGGTGATTGTGTGTGTGGGGGGGGTGTGTGTGTGGAGTTGTTTGTGTGGGTGGAGTGTGTGGGGGAGGTGTTTGTGTGTGGGGGGAGTGAGCTTGGCTAGCACAGGGCACAAGATGCAAACAGTCGGAACCTGTCCTAACACATTTCCTAGAGCAACAAGACTGATGACGGGACAGTCGTCGTCATGCACGCATGTAAAGAAGTAACCCCCATCCTGCCTCTGTGCGAGCCAAGTATTGTCATGGAATGACTCCCTCTTAATATGCCATCAGTTATTCAGTAAAAAACAAATGTTTATATGCATGTGTTTATGGTATTTGCATAGCGCGAACCTCGCCAAAAGGCAGCATAGCAATTAGCAGAATAGCTTGTGAAACTATTGCGGTATCCGCATAAGACTTTTGAAGGAATTACAAAGAAACGGGAGGGGTAGGGATCCCCGCGGCAGTCTGCTCTGTTGATTGGCTGGACCTTGCCACAGTGCAATCCAACCCGGCGATAAGCACCTGCAGAGAGCAATTTTGCGTGCAGCCCACCAGCGAGAAAAAAAAACAAGAGTGAGTTGTGCAGGGCTAGAAAAAAACAAAAAGTGTACAGTGATTTTCTATAAGTGACCCTACAGGGATACCCCCATCTAATTAAGAAATGTGGCATTCCCTAATTTTAAAAATTAGCTCGGCAGCACTGGCTACTCTATTTTATTCCGTGCTGTGCGCCTGCTCAGTTATTCTTTTACCTGGAGCACCAACAGCAGTAAAGGGAGTCCTAGCACCGTACTCGCTGCAGAACATGGGAGTTGTAATGTATTGGGGCTCCAGGAGTGACATCCCTAGAGAAGTGCTGGCAAACCGCGCACCTCATTCCTGGGCCGCCCCTTTTCTTAAGAAAAGGACCATGGGGGTCAGCTTAACCATGCCACCACCGCCGATGACTGGGGGCAGGAAGTGCTGAAAGAAGCCTGGGAACTGCCTGTCCTCAGACACCGACTCACAAGGTCAAATGATCAGCTACAAAATGCTTTCGGATTAGTTTTACTAAACATTTGGCATGAAACGAAAGTTACGTTTTCTGTAATTGTCCGGGCCATGACAGTTGTTTAAAGAAACAAAACACAAAGTGCTAAAATTGTTTCTGCTGCTGGATGTGAAAGAAGATATCATAGCGTTTTCATATGCGATTGAAGGAGAGAAGCAGCCAAGTTTTGGCACAGGAATCGGGAGCTAGCTGGAAGTGTCTTTGTTTACAGTTGCTGCTCCTGGGGCTCACAAGTACAGTATGGTGGCCGAAGTGCCATTATTTTTTAAAGTTGTTCTTCGAGAAGGTGCGGCTTCGTGTAAAACAAAATTCCCGCTGACGTCAAGACCAAGGCAGGGGGTGGAAGTGGGAACTCAGACAGGATAACAGAGGGGGAGGGGCCTGTTAGAGGAGGCTGAGCCTGCCCTGGGCAGGGTGTGGTTTATCGGGCAGGAAGAATGTAATGTGGGAAATAATATGCCATCAGTCCTAGGCAAGAGCCTGGGCACTGCTTGGCTATGCACTCACGAACTGCCACATCTCTCCAGAGAGGGGGAATCTGATTCTACCGCATAATCAGGCTGCAGCAAAGAAAACAAACCCAGGCGTGGTGCCTGCACGCACTTCAAACAATTTAAGGAACGCAAGCCCGGGAGTGGTAAAGGGAGGACGTCCGAAACATGCAGGCTCCACGCTGAAGTCCCGGGGCGCTTCAGAGAGACCGGGCGAAAGAGCGAGGGCAGACTGCATGGCAACAGAGGCAACACGGGGCTCCCGAGTGGTGAGGAGACCCCTGCGGCGTGCCAAAAGACGGCCCAGGAACCTGCACACCGAGCCGGTAAGTGAGAGCTTGCAGGCTGTTAGAAGAAAAGTGTGTGTGTGCGCGAGTGTGCCTGTGTGTGTGTGTTTGTGCGCGTGTGTGCCTGTGTGTGTGAATGTATGCATGCGTGCGTGTGTAAAAAGAGCCGATGACTGGTGGTGGACGGAAAGTGAAAGTAGGGGATGTGCACGGCGCGGGAATTGATGTGAATGTGGACGGAGCCGACGTGCGCGTGCACGAGGTCAAATCCAGCGGAAAAGCGCGTGGCACCCTCTTGTCCGTCCTTCCCCCGAAGTCGATCACTATAGTTGTCGAGCTGGACTGGAGCATCCTACGGATGCTTACTCCAGCTCGACCTAAAAAGGGAGCTAGGGAGGACCCTGCCAACTACCGACCTATCAGCTTGATTGATGCTATCCAAAAAGTAGGTGGCAGGGTGCTGCTGCAGAGAATTCAACTATGGGCTGAGGGTTAGAATGTCCTCTCCCATTATCATTTTGTCCACCATAAGCGTGGAAGGGTATACTCAGATGTGAGTCCCTTGCTCATTGCACCATCAGGATTCAAGCAAGCCGGGCCGACGACGGCTGAAATGCCAGAAACCGGTCCCCGGAAGCTTGTTTCCTTCTCAGTGAAAGAATTGGCTTGGTAGTTTGGTTTGCCCTGTTCCCATGATACACTGGGCCAGGGACAGACTAATTTGCATATAGCCAGGTTCTGAGCTGGGATGGTGCAGTGAGCTAAAAAACGTTGTTGGATAAAGCCCTGATCTCTTGACTGGGTGAGAGTATTCTGCTTAATTCAGAAACTCTGTCCATCACCACCCCCTGTTGTTTAATTATTTTGTCCACCATAAGCGTGGAAGGGTATACTCAGACGTGAGTCCCTAGCTCATTGCACCATCAGGATTCAAGCAAGCCGGGCCGAAGACGGCTGAAATGCCAGAAACCGGTCCCCGGTAGCTTGTTTCCTTCCCAGTGAAAGAATTGGCTTGGTAGTTTGGTTTGCCCTGTTCCCATGATACACTGGGCCAGGGACAGACTAATTTGCATATAGCCAGGTTCTGAGCTGGGATGGTGCAGTGAGCTAAAAAACGGTGTTGGATTAAGCCCTGATCTCTTAACTGGGTGAGAGTATTCTGCTTAATTCAGAAACTCTGTCCATCACCACCCCCTGTTTAATTATTTTGTCCACCATAAGCGTGGAAGGGTATACTCAGACGTGAGTCCCTAGCTCATTGCACCATCAGGATTCAAGCAAGCCGGGCCGAAGACGGCTGAAATGCCAGAAACCGGTCCCCGGTAGCTTGTTTCCTTCCCAGTGAAAGAATTGGCTTGGTAGTTTGGTTTGCCCTGTTCCCATGATACACTGGGCCAGGGACAGACTCATTTGCATCAGAAAAGGGGGTGGTGATGAACAGAGTGTCTGAATTAAGCAGACCTCTCTTACCCAGTTCTTCACCAGAAAGGAGACAAGCTACCGGGGACCGGTTTCTGGCATTTCAGCCGTCTTCGGCCCGGCTTGCTTGAATCCTGATGATGCAGTGAGAAAGGGACTCATGTCTGAGTATACCCTGCCACACCTATAGTGGCCAAAAACGATTCAGAAAAGGGGGTGGTGATGAACAGAGTGTCTGAATTAAGCAGACCACTCTTACCCAGTCCAAAGATCAGGGCTTGATCCATCACCGTTATTTATCTCACTGCACCATCCCAGCTCATCACCACCCCCTTTTCTGAATCATTTTTGTCCACCATAAGCGTGGAAGGGTATACTCAGATGTGAGTCCCTAGCTCATTGCACCATCAGGATTCAAGCAAGCCGGGCCGAAGACGGCTGAAATGCCAGAAACCGGTCCCCGGTAGCTTGTTTCCTTCCCAGTATAAGAATTGGCTTGGTAGTTTGGTCTGCCCTGTTCCCATGATGCACTGGGCCAGGGTCAGACTAATTTGCATATAGCCAAGTTCTGAGCTGGGATGGTGCAGTGAGCTAAAAAAACGGTGATGGATCAAGCCCTGATCTTTGGACTGGTTAAGAGTGGTCTGCTTAATTCAGACACTCTGTTCATCACCACCCCCTTTTCTGAATCATTTTTGTCCACCATAAGCGTGGAAGGGTATACTCAGACGTGAGTCCCTAGCTCATTGCACCATCAGGATTCAAGCAAGCCGGGCCGAAGACGGCTGAAATGCCAGAAACCGGTCCCCGGTAGCTTGTTTCCTTCCCAGTGAAAGAATTGGCTTGGTAGTTTGGTTTGCCCTGTTCCCATGATACACTGGGCCAGGGACAGACTAATTTGCATATAGCCAGGTTCTGAGCTGGGATGGTGCAGTGAGCTAAAAAGCGGTGTTGGATTAAGCCCTGATCTCTTGACTGGGTGAGAGTATTCTGCTTAATTCAGAAACTCTGTCCATCACCACCCCCTGTTGTTTAATTATTTTGTCCACCATAAGCGTGGAAGGGTATACTCAGACGTGAGTCCCTAGCTCATTGCACCATCAGGATTCAAGCAAGCCGGGCCGAAGACGGCTGAAATGCCAGAAACCGGTCCCCGGTAGCTTGTTTCCTTCCCAGTGAAAGAATTGGCTTGGTAGTTTGGTTTGCCCTGTTCCCATGATACACTGGGCCAGGGACAGACTAATTTGCATATAGCCAGGTTCTGAGCTGGGATGGTGCAGTGAGCTAAAAAACAGTGTTGGATTAAGCCCTGATCTCTTGACTGGGTGAGAGTATTCTGCTTAATTCAGAAACTCTGTCCATCACCACCCCCTGTTGTTTAATTATTCTATAAGAGAGTTCAATCCTTTTTCAACCGTCTTGGCTGACCAAATCAACCTGTTCTCCTTGAGTGTGAGCAGACGATCAACATTACGGTGTCTTTTTGAGCTCCTAACAATCTCAAGAACAAACCATTTCATATCAGTAGGAGTAAGTGATTTATTTAAATAGTGCTCAACCAATGGGGCCGATGTAATTTTGCATCTTATTCGCGATTGATGCTGCATAATTCTTTTTTCACTTCTTGTGTGGTTTTTCCAATATAGAATAAAGAGCATGGACATTTAATACAATAAATTACATTTTTAGACAGACAATTCGAGTGATGTCACAGAATCCATTCTTTCTCATTCAGGGTATATGATTTTACCACTGACGTAGTAGCACCTGCTGCACAATGACCACACGGGTAAGGACCCACAACTGGGGTTAAACCCCACATATTTTGTAACGTTATGGGGGTAGGTTCATTACATGCTCTCACCAAGTTGTCTCTTAAATTTTGTGCCCTTTTAAATGCAAAGCGAGGTTGTTGTAAGTGTGAATGAATTTTTTGTATAAGATGCTAATTTAACACAATTTTATGAACTGTATTAGATTCTGATCCAAATGTTGTCACACAAGTAACAGAATTATTTTCCTTATCCTTACGATCTTTTACTTGTAATAAGACCTGGCGATCATAGTACCAGGCCCGTTTCTTTGAGCGCTTTACCAATCGAGAAGGGTAGTTTCTCATGATAAGTTTAGTTTGCTAAATTTCTGCTTCTCTAAAATATTCTTCCCTTCTAGTACTATTGCGCTTTAACCTTAAAAACTGTCCGAAGGGAAGATTATCATGCAAATTACATGGGTGGTGACTCGTATATTTAAGAAGTGTATTTCTCGCTGTGGGTTTTGTATAAAAACTCACTGCAAGTTGACCATCATCATTCCAAATTTTTAGATCAAGGAAACTGATCGAATGTTTGTCATTCAATTGTAAATCAGAGATTAGTATCCTGTTCATTGAGCCAAGCTTGGAATTCTTGTGCTCAATGAGCCACACCATATCAAACATACTTCATCGATGTATCTCAGATATTTTTTAATATGTGAAAAAAATGGGTTGTTGTAAATTACTCTCTCTTCAAATGCTGCAAACAAACAAATTGGCTATATCTGGTGCAAAAATTGCACCCATTGCCACGCCTTTCACTTGGTCATAGAACTCTCCATTAAAAACAAAATAGTTCTGTTCAAGGGCAACCTTAGCACACTCTAGGATAAAATCAGTAGGGACTACATGTGGACGAGTTCTCATGTCTAAGACATCACTAATGACCTGAAGAGCTTTTCCCTGAGGAATGCTCGTATATAAGCTTTCTATATCCATAGTCACTAGAATATCTGTTTGTATATCATATGGTAGCATTCCAATTGTATTATAACATCAGAACTGTCCCGTGTGTATGATCGTGTTAAGGGAACAAGCGGTTTTATAAAAAAGTCAGTGTACTCTGCCAAAGGCTGTAAGATCGGTTGGCAACCTGCAATTATGGGCCTGCCTGGAGGATTAGTACTATCCTTATTTATTTTCGGTAGCGTATAAAACGCTGGAATGGAAAAATCTTTTTGTTTAAATATTTAAATTCCTTTTGGCCCAATCAAAGACCATTGCGTCCTTGAGTGGTGAGGTTAGCAATTTCTTTCCTGATATTATCAGTAAGATCTTTAGGTAATCTTATATAGTGTAATGGATTCTGTAGTTGTCTGAATGCTTTCAAGTCATAGTTTGTCCTATACTGTATGATGATACTCCCACCCTTGTCAGCAGGTTTGACAACAATATCATTCCAGCTGGCAAGGGCTCTCAAAGTGTGATATTGTTCCTTTGAAAAGTTATATTTTACATATTTCATTTCTTGAAACATTTGTTCCACCACAGTCAAGATGACATTTTCAAAAGTGATAAGGTTCCTTAGGCATAAGATTAGTTGCAGGAAAGAATGTAGAGTGACAACATAGACCAGTAGTCTCATTTTGCCGTCAGAGGCATTTTGCTGAAAAAGTATTTTAACCTCAACACTCTGAAAAATGTATACAGTTCTATTTGGGTAGTAACTAGAGCATTCCTGCTCGTAGGGACAAATGATAACCCATTACTTAATAACTCAATTTCCTTCGAACTCAATTCATGTGCAGACAGTTTAAAAATAGGAACCTTCTCCATAGTCTGATTATTTACTGTCTCGTTCTGGTTGGTCATTATTAAGTTATTTACAGTCATGGATGGATTCACCATTCATAGAAGTTGTGTCTGGTATGGCGACATCCCTGAGTGTACCGGTTCCTGAACCAGCCTCTCCTTGTGTTCCGAGCCCGAGCTCTCTGTGGTGGCTGGCCATTCTGTAAAAAAGAAGGATTCTGTCCTCGATCAAATCTATAATTTGAAGCACTTCCTCCACTATTCTTCTCGTCAGAACTTGTCGATGCTAAATCTGAAAAATTTGTGTGTTTACAAATCCCAGTATTTTGATAAGAATTTTGTTGAAAGAAATCTTTCTTCAGATAAGGATAAGTGCATTCCCTACCATAGTTTTTGATATCCTTCTGCAACTTTTCAGTTTTTTAAAGAATATTTGTCCTTTGGAACTCCGCTATTGTGGTTTCTAAATTCTTTAGGAACTCTCTAGCATCTGTAACTGCAGAATCTTCGAATAGTTGTTTTTCTAGATCTGCAATCTCAATTTTTTAAGTTTCTCAATGTGTCTTAAAGCAGTTTCGAAGCGGAGGACCATCCAGCTACGTGAAAATTTATTTGAAACAAAGCTGAAACCTGTCTTAAATTCCTCATCAACAAAAATAACAGGCATAATATGCACTTCTAACCCTACCGGGATAATGTTGCTATTCAGACAATCAGTAAGAAATTTGGCATGCAATTCAGTTCTTATTAATTTCTTACATAGCCTTTCTAAGTTGTTACGTATTGAATCTTATTGTGTATTAATATTTGTTTTACTTGATTGAGGTCCTAGTAGTGATGGTCCACTAGCTATTTTCGCAAAATATTCATCCGTATATGTGTGTTTACTGTTCTGACATTGAAAATTATAAATGAACAAATGTACACCCAAAAATTAATTATAACTGTGCAGACAGATACAGAACAACCATAAAAAACAATCAAACCACTTGTATCACAAGAGCCCTTGCAGACAACATCTGCGCTTACAACTTACAGCAAGATAGGGCAACCCAATATTCCCCAAGGAACTGGGTATCATCATTAACAATTAAACAATGTCCTTGAGGATTCATTCACATAATCAATTCAATATTCATCTTTGTCACATATTTGAACAAATTATTCACTAACCAGGGTAATTTTCAAGAAAAATATATATCACTTTGACTTTAATCACAATAGTCGTACAAAAAACTCTTAAAACCATGAAAATAAATTCATACTTTTTCATGTACGACAACAATTACACTACTACATCAGTTGTGAAACTAATTGTACTGTTACAACACCCTTTTGTTAAACACTTAGTATGGATTGTATATCACTTGAGCCATACATTGTGAATAATTAAACATTTGCATTAATTATTTTGTTCATGAAACCACCTAATATATAACAAAGAGGATGTTATTGTGTCGACGTTTCGGTCTCTGAACGGCCACAAAGGTCCACTAGACCACCTTCAGGACGGTATGTTGCACCATGAATCTAATAAAATGAAGAAAAACTTAAACACAACCTTGGAAAACAACCCTGAGTTTAAAAAGTATCGTCTGCTCCTATCCAAATCCAACAGTGATGTGATGTGAGCCACTATAAAATATGCACCCAATGTTGTGCAATCACGAAATAAAAGCTGTAAACACCAAATGTATTAGTGTAAACAAAAACAGCCAGCTATTGAAAAGTGTCAATAAAGTGCAACTAATATCAAAACAAAAAGAACATTTCTGACTCAATGAAAGAATACTCAGCTCCAACCTACTCGAAAAATATACGGATCTATACTGCTCCAAGACTAGAGTGTATCTTACCTCATGATCAAATCAGATTAACACCACCTAAAAAGATATGAGCAAAAATACACAATAATTCCAAGTTAACACCCTTAAATAGTATTAAACTGCTATTCATATGTCGGCCATATTGGAAGTATATTAACTTCCATCACTAAAGCAAATAAAAGAGAAAAATGTATGCAAATCCTCATACTAACAAAAATAAACATCAGCAACAACAAAAATCAAACAGAAATATATATGTGTGTGTATATATATATATATATATATATATATATATATATATATCTATCTTCACCAAATGCCCCTTAATTTGCCGAACAACTTTCGGGCGGGTGTCGCCGTCGTGACAGAGGCAGTCACGCAATTATTACTCCACAAATTCCCCTTCGGGATCACCAACGCACTCCACGGACTCTCCAACTTCTGATTCCTATTTTCTTTAATTACTGGCAGACCGGTTTCGGCATCACGCCTTCTTCAATGCCTTGTGTGCATTACATTGTATCTTGCCCCTGTTAAATTACATTTAAGCACCTCCCCACTGATCACCGGACGTGCCATAAGCAATGACGGACCCACAACACATTTCCGGAGTCCGCCATGTCATCGTGGTGAAATATTGTCTCTTAGTGAGTGTCTATGTATTTCGTGTTTCTTCTGTACATTACAGTTCCTTAACCTTGGTAGGTACTAAATACATGAATTGTATATATATATATATATATATATATATATATATATACATACATATATATTACCTACTGGCGGTCGCCAGTAGGTAGTTATAGTTAGGATTGTTTTCCATAGGAAATCCGCAACATTCTATTGGGAATAACTTTGGCGCCGGTTGAGGAATCTGCCTGTAAGTTTCCTTAAATTTGCCTCGCTGCGCTCCGCTCCTTCCCTGAAAGTTTGGGGGGGATTCGTCAAGCGGGGGCCGAGATAAAAGGGGGGTCTCAAAACGTGTTTTCCCCATGTTAATTTCCATAGGGCGGTTGGACTCACTTTTAGCCCGAACGGCTGAATGGATTTCCACCAAACTTGGCAAAATTGTAGGGACTGGTAGCCCTATGTGCCTTTGCTATGTCTCAAGATATGTGCTCCAGTGGATTTTGAGTAATTTAGGTTCAAAAAAATATATATATCTATAAGCGCGCACCGGGGCGAGTACCAGCGCACTACTCGAGTTCGCGCGCGGAAAGCTGATTGGCTCTCGGGTGTCTGTCAACATTCCAAACAGTCCGGAGCGGCCGCCATCTTGTGTCTCGGTAGGATCGAGACACAAGAGGTGGCAAAAACAAAGGGGGAAATGACCAAAAGGGGGCAGGGTAGACCCCCCCTGACCCCCTCGGTTTGATGTGGGGGAGGTCCACATCGATTTGCGCGAGGGGAGCGTCCGGTAGGCGCACAGGGGAGCGTACCATGGGGAAAAAAGAATGACAGAGTTTTTTAAAAATATAGCATTTTTTTATTAATTGGAGGTAGTTCTAAAAAGAACAGTTTTTTTATTCTTTTTGTTGTTTTATATTTTTTTATTGTTTTTTGGAACATTTTTTACTTTTTTTGGCTTTTATGAACAATTTTATATGTTTTTTGTAATTTTTATGGGGACAAACAAAAAACAGGGAATTGTAAACGGCTCAACTGGAGCAAAAAAAAACAGGAAAAAATTAAGGTATGTATTGCACTTGTGGTTGTCTCCACCACGGTTAGTTTAATACTTTGCTCTCCATAGCAAATTGTCCTTCCACAAAATTTGCAAACTATTTTGAAATCTCCAAACTGGGTTTGGATGTTTGGGACCATCTCACTTGTCTCTGGACCCGATGGAGTGGGTTGCTTACTTTGGGAGGTGCTGGGAGAAGATTGGGGAGGGTTTCTGGTCAGTTCTCTGACCTCTGCCGCAGCATAGTTGTTTGGGTGCCGGCGTTGCATTTGGCGAATCATGGTGTTGTTGCCAAAAGAATACTTTTTGGCAGGGTTCCCCCTGGGAAGTACAGTGCCACAGACAAGTAACCTTTGGCGCATTTACTTTCTTGAGGCCCCTTGGGATTTTAAAAAACTCCCAGGCTTATAGGTGGTAATATCTTCAGGCAGGTACCGACTCTCCTCCTCCTCCTCCTCCTCCTCCTCTTCTTCTTCTTCTCCACCACTGTGGTGTTGTGGTGGTCCTTGTGGTGGTGGTGGTTGAGATGCTCCTGCTGCTGCTGCTACTGTAGCCATTTCTCAGTACAAATAGGTACAAATAGGTCTGCAAACAGGTCTTCCTCAGTCAAAGTAAAAAGTGAGAATGAGGAAAAAAGGTGGGGGCTTTCATCATTTGGAAAACAAAACTGTCCTGAACCAATGAAAAGTGTTATTTTCAGGTCACATGACCCGGGCTTTCATCATTTGGAAACCAGAACTGTCTTGAACCAATGAAAAGTGTTATTTTCAGGTCACATGACCCGACGCGCTTACGCTACGCGGCCTGACGCACTTATGCTACGCGCCCCGGGGCGCTTACGTAGCGCGATCGTATGCGCTCGAGTGCTTCCGGGTGCGCTTACGCCGTGCGTATCACGCGGACGCGGCTACGCGATACATCACGATGATGTTTTCGTTCACGGCAATAGCGCAAACGGGACGACGCTCACCGGTACGCGCACCGGGGCGCGCCGGAAGATTGCGCTTACCGGTGCGCTCACCGGTACGCACACCGGGAGCGCTCCAGGGCAAAAAAATAAAAATAAAAAATAAAAAACCATCAACAATATACATAAAAAAAAATTATTACATAAATAAACAATATAGGATTCATTATAAAAAATATTATATTTGATAGCTATAGAAATTTGCTATTAAAAACCCTTTGAAATTCACTGAAAAAAACATAGGTTTGAGGCCCTATATATAGTTAGGAATTAGCATTTAAAAAACCTATGAAATTCACTGAAAAAAAACATAGGTTTCACACCAGTTATAGTTAGGAATTAGCATTTAAAAAACCTATTAAATTCACTGAAAAAACCATAGGTTTCACACCAGTTATAGTTAGCTGGAAATTTTATTGACATAAAACCATTGAAATTCCCACGTTATAGTTAGTTGGACTCACTATAACTTGCGCGCCTGCAATGCACTGCTGATTACGTCACATATTACATTACTCATGATATGTGGTCAGTGACATCACTCATGACATCACTGATGACACCATCCTTGTGACAGAGTGACAGACCTCCTTTCAGTGTAATGTAACCCTTGAAACACATATTCAAAAATAGAAACTAACATTTTCAAAAAAATGGAGATACCCATACCAGTTACAACAACCAATTCAGTAATTCCACCATCTATATACACATCCACTCATTCACCAACAGTTCTATATAGTCACTCATACATATACTCACTCATCATATGTAGTGATACACCTATACATCCTGTTACACACCGACAGGCATCCAAAAGTTACTCACACACATACTCACACATGCAAATAAACTATTGAACATCCATTTATTTGCAAATACAGCTATACACACACTACCACCTTACTTATAAGGAAACGTACACATACTTACTCTCTTAAACAATCACTTATAGAAACACATACTTATTTAAACAGGAACTCTTACAATCTCTCACTCTCACATATACTCACTTATATACATCAATACTCACATATACTAGATTGACCGTCCTGAGAGCCTCAAAGGCGGTTGCTCCCCACGCTGCTCCTAGCCCTGACCTGGTATCGTAGCGCTGCTCACACTGCTACTGCTGCACTCGTCTCTGCTCTGTGACCTGGAGGCATCGCACTGCCATTACGGAATTCGAGACTGCGCATTGCTGTTTATTAATTAATTGTGCATTGCTACCTCTGCCTTCAATTGATTAGCCCCGCTGTGCCGCCGATCTGCGCTTTGTTTAATTATTAATTGCACATTGCTGCCTGTGCCTGCCTGCAGATTTGTGCCGGATTGTGCCGTTTTCAGTGGTGTTTTGACCGCCATTTGCCCTACCTGTGCCCCAATCTTGTCCTGGTCGCCTTTTGGCTTGCAGCCATTTTGTTGTTGTTGTTGTGACCCCCCAGCCCGGCTCTCCGCCCCGCTCCGGCCTCCCAGCTGATCCTCCCTCCCACTGCAAGCATTGAGCCCGTTCCCTCGCAATAAGCGCTGTGACCGTCCTGAGAGCCTCGAAGGCGGTTGCTCCCCACGCTGCTCCCAGCCCTGACCTGGTATCGTAGCGCTGCTCACACTGCTACTGCTGCACTCGTCTCTGGTCTGTGACCTGGAGGCATCGCACTGCCATTACCGAATTCGAGACTGCACATTGCGGTTTATTAATTAATTGTGCATTGCTACCTCTGCCTTCAATTGATTAGCCCAGCGGTGCCGCCAATCTGCGCTTTGTTTAATTATTAATTGCACATTGCTGCCTGTGCCTGCCTGCTGATTTGTGCCTGATTGTGCCGTTTTCAGTGGTGTTTTGACCGCCATTTGCCCTACCTGTGCCCCAATCTTGTCCTGGTCGCCTTTTGGCTTGTTGTTGTGACCCCCAGCCGGGCTCTCAGCCCCTGCTCCCGCCTCCCAGCTGATCCTCCCTCGCCCCTCCCCCCTCCACTATCCGCATATGACAGATGCATTTTCGCGCAGCGTTCACGCGAAGCGGTCGCGCCCCATGCACGCCGAAGGTGCGCCAAAGGAAGAGCCCGTCCGCGCCCGGACCGCGCCCAGCGCCAGACCTCCTGGCCCACGCAAACCGCACTCCTCCCGCATACCGTATGACGCCGCCACCCTCTTAGCCCTGAACCCTGGACGCACACCACAATGCTACGAAGCTGCCCCAGGACGTACCCACGGTCCCTTCGCCTGCCACTCCTGCAAGTTCGCCTGCATCAAGACCCACACCAAATCCACTAACTCCAAACACAGCTCCTACTCTAACCACCTGAAGTGCATCCGGCTGAACACCCGCTCGGTCCACAGACACGCCACTGAACTCTGGGACCTACTCAACACTGCTTCACCGGACATCGCATTCCTTACAGAAACCTGGATGAACGCATCATCAGCACCCGACATCGCCATAGCCATCCCGGACGCTTACAAGATCATCCGAAAAGACCGCACCAACCAAACAGGAGGAGGCATCGCCGTCGTCCATAAGAACACCATCAGAATCACGACCAGCACTGACGATAATCTTGCAACCGCCAAACACCTCCACTTCCAGATCCACACCGACCCCAGGACCACACTTAGAGGCACCTTCATCTACAGACCACCAGGAACCCGTAAACAATTCAGCGAAGACATCACTGACTTCATCAGCCCACATGCCCTCACCTCCGAGAACTACATTCTACTGGGAGACCTAAACTTCCACCTGGAAAAGAAAAACGACAGCAATACCACCACCCTTCTGGACAACCTGGCCAATCTCGGACTCAAACAACTTGCTGACACCCCCACCCATGTAGCCGGACATACGCTCGACCCAATCTTCACCTCCAGCAAGCACATCTCCTTCGATCACACCACAGCTCTCCATTGGACGGACCACAGCTGTGTTCACTTCATCTACAAAACTACCTCGACCCACAACCCCCCACAACCTATTCCGCGAAGAAACTGGAACAAAATCACCACCGACCAACTCCTCACATCGCTCAACCAAAACCCTCCCGCCCTCTCATCGGACCCAAACCAAGCTGCCACCAAACTCAAACAATGGATCACTCACAGCGTTGACGAATTAGCACCCTTGAAAAACCACCAAACCAAACAGGGTAGCAAAAAGGCCCCCTGGTTCAACGATGACCTTAAGAAATCCAAGAAACTATGCCGTACTCTCGAGAAAACATGGAGAAAAAACCCAACCACTGACAACCTGACCACCTTCAAGACAGCCACCCGGAAACACCACCAATTGATCCGATCCACCAAGAAATCAGCATTCAAGGATCGACTCAACAACAATGCCCATAACAGCAAGGAACTATTCAACATCGTCAAAGAATTTACCAACCCCACCGCAGCCTCAAACGACATTACTCCCTCCCAAAACCTCTGCGATTCGTTATCCTCTTTCTTCTACAACAAAATCGCCGACATACATAACAGCTTTGAGAACATTTCCAAAGAACAGTTCACTCCACCCACCTCCGAACCTAAACCGCCCTCTAACAACCTTAGCGCCTGGAACCGAATCACCACTGAAGACACCACCCGCCTAATGAACTCTATCTATTCAGGTTCGCCAACCGACCCCTGTCCCCACCACATCTTCAACAAAGCAGACTCCATCATTGCACCCCATCTCCGTGATGTCATCGACTGCTCCTTCGACCCCGCTACCTTCCCAGAAAGCTGGAAACACGCCGAACTCAGCGCCCTCCTGAAGAAACCCACAGCAGACCCCTCTGAACTTAAGAACTACCGCCCCATCTCCCTCCTCCCATTCCCTGCCAAAGTCATTGAAAAAGTTGTCAATAGCCAGCTCTCCGCCTTCCTTGAATCCAACAACTCCCTCGACACCTCACAGTCCGGCTTTCGAGCCAAACACAGCACCAAAACCGCCCTCATTGCAGCGACAGACGACATCCGAACGCTACTGGACAACGGAGAAACAGTTGCCCTCATCCTACTCGACCTCTCCGCCGCCTCAGCAACATCGGCATACAAGGAAAAGCCTTTGACTGGATCATCTCGTTCCTAGCCGGGAGAACTCAGAGAGTACGACTCCCCCCATTCAAATGAGAGGCCACCGAAGTCATCTGTGGAGTACCACAAGGATCATCACTCAGTCCCACCCTCTTCAACGTTTACATGAGTCCCCTCGCATCCATCGCGTGACAACACAACCTTAACATCATCTCTTACGCTGATGACACCCAGCTGATCTTTTCCCTCACCAAAGACCCTAACACCGCCAAAACCAATCTTCACGAAGGCATGAAAGAAGTTGCCGAATGGATGAAAAACAGCCGCCTAAAACTTAACTCAGACAAAACGGAAGTCCTCATCCTAGGATCATCCCCCTCTGCCTGGGACGACTCATGGTGGCCATCAGCCCTGGGCACAGCACCCATACCCACAGACCACGCACGTAACCTAGGCTTCATCCTAGACTCCTCCCTCTCAATGTCCAGACAAGTCAACGCCGTCTCATCCTCTTGCTTCAACGTACTTCATATGCTCAAAAAAATATTTCGTTGGATCCCCACCGAAACAAGAAAGACTGTCACCCACGCACTGGTCACCAGCCGACTGGGCTATGGAAACACCCTCTACGCCGGAACCACAGCCAAATTACAGAAAAAACTCCAACGCATCAGCCAGACTCATATTGGACATCCCTCGCCACGCTCCCATTACCGGTCACCTGAAAGACCTCCACTGGCTTCCCGTTAACAAGAGAATAAGGTTCCGTCTCCTCACCCATGCACACAAGGCCCTCTACAAACTAGGACCAGAATGCCTCAACACACGACTGTCCTTCTACACACCCACCCGCCAACTAAGATCCTCCAATCAAGCCCTCACCGCAGTTCCGCGCATCCACAGATCCACCATGGGAGGAAGATCCTTCTCCTACCTGGCGGCCAAGACCTGGAATTCTCTCCCCTCTCACCTCCGTCTTACACAGAACCACATTTCCTTCAGAAAGGAACTTTAAACCTGGCTATTCGATAAATAATGCACCCCTCCCCCAAGCGCCTTGAGACCCTCTGGGTGAGTAGTGCGCTATACAAATTCCTGAACTTGAACTTATACAGACACTCATACTGATACTAAAAAAAACATCTAATAACCCATATACACACACATGTAGCTACTCACCAACCCATGCAGCCACTTATACACAAAGTGAAACACTGATACATATATTTAAATATTTAAACATTACTCGCTAATATATGTATTCACTAAGATACACTTAATAAGCCAGTTAACCAATCAATTTTTGTTTTTAAAAACATCCATTTAGACACTTATTTAAACATTTATTCTTCCATTGACCTTTACATCAACATATATAAAACATATTTATTTTTCAGAAAGACACACATTCACTGGATGGTGTCATCAGTGATGTCATGAGTGATGTCACTGACCATGTCATGAGTGATGTAATATGTGACGTCATCAGCAGTGCATTGCAGGCGCGCAAGTTATAGTGAGTCCAACTAACTATAACGTGGGAATTTCAATGGTTTTATGTCAGTAAAATTTACAGCTAACTATAACTGGTGTGAAACCTATGGTTTTTTCAGTGAATTTAATAGGTTTTTTTAAATGCTAATTCCTAACTATAACTGGTGTCAAACCTATGGTTTTTTCAGTGAATATATATATTATAAAACACAATTCATTTACTGTTAAGAAAAGAAGAAACCAATTGCAGCCATTAGCATTCCAGGGTAATTATTTTCCGGATATAAAACACTGCTTTTAAAAATTGTGCTATTCTCCAAGCTGTGTGTTCATTTTCTAAAAGCAGGAGTGCAAACATAGCTTAGCGGCATTTTCTGAGCCCTAAGCTTTTTAAAAGTGGAATGATCCAAACTTTCCTCTGTTCCAAGTAAAATTTGCAAAACAACACTAAATGCAAGGTAGACTGGTCAGAGATTTTGTCGCAAGGGCACAGTATTAAATCACGTGACCAGTCATTTAGTTTTGGAAAGGAAAGGAGTCTATGTATGATTCCCAGTCTAAACCTTGGCAAAAAAAAATATATCAAAAGTACCAGGTACAAATGATAAGTATGGCTCCATCCCCAGAGTGGTTGTATTAGCAGGTGATGTCTCACTGTAATGTTTTCAGAGATTTCCTCCACCAATCTATTTGCTTCCAGTAATTTGAGGCCATCTTTCTTTAAGGTCTTTCTTGGAATCTCCGTCATAGATGTAGGGTTTAGGAAATATTCTGGGTGGCCCAGGTCGTTCATTAAATTGTGAACAAATTTGAGCCAGGGGAATGTAAGTGCCCCCTCTAATTTTTAGAATATCTTTTAAAATTGCCTTGTTTGGTCCTACGCCAGACTCTATGCCACAGTAATATAGGCTCAGTTTTTACAAGATCCGCAATGTATTGTTGCGCTAACTCATTAAGACAAATGAAAGAAGAGGTACTAGGTGGTACGGAGAGAATGTGCCTTAAGAAAATATTTTTGACTGGTTGTAACGAGGTGGAATCTGCGAAGCCCCACACCCCAACCCCATAAAGTGCCATAATCACGCATTTTGCTTTATATATATGTATATGTAACAATTCCGGGGGAGGTTTCCTAGATAATTTTTTAGCAAACGATAACAATGCTGTTGTGGATCTAGAAAATGCTAATTTTTTGGCAGCTACAGCTGCCACCCATAATTCATCCTGGTTAAAAAGTACGCCTAAGTGGGATTTTGTTTCTATGGATGATAACCTCTCTCCATCAATATAAATTTCACTGGTCCTCTGGGTCCATTGCCTACATCTCAAGACATAGGTCTTGGATATGTTGGTTTTGAGACCATGCTCCCTCAAACATACTAAAACTATCCAGGGCACATTGAAGGCCGTTTTTGGTACGTGCCATCAATACGGCATCATCAACATACAATAATGCGGGGATAGGGCGGGCCTCTACCAGGGGATAATCTTTACCCTGGAGAAGGAGTGCGTCTTCAAGGACGTTAATATAAAGATTAAAAAGAAAAGGGGCCAAGACACAACCTTGCCTGACCCCTCTCCTGACTGGGAAGGCTGGAGTGCATTCTCCCTTCTGACCAAACCGGACACTTGCGGAAGCTCCGCTGTACAGCCGCCTTAAAAACATATTAATCTTTGGGTCGACCCCTATTCTATCAAGGACCTCCCACAGTCTATGATGTTTGACTGAGTCGAACACTGCGGTGAGGTCGACAAAGGCCAAGTATAAGCTACCTTTTTTTATTACCCCTTTATAGTCTATTCTTGCTTGTCTTATTTTGGACGGTGATCTGGGTTGTGTACGCAATGCCTTTTTCAGGTTGGCATATGCCCTAGTACATTTAGCATTAAACCAGCCAGAGGATTTCCCCTTATTACTAAATTGTACCGTCAGCCAATTATTAACCTCCCTCGAAATATCTATAAAGGAGTTCACAATGACCTCATCAGGGGCGGTCTCACTCAGGCAGGTGTCCAGCAAGGGCCTACATTTACCTATAACTTTTTCAATTAACAAATCTGCATCCCCTTTATCCCACTTTAATGAATAGCCATTGGTTTTGCTTAATACTTCATCCCCCATCATTCGAATAGGTTTCTCTGTCTTATTAAAGCTGAAGGGAGGTAGTTTAGGTTTTAAAAGGAGGGGGAAAAGGTCACTTAGGGCTATATCACCCACCTCAAAGGATGAAGCCAAATGTGAGTGAGAGTTTGAGGTTCAAATGAAGTCAATGGTGGTAGCATATCCTCTCACATTGAAGGTGGGGGGCATGCAAGATGGTTTAGTTATTCATTCATTGGCTAATCCGAGATCCAATTTAAAAATGAGCTGGTTGAATAGATCTCCCATCTTCGAATGATTAAAGGGACTACTATTGTCTGCTTCATTAAGCAGGCCGCACAATCTTACATCCATATGACTACATAAACCACAGTTAAAATCACCCAACAACAGAATCGACGTATCTTTGACTTTCCCGTTACATATTTTAGTAACAGCCTCCATAATACTCTTAATCACTAAATATAGCTCGTTTTGGGTGGCATTATTATATACATTAATCAAAAGAATGTGATGCTTTGGGTTGAAGGTTAGTTCAACTAGCTGGTAAAAAGTGCCCCCCTCATGGAACAAGGTGTTACTTAATTAAGAGCAGCCTGTTTGAAATGTAAGTAGAAATACCACCTTTGGGTCTCCCTCCCAAACCCTTGACTGCCTGGGTGTGGTATGTCTTATATCCATTTATATGGATAGGTTCTATTGCCCAGGTCTCCTGCAGGCCTAAAATGTCCATGTTCTCAATAAAGACTTCCCAAACTGGATTTTGTATCTTAGTTCTTAAGCCCGAAATATTCCTGGATGCCACAGAAGTTGTATTGGGATCAGTTAAGTATTGAGGTTTGGTAGGGGTCGATCTCACAACCTTGTGGGGGTCCAAATTGGGTGACATAGTGGTCCTAGCATGGGCTTGTGTTGCTCCAAAGAGACTGCTGAAACCCTGTGGTTACTCTTCCTGCTTACATGTTCCTTTATACTTTCCGGGATTAAAGCCCCGATTGGGACCTCACTCGGGAGCAAACCTATTTGCAGGGTAGGGTACAAGGTGCTGGTAACTCTGCACTCCCATGCTGCTTAAGGTATCAAAGGGCAGCACCAGTCCATCAACCCCACCAAAACTGTAAAGAGGGTCGTAAAAATTAAAAGTTGGAATAGCATAACTACGTTGTGCAGAATTACAGATGTTGCCGAATACATGGGCTTGTTGTAGGATCGAAGTGGGTTGATAGAAAAAGCCTAAGGGCCTCCACACTTACACCCCTTTTACTAACCGGATGGTAGCCGGCCACTTCCAAAATACTTCTAATCAAACCCGGGGACTTAAATGTGATCACTACGCAGTCCCCTGCTACTGTTTTCGGGGAGCAACCCATCCAGGGAATCCGATGGACCATCTTACATTCAGTGAACAAATCATTAGAGTAACCTGACTTATTAGACAATGCGTGGAGTGCCTTATTTTTCAAGGAGGACCAGTGTTCAAGTTCTCCATTTGGAAGTATGGGTACGTTGGTTAAAACAATAGTATAGGGAGTGGCCTCTGGAGGGAGATGTATGAACCTCGGCTCTGATATGTTACGGCCATTCTGTCCTCCACCCTTCAACCCGGCAGACTCCCTGGCCAAGATTACCTGTTTGGCCTGTGTAGGGGCACGAGCAAGATACGCTTTCCTTCTATTATCGCAACTGCCATTGACTAAGGGTGCCTGGTGGGACTGACGGGGGGGCCGAGTGCTAGGGGCCGGAGTCTCTATGCCCCCATGAAGATTAACTATTGGATTAGATATGGACAGGGTGTCTGGCATATGCGTATAAGTCGAAGAACGCAAACCAGATACACCCTGAGAGTTATTATCCAAAGGCTCTCCTCTGGTGCTTGTCACTCCCGCCCACCCCTATTCTCGGCGGGGATTTGCTAGGGCATGAGGGAAAGTTGGACTGCACTTCCAGCCCCAGTAGCCTTTCGTCAATGGTGGACAGCTTAGTTAGTACAGGTCTAATTAGGGCTAATATGGCCCCCTCTTATTTTTCTCAGAATTCTGCTTGGTTAGTGATAGTTATCCCCCCATTTACAGGAGTATCGACTATGGACTTAGGGGTCTCTTGTGATAGGGCCACAGTTCCATTTTCCGTGTCCACCACTATGGTTTTATGCCGGGGAGCGATGTTCTATGTGTGGTCGCCCTCTGCCCTCTCCTTTTTTTTAGGTGGAGGGGCTGAACATTTGCACTGGCTGATCTTAATTGTTTGCCCCTCGTCTGGACATTCAGTTTAGTAGCTATTTTTGGGTGTGATAAGCCCTGTGAGTCTGATGATACAGACGGGGGGGTCAACAGTACTTCTCTCTCTAGGGGCGGTGTTGACAAGGGGGTCCCATTGAGTATGGGAGTGTTGGATATTCCTACTGTGGTGGGGTTTGATAACTCTGGGACTTGATTTTGTGTTCAAGAAACCCCAGGTAATGGCTCAAGTGATAATTTACGCTCGGTAAGAGCGATTCCATGCATCAGGGCCAATTCTGCCCTCAAAAGGAAGGCATCCAAAGTCCCCACCACCCCGTCCTGTTAAAGATTTTCACTTATTCATCCCACCCCCCGTCAATAGTTGTTAACAATAAATCGTGCGTCAGTTACCAAGTCTCTGATCGTCCATTTGCCCCATTTGACCCAGGGTAGGCGGGGCGGTAGTGCCTAGCAGGTGGCTAATAGAGCCAATGGGGGACAAAAAGAATAAAGAAATAATTTAAAACAAATGTAGAAAAATGTCAATACCGTGGCCCAGCCCAGCCTCCTCCAGTCTCAGACAGGCCCGCCTTTGGCCTGGGCTTCGTCCGGGCGTCGTCCCGGGCCGCGGTGGAGATACAGAGCTTTATGCGCGATGGTCACGCCTCCCCCTCACTCGCAGCGGCTTCGTATGTAAGTATTGCACTCTGGAGGTTGAAGTCCTCCTCAGTGTGGCAAGGCAGATTGGCAAAGTGTTGCTACCCTGGGACCCTTAACCCTTCAGGGTTACCTCAGTTTTGTGTTTGCAGTGTCTCGTGGAACGGAGATCAGAGGGCAGCAGAAAACCAGCAAAAAGTCACCCACGCCGCGGGGGGAGAGGCGGCGCTTTGTGCGCGATGGCCATGCCTCCCCCTCACTCGCGACGGCTGCGGATGCAAGTATTGCACTCTGGGGGTTGAAGTCCTCCCCAGAGTGTGGCAAGGCAGGTTGGCAAAGTGGCGTTGCCCTGGGACCCATAACTCTCCAGGATTACCTTAGGGTTGTGTTGGCAGGGTCTCATGGATGGCAGCAGAAAACCAGCAAAAAGTCAACCTGTGAGTGACTTACCGTATCCTCATGGCTTAGCGGCTGGAGACTTTCATGTTGTTCGTATTCCGCTGGTTTCTTATTGAGCTGTGCGGGCTGTTTCCATATTCCAATGTACTTATGACCTTCTTGAAGTTACCCTGATTTATGACAGAGTACACAGTCTTTTTTCCTGCTTGTCCATAGCATCTGATTTATGTTCATAAACATATATGTATTGTGATAAAAGAGCCCCCGACACCACTTTGTAAATATATTATAGATCTTTGGATGGAACCTGACCACCACATGAATTGTACCTTCTGCACTCTGACAAAGGAATTGTTGGTCCAATTTCCACTCCGAAACACGCGTCAGTGCTGTTTGTTTGTTGTTCTATTATGAATTTTGAAATACTTATTGTGCTATTTGTGTAATGATGGATTGTTGGATGTACTGCTTTTTACTTTATTAAGCTGTGTATGGTATGTCTGGTGTATTTGTAAATTGTGGTGTTGCTTTGTTTGTGATGATCATGTATTATGTCATGGTGGGGCTGCTCCATTGAATTCATGTATAGCAAGTAATAAGATTTTTTATAAAAGAATGTATACATATAACTCCCCCCCCCCTCAAAAAAAAGTTTTGATAAAATAAAGTAAAGAAAAAAGACACTGTGGGACAATGATGTTATTTCTATTTTAGGATGTACCACCCATATATTAATTAATTTATAAGGAGAGGTTTGTTGTTGTTGTTACAGAACAAAGACAAACACAGTATAAATATTGGGGCTGTGACCCCATGTCGGTGTGCTGCTTGTTGCGACTTGGGGCTGGCAGGCTGCTGGTCTGCCAGAAGGAACCGCCGCTGGGGATTGACCTGCTGCCCTGCTTGGCAGCTGAGGGGTCTGCTGTCTGTCTTGGAGCCCCAATGTGCTGGCCTGCCTGTGCACTCCTTGGAGGGGAGTGCTAATTGCTGCATGCTGATGCCTGCTGGTGGGAGCCTCTTAGAATATTGCCCAGGCTTCCAGGTGGTGATTTGGCCGCAAGCGCATGGGGAGTGCATTTTCCTGAGCCTAAGAAGGGGGCTCGTGCTGGCCAGCGCCTTGTGTGCGCTCTATCTTCAGTGCCCCAGCAAGCCAGTGCCGAGGAGCGGCGAAGGTTGCCTGGTTGTGGGCAGGGCCTAACACGCAGTAACAGAGAGGCCCGTGGATTTCCAGGAAGAACAAAGAGCTGAGAGAGAGCGCAGCGCTCCCTCAACCATTTACAGAGTCCGTGGTGGGGTCTGGTTAACAGTCGTGGAAAGTGGGCACAGGCATCTCAGTTTTCTGAGCCTGACGTAGGAGGAAAGGCCGCCTACCCAGAAGCCAGGCAGAGTCGAAGCCTGGTTGTGGGCGGGGCCACACTCTGCAAGGGAGCCGGAGACACTGGAGCAAAGGGAGACTCAGCTCCGCGTCCTGCCTTCTTTGTCTCCCCCATCAAAGCGGCACTGCATGGTCGCAGGCCGCCGCCGGTCTAGGAGTCAGGGCGGACGGCAAGACTTGCAGTGGATTGAAAGAGGATCAGGTAGCCCAGTAGAAGCGACTACTAGCCGGGAGGTTAGTTCCCCGGGGAAGAGCCGGTCAGAAGGAAAACACCCTCCCTCGCTTTTGTGATACGGAGGCAGTGCGTCGCAGGCGGCCGCTTTGGGGGCCATAAGCCACACCTCACTCGGGTGCGGAGGCAGTAACAGGGTTATTCCTCCAGAGGGAGAGATGCCGCAACAAAGGCCCTTGACCGGCCTTATTGTTTCCGGCAATTGTGGCATTCAGGTGACATTGCGGGCGAGCCCAGGAGAGGGCCCCCGCTTGAGGACACTGACTGATAGAAACAAGGCTGAGGGAGGTCTCTCAGTCTCCAGGGGTATTCTTGTTCTTGGAACCTGATAGCAGGGTAACCTCGACGGAGGCCCTGAGCCTTGAGGGAAGGAACATCCTCAAAACCACCACACAGTCAAAGTGGTGAGCGCCGAGGCGAAGTGCCTGTCGATTGGGGTCAGTGGGCTCCCAGGAATATGGTTGCCTGGGGTGCAGTCATGGTTAGGCCTAAGGTGGTGCCTGAGGTAATGATTATGGTGCATGCCTAAAATGCTCTGCATAATGTGTTTATGCTAAGGTGCCCAGCAAGATTTGTACATTGATTATGTTATGTGTTGCCCTCTGAAAGTGGGGATGTGGGTACACTCTGCTGATGATGTCTATGTATACCCTATTGTTATGTTTAGGCCTAAAGTGGGCCTGAGCGAATTATGTTGTTTGCATAATACTCTACCCTATGTCATGCTATAATGGATGTAGGTACGGGTTGTTTTTATTTTCCCTACTTGTATATTATAATGGTTCTGACAGTGGCTCAATTGGCCTGTCCGGTCCTGTGTATATAATCCCTGTAAAGTACTACCTAGTGCTAGTTGGCACAGTGTATATTTGTGATTGTGATCTAATGTGTTTATGAGTAATACAAAGGCAATTTTTTTATATGACCTTGTGTGGAGTTTCCTTTGTGGTGTACCTACTGTGTTGCTGCTGTGGGAGTGTGATGTGCAAACGCTTTACACATTGCCTCTGGGATAAGCCTGACTGCTCGTGCCAAGCTACCAAGCGGGTGAGCAGGGGTTATCTTCAGCGTGTAACTCCCTTGCTCTGACTAGAGTGGTGGTTTCTGCCTGGCTTTGGCACTTGACCTAGCCAACCAGAAATCCCATTTCTAACAGTTATCAAAAGACCTTCTTTAGGTATCAACCACCATGGGACCCCTCCAAGGTAGAGCTCAGCAGCAAAACCCTTAAAAGAGATACAAAGCACCACCTGACTTCCTTGAGAAGTCATTCACAACTAAACTGCCATAAGGGTTCTGCTACCCAAACTGACAATACAGAGATATCAATTACTACCAAATCACCATGAGACAAAAGATAAACCATTTCACATCTTATTTGGAGATATACAGTCTATAACGCCTCAGAGATATTAACCATTACTAGCCCCCTCTCTGAGATACTATCACCATAAAATCATCAGGGAATAAATATCAATCCTCACCACACATTCCTATAAGATAAATATAATTCACACAATTGTCCTAAAACAGCTATCGAATCATCTAACCTTTCTAAAAGAGTAATCAAACCTCCTCTCATTCACAAATGAATTGTTGTGAAAGAGAACTCAAACATCCTCTAATCCCCCGAGATAGCACTCACTACCATACCCCCTCAGAGAAGCATCAATAACTCTACCCTTCCTTGACAGATAAAAATCCCCAGTAACCCAATAAGAGTGATATCACTACTCACCATGAGCATCCCTGAGCAAGACCGCTCATTCACCCCATCCCTCACTGAGAGGGATATCAATCAATATTAAACCTGTGAAAGAGGTACACATGTCTCCAGCCCTCTCTGAAATTACTTTACGTGTTAGATGTCTGTATTTGGTTACCACAGAAGCCCTGTAAACAAATCAATAAATAGATACGAAATGAGGGAACAGTAAGGTCAATGCTTTGCATTTACAGCTAAATTGAGAAGTAGATTTTCATTTGTCTGCCAAGGGCTCCCCATATCCCTTTCATAACCTGTAGAAATGTATATTAGAAAATAGATATGCTAAAATAGTTGATCGATGGCTTACATTGCATTTAGTATTTGACAGTGATCCCTCCAAAACATTGCATAAACTATTCCCTTAATATATAGCCTAGTGGACAGATGTTTAGCCTTTATTTCACAGCAACATCTTCAAGAGTTCCGTCACCAGGGACTGTGGTGGGGAATAATAGGGCTGAACCGAAACCCCTTTCACTTCTATTTTCTTTCTATCAGCGTTCATAACAATGTTACACACATCACCATCATGGGTATCACCTCACGTTCTGTAACACTATTATGAGCAACATAATTAACTCACATCATTGGTCAGGTCTTTGTCACCAAGACACCAGACATGCTCTAAGATACCATGTCTCCCATTGTCAATAAAGTAAATATAGTGTGTGTATATATATATATATATCTTTGTTTGTATTCAGTATATTGGTTATGTGTATATATATATATGTATTAGTTGTATATATATATATATATATATATATGTTTAGAAAAAAAGAAGAAAAAAACACATATATTAATTTTCTGAAGACGATGGTTAAATAAACAAAGCAAAGCTTGCTTTTTTGTAAACTCCTTCTGGGTTGCCATTGTTTGAAGAGGATTAAAAGATACAGATTATTTTAAAAGTGGATTATTTTAAAAGTGAGTAAAGCTAAGTAGGAAGAGATAATTTGATGTATCTCTGCCTTTTGATTGATTGGATTATTATTTCCTAGGCATTATTTATGTTTATTTGTTGTACTTTACCCAGATGCCGTAGGGTTACTTGAGTCTCCCCTTGTATAATGAGATATCTCCCATCAGAGGCACTTCACAGAGCATTGAAAGACCTGCTAAAAATGCTTGTATCTTACCAGAATGTCCTGTCCTCAAATACATGTTAAAATATTGAGGAAACAAAATTGTGTGGCCAAAATATTGAGAACCAGAATATTGAGTTTACATTTTCTATTCTTAACTCCACATTTACATACCTTGACTATATATACCATATATATCCACACACATGTTCAATTTTCCAATGTCTTTTGTCTCGTCCTGGATACCAGCAGCACTCAGTGAATTACAGGTAATTATAAGGCCGTAAAGCAACTAGGGAATCTGCATACAGTGTAAAAACCTCCTTTATTTCTCCATATAATAAAGCGGATAGCCAACGCATTTTCGCAAACACACACAAACACACATATGATATATATGCCAAACACCTCCTTTACTCGAAAGAAGTGGAAGCCACAACGGGGGAACATCAAGGAGGCCGCTTTATTCAGGAAGGTTACACATATCAGGCAAATGCATTTCGGCATGGAGCCTTATTCAGTGCCCGGTAAGTATGTCAGGTGGCGTGCACAAATCCCAAAGAAATGAGTCCCGCTCTGCTATGACAGGTTGAGACCCACTGACTCCCCCTCCAAGTGGAAACGTCACCGTGATTGCTGACCACTGTGTGGCAATTGCAGCTGATTTAGCCCATGTGATCCACGCTCTTTCTTTCACGCTGGATGTGAAATATGGGGGAGAGTTAACTGCTGCATATATATATATATATACATATATATATATATATATATATATATACACATATATATATATATATACACCTATATACACATACATATATATACACATACATATATACACATACATTTATATACACATATATACATCCATATATATACACATATATACATCCATATATATACACATATATACATCCATATATATATACACATATATGTACATATATATACATATATTTGGTACGTTGTCGTCTCAGCAGCCAATGATTCGGTAAAAAGACGAGGCAAACCCAGTATCTAGTGCGTGTTATTTATTTTCAACCCAACACCACTCTGCCATGACGCGTTTCGGCCTGGCGAGGCCTTGATCACATGACAACGTCACGAAGGCGGACTGATCAATTTAAAGTGCACAGTGCCATTGTTATGTATAGACATAGACAAAATACTGCAAACATGCTGTCTTAATGTCAAATAACGTGCATGGCAATTGTTATAATCACAATGTCTTGCCATTAACTATTGCACATAATTAAAGTGTACATGGTTATATTGGTTATCATTTGCAATTAAAGAATAATAAAACAATAAATAATTCTCTAAAATGTTTTAAAATATAAACATATATATATACACATATATATACACATATATATATATATACATATATATATATACATATACATATACATATATACATACATACATATACATATATATATACATATATACATACATACATATACATACATACATATATATACATACATATACATATATACATACATATATACATATACATACATACATACATACATACATACATACATATATACATATATACATACATATATACATATACATATACATATCATGTCACTCTACTCCCACGAGCAGTCACTTGCTCTTTTCTTCCAGAAAAAACCGTGGAGCACAGACCTAGATAAGTGCTTACAATCTTCTTTTTATTAGCTGTTCAGGATGCCGGCCATTACGCGTTTCGGTACACAACGTACCTTGATCACATGACACGAAGTAATGTCACCTGATCCCTTAAATGCCAACAAACCACTTTTTTCTATTTTGGTGATGCAGTGTTAAAGTGACAGTGCTCTTTTATACATGCAAACAGTGCTACTTGGTAATTTTTGGTAGTGACAGTATCGGTCTAGTGCCTTACTTGACCAGTTTCTTACAGTATATTCTCTAGAAACTCTTGTATGTTGGTTGTATCTATGACAAAATTAACTGTGCAAATAACGCATTAAAGTACATATTTTGTTGCAAATCTCTGCTTGTAGCCGCCATTTACAATGTGCAAATTATGCTTTTCTTGTAAACAAATAACATTTATATGTGCAAATTTACGCTGATGTGCAAGGCTAGCATTTGAGTCACGGTATAAATACCCGATGTGCAAAATCATGCTGTTTTGTGCAAATTCATGCCTTCATTGTCACGGTGTAAATACCATATATACAACCAATCTTTTTCTGGGCTAATGTACAACTGTATCTTACAAATATTTCATATAAAGTAAAAATGATATATAGGCTAAAACATAATATCCTCTATATATATATATATATATATACTTAAAATCATCATTGTACATTTATCACATGTGTTAGCACCAACTAGGTCTGTTGTTTTATTTCAACTGTCACTCACGTCTCGATAACATTGTTACCATTATGTAGCTACATGTTTTACCAACCAGAAGCCTCTGTTGGTAATGTGGTGTGCCCTCTAAAACTTACGTGAGAAAAAGGTGTTTGTTTTAAAAAAAAGTGAAGTTGGATTAAAAACATTGTTTTTGTACAAGGATCACTGGTGGTAGGCTAGGAATAAAAACTTCTTTCATATTCGAGTTAAAAAGATGGTATCAAAAAACGTTTTCTAGTTTTTGTTTATTCCTGCTTTTTACAATGCCTGAGGTCTTTGTTTATGTGGACTCTATTACACAGGTGTTAGTATATCTCCCCAAATTTGTTTAACATTTTCTGCCTGGATAGCGTATTTTCCATCTGTCTTATCTAAGTATTTTTGCCAGTTTAGAGACAGGTGTACAGGTCTTCGGTAGCGTTCAGACCATGCGGATGTTTAGAATCTAGATCCAGGATATACCTGGTCTCTAGTCTACGTAGTTTTTCATCTTTGTCCCCCCCTCTCTTTCTTGTGGGTATTGTGACGAGTAAAAAATACTTTTTTTTTTGTTTTTTTTGTGTAAGACCTTTATTAACACCAAGTAGTTTACACAGCATGAGCCTACAACCCGGGGGCCGGCTCGCCACGTTTGTATGAACATTCATCAGAGCATAAGTGCGTTGTACATAAACATCTCTTCACTGTGAGGTGGAGCCACCCCGTGTACCTCTCGTATGGCTACTAGCTGACAAAAAGATATGAGTCTTACATTTTCTCATTTTATAATTAAGAAACAGAAAACAACATACCCCAACTAAGACCGTACAGTACTATCCCTTACGTGCTAAACTCCAACTGTGACGATAGTTCCAGTTCCCACCAATTGTCTGCTGCCACTGGGCTTGGCCTCGTGTGCTTAGCATCTCACATTCCTAACTTATTCAACCGAGGTGTTCGTCCTCCTCATCGTCCTGTAGTGAGGTGAGGTATTCCTCTAAATAACACCAAATATTCTTCGGCCTGGAATTTGCTGGCAACTGCTCTTCATAAGTTTGCAGTTTGTCACGGCAGGTGGACATGTCATGCAACCATGTTTTCTTCGTCGGCACCTTCCGACTGTGCCAGCATTGTGCCACCTGCCGTTTTGCTAATAATAAGGCTATTGCACAAAACCTGCGCTTCAATGCTCTAAATTGTGGCACTATTCCCAGTAAGCAGACCTTGGGTGTGCACTGCACCTCTTCCTCCAATATGACAGATAATGTGGCAGTGACCTCCTCCCAGTACCTCGCTATTTTGGCGCAGTCCTAGGCCAGATGTGCAAAGCCTGCTCCCTCCCTGTTACACCTTTTACACCTGTCTTCCTCTTGTAACCCGAATCTAAGCAGTTTGGTCGGCGTGTAGTAAATTTGGTGAATAAATTTAAAGTGAATAATTCTCAAATTACCGTTAGGTGTCAGTATTTGTGTCAGGGCGCAAGTGCTGGTCCACTCTTCATCTGTCAATGGTGTGTCTAAGAGTGTATCCCACCGCCCCTTGGCCTTCAGAGCGTGTCCTGCCAATTCCGATTGTGCAGCTGAATAAAGCCTAGATACCAAGTGGGATAAGTCGTTAGTTGTGATCAATAATTGTAGTGGTGCAAGGCATTCTGGCTCTGATGGAAACGTCGGGTAATGTTCCCTCAATGCTCTGGTCAGTCTATAATATGTAAAGCGAAACATGGGGGTTGGGTTCTGGATATAACTCAGCTGGTCTAGGCCTACGAATGTGCCCCCTCGAAATACATCCCCCAGCTTGTCAATCCCAGCTCTACTCAGCAATGTCATTCCGACTCTCTCCCCGGTAACGGACAGTGCCTGATGATGGTGTAATGGCATGGCCGGCACGTACAGTGGGGTTTTATGAGCCAGCTGCCCAAGCCTGTGCCATGCTTTGATCGTAGTGTCCACCGTGTTTATATCCCTGGCATGTAGTGGGGGTCGTGTGTGCGAGACTATTGCCGAGAGGGGTACAGGATGTGCATCACTCTCCTCTATAGCTGCATGCGTGAGGTATGGGACCGCATGGTACCAATATGCCGCATATTGCGCCTGTGCGCAGAGATAATATAGAAGGAAATCCGGCACACTGAAGCCTCCTTGTGCAAATGGGAGTGTCAGAGTCTGCAGATAAACACGGGCCTGTTTGCCCGCCCATATCAGGGTCCTCACCAGGGAGTTTATACGACGGAATATTGCTTGTGGTGGCGTGATCGGTATGTTATTAAACATGTATAACAATTTGGGCAACACGTTCATTTTAACAATAGCTATCCTATCGGCCAGTGATAGTGGCAAATGAATCCAGCGTTGGATGCTGTCCTCCAGCTTTGAGAGTACCACTCCGTAGTTCGCTCGCAGTACCTCCTCTGGATCTCTGTGATACATGACCCCCAGGTATCTAATCGGGTCTAGTTGCCACTCCAACGGGAAGTCCACAGCAAAGGGGGATGTGGTGTCAGTGAGATAGAGGATTTAGCCCAATTAATCGCCAGTCCCGAGTGTCCGCCGAATCTGATGTATTCCCTGAGTAATGGGTTTAGGTGAGTCTCTGGGTCACGGACATAGAGCAACATATCGTCCGCATATAGCGATATGTGAAGCGGTCTGGCTATAAATTGCAAAGCAGGTTCTTTGTAGTTCTGCCGTACTAGACAGGCCAGTGGCTCCAGTGCTAGTGCAAACAAGAGAGGCGAGAGCGGACAGCCCTGCCTCGTACCTCGTTCAATTGCGAATTGATCCGACACATAGCCATTGATTTTGATCCTGGCACACGGCTTTGTATAGAGCAAGGAAACCCATTGCACAAACCGTTTAGGAAAACCCATTCTATTCAGGACAGTAATCATGTAGCGCCATTCAATGGAATCGGACGCTTTTGCGGCGTCAAGCATGACAGCCACCGCTTTAACCGAGGGTTGAAGGTAGTGTGAGAGTGCAAACAGGGACCTAGTGTTATGTGTGGTTGATCTGGTTGGCACAAAGCCAGATTGATCCGGAAGGACCAGACAGGTCATCAGGGGGGATAGCCGCCCCGCTATAAGTTTCGCAAGGATTTTTGAGTCCACATTGATCAGAGATAGTGGTCTGTATGAGTCACACTCCTCCGGGTCCTTGGACGGCTTCAGGAGAGCGATGATCATGGCTTCGCGCAGTGTGGGAGGGGAGTAATGATTTTTCAAATGAGGTGCCGTACATGTCCACCAGATGTGGCGCAAGAATGTCCGCATACTGTTTATAAAATTCCAAGGTGTACCCGTCAGGGCCTGGCGCCTTACCATTCGGAAGAGAACCAATCACCTCGGTCACCTCTTCCACCGTGATGGGCCTAGCCAAGTACTCCCTGTGCGCATCCGACAGCCAGCCAATCGCCACATTGTGTAAGTAGTCATACGTTTCTTCCGCTAGAGCTGTGGGTTGTGACTGGTATAGCAACCCAAAGGAGTCAACAAAGCATTTTAATATGTCCGTAGCGTGCGTTTGCAATATGCCCTCCCTAGACTTCACTCTGAGTATTGCTGTCGGACCCCGGCCTTCACAGATTTTACGGGCTAGTACAGCCCCTGGCCTGCCCCCCTCTCCAAAGGTTCTAGCTACATGTTTGCGATCCAGGTACTTTATTTCGGACTCCAGGAAGTCCGCGTGTTCAGTGTGCACGTCGCGCAGCTTGGATAGAAGGGACACATCCTGAGTGGCCTCACACATCGACTCCAAGTCCCTCATCTGTTGCTCGCAACGGTGGATTTGGCCCCTAATATCCTTAAGGACCCCTATGGTGGTGCTAATGCAGACCCCTCTGATCGTGGCTTTAAATGCCTCCCAAAGGAGACATGGGTCGTCAGTTGTCTGTGCATTAATGTCAAAGTAGTCCCTTATCGCTTTTTTAATGGTGTCTGCATACACCGTGTCAGTGAGGGCACGTGAATTAAAGCGCCATTGGAAGGGAGGGGGCGTGTATCGTGGAATTTCCAGTCGTAGCAGGACCGGGTTGTGGTCCGATAGCGTGCGGGGCAGTACCTGCAGTTGACGAACCCATAGTGCCAGGTCCTTAGAGCCTAGCCAGTAATCCAACCTGGACCAGCTGTTATGTGATGCTGTTATGTGTGTGGCTCCGGACGCTGCAGTGTTTTTCAGCCTCCAGAGATCCTCCAAAGCCAGGTCTTTCATCATGTGACCCACCATTAGGCGTGATTGCTTGTGTTGTTCCAAGGAGTTAGATGAGCGGTCCAAGCCGTCCTGTAGGGTCACATTCCAGTCACCCCCACATAATATGTGTGTGTTATTGTGTTTTTGCAGGTGGTCCCAGACTTCCCGAAAGAAGTCCGGAGCGTCAGTGTTTGGACCATATACATTAAACAACGTCACTCTCTGGCCCCTCAGTGTACCCGACACCAACACAAACCTACCAGAGGGATCCTGTGTGACGTGGCGAGTTTCGAAGTCAATCCCCCGCTTAATCAATATGATAACCCCTCTAGAGTAGGAGGAGTATGAGGCTCTGTAGACCGCCCCCGCCCACCTCGACCCCAATTGCACATGTGTGTGTGGTGCTAGGTGTGATTCCTGTAGGAACGCTATGTCTACATTCCACCTTGTCAGGCTGGCGAAAATCTGCCTGATTTTACGAGGTTGGGAGAACCCCCTAATGTTCCAAGTAAGAATGTTCAAGCTTCTCTTACCCGTATCTCTAGAACCCATCAACATCGATTAATACAATACATGACAGTTTTACCCATTCCAACACTTCAAGGATTGCTAGCTGATGCATAGCATTAAGCCCAAGCATTTCAATGGCAGTCCGTACCAATGGGGGACCAAAAAGGATAGATACATTGAACTCTGTCGGTCTTCGCATACACGTAAACAGCCCTCCACCCCTTATCCCACCCACTCCAGCAACCCCAACCTGCCGAAGCCTTACCCTTTCAGTGCACCATTCCCCAGAACTTTTAACCATAAATACAGTGCCCAGATTAGAACTCTTAGTGGGTTTTACCCTCACGGAGGTCCGCCAGGAGCACAACTCTTCACCCGATAGATGGGTGCAGGCGATGCCATAGAAACAGTACAATTGCGCAATTTAAGTGATCATCCACCGCCGCCCCACCACTCTCCAATAACACACCAACAGCGTTACAATAATAATAACATGCTAGGGCAGTATTATCACACCCCAACTCCAGTATACAGCAGTAATCAGCACATTCCTCATCCCGCCCAGTGTTCTGATCGCCCCATATAGTAAATGTGCGAACATCAATATTAGCAGTGATCGGGGCGTGTAGAAGCAGGTGCATAGCTGCCAGCCTACATTTCACAAGGTCTATAAGCCCATAGTGCATTGAGTTCACATGGCCACCCCACCTTAATGTTCACGATGAGAAGACACATCAGTTAATTCGGAGGGTGGGAACTGGTCCGCTTGTTCCGAGTCAGTAAAATGGCGCCAGAACGACCCGCCACTATCAGCCAGTTTAGTGTGAGGGGGGGCATGGCTTCGTGGGGCAGCCATAAGCCATAGTCAATATTAACACTATACAGATGAACATCAGTCACAGCTGCCCCATCATCCGCCTACTACCCAGTTATGCAGTCAGTGCAGCACCACCTCCACATCACTTTACTTAGGAGTACGGCGCCATGTTTGTCCAACCAGTGCAGACACCAGCGGCCAAGTTATAACGCACACAAGCGAACAGCACAATAAAACTCACCGCTGGTCGACTTGGAATCTAGCCAGCGGCTTCAGTCCGAGTCTCGACGTTGATCATTTTGCGAGCTGTCTCTCACCTCGCGCTGCACCTTTTTAACAAAGTCTTGTGCTGCCTTCGGTGTTGCCAATACTATCGCTTTCTCCTGCCATACCACCCGGAGTCGTGCTGGATACAACATTGAGTACACAATTTTCAGGTCCCGTAGTTTGGCCTTCACGGTGGTGTATTCCTTCCGGGCCTGTTGGACCGCAACCGTGTGGTCTGGATAGAACTCCAAGGAGTTGCCTTGATGTTGAATTTTCCCCTTTTCCCTCGCAAGTCGAAGGATCGTATCCCTGTCACGGTAATTGAAGATCCGCGCCACTATTGGCCTCAGTGTGGCACCGGGCGGCGGTTTCGGGGCCAACGATCTGTGTGCACGCTCCACGATGAAAAGTGGCGATAAGGCCTCCGCACCAAATAGATCATTGCACAGATTTTCAATGTAGTTCTCCATCCGCCCTGTGTTGGTAGTCTCCGGCAGGCCTGTGACACGTATGTTGTTGCGCCTCGAGCGCGCTTCCAAATCCTCCTCCTTCGCTTTGATCACCTCCAGGAGACGTTCCATACCTGCGCACTTTGAGGTGGAGGCCCGCGCTTCATCCTCGACCGCGGAGATTCTTGTTTCGGCCTCATCCAAACTTTCGCCATGCTTCTCCTGCCGAGCGGCCATGTTGTCCATTCTGCAAGTCAGATTATCCAGTTTGCCATTTATATCCTGCAAATTGGACTGGATCGCTAACAGAATCTTCTCTATGCTGTTGTTGGTCGCAGGCCCGGCATTATCGCTATTGTCCACCACATCTTCCGTGGGTTTCGCCGGCTTTCTGTTCTCAAACGATATTTTCGGCTGTTGCTTATCTGGCTTTCCCATGGTGGCGGTTGGGGATGCTGTCTTCTTGTTTGCGCGCCCAGATGCCCTCGTGATTCTAGCTGCGGTCGCCGTGGTGTACCTCACAGGGTGTATAGCAGTCGCACACGACACTGCCCCCCAGATTGGGAAGGGGTCACCACCGTCAGCCACCCGGTCACGTGGCTATGGGGGAGATCGCCGGTAGTCTTCCCACGCAGCAGCGCGGCGCAGTGTGGACAGCAACCTTTCATGTGCCAGTGCAGGTTCAGCTACAGACAGTGTTAAGCTGGTGTGTAGGTTATTGCCCGGGCCTCACTGCCCCTGGGGTTCGGGCATTTGCTGTGGGTCCCCCACCTCTTCACGATGACCGGTCGCCACAACACAGTCTGTGCAGCATGTACGCCAATCGTGCCAGTTCAGCAGCGCTACAGGCAGCAGAGAGCGCAGTGTCTATGCCGGTAAATCAGCAAGAATGGGACGGGTGCGTGTCGACCGGAGAGAAGGCGACAATCCTTGCAGTCCGGTGCCGGCCGCCGCCATATTGTCAGGCACCTAGTCCGGTGACTCGGCAGAAGTTCCTGGCCATCTGCAGTAGCAAGGGGTGAGATACAGACACCGGAAGGCTCAGGGAACAGGTCCTTACCCTTGAGGTGGTATCGCTGGTGTAGGAGGGCGATTAGATGTTGTCGGCTCCTCGCTAGTCGTGCGTCCGTCCCCCAGGGACGGCCATCTTGTCAGGCAGTCGAACGCGCCAAAGCTTGACACGGAGAAAAAGCCCTCAAGACTCGTTCTTTGGAGCGCACGTTGCACCGCAGACGATATCGTACATCTTCCCCCACCTGCCGATGAGCTTGGAGAGCGGGTAGCGGGGGCGATAACGGCAAGAGATCACATATTGGACGATCGCCCGGCGGAGCTGCAGCTCAGGCAGCCATTACGCTGTGCGCCCCCTAGCGCCTCCACTAGTAAAAAATACTTAAGTAGCTTTACATCGCCTTGATGTTTCTCATTAAAATGTCGGGCAACTGTGTACGTGGGATCTTTATTCTTAATTGCACGGATATGTTGTAATATTCTTCTATGCCCCTGCAGCTTTGTACTTCCCACATACTTGCAGGGGCATTCCAGAACATAGATAACATATTCCGTTTTGCACGTTAGCATTTGTTTTATTTGGTGTTCACCCTTGCCAAATGCTAGTTCAACACTCTTAGTATTTACTCCATTTAAGCACCCTTTGCACACTTCATATTTATAGAACCCTTTTCTTTGGTTAAGCCAATTCTTTTTAGGGAGTTCTATAGGATTGTTTACCACCAATCAATCTTTCATATTTGGTGCCCGCCTGCTAGTGACCGTTGGTTTACTAGGGAGGTGATTTTCCAATATTGGGTCATTTTTTACTAGAGACCAATTCCTCTAAATTATACGTTTGATCTCTCTGTGCTGCTTGTTATATCTTACAACCATCCTGAAGTTCTTATCAGATTGTATAGGGGGGTCAATTGTCTCATTGGTCGTCGGTGATTCTGCTAGGGCTGAGTGTAGGAGTGTTGATCTCATTATTTCATTGCTTTTTCTAATAGCCATGTCTATGCCTGATGTTGTGTACCCTCGCTGCAGAAATCTAATTTTGCTGGCTTGTTGTGCAATTTCTAATTCATGGGGTGTGCTACATATGCGCTTCAGTCTGAGCATTTCCCCATAGGCGATGCTTTGCACTAAGTGTCTGGGATGATGACTGTTGGCATGCAGTATAGAGTTTACTGCAGTGGGCTTCCTATGGATTTTTGTTTCTAATTTCCCACTTTCTATATATAGCTCCACATTCAGGAATGTTGCATTTGTTGGGCTTATTTCTGAGGTAAAGTGCAGGTTAATTTCATTCTGGTTCGAGTTATCAATAAATATTTCAGCCTCTCTCTTTGTGCCCTTCCAAACAATAAATAAATCATCAATATATCTCCACCAACATCTTACATGTCAGGGGTGTGGAATTTAATAAAATATCTAGTTGTCCATGGGACAAGTAGCTTCATAAATCTGTTTGTCCTTTAACAAAACCCACTTGTCCCTTTAGTGCCATATAGTGCACCGTCAAATAATGGCAGCAGTCTCGTCATAAATGAGCTTTGGCAATTGCCACTCTGGTTATGTCAGGCTCATAGTATAGACGGATTTGAATACTAGGAAATCCCTTATTTTGCATCCTTTCTGCAAGTCTACATGCTGGGTTTGGAGGTAGCAGTAAGCAATATTTACAGGGTTAGAATGCTCTTTCGAGTCTATGCAAACCTACTAACGCGCATATTTTTTGAGGGCTTTCATCAGCTCTCTTTAATCCTTTCCAATACTGAGAAGGGTTGGAAATGTACTCCTGACAATAGTAACTTTTCTTTGAGGGCTGGGAAAAATGTGGTTCGAAGAAAAGTGAACTTGTAAACATTCAACAGATTTTCGCAGTGGCAAAACTACACATTCATAGCTCATGTGAAAGTGCAATTCACAAATATTTCCTAGAGTATGGTTTCCTGGCCTACTTAAGGAAATTCATGTGAATTCATGAAAGATGTAAATCTGCATTAATGCAAGGACATCCATCATTGTGCACTTTTGTGGCTTTCTTTAACAATTGATCTTTAACTAAGAACTTTATTTTTAATTAAAATGCTATCTCTATCTATCGGCTGACTTCACTGTGTGTAACAGCATTCTGCTCTTTTACAAGAAGCATATCTGCACAAAAAGTAGTTTTGTTCAGTTCCAGGAACTACTGTGGAAATGTGGGCTTTTTGAGAACAAAAATAGTTGGCTGTCTAGGAAGAAGTGCAGCAGCTCCCTGCCCCCTTTTCACATCATTTGCAGGCCAAGCCCTGAGTCACCAGAATAGGTCTTCCTGCTCACCTCCCACCTCGTCTTTAAGGTCACCTGAGAAATAGAGCTAGGGTTTCTATTGGCTGTAGGGTTTAATGCCTTGACTCATTTTGGTTCCCAGGGTCTATGGTTTCTGTTGGTTAGGTTTTAAGGTTTGGGTCTGCATGGGTTCTTAGTGCTAGGATTTCTACTGGTTAGGGTTTGACCTATTGGTTTCTGGGGCTAGGATTCCCATTGACCAGGTCACCTGCTCTCTGGAGTTTGTTAAACAGTGTAGGCATTCAGGTAAAGTCTGTCAGGTTAAAACTTCTGCCTGTTTGACCTTTTACAGCCTCAAAGGGGGCCTAGGATAGAAATTCTGCCATTTTCACCTTCAAAACTCCAGGTAAGCACTTATTTACACAATCTATATCTACTTTAATCCTCTAAAGACTATCTACCCTAAATACACACCATGCACACACATTCACAGGGTGAACTTATCTAACATAACTACTGCTGACCCACCCACATAACCCATATAGCTGCATCAAGAACACACCCAACCACCACACCTAGATGTCACAACCTAGCACAAACAATACACTGCAAAACAACAACTCAGACAACTGGCATACAGAAAGTTGCTTGCCAGGAGGAAGTTAAAAATCAAGGGAAGAAGCAAACGTATGAACTCTAGATTCAAAACACCAGACAGAGTGTCAGGATTCACAAACGTTATCGCGCCTGCCTAGTGTTTAGAACTTCATCTCCCAGAATTCCCTGTGCTTCAGTGTAGGATAAAAGAGGGGGCGTGGCCTTGAGACATTGCACGTAATTTGTATTTGCTGGAGTTTCCTGGATGAAGGTTGTGTCGCTGAATCCAGAGCGACTTCTGTGGACCTAGCAAAAAGAAGGGTAGAAGTTTCCATCGGCTGTGGGAACGGAGTTCTGCCAGTAGCTGAAAGGAACCGTTGGGCGGACTGTGAATTGAACAGCCACGCTCTTTGTCGGCGTCTCGTTCTTCCAGAGCAGGAAGAAGGGAGGAACCCCTGTTGTGTGTTACAGCGGGCTCGCTGTGACTGTGCTCGATCTGTTCATCTCCGCACTGGGTGACACGGTAAGCTACGCCAGTGTTCTTGTTTTCCGCGGACTTTGGGAGGAAGTAGCAACTAAAACACCAGAGCGGAGGATAGTGGGGTAGCGCCCTACATTCTGCCGTGTTTGGTAAATTGGAACTTTGTTCGTTGTACCTGGAGGTGTATTGGATATCTTATTTGACTGCAGCGCGGATGATAGTAGTAGGAAGCTACATCATACCGTGTACAGAGTGTGGCAGCACGTATTGATTTATATTTGGGACAACAGTTCGTTTTCTTTGGAGCACGTTGTTGTGGGGGAACCACTTATCATTTCTAAGGAACTACCTATTATAGAGTGGAATATATAACTTGGGAATTCTTTCGATTTCACTCTTCAAACAAACCAGGAGGGTATGTGTGGCTTTAGGTGTGGTCTTCGTTCTACTTATTCCAGTGAATGTTTTCCATAGCAATAACATGTGTCTTTATTTCATATAGGGGGCTGTTTATTCGTGATAGTACTTGGTGCTAATCAAAGAGTGGAGCAGAGCTTTTCTATGAGACAGGTGACTATAGGAAAAGGGGAGGGTAGCGAGAATGAAATGAGAGTAGGATTATTGCCTGTGTAGTAACCGTGTGTATTTTCTCATTTCAGCCATCCCTTCCCCGCTGTCCCCTTCCTTCCCCTCCTGGTTATTGTTTTGTTATCTTATTTTCCCTCGCTTGACCACTCGAACACCCTGTGCTCAAAAAGGGGTGTTGGTGCGGTCAGGAGGTGGAGCCCATATTGCTTCAATCGGATCCTGCGGAGTCCAGCTCTGACACAGAGTCCTACACCATATTTTCCACAAAAACATGCCAACCATACACCCACCTCTCAAACCTCAAAATTCTCTAGCCCAGCAACTTCCCTTAACCTCTTTAACACAAGACCCATGAACTAAAAACACTTCAACATTTTTTAGATCTACTCTAAGATCCCAAACCAGACATAACTCCCATTACAGAGATATGGTTCAGTGTAGTATCCGAGCTCGGCGGCGATGGGTAGGTCAATCCGCAGGAACACAGGAAGCTAGAGCCATACCTGAAGGTTCTTCCCTGATGTTCAAAACCGCCGAACACTCATGTGGCATATATTTCCTGACCTTTAGGCATAGGACAATACTACAGAGGTAACCAACACCCATAATATTGTTTTTTTACACATGACACTAGCATGTTGTTGAATTAATGTAATTTCTATATTTTCTATACTTGATAGGTCCTGATGAATCGCGGGCAATATCCTGATGCGAGAAACATGTTGACCAATTCCTCTTCTAATCTCATCTAGGGCCAATAAACCTAATTGGTTGGCACCCAGCGAGTTAGATTCACGTTTTTTATCGTAGCGGGAGACCCCCAGAATAAAGGAGTTTATGGTACTCCCTACTACATTTTAAATCACTTCCTAGGCTATCTGCTCTATCACCCACATACCCGCACTTCACCATAAGGCAGTTGGATTTAAAAGATCTCCGCCAAAGAGCCCCTCTTTGAGGTGAGCCCGTCGGGGATTGCACCGCCTCCCCGACGAGGAGCAACGCCAATGATGAAGCATGACACCCACTTGGGTGTGTGAGGCAAATACATCCAACAAAATGGATGCCCAAGGATGTCATATTTACACCCCGGGTCACGCCAAATACACATAATTCCCTCATTCAGGAACGGTTCAGCAACCCACTTTGTTTACCTCAGTGTAGACTGCACCCACATGTCATGAAACCATCACACCTACACGTTGGATCAACAAAAATCATATTGGCAAAATTGGAGGAGGCCTGGCATTTATTCATAAAAACAAAATCACTAAAAATACAATATCGGAAATTTCTCCATAGATGGGTGTTAAGCCTTGCTAATAAAATGTCAACCCACTCCAACTATCACTTAATACTTCTTCATATATATACCACCACCAAGCAATGCAAGCTTTAAAGATATCTTACTAGATTCAGTGACCGAGACACATCTGAACCAACCAAAACTATACATTCTAGGTAACGTCGACATATGGTTAAAAAATACTTTAACGACAGCCACAGCTATAACAACCAACTTTGAGACCTTTAACAAATTGTTTCTGGCTCAACGCACTCTGCTGGACACAATGTGGATTGCATATGTGCCCCCAAGGACAGGCAAATCCCAAGTAAACTGGAGAGACCACAACATCATCACCTTCAGGATCAACATACTTACTAATGACAAGACTCTAATACACCTATAACTACCAACAGCAAAAGCTCATATAGCCAACGGAAAAAACTAGACCTCCATAAGTTCAACTCCCATCTTGAAATACTTTAATAAGCATGCGACCTCAAGACATACACATCTTCTACACCCGGGTCTCCATTACATTGAACAAACAGATACCAATAGAGAACACAGCTAGTGTTAACCACAAAAAGAATAACATTTTGGATTAATGACAACATCCAAAGAATGAAAACACAATAAAACATACTACAACACTAGTGGAGAAAATCTAATTATGAATAAGACACAATTGCACTATGCTACAATAATAGAACCTACAGAACAGCTGTGAGAACCATAAAAAGACAACAAAACTCCACAGGCTTGACTGAAGCCAACTGACCTTCTACGAAAATCTACAAGATTCTAGTAGAATTCCACAATCCAGTTTTCCAAAACACAGAAACACCCCCGCTTGCAGCATTTCTCTGACAAAATGCCCAAGGAACCGATCTCTACAAAATTAGAAATATTAAAAATTACTTTATGAAGAACAAAGACAACACTACCCCAGCACATGACAAAACCACAATAGAAAGAGACGAAGCAATATTCCACCATTGCATTATTTCAATACACTCTCAGAAAATAAATTTCCTCAACACCATTGAAAACAGACCATCAGGATCACCTTCAAACCCAGCACCTCTAAAAATATTTAAAGCTGTAATAAGAGGGATGGCTATCTCCAAGATCGCCGGCACTAAGAGAGAGAAACAGATGGCACTAGCGCGATTAGAAACTGACATTTTGGAATTGGAAGGGAAACTTCAGGATGCAAATTTTGATAAGGCACAACATGCTTTGCGACTTAACATAAGAATTCCTAGCATAGACCACTGACATGGCTAAATCACAACATAGGGCGACACTCAGTAAAGTCTATGAAGTGGGCGACAAGGCCGGGAAGCTGCTCAATCGTAAGGAACGGGCCAACAGTGTTAGTAGAACTCACGACTGAGTCCGGTAACACAATCTTGGACCCACAAGAAATTGCGAATGCGTTCGGGGTTCACTACCGCCGGGTACACACATCACAGACATCATACACAGAAACAGACAGACTCTCTTTTCGACAACACTCCCTTGCCGACACTCTCCAATGATGAACAGTTAGACCTAGAAAGAATGGAGGTAGAAAAAGCAATACAGGACCTGCGAGCCGGCAAGGCATCGGGCCGGAATGGCTTGCCCATTTAACTGTATAAGCTCCCCCCAGGTAAAAATCGCGCCACACCCGACTAAGGGCCAGATGTAGGTAGCCCTTTACCGATCGGAATCGGCCGAAAATACCGATTTTCGGCCGTTTCCTACTGGTAAAGGGCTATGGAGATGTAGGGGCACCAAAAATAGACATATTCGGTAATTTTACCGAATCGGTATATGTACCAAATCGGTAAAATTACAGAATCGGTAAATTTACTGATTCTGTAAATTTTACTGAATCGGTAAATTTACCATTCGGTAAAAATACCGAATATGTAATTTGAGATGTAGGTAGCATGTCTATCAGTGCTACAGGGCATTAAGAATTCGGTATTTACAATACAATTGCATGGTAAATTACGAATTCATGTGTACATGCACATCTGTGCATGTACACCTGTGCCATGTGGCACACAGACATGCCCTAAGGGCATGTCTGTGTGCCACATGGCGCAAAAGCCAGTTACAGGGGTGCAACAGGGTGTCAAAGTGACACCCTGTCCCCCTTAGCAATTCGGTATTTTTACCGATTCGGTAAATACCGAATCGGTATTTGCTATTGAATCCTATGGGCTTCAAGGCCCATAGGATTCAATTGCAAATACCGATTCGGTATTTACCGAATCGGTAAATACCGAATCTTACCGATTCGGTAAAAAATACCGAATTTTTCCCTACATGTCATTTACCGATTTTTGAATACCGAATCGGTAAAATTCGGTATTTAAAAATCGGTAAATGACATTTACCTACATCTGGCCCTAAGATGTTCCATGAAAGCTGCGAGGTAGGATCGCTCCCAGCAGACCAGCGATTGGCCACTATAGTGGTCATCCACAAGAGTGGGAAACTGAAACACTTACGTTCCTCCTACAGACCAATTTCATTGCTTAATGCAGAAGCCTAGATCCTGGCTAAAATACTTGCTACTAGTCTATTATGTGTCATCAGTAAGCTGGTACACCCTGACCAGTCTGGCTTTCAGCCAGTTAGAAATACCTCTCTTGGCTTAGCCAGCGAACATGGTGGTCGTGTAGAGCGTGAGCTCCGACCAACCAAACATCATCCTGTCTGTTTATCCTGGCCCTGAGCGACTTCGAGGGCACCCTGCGCGGCAGTAAATGTGTTAGTATATAGCGCACTACTACCCTGAGGTCTCGAAGCGCTGTATTCATACCGCTGTGGAACCCTTCCTGGCTTTCCTGTGAGATGTCCACTCCGGGGCACCCCCCGCAAGGTGAAGCCAGGCATCCAAGCGCTGCTAGGACCGTTGTGGAGATTAAGCAAGCTATTGCCCAGATTCACAGAGTAGGACCCATGATTAGACTAGGCACTGATGCGAGAATTATCAAGTCCGGAGAGATTGAGTCCAAGAGCCGCCGAGGCGGGAATTGAACTCTGGTCCCGGGCCAGACCTCTGCATCAGGGTCTGCCGCTCTAACCATTGAGCCATGCTTCCCCGCTCGGCAGAGTGAGCGGCAGTCCGGCGAGGCGGAGGGGCCTGCCGGGTCCGGCTGGGCCCGAGGCCGGGGCCTCGATTTTGGTGATCCCCGGGCTGGGAGGGCTTGGTCGGCGGCAGGCGAAGACTGTTGGGGCGGCTGTGGACGAGGCGCGGCTCGCTCGCTGCGCTGTGGAGCGGCGCGCCTGCATCCTGGAGCCAGCTGACCTGCGACTGCCCTGGGACCAAGACGGGGGAGTGGCGGCCGGCGGACTCGGGGGGAGACCGGCTCCCGGGGCGGCTGGCGGCCGCCATCTTGAGGCCTCCGCCTGGTGGGGCCCGAGGACTGAGACAGCTTTGGGGTTCTGCTGGTCGGCGGTGAGCGTCCCACGGCGGTGGAGGGGTCCAGGGCCGGCCCTCCTGCGTCCTGCATTGCCGGAGGGGCCCCGGAGTGCCAGACTGCACCAGTCGTATTGTGGTGAGTGGAGCCTGCCCACGTTGGGTCGGGGGGGACCCGGGCCTCTAGTGCATGCCGTAGCTGGCTGGTCCTGCTGGGTGGAACACCCCCCACCCCCCTCCGGAGACAAGGGAACTCGGGGGCTAGATTGGGCCCCGTTGGGAATTGTCTGCTGGTCCCTGGAATGGTGTGGCTGCGGGGGCCCAGTGGATCGGCAGTGGGTGCGCTGCATGCGAGTTAACCTGCCTGTACTTGCCCGACTAGACGTCGCTTTCTGCTCCCTGGGTGTGAGGCTCGGGGGCCTGGTTGGGCCCCGGTGGTGGCTGGTGGTGCCCGGCGAGCGGGGCACAAAGAGAACCTACAGATTTACCCCCTTCTGCCCCCGGTTCTTGCAGGACTGCCCTGAGCTGGTCGGCGGACGGTGGTAGTGGGCCGCTTCAAAAACATGCATCTCTTTACCAGTAACTGCGCCTGGCGTGGAGGGGCCCGCTTTAGGCTTCACCCGCAGTGGCCGCGATGACACTGGGCCACGCGGGTAGTGGTCCCTCTAAACAGGGAACGCTGGACAAATTTACTGGGGCTGGTTCGGCGGCGGGCGCTGCCGGCTCACAGACCCCGGCCCCAGACAATGCGTCGCTCCTGGCCGCAATAACACAGTCCAGAGACATGCTAGATGCCAAGATCGGGGCAGTTGGGGCGGATGTTATGCTGCTCCGCCAAGATCTGCGGAACGCAGTTGAGAGGATAACCGGTGCGGAGACCCGTATCTTTGAAGTGGAAGACGATGTATCCGGCCTGAAGAAAAAGATGGTGGTGATGGAGAAGGTGCAGAGGGGCCTGGCCATGCGGGTGGAGGATGCAGAAGGCCGGGCGCGGAGGAACAATCTCCGTTTTGTAGGACTTCCGGAGGGATGTGAAGGGGATAGTATGGAACGCTTCTTCGTCCAATGGCTGGAGAGTTGGCTTCCTCCGGATACTCTCTCCCGCTGCTTTGTGGTGGAACGGATCCATCGGGCCCTTATGCAGAAACCCCCGGTTGGCTCGCGTCCAAGGCCGATAATCGCCAGGTTCTTAAATTACTCTGACCGAGATGTTATCCTACGACAGGCGAGAGTTAAAACCCCGTTCATGCTGGGTAATGCCACTATCCTTATTTTTTACAGACTACACGAAAATGGTTCAACAACAGCGACAATCGTTCCTCGCAGCTAAGGCCCTTCTCCGCGGCCTTAAACTCCAATATGCCCTGCTTTACCCGGCAGGGTTAAGAGTCATCTACAAGTCCTGCACGCTGTTCTTTGACTCCCCATAGGAGGTGTTTCAATGGACGGACGAGACAGTGAAGATCAGGGTCAATGTGCCCGTGTGAGGAGACTCTGACTCTTCCTCCAGTAGACTGGTCCGGGCGGGACTGCGAAGTCAACAGGGGCGGCGTGGGAGATCGGGGTCTGGCGGAGCATCGCGTGGAGGATCTGCATCTCCGCGGCCTGACCCGGGGATGGAGCAGCCAAATGGGGTGAAATGAAAAAGGGTGACTCCTGCACGTAATCCTATGTTGCCTTAGAAACGCTCAGGTGCCTTGTATTGGGCTGGACACCTGCCCGGTTGCAGCAGGTGGGTTGAGTAGCGACTCCCTAGTTATGGGGTGTGTTCAGGGGATCCATTGGAGGGGGTGGCTCTCGGTTCCCCGTTGGAAACCAGGCCGCGATCCAACCGCGACAGGTGCTTCCATGTTGGGAGGTGCGGGTGGGCGGTGGGAGTTGGTGGTTGAGTTGGGAAGGGGGGGGGAGTTTGGTTGCGCTTAATATGCTGCTGTCTGTATCTTGGGTTGTATGCATGCTAGACCGTTGGAGCCGTTGTGGCTCATACAGTGCCATTGTCAAATGTCGCCTGTTCAGAGTGGGGGGCGGGTAGCTCCAGGCACAGTGCGTATCATGAGTTGGAATGTGCGGGGGGTTCTAGACAAGGTGAAGCGGGGGGCGGTGCTCCGCTATGTCAAGAGAGCCGGGGCGGATGTCTTGATGTTCCAGGAGACCCACCTACTGGGAACAAAAGCGCTTTGCCTCCAACGTTTTGGGTACTCACATGTTTTCCATGCAGACTTTACAAGGGGTTCCCGGGGGGGTTGCAGTCCTCATACATCGCAAAATCTCCTTTACACACGAGCAGAGTTGGTCTGACCCACAGGGTAGGTACATCTTCGTCCAGGGGAAGGTTGGGGGAGATAGGGTGACCTTTGGCAGTGTCTACGCCCTGCCGCTGCTACAGTGGCCCCTGGTGGAGAAGGTTATGTCCCTCTGGAATGGCATGCCCGACACCCTGGCCGTGGTTGGGGGTGACTGGAATGACATGATGGACCTGCACCTGGATCGGTGGTGGAGGGGGACGACCGACGTGGATGTAGATGTAGTGGGACCCCCCACCAAGCTCCGGGCCCTCACCACGGGATTGGACTGGACTGATGTCTGGAGGTTTAGGCACAGCGCGAGCCGAGAGTACACTTACTTCTCTTCAGTACATGGATCACTCTCCAGACTGGATTACTTGTTAGTCCCTAGGGGCCTGGCACAGAGGATCGTGGCCTCTGATATCCTACCGAGGGCTCTGTCGGATCACTCGCCGGTGGCCTTTACCTTTAGAGTAGGCCCGGCTGGGCTCCTGCACCGTTGGCGCATGTCTGGATGGCAGTTATTACAGGCCCCTTATAGAGAACATATGTCTCGAGAAATTGACAGTTACCTGACTACCAATCATAACTCAGTGGATTCCCAGACGACCCTTTGGGAGGCCCTCAAACCTACCCACCGCGGGGTAGACATATCCTGGTGCGTGGCGGACCGGGCGGACAGGCGGCGGGATCTGGTGCGGCGAGAAGTGGAGCTGGGAATGCTGGAACGCAGGTGTAGGGAGGAGAGTGGTAGATTGATAGGGCGGCGATTAGTCCTAGCTCAGCAGCAGTACACATCGGTCTTACTTGAGGAGGCGAGGCAGGCCTGGCTTGCCACTCGTAGTCGGGTGTACCAATGGGGGGACAAGTCCTGTAAGATGCTACACCGCCTGTGTCAGGGCACACTTCATGCCCAGCCGCTGACCCAGTTGTTGGACCCGGCGGGTTCACCGATCTCAGAGCCGTCTGATATCGCAGAGAGCTTCGCAGGATATTTTGAGGGACTATACGCGCCTCTGGAGTGCCTACCAGCCGAGACAGTTCAGCGGTTCATTGATGATCTCCCCCCGAGGTCGGTCTCGGATGAGGTTCGAGATCTGTTGGACAGGCCCTTCACGGATGAGGAGCTGGGCTCTGCCCTGGGCGAGCTCAACTCGGGTAAGGCGCCAGGCCCCAATAGGTTCCCCTGCAAATTTTATTAAACGATTTCATGTGCAGCTGGGCCCACGCCTGCGCCTGGTGATCGAGGAGGCGCAGGAAAGTGGGGTGCTCCCACCAGATTGGATCGTTATGGTGGTGTTGAGTTACCACCCAATTGCGCACTGTTCACGTGGCGCTGTGGCGCTTCGTATAATCTTATTGATACAAACTGTGTTTTAACCACTCTAGTGTTTTATTTCATACTTTTATTTCTTCTCTAACTCATATTATTTTTCATATAAGTTTTGATTGCATTATTTTACATACACATTACTTTTCATCACTGACATTTTTCACAGAACATTTTCATTTCATGTTTGTCAGCATATACTTGGCACATATAATATGATGCTTTTAATCAACATTTTTATGTATGAGCCCAATGCATTTCGGCACTCGTGTGTGCCTTCATCAGGGGCAGTATCTGATAGTTCTGGTGGTAAATGAACTGAATCCTGTCCCTCAGTCTCTTGTGCAACTATATCTCGGATCTCTTATTAGAATGTGCCTCAGGATTCTTATCTTGTTCTTTATCTTCCCGATCTGTTTTCAAAGTCACTGCCGCTCTAAACGATTCCCGCGTTCTGCTTCATGGTGAAGCAGAACGCGGGAATCGTTTAGAGCGGCAGTGACTTTGAAAACAGATCGGGAAGATAAAGAACAAGATAAGAATCCTGAGGCACATTCTAATAAGAGATCCGAGATATAGTTGCACAAGAGACTGAGGGACAGGATTCAGTTCATTTACCACCAGAACTATCAGATACTGCCCCTGATGAAGGCACACACGAGTGCCGAAATGCATTGGGCTCATACATAAAAATGTTGATTAAAAGCATCATATTATATGTGCCAAGTATATGCTGACAAACATGAAATGAAAATGTTCTGTGAAAAATGTCAGTGATGAAAAGTAATGTGTATGTAAAATAATGCAATCAAAACTTATATGAAAAATAATATGAGTTAGAGAAGAAATAAAAGTATGAAATAAAACACTAGAGTGGTTAAAACACAGTTTGTATCAATAAGATTATACGAAGCGCCACAGCGCCATGTGAACAGTGCGCGATTGGGTGGTAACTCAACACCACCATAACGATCTTTCAGAACCAGGACTGACAACCCTTTTACAATCGCAGCACCAGTGTACAAAACAGTAAAATTCAGATAAATTCGGAGTGCTCCTACAATCCTTCTATTTTGCCCACCAGATTGGAGGCACGCCGAGGTGGTGGTTTTCCTGAAGCCGGGATGGCCTCCGGAGAGCCACGCGTCCTACCGCCCGATATCGCTGATCAATACGGAGGCCAAGGTCTTGGCCAAGGCCCTAGCCAATAGGCTTAAGCCCTATATCACAGACCTGGTCCACCCTGACAAGGCGGGCTTTATGCCCCAGAGGGCCACCCGACACAATATCAGGCGTGCCCAAGTGGTGATCTCGGCCTGGAGGAATCTGGATGAGCGGGCTGCCTTGTTCCTGGCAGACATGGACCGTGCTTTTGATTCCCTAAGTTGGACCTACCCGTTTGCCCTGCTACGCCGCCTCAATATAGTTCCTCGCTCTCTGGCCTACTTGCAGCTGTTGTACACCGACCTCACGACCTCCGTGCGGGTTGGGGGGCTGTGTCTCGGCCCTTTCCGGTTCAGAGGGGTACACGACAGGGCTGTCCCCTCTCCCCATACCTGTTCGCGCTGGCCATGGAGCCTTTAGCCGCGTGGGTGCGCATAGACGCCCAGCTCAAGGGCTTTCGCTGGTCCCCGGGCCTTACGGACAAGATAACACTATACGCCGACGACGTGTTGTTCTTCCTTACGGATCTTGATCGGTCGGGCCACGGCAGCTGCGCATCTTGCAGATCTTCGGGGAGTCCTCCGGCCTCTATGTGAATCCGGGTAAATCCACATTGTGGGTGCTGGGCGGCGGGCGACTGGTAGGTGACTGGGCAGCTGGCTTACAGTTGGCCCCCGGAGGAATGAAGTACCTGGGAGTCTTTCTGTCCGAGGATGCAGGTGTCTCCCGCGTTCATAACCTTGCCCCGATTTGGGATCGCACGCTGGAGGATCTGAAGGCGTGGGGTCGCATGCCACTGTCCATTTTCGGGAGGTCGGCCATATTTAAAATGGTGGCGCTCCCGCGACTTGTGTATCAACTACAGAATCATCCCTACCCAGTTCCGCCTCGCTGGTTTCAACAAGTTAATTTGGCACTGGGCGGGTTCCTGTGGGAGGGTGGGACTATCAGGGTTGCGCTACGGACATGCTTTCGGTCCACATACGTGGGGGGCCTAGCTAAATCTGATATACTCTCGTACTATCAAGCCGCGCATCTTTTGGTCCTCAATGATTGGTGGTACGGAGACAGGGGGGATCCAGCATATGCTGTTGAGCGCCACCTGATGGGCTCGTCGTCTATCCATACCCTACTGTACTCGGCACCGCTTCGGCGGAGTCTTCCATCCGCCATGCAAGTGGTCTTCTCCGTCTGGCGGCAGGTGCTGCGCCGGATGGTATGGTGGAACGTTCTCACTCGGGAGACCCCCCCTTTGGCACAATGGTCGCTTGCCCCAATTGCTGACCCTCAGGGGTTTCGACGGGTGGGACGCCATAGGCGTCGCCTCTCTGGCAGACGTGATGTCGGGCGATACCCTGAGGTCGTTCCAAGATCTGCAGAATGACTTTGGGATTCCCCGTTCTCAATTCTTTCACTTTCTCTAACTTCGACATGCAATGACACCTTACCTGACGGGCATAGACACCCTTCCAGACTTTAGCCCACTTGAAGCCCAGCTGTTTATGGGGGAACTGCCAGACAAAAAACTGTCCCGTATATACCAATCCCTGGTGCGGCACTGTTCCCGGACCTACAGAAGTTGCGGGAGGCGTGGGTGGGGGATGTTGGGGAATTAGAGGAAGAAGACTGGATGGAGGCCCTAGCGAGTCCTAGGGGGGCGGCGATCTCCACACATCTGAGACTTATACAATTTAAATACCTCCACCGCACTTACTTCACCAGGGAGCACCTGTGGAAGGCGGGTATGATAGGGTCCCCTGAATGCCTGCGATGTGGCTCAGAGGTAGGCACACTTCCGCACACAACATGGGATTGCCCGGCGCTGCATAGGTTCTGGACCGGGGTCTTTCGATGTCTATCAGAAGTACTGGCGTGGGAACTGCCTAGAGAACCGAAACTGGCCTTATTGCATGTTATGGAAGGGGTTGGGGGCAATCGATGCAAACGTCACCTATTGTTGCTTGGTTTGACTTTGGCCAAACGTGACATTGCTAGAGCTTGGAAGGCGCCTCTGGCCCCACCCCTGGCTGCCTGGAAGAACGGCATGGACTTCTGTAAGGGCTGGAGCAGCCTATTTTCCTGGCCAGGGGATGCCCCCGTAAGCACTTTCGGATTTGGAAAAGGTGGGCGGATTACAGGGGGCTGGACCTAGACCCCCCCCCCCCCCGAAACTCTGACATTTTAATCATACGGGAGTGCTGGAGCACGTTAGTAGTGCTCTGACGGTTCTGGCATGAGCTCATTGTTTATCTTATTGTGTTCAGTGACCTGGTATATGGTAGCAGCGCAACCTGAGGGGGTGGGGAGGGGAGGGGGTGTTTGTATCGTATGAAAATGTCTGACACTGCTGTGCTCGTTCCATTGCTGTGTGCAACAGGAACCGGTGATCGGGGCTTTGCATTTATATTCGTGCAGACTAATAAAATGTGTTTTGAAAATAAGAAATACCTCTCTTAACCTCCGTAGATTACATGGGGTGTTAGACAGGGCTAATACGATACTGGGGGACGCGGTGGTGGTGTCGCTTGACGCAGCCATGGCGTTCAACACGATCGAATGGCCATATATGTTCGCTATACTGAGGAAACTGGGGTTTGGCCCTGGCTTCTTGCGATGGGTGCAGCTCCTATATGCGGAACCGATGGCTCAAATAGTGGTCAACAACCAAACAGCCTCAACATTCACGCTCTGAAGGGGTACCAAGCAAGGCTGCCCCCTCTACCCATTGCTCTTCGCCCTCATGTTAGAGCCCTTGGTAATGTGGATATAGAAACACCTGGTTATTAGAGGGCTTAGATGGGCAGAAGAATGGGAGGACCGTATTTCATTGTATGCCAAAGATATCCTACTATACCTAGCGTAGACGGCGGTCTCCCTAAACAGAGTGCAACATATTTTTATAGTCTTTGGTAAGTTTTCAGGATATACGATTAACTGGTCCAATGGATCCAGGTGTCTAAAACTCAGACTCTCTTTCACGAACATAACCTCTTTCCCCCGTTGCAAAGACTCGTGAATGAGGTCTTGCACTGAAAGTCACTTCCACTGTCCCCGTTAGGGCGTGCAGCCCAATTCAAAATGATGTCCCTTCCGCGTTTCCTATAAGTCTTGCAGAACACGCCACACCCAGTGAGAGCACAATATTTCAAATCTATTGACAGTGCCCTAAGCAGAACCCCCAGGATAGTGCGGCATAGATTTGCACATTTAGCGGCACAAAAATGGAAATTTTGCTGCATTATTGCGGCACTTTATTTTACTCATAATTCCTTTTCAGCCTTAAATCAATATAAACTGATTTAGCGTGGTATTCTACTGTGAAACTGGCATGTGTAAAGTGTCTGAGGCTCTACAGAAGCACAGCTCCAATCTGCAACTCGTGAGAGGGGGCCCCATTTCTCCCTGGGGTATTCTAGCACCCATGTATGCACCCCTGCCAGGGCACCGCAACCTCCTGGACCAGTCCATTTGAAAAAAACAGTCATTTCCATCACCCTTTTTAAACATTGAAAATATATTCATAATACCAATATGACCCATACACGAAGTCCTGCTTTGCTACTAAAGCGCTTTACTAAAACGTAATGCAGTGAATGAAGTGTGGAAATTTAAGTGAAACTTTGTGAGTGGACAAAGGCAAGGAAATTCATTAAAAAAACTATCCTCTTTTCTGAAACCCAATGGTCTAAAAGGGGCCTTAAAATATCCCCAGCGGTTCTGAAGTGCTGCTGCTGGGTACATAGCTGCCAAGGTTTCATATTGATTTGAGTGTTGTAAAAAAAAGGCAATTAAGAAAAAAGGCAATTAAGTAATTGCTGTTCATAATACAGCATGATGGCATCAAAGATGGTTAACAATCTTTTGTTTTGCAGACGAGCAGAACCAGTGAGGATCTAATTAAACCATTATTTACCAGTAAACCTAATTTCACAAGTCAGATATTCCAATTGGACAGGAGATAATAACCAGGTTCACATTCCTCATCAATGTTTTCAAACACATTGCTCTTCCAGAAAATGCCTGTTCGTGAGAAAACGATTTTCTTCCTGAACTTGACTAACCTTGCACCGGGCCTGCGTTTAGGGCCATTAACCCCTTCCATGCTGATGACAGCCGGGAGCCGTCATGTCACACAGTGCTCGTGTGCTGATGACGGCTCCCGGCCGTCATGACCGCACCCGCGATCGAAATGTGCAGCACAGGCGCAGAATCGCTGCCGCGCCCAAGGGGTTAAATTATAATTACTTGGGTTTGCTGCCCTCCGATGGTTGTTCACAGAAATTCCTTTACCCTATCCGCTATATCTAATCCCGTGTTTTGTTCACGTAACGTAGGCATGTGATTTGACATAGTTTAAATAACGCAACTATGAGATCACTTGTTTTTCCAGCGTGATACGGACTCATTATAATTTCAGGCACAAAGATCTTCTAACAAAAGGGTCTTATGCAATGGAATGTAGAAAAAAACGGGCAGTGCAATCTCTCGATATAGACTTGCATCAGGAAAGTCAGTCAGGAAACACACTTTAATAGGAGGTCATCATGACCCGGCGCACATTGATTCGCCCATACCAAAAGGAAATTGGAAGCCTGGAAGGCGACACGTAGTGACGTATGCGCCCACAGCCAATGAAAGAGCATTGTTTGTTTTCTTTACACTTTTTTGAAAATATCGCGGCAATAACTGTAACTATCGCAGCAATCGCGCTAGGCAGCCGATTTCGCGATTTTTTTGTGAATCGCAAAATCGCAAAAAGCTGGAGGATCTGCCTAAGGGATCGCCTATGGTAAAGGAAACCACCACGGATATCGATTCAAAAGCTAACGAGAGGTTGGTACGATGGGGAATAGCCCTCCCGGATATAACTGGGCGGCACAACTCACTGCCATAAACCAATGTAAGTACAAGCCACAGAGATATCCGGGATTTAATATAAATAGAAAGCAACTCCCAGGGGGAGGCTTTATGGGTGCACTCTATGCTAACCCCTCTAAATTAAAATTGTCGGGACCAACTGGACACGCGGCCAAGGTGTGGCGGACTGCCACAACGAGTTTGGGCCAGAAAGACCGGATTACACTGGTTACCCCACTTTGGGATGCTGCACTAATAGGCTATCTACGATTCACTTATTGGTTTTGACCGATGGGACTTAATAGGCATCTCCACGTTGGGAACCTATGGAGGGAGGGGGGCAGTTTCCTTCACCCATCTGCAGGAAGAATACGACCTAGTCAATACAGAACGATTCAGGTACCTACAGATCAGACATGCACTACAGGCGGCAATACCAAAGGGGGAGACAACACCAGAGTCATCTCCGCTGGAGTACAGGATAATAGACGGAAATCTCCCTGAGAAGGCAATTTCGTTGATATACAAAAAGTTTGTTGACAATATGCCCGATCCCCTACTTCGACTCAGAACTAAATGGGATCATGATGTAGCGGGATTAGAGGATGAGAAATGGCTCGAAGCTCTCGCCTCTCCTAAGGAAACAGCTTTTTCTTCTAGGCTCAGAGTTGTACAGATTAAGATACTTCATAGGATATACCTCTCAGGGCCGACGCTAGTGAAGATGGGCTATAGGACTGATGCAGACTGCACAAAGAGATGTGGGCAGGAAGGCACTTTTGTACACATGCTCTGGGAATGTTGAGTTATCCAAGAGTACTAGGCGGGGGTGGCGAGTAGCATGGAAGAAGTAATGGGTGTCAAGATTGATTGTAATATAAAGGTGTGCCTCTTAAATATTTGGGATCCCACTGACTTAAATTCCAAGGAGAGAATATGGGTGGCGTTGGGGATGATCGCCAAAAGAAATATTGCAAGGTTATGGGGTGCGCTAGAAAAGCTGTCACTGAGACTATGGGAAAACGATTTGGACCATTGTCATGTTGACTGAGAAGACAGTGTATGAATCTAGAGGCTGCCCCAACAAATGGACACAAATATGGAACAAATGGAATTGTTACAGGGGAGAGATCCGTGAACCGCAGTTGTCTAGACGAAGGCACGAGTCGGAGTAGGCTGGTCCCGTTTTGATTGACTGTGTAATGTTTGGAATTCAATATTTGTTTAAGTATTTGGGGGAAGCTACACCAATGGATGCATTGGCATGCATGTTTGCATGTTTCTACACTGCTTTACCTGTGCTACCTTTTCTCAATAAAAAGAAAAGTAAAAAATAAATAAATTAAAGCTATGATTTGTGCAACCTGTGCAAGGGAGGTAGCTACAGGCTTACTCAACACGTCCCTGGAACTAGGTTCATTCCCACCCAACCTGAAAACCTCCTACATTAGACCACTCATCTCAAAAACAAAAACCTTGACCCATCCTACACAGCAAACTACAGACCTATATTGAATTTCCATTCTTAGGAAAATATTTTAAAGAACAGTGTTTACTCAACTTTTAAAATGTACTAAAGAAAAGGACTTGATGTCAGACCAACAGTATAGCTTTGGACCATGCAGAGACACAAAGTAAGTCATCATATTAATTTGGGATGACCTAAAACTCACAGTGGACAAAAATAGAGTGGCCGCCCTATTGTTTCTGAACATATCAGCTGCATTTGACACTGTCTTCCACCACACACTACTACAAAGACTCCATCATCGCAGACTATGTGAAAATACTCTAAATGGGGCACTATTAACCTCAGAGATAAACAAAATGTAGTTTACCCACCATCTTTCAAAGCATCTCTTCACAGTCATCATCCTGGTATCCCTTAGGGGTCCATCATATCTCCTCTATAATCCAACATCCTTATCAGACATAGTTAAAACATTCAACCCCATCTGTTAAAGCTATGTAGATGTCACGAGGTACCAACTACCGATGAGATGAGGAAAGAAGACGATGATGACTTTCCGCACTACATCTCATCCCTCCTTTCTTCACAGGCTGAAACACCCTCCGAGGTCCTCTGGGCCTTTAAAGATCTGGACCTGCAGGATCCCGGCCCGTCCCCCTTCCCGGGACTCTACGCCCTATTGGCCCTGATGCTCAAGCCTCCGGATTTAAATAGAGGCCGGAGGAGGAAAGGAGCCTGGAACCGCCAGCCAGCCTTCTCGTTACCGACCTTGGAACCACAACTCCCATCGAGAGCGGAGCTGAGGACGCGAGCCAAGAAAAGGAACCAGGACCACTCAAGAAAGCGCCGGACCTGACCAGGCACTACGAAGAAGTAAGCCACGCGCCCGGAGGAGCGTGGCCGCGGCAGGTACGTGCCCGTCTCTGGAGTGTGTTTACGAGAGGTGCCTCGGGTGGGAAGCCGGGGAAACGGGCGGAGGGAGGTTCATGAAAAGCACAAGACTCTCTAGTGCTCCTCTCTCATACACGAGTGACGGACGGTGGTGTGCTTTACTCCCTCACTACCCTTCCCAGATCTCATTAGGACCGTTCAGACTATTTCCTAACAAAGGTCTTTCTTTTCCTTTATTTTTTTTATTTTTAATGCTACACGGATTCCCCTGATACGCTCCTGGTGGTTTCTTTGAGCGGAAAGAAGCAAAGATAAGCAAAGACAAGCTGGAAGAACACTGACCGAAGTGGGAACCAGTATCTTGTTCTTTAAGAGACTGAACCATCCACAAACGAGAGCTCTAATATAAACAGTGACTGGCTATTCAAGTATTCTGTGTAACATTAAAGTAATAAACAGAGTGTTAAGCCCTCAGCCATCATACTCCTGCTTCTCATTAGCCCACACATGGTGGAGAATGCAGGCATTTTAGCTCCATAGACTATATGGAAAACCTTTTGCAGCAACTGATATCAGGACAGCAAAAGTTGGAATGGGCCGCGAGAAGCAGTTGACGTCGGCCCAGGCCGGCCGCGAAATGTTCAAAGACACTATGTCTCAACAAGTTGAGTGCATACAGAAGGTTGCTGCCGACCAGATGCAGAATCGCCCTGTAGGGCAGACAAACAGTCCCCATATCGCCCTGCAGAAATACTTCCCAGGAGAGAACCCAACGTGTTCCTTACTAACTTCAAATGCGCCGCACATGCTTGCGGATGACCCGTCGCCAAGTGGCCTTTCTTTCTGGCTCCTTTGTTGCCTGGTGAGGCCCAAGCTGCCTAACAGGTAGCTAACCCTTCAGGAAACACCCCATATGCCGAGGTAAAAGAGATAATCTTGGACCATCTTGGTATTGACCCCGAAGCATATCGGGTCCGGTTTAGAAAAGAAAAAGGGGCGCCTGGGGATAACCCCAAAACATTATACTTTAAACTAAAAACGGCTGGGGATAAGTGACTCAAACCACAAGAGCGCTCCAAAGAGGGAATCAATATACTTGGAGCAATTCCTAGAGTCACTTCCATACCCCACACATCTCTGGTTGAAACAGCATTCCCACTTAACGGCCACTCAAGCGGTAGACATGGTTACAACTTTTGCTCGTGCTCATTTCTGACCTCTACTAGATAACGATAAACAACGTACGATTATGTCCTCCCAGAAGACCGAAAAAAGACCCCAGAGACCTGTGCCTGAAGCACCTCAACCGCGCTATCGGCCCGAAACAGCAGTATCCAAGGGGCCACAATGTTATGATTGTGGGGAATAGGGCAATATCGGTTTTGTCCCCTCAAAAAGCCACCTGAGGAACCAATAGACGTGAGCTGTATTCCACGCACTGTCCTGTATACAGAAGAGATGGGCCCCTGTTTTTATGTGAGTGTCCAATTACATGGAAAATCCGTAAGAGCCCTACTTGACTCCAGGTGCCGAGAATCCGTTATCCAAGAATCCCTGATACCCTTCTCTGCTCTTTCTACTGCCAAAGAACAAGTACTCATTAGATGTGTTCATGGAGACGTCCACACTTACCCAGTTGTATACCTCCCTGTTCTTCTACCGGGTGGGAAAGCGCTACAAGCCAGGTTAGGCGCACTACCAAGACTCCCTGAAGATTTGATCCTGGGTCTAGAAAATCCCATGTTTTGACAGCTGCTAAAAAATTGTATACAAAATCCCCGCTCCCTTCTTCCCCACCAAACCTCTCTCCTCACCCAAGCTCCTTGGTTAACAGACCGTAGCTTCCGATATAGTCAGGAAAACGATCCCTCTCTACAACATGCATAGGCGAAGGCAAAAATGACTCTGCGGGACAAACACCTCTCTTTCATATTTCTAATGGCCTTCTATACAGAACAGAGAGCGAAAAAGCGTCACCTCAGTTATTAGTGCCCCAACCCATTAGAGAACAGATCTTATTCTTTGCGCACACACACCTGCTAGCTGGACACAGGGGTACACAGACAACAACTCAGACCGTTCTTCAGAACTTTTATTGGCCAGGAATATACTCACAGGTTAACAAATCTCTAAAGCGCACTTGCTGCGATCATCACGCCAAGCTGCCCTGGACTGATTTGGGGTGACTGCGAAAATGATCAGAGTACAAGGAGCTGAGTAAATAACTGTGTACACAAAATCCATCGAGTCACTACTGCTGGATGAGCAGCGGGGATCACTAGAGGCACGCTGTATCCAGAGAAAAACCGAATGAGTCTTGTGAAAGTGCTCCGAGGGACAAGATGGCGGCCGAATTTGCAAGAAGCGTCCATCACTGACGAGCCGAGAGCGGCGCTAGCAGATAAGCGCTGGGAGGCCCAGCAGTGCTCGGCGCCGCAGTTAATTAATTGGGAGATGTGGTATGATGACAGCGGGAATGCCGACCGAGCTGACAATCGTACAGAAGTAGAGATGCGAGGGCAGATCCTTAGAAGAATGCTGTGGTCTCTAGAAGATGCCTCTCCTTGCTGCAGACCGGTAAGCCAGATCTGACTACAGAGGGTGGCGGTGCTGGATCCTAATATAGCCATATTGCTGAGAAATATGGCATATTCTGAATGGTGTCCATTTAAGCAGGGTCAACCCTGGTCATTTGAGGCTTGCCTGATCCTAAGATGGGCGCTGCAAGGGACAACTAACAGGAGGAGATGCTCTCTGACGAATCCCTGAGCAATATAACAGGCAATCAATTGAGCAGATAACAAGAAGACCCCTGAAAGGCTCAGTAATTGGACAAGCTGTATTCTGAACAGACCCCTTAAAGACATGCATACCCTGGCGTTGCTCCTCATGCCGAACCTATGCTTAATTTGCCCCCCCTTTCATCCGGATTATAGAAAATTAGGGGGACCCTCAGAATTCGTATATCAAGGACTCATCCCCCCTGCCAATCCTCAAGACGGTCGCCCCAGTCATTGACTCCATGAACCCTCCATCGACAGCTGAGACCCAGCCTTTTTGACTGACGCCCGGTGGAGCTACCTCACGAGCTAAAGAGGAGATGGGTTATGGTTTCCCCCCTTGGCCATCACCTACCCAACCGGACTTAAGGCAAACACTCCTGCGTCTCTCTTGACCATATCTCCCCCTCTCCCTTCCCTCACCCCTCTCCGCTCCTACTCTCTCCAACTTCTGTCCTTTGCCCTCATATGCCCCTGCCCTTTGTCCCCACCCTGTATTTTTTTTGGGAGGGGGGGGGGGGGGGGGGGACTTTCTTCCCTCACCACTTGAGACTGAACTATTTTGTCTGATGCCCGATGAAGCTACCTGGTTTAGCTATAGGGGAGATGGGCCGTGGATTATCTCCTTGGTCGTTACCTACACCTACCCAGTCGGTCTTTGGACAGACTTCCTTTCGTCTCTCCTTGTTGTCTCTTCCCTTATCCTCCCTTTCTCACCTCTCCTGCCCCTCCACTACTTTTCCCTCCTCTTTCTCTCCTCTCCTAATGTATTGCCTATTTTTTGATGCAATGTGTAATTGTTGATCTTTTTCTGTTACATTGTTGATTCTCATGTAAAGTGCTCTGATACCTTCGGGTCTAGACAGCGCTATATAAAACTCTATAAATAAAATAAATTGTCAGGAGTACAAGGTATGTCAGCGTAAGAACCCATATAAACCACCTGCTGTTCCCTTACAACCCCTCCCAATCGTCGGAAAACCCTTTAAACATGTTGGGATGGACCTCATAGGTCCCCTTCCTCGCACAAAAAAAAGTCAATTTATATGCCCTAGTGATTGTAGACTACGCAACCCGTTACCCTGAAGCTTTCCCAATGAGAACACCCACAACTTCCAACATAAGTGACAAATTAGTTGAGCTTTTTTCACTAGTGGGGTTTCCTAAAGAGATACCTACCGATCAGGGGACCCCCGTTTCACGTTTAATGTCCCAAGTATGTAAAACCCTTGATATCTCCCACATAAAGACCTTGGTATACCATCCGCAGGCCGATGGTCTTTGAGAGAGGTATTACGCCACCCTGAAGCTCTCTCTAAAAAAATGCTTACTACGGAGGGTCGAGAATGGGATATGCTTCTCCCCCTAGCCCTCTTTGTTATACTAGCCAACCACAGAGCAGTCTAGGTTGCTCCCCGTTTGAGCTTTTTGGGAGACGGCCACGAGACCTCCTTGAGATCACTAAAGAAGCATGGGAACAAGAAAAACAAGAAGAGACATGCTCCTTTCTTGAATATATCTCAGCCTTACGCACCCGAATCCATAAGGTAAGGGAGTTTGCTGATGCCAACCTTAAAAAAGCTCAAACAAAACAACAGTTTTTCTATAATAAGGGAAAGAAATGGAGACAACTAAACATAGATGATTGGGTTCTGGTTCTGCTACCCTCCAATATAACGAAGGTCCGCTCAGAGTGGAAGGGACCTTTTGGCATTATAGAAAAGAAAGGGCTCACTACCTACCTTGTACAGCTAACACCTAAGAAATCCCAAATGTCCCATGTATCTCCTAAAGAAGTGGCTCGGTCCGATACCCCAGAACGTACATATCACAGATACCCAAAAAGAGCAGGAAACCACCCTGAGCCAGTTGGATATTTACAACGCATTAACAGACCCTAAAAAAAATGCCTTACATGGGATTATTTTACTGTTTTCCTCCCTCTTTTACGCTTACCCCGGAAAAACCAGTCTCATTGCACATGCTATATCCATTACTCCGGGTAAAACCATTAAACAAAAACCCTATCGCATACGAGCGGCCAGACGGCCTTGAGATTGAGATAGAGATAGACAATATGTTGAAAATGGGAGTGATACAACCCTCCCAAAGCGAGTGGTCGTCCCCCATAGTACTCGTGTCAAAGCCTGACGGCTCTGTGCACTTTTGTATAGATTTCAGAGCTGTCAAAGCTATATCTTTGATACCTATCCTTTACCGAGGGTGGATGAACTTATCGAAAGGCTCGGAAATGCAGAATATATCACCACCTTGGACCTCAGAAGGGGGTATTGGCAGGTGCCCCTAAAGAAAGAAGACCGGGAGAAGACCACATTTTCAACGTAAACCGGTCACTATCAATTTACGGTCCTCCCCTTCAGTCTCCATTGGGGCACCTTCTACCTTTCAACGGCTCATGAATAAAGTCCTTTCGAAACACCAAGAGTACCCAGCAGCCTACCTTGACAACATAGTTATATATAGCCTCAATTGGGGAAAAAACAAACAAGACTGTCGTGAGGTTTTCCTGGCCCTTCAACAAGCGGGCCTCCATGTTAACGCAAAAACACCCCGAGCTGGCTACCAACAATTTAAGTACCTTGGATACCTCCTGGGAAATGGGGTTATCGAGCCACAGAGTGAGAAGATAAGGTCGATAATCGATACCCCCTTTCCCTCCACAAAGAAAGAGGTCTGGGCCTTTCTCGGCCTATTGGGCTATTACAGAAGGTTCATTCGCCGCTTTTCCGACATAGCCACTCTACTGTCCGATCTCCTCAAATAACAGGTGAAAAACAAAGATCTCTCACACCCTTCTCCTATAGCCCTACGTGTGTTTCGGTACTTAAAAAAAGCCATCATCACCACACCAGTGCTTAGGTCCCCAGACTTCTCCAAAACTTTTCTCCTTCAGACTGACGCCTCCAATCAAGGAATTGGAGCCGTCCTTGCCCAGACCTCCGCAGAAGGCGTTAATCACCCCATACTGTTCATCAGCCGTAAGCTTTTTCCCCTAGAACGGAATTATTCCAATATAGAAAAGGAGTGTTTAGCCATCAAATGGGCAGTAGACAAACTCCGGTATTACCTAGAAGGCTCCCATTTCTTTTTATTCCCTGACCATGCACCCCTACTCTGGATGAGTCGCAATAAGGGACACAACCCACGGGTCCTCCGGTGGTTTCTCTCCCTTCCACATTTCTCATTTGAGGTGCGCCACCGGAAAGGGCTTGAGAACGGTAACGCTGACTTTCTTTCACGTGTGCCTCTGTTCCCCCGAGCGGGAACAGTCTGGGGTGGGGATGGGTCATGAGGTGCCAGCTACCAAGGAGATGAGGGAAGAAGACGATGATGACTTTCTGTGCTACATCTCACCCCTCCTTTCTTTACAGTCTGAAACACCCTCAGAGGTCCTCTGGGCCTTTAAAGACCTGGACCTGCAGGATCCCGGCCCACCCCCTACCCGGAACTCTAAGCCCTATTGACCCTGATTCAAGCCTCTGGATTGAAATAGAGGCTGGAGGAGGAACCAGCGCAAGCTGACCAGCAGGAAAAGAGCCTGGAACCGCCAGCCAGCCTTCTCGTTACTGACCTTGGAACCACGACTCCCGTCGAGATCAGAGCTGAGGACGCGAGCGGAGAAAAGGAACCAGGACCATTTAAGAAGGCGGCACTACGACGAAGCGAGCCACGCTCCCGGAGGAGCGTGGCTGCGGCAGGTTCGTGACCGTCTCTGGAGTATGTTTATGAGAGGTGCCTCGGGTGGGAAGCCGGGGAAACAGGCAGAGGGAGGTTCATGAAAAGCACAAGACTCTCTAGTGCCCCTCTCTCATACACGGGTGATGGACGGTGGTGTGCTTTACTTCCTCACTACCCTTCCCAGCTCTCATTAGGTCAGTTCAGACTATTTCCTAACAAAGGTCTTTTTTTTCCTTTATTTTTTTTTATTTTTTATGCTACACAGATTCCTCCGCTACCCTCCTGGTGGTTTCTTTGAGTGGAACGAAGCAAAGACAAGCAAAGACAAGCTGGACTAAACACTGACGGAAGTGGGAAAAAGTATCTTGTTCTTTAAGAGACTGAACTGTCCACAAACGAGAGCTCTAATATAAACAGTGACTGGCTATTCAAGTATTCTGTGTAACACTAAAGTAATAAACAGCGTTTTGAGCCCTTAGCCATCGTACTCCTGCTTCTCATTAGCCCACAGTAGATTACATGAAAATCATTCTACAAATGGAAGGCCCAGAAGGCCTCTATAAATCAAAACATGAGGACTGCCTTTAAACCATGGTTCCATGATGAGTAACCACCTGAAGCTCAACATTGCAAAACCAGAGATCATGACCAGTGGCCAATAGCAAAATTACCAGCGTACCGCCGTATGGCCCAAGGACCTTGAGGTCCCTCCAACAACATATAGAGAAATCAAAAACCCTGTTATAATTATGGATTCAAACCTATCCAAGATACCGTATATCAATGTCACAAGGAGCACCTTCTACTTGATGAAAACACAGAGTCTAATTTACCCATACCTTTGATACCAAGAAAAACTACAAGCTATTCTCACACGTGTAATCTACAAGCTTTGGTATGCCATTAGCCCATACCTTTGTGCACTCAGATTCATCGTCTGAAAAATAATTTATCCAAAATGCGTACACAAGACTCCTTCACTGCACTCATCTAAGACAGAGGTCTTCAAAGTTTTTTATGTTCTGAACCCCCACCTAAGCAAAATATTTTGAAGTCTGGTCCCCCTCTGAAACTTTATGGCAAAGATTGAGCGAGCAGGAAAGACAGGGCTGAGAGCAGGGTGTGGGGCATATGAAATATGGAGTACTTTTCTATTGCTCATAATCCATATTAAATGTGAGACTTACAAAAGAGCAAATGCATCAACCAAAAACAGAAACGGTCAGAAAACACAGCTCCCTATAACTGGGGTGATGTGAACACCTCAAACTTCTGGGTCCCAATGCACCTGCACCTGGTGCACTAATGATAGCAGCAGTTTTGAGTAGGAGGCTGTCTCTTGTGCCTCTTTCACCCTTTCCCACCATGCCTGGTCATCACTCCAATCTTGAAGCAGGCTCGCTGTCTCCTTCAGAAAAAATAATTGTTCCAACATGTGAGCCACCATGTAGCTTTTGTAAAGTATGGCAGTCATCATCATCATCATATCTTTATTCGGTCATTTGTAGAAAAATCATCAAAGAATACAAGGAATAAAACAAATATATCTACAATTAAAATAGTATTAAACCATTGCAATTGCAAATACAAATGACATCTCGAATCAATTTAAGAACATAAGTACACATATCATCAATCTAATCATGCTTAGGAAGGGGCGCAATACAATCACCAAGCATATGAGAAGTAAACCACGTGAATCAACTAAGGATATGAAATACATATATATCATGGGAGAATAAAATAAGAGAAGTAAAAAATGGTGTCATAACTAACAAAGACATTTTTTACGAATCAACTTGAAGCATAAAAGAAAGCGACTAAGAGAAAAAACGATTGGTCAAGAAGTGTCTGTTTTTAAAATTCTGACCGCGATCTGGTACTTCCTAACACCCATGTTACGGCAAATAGGTCTAATCCATCTCCTGCGTATCTGCCTTTACTTAGGGCAGATGAACAATATATGTTCTTCGGTTTCGTCAGCTACGCAGCATGCTGGACAGGTGTCTAAATCTAGGCCCCTCACCTCTTTCCCCGGAAATTTCAATAACAGAATACCATACCTAAACCTGATGTACAGGCTTTTGGCAAGAAAGGGGGAGATCAGGTCAAGGAACGGTTCAAATAGGGAACAGGATTTTATGATTAAGAAATGTGTTGTTAGCTGACCACTAGATGGGTTATTCATGTAGTGCTCCCCACCACCTTCCAGTAAATAGCTTTAAGGGACAGAAGGTCACGTCTGGTGGCCCTTTCTGGGGGATTGGTGTCGTTACAACGCAGGCTATTACAACGCCTGCTGTTACAACGCGGTTTTTACATCGCATACCACTACAACGCATAGTGCTTTTAAGCGCTGGATAGTGATTTATTTAATTTACTATTCCAACTCCAGTCCCCGTGGATAGTAGGGAAGGTGTTGGATAGTAAATTAAATATATTCCCTATCCTAGAGCGCCCCCCAGCGCAATGCGTTGTAATGGTTTGCGTTGTAATGGTTGCGTTGTAATGGTAGTGCGTTGTAATAAATGCGTTGTAAGTGATGTTTCCCTTTCTGGGTGCTCCCATAAGCCCATTAGGTTCAATCGCTTGCACCATTTAGCGATATGCTTGAACCAAGGAAGTTGTGTTGCCCCATTAAGCGCCAGGACCTCCCGTAAGGAATTACAATATTCAATTAATTGGGGAGTAGTCCATAGACGCAACCAATAGGTTTAAGGGCGGCCAGATCTCCAACTCTTTTTAGCCCAAGGTCACAAAAAAGTGGAATGAGTGGTGTTGTGACAGGTAGTGCGATCAAAGCCCTTGCAAAGTTATTCTCACAAATCATTGATTTACAGGAGTGAATCCCCAGATCTCCGCTCCGTACAGAGCTCCGTTTTGGGCTTTTGCGCAGTATATTTCAAGAGCCGGGGAGAGGGGTTGGGTATAGGATTGTTTAAAAAATCTTAAAACAGATTGAGATCTCTGACATAAGGTTAGGAGGCTCTTCCTCAACTGATATTCCCAACTAAACTACTCATTTAGGCCTATGCCCAGGTAGTCAAAATCCTTTACTCGTTCCAAGGATTCATGTTTGATCTTGACCTGTCGGACACTACCCATTGATTTACCGGGCACCATACATTTTGTTTTTGTGGTGTTCAGTTCTAGTCTCCTCTCCTTACAAAAGCTCAGGCATTTGTTCAATAAAACTTGTAAGCCCATAGGGGTAGTGGATATTAATAATGAATCATCGGCAAAGAGCAAAATGGGTACTTTTGCATTGTTCAACAAAGGGGCGTCATTTTTGCAATCCATTAGACAACTCACCACATCATTAATATACAGAGAGAACAATGTGGGGGCGAGGACACACCCTTGGCGCACCCCACGTTCAATCAGAATCCTCTCTGTAAATTCCCCATTTACCTCCCACCTAATCTGGGCATAATTGTCCTTATGCAATCTGGCGAGCACAGTCACCAAGTTAACCGGGGCACCTTGGTCAAGCATAGTCTTCCACAGTAGATTACGCGGTACCAAATCGAATGCAGCTCGCAGGTCCACGAAAGCTAAATAAAGCCACTGTTTCCTAAGTAGCACGTACTTCCATGCTAACAGGGAGAATGTAAAAGCTTGCTCGCACGTGATAATTTTAGCGCAAAAAACAACTTGGGCTGGGGACAATATTAACTTGTCTAGCAAAAACCTTATATAGGTGGTCTATCAGACTAATGGGTCTTTAATTGGAGGGGATAGCAGGATTGCCCTTTTTGAAGATCGTTATTACCTCTGCCCCCTCCAAGTTTCAGGAATATCTCCACCAGCTAATATACAGTTAGACAAAAGGTTTATATAGGGTGCCCATATCGCTTGGTTCAGACTTGTACAAGCCCCCTGGTATCAGATCGGGTTCAGGGGGTTTACCTGTTTTTAGTTTCTGGATTGCATGGAGGGTTATGTATGGGCCCATCAGAAGCAGTAATATCTGAAAACGGCACTGGCTGGTCAGTGTAGGGATCTATGATAACCCTATCGTCAGAGTATAAACCAGAAAAATGATCCACCCAAACCTCCAGCTGGATATGATAGCTATTGGAGGTGGAATACTCCACAGTACCCTTAGATACAATCAACCAAAACTTGCGGCAATCTCTTGCTTTTGCTGCTAAAACTAGGGCCCGATGTAGGTCGCCAAATACCGGTCGGTAACGGTGAAATTTGGTAAAAATTTACCAAATTTCACAGTTACCGTCCGGTATTTAGCCATTCCCGATGTAGGGAAGGAATCGGTAATAAGGAATCGGTAAATACCGATTCCTTAATACCGATTCCTTATTGGCCTTGCATTTAAGGAATCAATAATACAGATTCCTTAAATGCAATGTAGAACGCATATAAAAGAGTGCTTTTGGGCCTAAAGGAATCGGTAATTACCACCAACTTCAAGTTGGTGGTAATTACCGAATTTGTTTAAAAAAGCACTTACTTGCTTTTTTTGAAGTGCCATGTGGTGCACATCCATGCCCTTGGGGCATGCGTGTGTGCAACATCAGCGCTGGGACGCCCACGGGCAGCCATGCGCTCTACAAATCTGTAAAATAAATGTGCACACATGCACATTTCAGGGGTGCAACAGGGTGTCCTTTGGACACCCTGGCACCCTTGAAATACCTCCCGGTATTACCGATTCGGTAATACTGAATCTGTAATACCGAAGGCCTTTACATTCATTCCTATGGGCCTCCAAGCCCAGAGGAATGAATGGGTAGGTATTCGTTATTACTGAATCTCAATTACTGATTCGGTAATAACAAATATTAAGGATTTGGTATTTTTTACCGAATTCTTACCTACATCTGAAATACCGATTTCTTAATAGCGAATCGGTAAAATTCGGTAATAAGAATTCGGTATTTCACTATTACCTATATCGGGCCCCAAATCATTCCAATTGGTGTTGGCGTATTCACGTTTAGCTTTGCTAAGTGCGGCTTTATAAATATTGCGGGCAAAGATTAGGTCTGGTCTGGAACGCTCCCTAACTGCTAATTGTAGTGCCTTCTTGGCACTCTTACAGTCGTCATTGAACCAGTTGCGAGCCCTTACACTAACAGTTTTCCCAGCTCGAATGGGTTTTAAAAAGACTAGCTGCAATTTGTCAAAAAGTTATTTGTGTGCGGCAGTGACGTACAAACCGTTAAACAAAACAGTGCTATCCTTATACCTGGACATATAGGTTAGGGTGGCAGCTATAGACTTCTATATTTGAGCATAGAGATCTTGATCAGCTTGAATTTTGGGCCATCTAACTCTCCTACAATTATTAGTTGGACTTGGCTCTATTAGTTTGAAAATATAACAATGAGCACCCCTAAACAGATCCTTGCACTTTAATTTTAAAAACAGAGAGTTATGATCGCTGTCTGTCCTTGGTTCAATTAACATATCCTCCACTAGAGTCCATATTCTAACATCAACGAAGATATAGTCTATAATACTTGTATAGACACCACTCTTAAAAGTAGCCTTTCTTCCTAGATCTGAAGGGGTTCTCCCATTGCATGCCCTCAAGCCCCTACCTGCTGTTAGGGAAGCAATCTGTAAAGAGACAGACTGATGCTGGGCAGGTTTACCGGCTACCAAATTGGGGTACCCCAAACCTCGTCCTCCTCTTCAAGGGACGCACTTAATAAAGCGGAGGGTTCGAGCGCAGCATCGAAGTCACCTGTAACTATGATTTTAGAATTCACCTGATATCCTCCCACTAGGTCATCCAATAGTGAGATTACTACAGATTCACTACTAAAGGGTTCTGACCTGGCACACCCATTAAACAAGGTCAACGTTAAACCATACGGGAAAATGAGCTGAATACCCAGTATATCAGCCGAGTTTATTGAAAGTTGCTTGTACCTACATGCTATGGTGTTTTTAACCAATATTAGGAGTCCGCCACTGGCCCTACCAGATGATTTTGGAGGGAGAGCGTCCACGCAGTAAGAAGTGTAGCCATTGATATATACCTTATCTACGGCCCAGGTTTCTTGAAATGCACAGATATCGATGTTACCCATGGCAATAAACCATTTGGGATCTTGAAGTTTAGACTGTATCCCTGCTAGGTTCCAGGATAATATACTTAAGCTGTTGTTTGCCCTGGGTCTACTGACATTGGCGCTCCCTGGTACACCGACTGCTCCAGCAGTTGTATTTACAGATGCCTCTTCAGTAACTATAATTGAATCCCCGTTTATTGGTTCAATATAAAGGTTGACATCCTGTGGCTCAAGGGATGGAGATAAGCAGCATTCTGAGTATCCATGGGCAACTTGTTTGTGTGTAAGTTAAAAGTATGCTCACTCTATTTGTACTACAAATAGTAAATTTCACAAGTGAGCCACTTACCACCTCCCTCATATCAGAAGTCCCCACAACTTCTGCACAGGTATAAGGATGAACTTTGGGAGAACTACCCCTAACCAGGGCTGTATATTCAGAAGGTCCTTTGCCCAGTAGGTTCAATGCGGGAAGTCAATCATTCTAATCTAAGGGGTTAAAGACATCAAACTGGTTGTTAACTGGGATGGCGAATCTGGCCTGTCTCTGCCCCTCCGTTAAAAGTTCTCTAAATGGTGCATGTGTCATACGGTGATGTTTATAATAGTAACCGAGAGGTAAATGCTGATCCCTGTTCATGCCATCGACCAGTTACCCCCCCTTTCTAAGATAGCATGAACTAGGTCGGGTGATCCGAAAGAAATTACTACGCAATCTCCTTCTCTAGTCTTGTTCGAATTCCCTACCCATCCAACACGTCTCACCATTTTGAAATTTGAGTGGATCGGGTTACTTATCCTTGTCCTCCTATTTATCTCGAATAAGGATTTATTTTTCAAACTGTACCAGTGTTCCAGCGCTCCTAGAGGCAACTTAGGAACATTGGCCAACACTATTGTGTACTGAGTTGCCTCAGGAGGCAGATGGAGCACATAGTTACCTTTCGTGTCCCTCCCTAGTTTATTGTAGGAACTGTTGATCCTTTAGGGCTGTGTTTCCTCAATGCGTGCATGATTGGGATTATTATGGGAGGTTGTTATTTGAGTATTAGAGCACTGTTAATAAGTTCTTGGTATAAAAGCGGAGTCTGTGGCTCTCCCCGTACAATTAATAACTTCGCTATTAAAAGGAACGGGATTATGAACTGGTAAAGAGCCCATGCCCGAGTTAGTGGATTCGCCATTGCGACTACAGTTGGTCCCAGAGTACTGAGCAGATTTAGCATTGGACGCTCTGGCCGGGGGAGGCTGAGAGGGGTGAACATTTATGGGACATGGCTGCTTCTGTGGGGCTAGAGAAGCAGCACTTACACGTTTATCGAAGGCCTTTTCCAGTTTGGACAGCTTTTGCATCAGTGGGTTCAGTGAAACAGATACGTTAACCAATTTAGACCAAAACTCTTCGCTATCAATAGTTGACAAAGAGGGTAAAAGTGGTGGATACGAGGCAATATTATCCATTGCGACACCAGATATGTCCTCAGTATCCTCAGCAGCTTCTCTCGTTGTGCCTCTACACCCTCTTTTAGATGATGGAAAGATTTGTTTGCCAGGACCCGGCCCTTTCCATTTCTTGGGCTGAGGTAAGGAGCTGCCCCCTTGGGAAACTTTGATTATTTGGCTTCTAGTATGCACTTTAAATCTAACAACTGTTTCATTTACCACGGGAGCAGTGCATAGCACAGGGCCCTGGGCGGGCGGAATGACTGTTACCAAGGGTATAGGTGATCTAACAGAGGAACCAGGATCAGAGTGGGCGTCCGGGTTAATACAACTTGGGGCATCAACTTGTAAAGGGGGGGGGGCAGGGGCTCAAGAGAAAGTCTACGCTCGGTGAGAGCGATTTCGTGAATAAGGATTGACTCTGCCCTCGATAGAAAGGCATCTAAAGTGCCTACCACCCCCTAACCCACCATCGATTTCCTCTTAGCTAGTTCCTTCTGCGCATAAGTCCAAGAAAAATGCTTGACACACGGAAGTAAAATAGCAAAATAGTATGAATACCCTGTACCTGGTTTCCCAGTCCTGGTCTACCAGTCTTAAGTCCAGGTCCAAGTCAGGGTTCAGATTCCCAGAACAGGGATCGATATGACGTGAAAAACGGCTTCTGCCAAAGCCAAATAACGTGGCCCAGCCTCCTTCAGCCTCTGACGGCCTCAGACGGGCCCGTCCTTGGTCCAGGCTTCGTCCCAGCTGTGGCACGGGTGGAGAGGCAGCGCTATATGCACGGTAACCACGCCTCCCTCTCACTCGGGGCAGCTGGAACTGGACGATGGCACTCTGGGAGTTGAAGTCCTCCTCCCGAGTGTTAGCGGCGGCAGTGCGATGAATTAACCCTGGGACCTCGTCCCACCAGGGTGATACAACCAGCAGGAAAGGAGATGCAGCCAAGCAGAACAGGCGAGACCTCAGCAGCAGCAGGTAAACAATACCAAAGGGACCCAGTCATGACTCATAACTGTGATGGGGGTGGCTCTCATAACCGTGAGCCCCAGTGCCACTGCACCCACTTCATTAATGATAGCTACTACTTTGCGCAGTGGGCTGATCTGCTGTTTGTTAAAATCAATGGCCCACCTGCTCCCTACCATCTCACTAACTCCAAGCTAAGGTGTCTCCTCTGCTTCAATTTTCCCTTTCTTTTGATAATCGCTCTGAGGCACAAAGCAAAACCAGAACAGCATGAATGAACTGGGCCCTGATTCAAGCAAGAAAGGATAGTATTACAGCCATATTCAGGGTTTAGTTGGCCTCTCACAATATTGGGTGCCGGTGCCACTGCATCTTTAGTACCAAGGATATCTAAAGTCCTATCTCCCCTGCCCTTTCCACTGGTTCATTACACCTAGGCCTGTGGCCTAATGTAGGCTGCCTGCCCTTCTGTGTTAAAACCACCACATTTCAACCCTGTTGTTTGGGCCCTATTCCGTGCACAGCAAGTAAAAGAGTAAAAGAGCCATAAATAGGGTGCAGAAGTCCTCAAAAGTCCTGGCCTCAGTTCCACTGCATCTGTTGCACTAATGTTATGTTATGTTAGGATCACTGACAGAATATCAACAGTGAGAATATCGAAATACAAAAATATTGATGTCCAGAATAGTGAAGTCCTATCTACATTATGGTAAGTACAAAAATATTGATTTAAATTTTTTTTAAAAACGATGTAAAAAATATTGTTGTTAAAAATATCTTTTTTATGTTAGAAAAGGAATGTAAAAATAAAATAAATAATACATATAATTAAAAGAAACAGTTAAAAATATTTTAAAATGTTTAAAAATTATAACTAATACATGTAATGTAAAAATAAATTAAACATAAAATATAATGCATATAGTTAATAATATTCATAAATAATTTTAATAACTTATAAATTGTTAAAATAGCATTTACTAAATGCATATATACACATACAACAATAATATAAATTGAAATATAAAAAATATATATAACAAATTAAAAAATGACAATACTTTTAATCTTTTTAAAATAAATTATACACTACATCAACAAAAACAGTAGAGAAAATATTGGATAGCGGAGGGAATAAAATTACTATTCCCACTCCAGAGAGTGCAACAGTAGGGAAAGGGTTGGATAGTAAAAGGGTTCAAATTACTATTCCCACTCCAGCGAGTGCAACAGTAGGAAAAGTGTTGGATAGCGTAGGGGTAAAAATTACTATTCCCACTCCAAAGAGTGCAACAGTAGGGAAAGTGTTGGATAGCGAAAGGGTTAAACTTACTATTCCCACTCCAGAGAGTGCAACTGTAGGGAAAGTGTTGGATAGCAGAGAGTTAAAATTAACATGCTTATCAATTAAATTTTGTTTATTTTTAAATAACGAATTAATATTGATTTAACAAAAAAATTATTATGAATACCAATACATTAATATTAATATTTACTTTAATAAAATTAAATTACTTCCCACCCTATTGCCCTATAAACCCACAACCCACTCCTAAAATAAATGTACACTATTAATATAATAAACAATGAATCAATAAAAAAAGATTCATGACCAATTAATTAAATAACAATAAATTAATCAATGCCAATAAATAAAAATTAATAATTACTTTATTATAATTTACTTTCCACCCTATTCCCCTATAAACCCACAACCTGCTCCATAAAGAAATAAACACAATTAATGTAATCAATTAATCAATAAAAATTAATTGCCAATTAATAAAATTATCAATACCAATAAATAAAAAGTAATTACTTCATTATAATTAATTTACTTCCTACCCTATTCCCCTATAACCCCACAACCCGCTCCTAAAAAAATGAACACAATTAATATAAATATCAATTAACAGAATAAAATTAATTACCAATTAATTAACAAATTATCAATACTTATAAATGAAAATTAATAATTACTTAATTATAATAAATTACTTCCCACCCTAATCCCCTATAAACTAAATTAACACAATGAATATAATTATCAATTAATAAAAATTAATTACCAATTAACAATAAATTAATTATCAATACTAAAAAAATAAAAAGTAATAATTACTTTATTATAATTAAATTACTTCCCACCCTATTCCCCTCTAAACCTACAACCCGCTACGGAACTAAAATGTTAAATTTAATTAAAAATAATCAATGTCCAACAATTATTATTTAATTTACTATAATTCAATTACTTTCCACCCTATTCCCCTATAAACCGACAACCTGCTACGGTACTAAAATGCAAAATTTACTTGAAAAACAATTACTAACTCCTAAAAAGGTAATACATATATTTTTTTAAAAATTCAAAACATAAAAAAATAAAACACATACATATAAAATACATTCTAAAATACATAACACTAATATAAACATCGATATTATTAACAACAATATTTTTACAAACGATATTACTGACTTCATTATTAACAAAAACGATATTTCTTACCTTCAGGTCGATATTCTGGTCACTGATAATCTTGATGTCGTTATTCTGTCCCTTCAACGTTAAAAAGTCGATATTATGTCTGTACACCGTTATGTTATGTTATACAAGCTTATAAAGCACACTATCACCCCACGGGTATCCTGGCGCAGAATTGCGTTAGTTCTGCGGTTAGCACATGTTTCTATGAAGATGTCAGTTGCTGGGTATTATCAGGTGATCTGAGTTACTCCTTTGGAAAAAGCCATGTTTTAAGCCTTTTCCTAAACTGTAAAAGATCGTCTATCTATCTTAAATAAGACTGGAGCTCATTCCAGAGTCATGCTGCTGCAGAGCTAAATGCTCTTCCTCCAAATCTTGCTGTTCTAAACCTGGGCTTGCTTACCAAGTTGGCTGATGATGAACAGAGGCTTCTGGTCGGGACGTACTATTTAAATTTGTTCTGCAGTGGTAGGAGCCCGAATCCATGCAGTGCCCTAAATATAATGCAGAGCGATTTTAACTGTATCATCTGTGTCATAGGAAGCCAAGGAAGCTCTTTTAGAGACATGGAAGCGGATGATCTACAGGGTCTCTTTAGGGCTAGTTTTACAGCTATTGTCTGGATTCTCTGAAGTCTCTTGATCAGAAGATTTGGGGCCCCTAGTAGGAAAGCATTACAATAATCCAATCGACTCAAGATGACACTTCTCACTATGAGTGCTCTGGCTGAAATAGGTAGCATTGGAAATATTTTTCCTACTGCTCTGATAAGGGTAAAACAGGTCCCAACCGTTTTATTCACTTGGGTTTCTAGACTCAGTTTGTTATCAAATACTATCCCCAGATTGTGCACTGCATCAGAGGGTATCAGTGGCTTATCTGTAGGGATAGGCCAGAAATTGGTCGGGAGAGAGAGAGAGGGGAACTTTCTTTGCCAAACAGAACAGAATCTCTGTTATATCGCCGTTGAACTGCAGGGAGTTATCTTTGAGCCATCTTGCAGTGTTTTGCATGCAATAGTGAAAACTGTCCAGTGATACTGATTGACTCCCCTCCAGTGACAGGATAAGTGTGAGACGTCCGCATAGTTCACCAGATTGACTTTATATGGTTTAATGATTGAAATCAGTGGGCTCATATAGATGTTGAGCAATATGGGACTAATTGCTGATCCTTGGGGGGACGCCATGCTGAACATTTCCAAACTTAGATTGAGAAGGAGGTAAGGCCACTGAATGTTGTCTGTCTGACAATTATACTGAAACCACTTCATTGCCATGCCATCTACCCCAATTTCCATGAGCCTTTTCAAAAGGGATCTGTGGTTGACCGTATCGAATGAGGCAGACATATCCAATAGGGTCAATATAACTGATCGTCCTGTGTCTGCTCGCATTCTAAGTTCATCCATGACTGGATTGGATGCAACGAGCCGGCCAGTGGGATTCTAGTCACTCGCCAGACTCGCGCTGTAACACGCGCCCTTCGCGCATCATTTTAAAGTTTTAACATTTTGTGTATGCTTAACCACTTGGATGCTATGCTTGTTCTCGCACTTCAATGTAATTTCCATTGAAATCAATGGAAAGTCCATGACGAGTTACCCTTGTCATTAGCGGCGAAGAGGTTAACCCTTTTTTTGTTGTGCAGGGCTCACTCTGACTGCGCGCTGGGCAGTACCTTTCACGCTTCTGCTGCTCGCTGCCTCATCGCCTACGGGCGTCCACACAGGAGATCAATTCCTGCCGGGATGCACTGTTGGCCGCCATCTTGGGTGAGGAGGGTGAGTAGGTGAGCGGTGCAGCGCTCGGCCCATCACCTCCTCAGCCCTATAAAAACTATTGTAGTCTGACCCTCAATTGATTGGATGCAACGGGCCGGCCAGTGGGATTCTAGCCACTCGCCAGACTCGCGCTGTAACACGCGCCCTTCGCGCATCATTTTAAAGTTTTAACATTTTGTGTATGCTTAACCCTTTTTTTGTTGTGCAGGGCTCACTCTGACTGCGCGCTGGGCAGTACCTTTCACGCTTCTGCTGCTCGCTGCCGCATCGCCTACGGGCGTCCACACAGGAGATCAATTCCTGCCGGGACGCGCTGTTGGCCGCCATCTTGGGTGAGGAGGGTGAGTAGGTGAGCGGTGCAGCGCTCGGCCCATCACCTCCTCAGCCCTATAAAAACTATTGTAGTCTGACCCTCAATTGATTGGATGCAACGAGCCGGCCAGTGGGATTCTAGCCACTCGCCAGACTTGCGCTGTAACACGCGCCCTTCGCGCATCATTTTAAAGTTTTAACATTTTGTGTATGCTTAACCCTTTTTTTGTTGTGCAGGGCTTACTCTGACTGCGCGCTGGGCAGTACCTTTCACGCTTCTGCTGCTCGCTGCCTCATCGCCTACGGGCGTCCACACAGGAGATCAATTCCTGCCGGGACGCGCTGTTGGCCGCCATCTTGGGTGAGGAGGGTGAGTAGGTGAGCGGTGCAGCGCTCGGCCCATCACCTCCTCAGCCCTATAAAAACTATTGTAGTCTGACCCTCAATTGATTGGATGCAACGAGCCGGCCAGTGGGATTCTAGCCACTCACCAGACTCGCGCTGTAACACTCGCCCTTCGCGCATCATTTTAAAGTTTTAACATTTTGTGTATGCTTAACCCTTTTTTTGTTGTGCAGGGCTCACTCTGACTGAGCGCTGGGCAGTACCTTTCACGCTTCTGCTGCTCGCTGCCTCATCGCCTACGGACGTCCACACAGGAGATCAATTCCTGCCGGGACGCGCTGTTGGCCGCCATCTTGGGTGAGGAGGGTGAGTAGGTGAGCGGTGCAGCGCTCGGCCCATCACCTCCTCAGCCCTATAAAATGGCGCCCCCTCACAGGGAGCGCAGCGGACGGGCGCAGCGGGCACGCCGTCAGCGCGCCGAAGTCGCGCCTAAGTCCAGCCCGTCTGCGCCCGTCCGCGGCCAGACGGGCCCAGGGGCTAGGGACGCTGCTACCTTCTACTCCTCCGCTGCCCTCATGAATCTACAACCCTCTGCGAGCCCCCTAGCGCTGGACACCTGGGCGCGGATCACTTCACTTGGAATCGCAGGCAACTTCCCCCCCCACCTGGGTCCGGATACTTCTCCCACCTACCACTGCTGAGTCACAGATCCGCTTACGTTATTTAAACACTCGCTCTCTTGTCAGACATCAAACTGACATCTTTCACTTACTCATGACTGAGAGGCCAGATGTCCTCTTACTATCTGAGACCTGGCTTACCGACGACTCCCTCCCTGACATCCTGGCAGCGCTACCCCCAGACTACTATCTGCTGAATACCAACCGCCCAGGGGGCCGCTCCGGGGTGGGGGGTCGCAGCGGCAATACGTAAGAACCTCAAGGTCATTGCCTCCACCTCTATGACCCTCCCTGAAGTGGATAACCTGGTTCTTAGCCTTGGGACCGAGGCAGGTGCAGTTACCCTTATGCTACTCTACCGTCCCCCTCAGCCCATGCCTTCTTTCCCTTCATCCTTCATTGAACAGCTCGCTAATCTCGCCACCCCCTCCCCCCGCATAGCCATTGTTGGGGACTTTAATTACTGGTTCCAGCATGAGGACGCCGGCCCTCACGCCACCGAACTGTTCGAGGCTTTCTCGAGCTTGAACTGTAGCCAATTAGTCAAGTCTCCCACTCACAGTGGCGGCCACATTCTCGACCACATTTGGGTCCACGGGGTCAAGTCCTCCTGCCCGCTCGTCACACCTTGTGTGTGGTCTGATCATTTTCTAATTGATACCACCCTCTCGGCGGTCGGCCAGATTAGGATTCCCCCGCGGGAGGGCGGCACCGCTCGTAAGTGGAAGGCTGTTGACTCCTCCAAACTGTTATCCCACCTGTCTCAAACGCGCCCCTCCATCCCCAACGATATCGGCACCAACGAGCTAGATGGTTACATCTCTGACTGGCTCACGTCAGCTAGCGATATCTTTGCCCCCTTAACCAAGTTTCCCCGGTCCCGACATAACTCTCATAAATGGTTCACCTCCCAACTTAAAGCCCTACAGTTAGAACTCCGCCAATCAGAACGCAAGTGGAGGAAAGACTACTGCTCGTCAAACAGAGATACCTATGTGGCAGTCCGCAACAAGTATAAATCAGCCATCTCTGTCGCCAAAAAAGTTTATGCTTCAGAGAGAATCCTATCAGCCCCTTGCAAGTCGAAGGAGATCTTCAAAGTCCTTGATGAATTTACTTCTGACCCCAGGACGCTCCCGACTCAGGCCCCCACACAGGAATCCTGTAACGCGCTCAGCACATTTTTTATACAGAAAATTGTTATGATTAAGGACACTATCCCGGTCACCCCATCTGGCGCTGATGCTGTTACTCTCCCTCACAATGCCCTCTCCCTTACACAATTCCCCCCTCTAGATTCCACATCCCTAGCAACTCTGGCCGTCCGCATCAAGTCTGGTTCTCCTGACGATCGCTGTCCACCTTCCATACTCCGGGACATCTGCCACTCTCTACCTGACTGTATTCTTTCCCTGCTGCACTCCTCTCTCTCTTCCGGGACGGTACCCGGCTCCTTCAAGGAGGCCGTTCTGGTGCCTCTGTTGAAGAAGCCCGGAGCCGATCCCGCCGTCCCGGCGAACTATCGCCCTATCTCCCTCTTGCCCTTTTTCTCTAAAATCTTGGAAGCCCATGTCACCGCCTGTCTCTCAAAGTTCATCAAGAGCTCCAACTTCCTCGAGGCCAACCAGGCCGGCTTCCGACCCGGCCACTCTACGGAGACTGTGATCCTGGCCGTGTTGGATGCCTTGAGAGACGGCGCTGACAAGGGTACCCCCCAGGCCTTGGTACTATTAGATCTGTCGGCCGCTTTCGACACGGTGGACCATGACATCCTTCTCCACCGTGTCGAGCAGGCGGGCATCCAGGGCCTGGCGCTGGCATGGGTCAAATCCTTCCTTACCGGGAGATCCCAGACCCTCAGCCTAGGCACTTTTAGGGCTCCCAGGGAGCACTCGCCTTGTGGGGTTCCCCAGGGCTCCTCCTTATCCCCTCTTCTCTTTAATCTCTATCTTCGCCCCCTTCTTTTCTCTCTGAGGCAGTGGGACGTCACCGTTTTCAACTACGCGGACGACCTGCAACTCATCTTTCCTTTAAATTCCCCCTCTGCTATTCCTAATTTCCAGGCAGTCATGTCCCATATCCTTCAGTGGATGTGTCAGAACCAACTTAAACTGAACCCAGGAAAGACGGAGCTCCTTCTTCCCGGCAGGAGCTCTGCCTACTGGGGTCCTCATTTCTGGCCGGCCGAACTCTGTCTCCCCCCGACCCCGGTGGCCTCGGTAAAAAGTCTTGGGGTCACCATTGACTCTGGGATATCCCTTGGGCCCCAGGTGGGGACGGTGGTCTCCTCCTGTATGTTCCAGCTGCGCAGGATCAGGAAGGTGGCTTACCTCCTTACTCCTGATGCCCTGCTCCAAGTTATCATGGCCCTTGTCCTCTCCCGCTTGGATTTTTCGAATTCCATCTATTATGGTTTGCCTAAATCTTCCCTCCTTAGGCTGCAAATCATTCAAAACCAAGCGGCGAGACTGGCCCTCGGGATACCGAAATGGCAGTCTGCCAAACCCCTCCTCATCAAATTGCACTGGCTCCCTGTCAGCCTAAGGGCAGCCTTCAAGCTCGGCTGCCTCACTTTCAAATCTTTTTCTGGTTCTTGCCCCGCTTTCTTGAAATCTCTCATTAGGCCCTACTGTCCCTCACGCAATCTCAGATCATCACACCTACACCTCCTGGTTGTCCCCCCCATCAAACTCTGCAGATCTGGCGGTCGGAGATTTGCATACCTTGGTCCTAAATTCTGGAACTCCCTCCCAACCTCAGTCAAGACCGCCAATACCCTCATCCAATTCCGTAAATCATTAAAAACCTGGCTCTTTCCACAGCCCAGCTAAAGTCCCTCTGTCCCCTCAGCATCTAATCAGCGCCAGGAAACCCACGGTGACAGTGCGCTTTATAAGCACCCCTTAACATAACATAACATAACATAACATAATATAACATGATTGTCAATAAGGTGGTCTCTGTTGCATGACCTGGTCGAAAACCAAATTGAGCATCTTCTAGCCTATGGTTAGTTTCTAGAAATTGTTAAAGTTTTTTACTAACCAGTCGGTCTATAATTTTCACCGGATAGGGTAGAAGAGAGATAGATCTGTTGTTTTTAGGGCACAGGGGTCTAGCTTAGCTTTCCTCAAAAGTGGTGTCACTACTGCCTGTTTCTAACATGCTGGTACTACCCCACTACTCAGAGATTGGCAGCAGATCTTTCGGAGTTGCAGGAAAAGTTCCTCCTTTAATTCCTTGCACACCCTGTGTGGAAGAGGATCCATTGGGGATCCTGAGGAGACACTCAAGGTTAATGTATTGAAACAGTACTCTGTTAGAGTCTCAAAGTATTCTAGAGTATCTAACTTATCCTTGCCCACCTTCTCCTCCTTCTGAGCCCATGATGGCATCTCAGCCAATCTGACCTGGCCTTCTGATCTGTCTGCATTGCCCATTTCCAGACCATCAATAATTTTATTAATTTTCTCCTCAAAGAAATTAGCTAGGCTATCATATAAGTCCTGTTTAGCAGTGATCTTATTTTTTAGGCAGTCGGGTTTGGAGAGGTCATTTATTATTTTAAATACACTTCTAGCACTATTCGATGCCCTTAAAAGGGTTTTAGCGTAGTACTCTGCTTTTACTTTGGAAATCTCGATGTTATAGTTGCTCAATGCCGCTTTCAGGGCTATTTTATCCTCATCCGCATATAGCTTTCTCCACTTAGTTTCTGCCTGTTTACAGCCCTTTTTTTAGATTTTTTAACCCCTCATTATACCATGGTGCTGACGGCCTATGTGTATTTTTAGTTGTTTCATTGGGATAGTATGATCAAGAGTAGTTCTTATCTGTTCACAGAATTCCAGATAGTTTTCATCCACCAATGTATTTATATCAAAAAGACATATATCTGTGAACACAGGGTTTTGTTTTGCTATTTTCAAACGGTTATTTCATTCCATGCCCTGGTGGCTGTTTTCCATAGTGGCAGTAAATTTGGTCATTCTGTGGTTTAATACCAAAAAAAAAACTTAATGAGATAGTGGTCAGTCCAACATAGGGGTAAGATACTTTCCATTGCTGCAACATTTTGTTTGCCAAAAATATTAAGTCTAGTGTATGTTCTCCCTGATGCGTTGGTTCCGTCACCAATTGTTGCAAGTTTATATTCTCACATGATTGAAGAAGAATTGAATTTGACCATAAGGTATAATAAAAAAAGAGCAATACCCCAAATATCACTCCCTTCCTCAATGCATCTCTCTGGGAAAGCTGTCTCTGTCAATTTGTAAATTAAAATGTAGCTCCCACATAGGGCCCCCCCTTCTGGGCCATCTATTGGACAGTATCCATGGATCTCACTAGTTTCCTCTTTCTCCTGAGCCAGTCCTTCTAGGTGCCAGAGTCCATCTCGCAAAGGAATGGAACTTGAATAACAGAAGTTCCCTTGTGACAGTGTCCCCATAACTAGAAATGAGACTGGACATGCCTCTCAGCTTGTAAAAACCAGCCACCGCCAGCAGAAAGACACTGAAAAGTTATTGGCTTAGCACCTCAGCACCAAACGATGAACAGAAAACACAATTCCAGATAACATGTACTGCCACAGTGGAAAGTGACGCCAACTCAGATAGGGGCGAAAACATTAGCATAGAAGAATTAACATTTGTCCTGCGATCTCGAATATATATAGTCACTAGTACTGTAGCTAAACAGTAGGGCAGGGCGGAGATGGATGCATGGGCAAGCACAGATTACAAATAACTCATAAACATAACCCACAAAAATCTCATGGCAGAAACTCAAACACAACTCAACCTAAAAAGGGCCTTAAAGCATAACCTGTATTAGAAGCAGAAACTACACCTCTGATAATAAAACAAATCAGGGGGAGCTACCCAAGTAGTGAAAATTGCCCCCTTGCTAAAAAGCGCAGACTATCTTACCTAACTGAAAAGGCATAGACATGTCCTTGAAAACAGCACCTCAGTAGCACAGCAGCAGTTGTTTTGGCTGACGTATATAAACGGACCGTGCTCCACATATAAACAAAAATAACATATCCGGCTGGAGCTAACTAAAATCTGCCAAAGGCAACCCAGGTCTAAACAGTGCTAGACTTTAGCATGAAAGGGCAAACCGCCCTGCAGAGAATAAATAAGGCAGGAGGTCATTAACACCATCGGCAGCACACACAAAAACAAGTGAAAGAAAGCCGGTCAGACAAAACAAGTCCAGTACAAAAGATTGAACAATCTGTGTTTTGTCAACTAAATACATTAGGTCACAGAAGTCAACACAAGACCATCGCTGGGGGTGCTTACAGGTAAAGCTGGTCGCTTTCCTAACATGGCCTGAGAACAAGGTGCAACTGACACAAGTGGAGGATTCATTCCCATTCACATGCTGCCAGTTTCTAAGCCATTTGTAAAAACTATAGTTGGAGTATAGTTTTGACATGGTCTCGCACACGACACTGATGCAACGTCTGGGAGAAGTAGGTGTCTCTGGCATAGCACTTGAATGGTTCCGGTCTTTCTTAGCAGATCGCTCATTTAGGGTTGCCACCCCACCCTTTGAATCCAAACCTTACCCTTTAGAACTGGGAGTGCCTCAGGGATCGGCATTGAGTCCCACACTGTTTAATCTTTATGTGCAGCCGCTGGCTGCGGTCGCCAAGCGTTGGGGCATGACTGTGGTCTCCTATGCTGACGACAGGCAGCTGGCGGTTGCTCTTAGTGGGAACTCCGACCTTGATGCCCCCAGGTTCCGAGATGGTCTCTTGGCAGTGGCTGGCTGGATGACAGCTAACTGTCTTCAGCTTAATGCGAAGAAAACGGAGGTCCTGATTGTGGGTAAGCATAGCAATCTCTGGGGTGACAAGTGGTGGCCTCCAGAGTTAGGTGTCACTCCTATCCCAGTATCTGAGGTAAAAAATGTAGGTGTCTGGCTAGACCCCGCCCTCAGTTTCTGTGGCCACACAAAAAAAGTGGCAGCCACATGCTTCAGGATTCTGCGTGGACTTAGGCCTATTTTAAAAAATGTTGATGCCCCTACTAGGCAGTTGATCATTCAGGCAACTATTCTATCACAGCTTGATTACGCCAGTTCGCTCCTGCTGGGGGCCAATCAAACGGAAATTACACGGATGCAGCGTGTGCAGAATGCTGCGGCTAGGGCCATGGTAGGTCTACCGAGGTTCTGCTCTGTGAAAGAAACTATCCGGACACTCCATTGGCTGCCGGTGGTGCAAAGGATAGACTCTATGTCTTTCCTTTAACATTCTCAAATTGTCTTCCCCTCAGATTCTTGAGAATCTCCTTACCACCTACGTTCCTCCTCGTTCTCTGAGGTCTTTTGGGCAAAACCTGGCTGTTTTCCCACGGTTTAAGCTCTGTAGAGCAGGTGGGCGATCTTTCCGTGTTTTAGCTGCTAAACTCTGGAATTCACTTCCATCTCATATCCGTGCACTGGATGATTGGCTTGATTTCAGGAGGGCTATTAAAACTTACCTGTTCCCTCCTGCACTTTAGTGTTTTGCTTTCTCGTTCTCTGGTTTTTCTTTTGTTCTTGCGGTGTTGTGTTTCTTCTGCCTGTCCTAAGCGCCGGGACGCCCCTTTGCTGGGGCAGCTGTGCGCTATAGAAGTCATAATAACATAACATAACAGATGGGTCCCCTTTTGGACAAAATCTTCAGTAGTCCTAAATATCTTGATCCGCCTCCTGTCCTGGATTTAGTTTCCGTACTGGATTGCCTCCTCAGGACTGCCACAGGCTTCCAAGCATAGTCTGCGATTGGCTGAAGTGCAAAGGCATGAAACAGACTCGTTTTCACTCCACAGGAACCAACTGACTCTTGCTCATAAGAGCTCACACACTTCTTAGCAGCATCTGGAAGCCCGAGGTCCATCTACTTCCTGCAACAGGCCAGTTCTTGGTTGTTTCCTTTGCACCATCACATCTCTTCAGTAGAGGTCCCAGGATTACTTAACATATGAAATTCCCATCCTACATCCGATGGAAGCTTGTTTTAGTGGTCACCAACTTTTAGAAAGCCTTTAGAGCAGGGGTCTTCAAACTGGGGGGCATCGAGTGATCGGGGGGGGGGGGGGGTTAGGCTCTGGCCAAAAGAAGCATTACGCTGATAACAATGCTTTGTTTTTAGCGGAGAATGTGAGTACCAGTAAGTAAGTAGCTCTTTAATAGGCCATCACTAACATCTTTTGTCATTTATATCCTAGCTGACAGTATGTGACAAAAGAGAAGGGACTCCACATATTCTTCAAAATCCCGACCCCTATTTCTAATAATCACACTGTGGATACGTTTACACGTTAGTAAGGCCTGCCTGACCAGAATAGTATGTTTGGCAATCATGTACCGGATTGCCTTTTTTAAACAGTAACAGAACTTCACTGCAATGTTTAAATATGTCTAGTAATATTTAAACATTGCTACCTTAATTGAATATTTGTGAAAAATTCTGAGGGGGGCCCGTGATTTTTTTTTCCACGGGTGGCGGGGCAGGGCTTTACAGCAAAACTCTGGCAGTGATAAGTAGCTTGGTAGAGTACATTCAGAACCTCACTAAAACCAACTTTATCCTACAAGACAAAGTAAATGCAATAGAAAAACTGGAAACCTAATTCAGGAACTGTCAATTACAAATATGACTGTTGACCCCCAGAGGGTTCCATTAAATGAGCAGAAAAACTACTAATGTTTTTATCCTCCCTGTACACTCTCCAATATCTCTGCACAAATCCTTTAATCCTGAGCAACAATACACCACCAAACCACATACTTACAATACTTAATTTATGCCTACGGGCTTCTCAAGCAATGAGACTTCAGTGAAGGTTCCTCAGAGGGCCAGACACTGTACCCTCCTGATGGTCTACAGAGCAAACAAGGATGTGTGAGGCTATAGGCAAGCTGCACGCCCAAAAATCTCACTTTTTAAAAAAGTTATTAACATGACAGTGAGCACTACCAAACCTTTTAAGAGCAGTGGCCTCTAATCAGACCACCAGGCAGGATTCCATGGCTATGCTTTTAATGCCATGTTACGTCGACAAGGGTCTTAAACCTCTGGGTAGTACCCATCAAGTGAAAAGCAGATCCTGGCATCTTGATGATGAGAATATAACATAAACCATTTAGACAGATTTGCTGGACTAAAATGCTTCAATACCGATATAAAGTTCAGAACCTGTGGGGACTGCAGCATCTTGTAGGCCATGGCCATGTTCATTTATTTATTTATTTATTAAGGAGTTTTATATAGAGCTGACCAGACCCGAGGGTATCGGCGTGCTTTACAACAGTAATAATGCAGGAATCCCAAAATAAGTCATAGGTATACAAGTTGGTTCGGAAGTTTCAGGGTGTGGTGTAACATTGAGGCAAGGAAGTCCTGATAATCTTTCAGAATGCACGTTGTCTTGGGTGGAACCATTCTCAGGGAGGTGGGAGCACGGGGAGGGGTGTTTGGGCGTTTGGAAGAGGTAGAATTTGGTGACAAAGTGTCATGGTGCTGCGGAATGCAGGCATGTACCCTTCAGCGATGGTTAACAGTTCGGGAAGGCACGGTTGAGGAAGAGGTCTTTTAGGAGTTTTTTTTAATTTTACAAAGGACGAGATAGTCCTAATGTGGGCTGAGATTGAGTTCCGGATTTTGGGTGCGTTTCCAGCGAAGGATCATGCAGAGGTTTTTTGTTTGCGTGTTTTCATAGGGATGAGCAGTAGGGAGTTGGAGCTTCTGAGGTTCCTGGTCTGGCCGGCCTTTTTGAGTTTGGAGACCAGGTATTCAGGTTTCCCTGTGTGGAGGGCTTTGTGCGTGAGGCAGGCAGTTCTGAAGCTGGCATGCATCTCTGAGAGCCATTTTAGTTCTTTGAGTGCGGGTGCAATGTGCTCGAATTTCCTGACTCCGGTGACCATTCTGGCTGCTGAATTTAGAGTTGTTTTGAGGAGGGTTAGGTGGTATTTTGCTGTACCAGTGAAAATAGCATTTCCATAGTAGAGTCTAGATATCACTAGGGATTGGGTGTCTTGTTTGAGGTCTTTGGGTAGGATGAAGGGTTTTATTTTGTTAAGAAGCTTCAGGTTGAGTAAGGCACTCTTCGCAGAGTTCTTGATGTGTTTGACCATGTCAAATTTGGGGTCTAGGGTGATTCCTAATGATTTTATGGAGTTGGCCAGGGTGAGGTTACCGTTGAGAGCATTGATTGCTTTTAGCCATTCCATGATTTGGGGGTTTTCTTCTTTGTTGGAGATGAGGAGGATTTCAGTTTGGCTTGGTTGAGTTTAAGGTGGTTTATGGATAGACAATGTTGGACTTCTTTGAGAGTGTTATTTAGTCTCTGAATATCTTCAAAGGAGGAGGTTTCCAGATAGATCAGGGTGTTATCTGCATAGAGGTGAAAGGTGATGTTGGCTTTTTTGAGTAGGGAGGTGAGGGGTTCCATATAAATGTTGAACAGTAGAGGGGAGAGCACTGATCCGGGGGGGACGCCTCTGTTGAAGGGGTGTGAATTAAACGTGAAGGTTTTGATTTTTATCCTTTGGTAACGATTTTGTATGAAGGAGGAGAACCATTGTATGACCACCTCATCTGCACCTACTCAGTCTTGAAGAGCCTTAATGAGTAGATTGTGATCCATCGTTTCAAAGGCTGCCGATAAGTCCAGGAGGATGAGTAGGCAGCATTTGTCAGTATCTAAAAACTTGTGAATGTCATCCACGATGTTAATGATCACGTTCTCAGTGCTACAGCCTTTTCTGAATCCCGATTGGTGGGGATACAGAAGGTTGATGATGTCCATGTGCTGAGTCAGTAGTAGAAGAACACACTTTTCAAGGATTTTGGAAAAGAGGGGGAGATTGGAAACGGGTCTGAAGTTGTTTAGATCGTTGGTGTCGAGGCCTGTTTTTTTCGGGAGTGATATGATTTGGCCGACTTTGAGGCAGTCAGGTATGACGCTGGTTCTCAAGGAGCTGTTTATGATCTTGCACCAGAATTGAGCTATGGAAAATTTCTGCTTTTTTCTCAATTTGGGTGGGTATAGGATCTAGTGCGTGAGATGCAGGTTTGGAGGTGGTGATTAGTTTGAGAATCTCGGTTTCGGGTATGGGGGTTGAAGGATTTCCAGGCTTGCGTGTGTTGGATTCGGTTTCTGGGGGTGGGTTTGTGCATGAGGAGTTGGGGTAGATGTCTAGTGAGAGCTCAATATTGGTGATTTTGTCTTTGAAGAAGTTGGCGAAGTTGTCGCACAGGTCTTTGGAGGCCTGACCTGGGGTAGCAAAGGGCTTGGATGTTTGTTGTCTGAGAAGTTGAATAGTTCTTTGAGTCTGTTTTTCGCGTTGTGCAGGGCGGTGCAGAAGAAGGTGTTTTTGTTGTTGTTAATGTGTTTTTTGTATTTCCTTCTGGTTGATTTGAGCTGCTCGTGGAGGCTTGTAGAGGGGTTGTTCCTCCATAGTCGTTCTGCGGCTCTTACTTGTCTCCTTTCAGAGTTGATGTTTGAGTTGAACCAGGATTTGGATGGAATGTTCCTGTTTTTTTTTTAGTTTCAGGGGGGCTAATTGATCTAGGATGGAAGTCATAGTAGAGTTATAGTGAGTGGTAAGTTCCGTTGTGGAGAGATCATCAGTGGAGGTAGGCAGGAGTGAGCATACCCTTTCTTCAAAGTCGGCCATGGAGATCTGTGTAAAATTTCTCGTCCATTTGGGGGGGGGGGTGGGGGGCTTGGGTGGGCGGTTGATATGTGATTGGTTGAGTTATGTGAAATAGGATAAGGTGGTGGTCAGACCAGTCAATGGGTAGGAGATGGTTGATTATGATAGTGTCACGTTGGGAGATGATGGCATTCATGGATCACTCCTTTGTTATGGGTAACTTCTGAAGAGTGCTTGGTAAGGTTGCTGCTGTGTAGCAGTTCATTTAGGTTCTGGATTACCGAGTTGTCTTTTTTTGTTCCAGTGTAGGTTCAGATCTCCCAGAATTAGGTTGTTGGTGTCTCGGAGTGAGCAATGAGCAATCAGGTCGGACAGATATTCGGTGAATGCAGTGATGTTTTCTGGGGGATGGTATAAGAGATGGCATTGGAATGTCTTGTTGTCGCTTGTGTTGATGTTGACGGAAAGGCATTCACAGGTGTTCTAGTTAAAGGTGTCAATTTCTGTGGGGTTGTTGACGGTGGGGGTGCTGCGGGGATTTTGGTGTGGTTTACAGAGCGAGGCGAGGTTGGTTAGGATTACAATAGTTAGCTGGCTTTCAAGCAGAGTGAGTCAGCTTTCGTAAGCACTTATAAAACCATCAGTAAACACTTAGACTATGTCCTTCAGCACCCAAGCGGTTTCTAACACCAGACAGGACTCCCTAAAAAGTATAATTTGAGGGGGGGGGGGGGACTGCCTGGTTGTGAGCTGCTTCCTAATGAAGAAAATTGGCCAGAAGGTGGTATTGAGAGGAGAGACGGGGAAGATTTCACCAGATGAAGGAGACCAATACTAAAAGTGCTAGGCCACCCCCTGTCTCTTGCAATACGTTTTTTTAATGATGGTGTCTTCCTTTCTATGAACTAAAACCTTAAACATAATACAGGTTGAAATTGGAAGCCAATGCAGCTCAAAGAGAATAAAGTCAATGAAGAAAATTTGTGAGCACCCATTAGAAGGCAATAGATCTCCGTACCATCTGAGATAAGTGTTGTCATAGTAGATCAGTGAACCTTTACAAAGGTGTAATTGGAGGAGGACAATCACAGCAGTGCACACTCCCATCTACAATTAAGACCACCCCTCTTCAGGCAAGAACAAGATGTTTCTGTAAGTTGCGCTGAGGATCCTGGTATATGCTCCAAAAGTATTTGTGCTTCGGCAGAGTAGGCAGGAGACATTGTCCTCTTTTCATGTCAGCATCCTTGACTCTTCGAGCAGTATACGGATTCCTGACACACTGAAGCATGACTTGCAGGCAAAGAAGAGGGTGTTCCGTTTCTGAGGGACAGCCTTTAACTAGGTGCCTTAAACTATGTGGACCCTGCAACCAGCACTCCCACAATTGTTTTTCATTTAAACTTGTTTTAATGTGTTTCTTTTTCATTGAATACGGTATCCTGGTTTCGACAACATTATTACCTTCAGCTGGTTCTGATCTTACCAAACATCTTCCACAAGGCGGCAATAGACAAATCAGCATCTACTCTCACCCTTTACTCCTTGTTGCACTACAGAGCTCTGTACTGGCTTCTACACTCTTTAACAGTTACTTGGAACCTTTGGTGAATTCCTACAAAAACAAGGGGGCCCATTAGGATGTCGGGCGGATTGCCCCCGCCAGGCTGGCGGTGGCTTCCGCCAGCCTGGCGGGGGCAATCCGCCCCACATCCGCATTGGTATTCCCCCCCCGCCATATTAGTACGACGGGGGACCTCGGCGGATGAAAAGACCGCCCGCCGCTTTTCTGTCCCGGTCGCCTTGCGGCCGGGGCGGAAAAGGATTAATATGGTGGCGGTGTCTGATAGACTGCAACAGATGCCTTTCCGTGGCGGCGATGCTGCCACGGAAAGGCATGCCGTCTTCACTTTGGGGGCCCCCTGCGGGCCCTCAAAGTGAAGGAGGGCTGGGGGTGCACACAGGGGTACCTGTGGTACCCCCCTGCATTTGTATACACAATGCGGCAGGCACCGCGTGGTGCCTGCCGCTTTGTGTATGCAAATGCATACATGCATTTATAGCATTGTGGCGGGCGGTGCAGAGAGCACCGCCCGCCACAATGTTATAAATGCAGGATGTGCCCGCCACAGTGGCGGGCGCATCCTAAAACCCCCCACGGGACCCCCGCCCTTATGGCGGGTGGTCCCGATTTCCGACAGGATGGCGGGCGGACTTTGTCCGCCCGTCATCCTAATGGGTCCCAAGGTGTTTACCTGCACCAGCAAGCAGATAACTCCCAGACTAGTCCACGAAGGCCCTTCCCTCAAAGGAGCCTGAACATTATCCCACCAGTACCTAAGCACATGGTATTCTGGATGGCACAGTGTCCAACTGGAACCCTACTTTCCTGCTAGTGTCCCATGCAGTAGTTGCCGAGTGATCAGGTCTTACACCCCAGAACCCCAATACTATTTGTCGCCTGGGTCCAACATTGCATGGTGTCGTGGGTGAGCAGGGACCTCCCAGGTCCCCTCTTAACTCAGGAAGTCCTTTGAGACTAGGGCCCCCTAACCACTATTTCAAGGAAGTCTCACTAGTGGGATTCCTGGATGAGGAGCAAGATTTCGCCCCTGAAACACCCTTTCTCCCACAGATGCCTCTGCACAAGGAGTCAGGATGAGCAGAGAGACTCAGATGACCTTCACTCACAAATTCTTTAGGTGACCCAGCGCAAGGCGCACTGTGTGAGTAGGGGTCCTCCCACAAGCTACTCGAAGGGTGCCCCAGTGCCATCCTATCCCCTACTCGAAGGGTGCCCCAGTGCAGGTGGTCCAGTGTGAGCAGGGAACCCTCTAAGATCCCCACCCTCTCTGCCCCAGTGCACACAGGGGTGCAGTAGGGTGTCTTGTCTTGAATGATGTGTTAGCCAATAGCCCCTACCCCGGGAAGAATCTGATTCCAGAGTGCAGCGGGGTGCCTTGTGACAGTGGGAAAATACTCACGCCTCCCGGCTGGTCCTAGGGACTAAAACCCCATACATCGTTCTACTTCCTGGAATGTGACGGCCTGGGAAAAAATAGAGCCAGAAAAATACCCAAACATGCCAGACCGCTGTGGAGTAAGAACAGGGCAGATATTTATATATTGTGATTACATCATGTGGAACATGAGCCCAGGCAGAGCTCCAGCTGCCCGAGAACACCGGTTCGCATGCACAAACTCGTGACGGAGATGCTTCTCAAACTAGGTCGAATGGAGCTTTGGCAGAGGTGCAGGCCCAGGCGACCAATAGGACCGCTTTTTCATTCAGCACACCATGAGAGTGTAAGTTTTCTAGTTTTCCCTCATGTGATGATTTCCCACTCTCAAATACCCGCTCATGTAAAAGCCTAGCAGCATGGATATTTTTGTTGGGCTATGGCTGAAGAGCAGGCTTTAAGGGTTGTTTTTGTTTTATCTCCATAATCCCCCAAATTGCATGAAGGGACACGCTTTGGCACACAAAGGCTGGTCAACTACACTCACTCAGCTGGTGTCTGATGCGGAAGATGTCATTAGCAATCCACCTTTCCCCTAGGCCCATACATCTGCTCCCTGGACCACGGCAGAGGACAGATGGCTGATTCTTTGTAAAGTATATTAGGATTTGGTAATCATTTCCCTTTATGTTATGACACTTCCTTATTATTTTTTAATTCTGTTCAGTTTCCTGAGTAAGTGGAATGTATTTGAAAAATAAACCATTCAATTTATAAAGATTGAAAACATTGAATTCAATTTACAGTTTTGAGGGATCAATGGATATGTTTGCATTTCCACCAATATCTTGAAATACTGTTTTCTTTTACTTTTCTTAAACAATATTTTACAGACAAAATTAGCTACGCTAACAGCTCAGCAGCACTCGCATTATAAAGGCAAGACCTATTGGCTTTCGTAATCCTTGTTTCTGAGACAGGCTCAGAAGGGACTTATCTTTGATTCTTTTTTCTGCGAAGGAACAGCAGACTTCACAACATTAACCCTCGTAGGAGCTGCAAATGTGAACTGCTTTTGTGCTTTGTAGCTTGATAAACTAACACCAGTGGGAAACAAAACAAACATGAATTTCAATTCTTCAAAAAGCATTAACAGCAGGTTTGACTGTTAAAAAATACCCCCGTCACATTTTGTTTATTCTCTAAAATGTAGTACCAAACTCCACAGGTCTCTTTATAAATAGTGTGTCACTTACAGCCGTTTTGTGCACAATTGCACATTTACATGTGGGAAATGTGCATATGATTTATAAAAAGTACAATGTCCTTTTTAAATATGTGTTATAAAGTTACTTTGTTGTCATAACATCAGCCCATTCCATTTTAAGTGAGAAATGTTATATGGGTGTGATATCACTTCTTGTGACGTCATTTCCTGCTGTGCACAGCTGCCACAGCACCTGCTAATTACTCCTGTCGCCACTATTTTTCATAGGTCTTATGCACTACACTTCGTAGAACACCCAACTACACTCAAGAAAGGAAAAGGGGGCCGCACGTATGGTGGGGCACCGGCTTCCCCTTCCCCCGTATCCTTGGTGATGGGGGCGTGCCCCCCTTTTTGCCGCATCTTGATGACGCAGCGGGGGCGCCCCACCACCGATTGGTGCCGGCTCACCGTTGAACCGGAAGCAATAAGTTTGCTTCTGGGTCAAGGGGAGGAGGCAGGCCAGCGAGAACTGGTCGGCCCCCATTCCTACTTCCGGATAAAAGGCTGGGAGAGTGCAGGAGGCGCCCTCTTGCCCCCAAGCTCTCCAGGCCCGCTCCGTGCCCCCAGCTACGGGCCGAATAATTTTCCCACCCACCAGCCCTTGAAGCAGAATTTCAATTTGTACATAGGTCAGTCATACCGTTAATGGTACAATGTCATTGTAAATATTGTTTGGTGTGCATTGTTTCCTTAGGCCTTTTTCCCCTTTTGCAGGCGGTAGTATTGGAATCTGAACAATTTTGTGTGCATTAAAGTGCGTGCACTTGTTTTCTCCTTCGGCCTTTTTCCCTTTCACAGGTGCCATATTTTGTCGTATTTATTGTAATCCTTCGTCAGGCTGTAAGGTCATGATCGGTGAGCTGCAATTTAAGGTCCTTAGGGGGCGTCACCATTCTCGAATGGGGTCGCCCAGGGGGAGGGGCCAATGCTCTCTCCTAGAACTTCAGGGGCAGGATATCCGCTTGGTCGGAAGGGTGCGGTGGAGGGAGTCATGCTTTCTTTGGGCCGTTACCCACCCCGCACGTACACTATGACGTCATCAAACGGCGCAGAATGAAAGGGCCCTCCTTTTGGTCTAATGGAGTTCACGGAGCGTACGGGGTAACCAGGAGAGGGACGTACTCTCCCGGTAACCGGGCCCTGTCATGCATGCGCACGTATACGCGAGGGCGTAGCTGGATAATAAGGATCGGACACCGGTTAGCGACCTTGCCGTAGGCCCATAAATGCTAGGATGCAAAATTCATAGGTAGGATGTTAGATTCGGTTAGGAAACACGCTGTATTAGACATTTGTTAAGGTTAGCCCTTTCATATCTGTCTACATTGCTGTAAATCTAATGTCAGAATTTTGTATATTCATGATTGTGTAAATAATGTTTTATTTCAGCAATTTTAATTTGTTTTCATGTTTTAATAAATACGCCCGGGGGGTCGTGAGATCCCCTGCCTTCCAAAGAAAACTCCTTGCATGGCTAATTACTTTAAGGGTTGATGTGGTGGTGCACAGAACAGGGAGGGGGTAGTCAGTAGTCCCAGACCATAGCACCTCCTTACACAAAAAGGTTGTAAGGCTGCAGGGTACGAGGCACAGATAAAATTGAAGAACTGAAATGCATGAACAATTCCGAACCATTGGTGATTATACGGGGTGCATTCCATTCCATAGTGTTCTCCATCTCTTCTGTGTCATACAGGCAGGAACCAACCATGTGCAAACCAGGTCTTGCCTGCCTTAAATGGGAGACACCACCTCAAATTAGTAGGTCAATTCTGGACCTTCTGAATAGTAAGGCCACTGGCTATACAGGCAGTGAAATAGCATCCCACAGAATGGAAAGGATTCTGCACAGAGAAGCGACAAGTGTGTGAAATGTGAGTGCACTGAGAGGAAAGGGTTCTGTACACAGAGCGGTTACTGGATGTGAAATGAGATCCGAGAGAGGGAAGGTTTCTGCAGAGGATGGCTACAGGCTTTGAAACGTGAGCACAAAGAGAGGAAAGCGTTCTGCACAGAAAAGTCTGGACCCATAGAAAAGAAAATGTTTTGTGCACAGAGGGTCTCCAGGCTGAGCTGCGGCAGGGAAGGGCTCTTTGCATTGCACTTGCAGGCCGTGGATGAGAGCCCATACAGGGCAGGGTTTTCACACCAAGGGGTTGCAGGCTGTGACATCGTTGCCCACAGAGAGCAAAGGGTCCTTCACAGAGTAGGGTTGCGGGTGTGGAACAGGAGACCCCCAGCAGCGGCATTTAGCAGGTTCTCTTTAACAAACAGGTCTGACCTGTTTACTTTCTGGAGGGCTTTGGAGAAAGATATGTGCCTCACATACTGCTGAGCAAGCATCCTCAGGTTGCAATGTTTCGACATTTATATATGTAACTAAACAGTCACACACTGTCCACTCCTCGAGAAGGGTCCATCACTCGTGAGTTATATCTAACTGACCGAGAACCTAGCCTATGGGCACAAAAGAAGTACAGCGGTCAGCTTTGTCCTAAGGGTGACTTTCCGCGAACTCTGGTACCTATGCAAACTGGACTCTGTAGTTTAGTTTCTCAATATTAGTAGGAGGGGGCTTACAAATCCTCGGGCATATTCAAGGATTTATCGCCGAATTATCGGCACTTAATCGCAGCCAAAGTGGCGATAAATGTATCGGCCCATTCACAAGCTGGTGATAACAGCCCATAACACCAGTTTACCTGCAATAGCAGCCGCAAAAAACATTGCTGCAGATGACCCTAGCAACTCGCTAATGAGATGCAGAGTAGGCATTCCAGTGCAAAAAGCTGTGACAACACCTCTCTGCAACATTCTCTACGACCAGCCAGATCAGCGATAGGAACCTAAAACAGGTGATAAGGCGCATTAGCAGCAGGAAATTAACACCTGCTCTGACCTGGTGTAAAGTCGGTCAACAGCCTGCACCAGAAAAGGGAGCCCAGCCCAGAACCATACCTGAAGATCAACAGATGCCATGGAGCCACTAATCATGCAGCTCGGAGTCCTAATAGGGCGCCAACGCCCACCACCACCACCCCCAGCCCCCCCTCTCCCCCCCCCCCCCCCGGACCACCACAGAGGCAGCCCAAAGACAACAACCTTCAGAAAATGCACCAACCTCACAGACCCAACACCAGAGAATGTTATTGCCCACTACAGGCTCAAAAGGACAACCATCCTCCGCGTCCTGAACATCATGCCCACAGGCTGACGGCGGACAACCAACATCCCACCTCAGACAAAGCTGCTAGCTGTGCTGCATCTGTTGGCCTCTGTTACCTTCCAACCAACAACCGCCAGAGTTGGAGGAGTCTCGCAGCTAGCCCAATCCAAGTTCCTCACAGCGGTTTTGCTTGGTACCCCACTACTGCGCAGGAACAGCTGGAGACCAAGCAAGGAGTCTACGCCATAGCTGGCTTCAAACGTGTTAGGGGACAATTGACTGCACACATGTCCTACTTGTGCAACCTGGCAACCCTGTACACAATAACAGCAACAGAAAGCATACGCATTCCATCAATGTGCAGGCAATAGTGGACCACCGGTGAATCTACAGCAACGTTGTCGCCAACTACCCAGGAAATGTGAATGGTTAGTACATCTACCAACAGTCCATCATCAACCAGCGCTGCCAGGATGGCACCTACGGAAATGCACTGCTCGTTGGTAAGTACCAAATGAACACACCACACACCTCAACTCCACAATCATGCAACTCACAACGCTGAGAATGCACACGTTACAAACTCACATACAAAATGGCAAACAACATGCCCACCCACCAGACACGACAGCACAACTTACAGTGGGAACCTGGGCCAGCCATGTACATTAGCCATCAACGGCATGGCACCTCAGCCACACGATAGCAGATTGTGGGGAGAGGTGGAGACCAGGCATATGTGAAGGAGGCAAGTGACCCATGAATGATACTGTACACAATGCCAAGTGTGGCGTGGATGTGACGGCCAGACTGCAGTATGCAGACCACACACATATCCATGTCGACATACACCGCTGGTGTATGGAGTGTGGTGTGTAGTGGACGCAACCATGCCACCACTGGTAGTGGGTAAGACCTTGGCCATGTAGCTTTGTCGTCACCCACTCAAATATGTAAGAGCAGTGGACTGGGCCGTCGTACAGAGGTCCAGCGTGGGTGTGTGAATGATATTTCCGGGGCTCTGGGCTTGGTTCATTACAGGAAATGTGTAAATGCATGTGTCTCTGTCGCAGTGTGGGTCTCCTTTGTGGGGTGTAGGTGGTCCCTGAAAGGACTTAGACACCCACGTATGTGATCTAGTTCGGCTTCCATGAGCTCTGACCCCACCCGCACCTGTTCAGCCACCTCCGTTTGGCATTCTAACACCTGGCATTGGAATGCGGTGTGTGCCTCGGTGAAGTGTTGGGAGCCAGCCATGGTGGCGGGTGCTTCCTGCTGTGTGGTCTATGCAGGGGCTGGGGTCTCCTCTATGTAGCTTGGCTGCCCTGCTCCTGGGGGTGGGTTGCCTAAGATGTCCATGAGCTGTTGTAGGGCGTCGGTGTCGAAGGGGTGGTGGTCCTCTCCAGCATCACTGATAAGTTGTCTGGTCTGCTCTGCTGGAGGTGTTGTTTGTCCCTCTGCAATGTGAAGGGGAGATGCATGTTGACATTGTGTTGACATGTATGCTGGCGCATTGTTCTAGTTTACATGCAGACTGTATGACAATTTACATTGTGACTGTTTGGGAGGTGCTGACTATTTGATGCGTGACAGTGGACATTTGGACTACATGACGGATGTGAGGTTGTACACGTGCATTTCAATCTCACAGTTTCCTGCTACGTAAGACGTGATTGGCCTGTTTCTGCGCGGACCCAGTTGTGTCCTCTGTTCTGCAGTGTCGGTGTTGCACTTTGTACCACATTGTCGTCGGATGTGCTGTGATTGCTATGTGTGTGTGCTTCAGTGTGCCACGGGGGATCAGGGACATAATCCTGGGTCATTGTGGGTGTGCAGTGTGATACACATCGTTATGCATGTGTGCCATTGTGCGCATCTCCCCCGTCCCCCCAGTCCCTGGTCGTTATTTACCCTTTTGATGTTGTGTCAGGTCCTATCAAGCTGTGTCCGTACTCCCAATTCCTTGCACCATCTCCACACTGATGACTGTGGCCTCCATTTCCTCCCCTCATGTGGCGCAGTACTCCCACCTCCTGTCGCCATTGCTGCCTTCCTGTTGGCAGTGGGTTTGTGCTTGGTTTGACTTTTCACATCATGCCAGCGCCTCTTGGCCCCCTCGACACTCCGACTGCATTCACGTTTGTCAAATTGGCGTTCAGTTGATGGTAGTATTCTTTCACCTCCATGACGCTGATCTGGTTTTCCTGCGGACTGCACCCAGTCTTCCTCTTCCTCTTGCCCTTCCCCGACCCGAGGTTCCTTGCTGGTGGTCGGTGGAGCTTGTGGGGTTCGCGTTGGCCTCAACACTCGGTCCGGGTGCATCCATGGTGCTATGCAGTTTGTTTTTGTTCCCCTTTGTTTTTGTTCTGCTTTTATGGTGATTTTTCCCACCTGACGTGTTTGAATTGCAGGCCTGTCGCTGGTTTTTGTATCGCGATTGGCCTCATCACAACTTTTTTTCTAGTTTGTGTTTCGCATTTTTTCAGCAACGCAATGACTTTACCGCGGCCATTTGACGAAAAATCGTAAGCCTATCACATGGTACCGCTGCGTTGAGATTACAACATTAACACAGCATTATTTTCCCGTTATAGACTGCGATGTGAAGAGTTACGTCAAGCTAATTTTACGGTGATTATCACATGTTTTTGAGAATATCCCCCAAGTGTTATGTTACCTTTACATCTTGCCCTCCCTACTTCTGTGGGTGGAGTCTAGGCACTATGCTCAAAGGGAGGTGGTGCTAAAGGTTAAACAGGAAAGGTGAGTCTAATTCTATCGCACAAATAAGGATAAACAGCCTGTGTTGTTGTATTACAGTCTCCCTGGTCGCCCAGGGAAGACCAATCAGCACCTTTGATGATCAATAAAAGAGACAAATTGGATTTCCTTCAGTGCTACCATATTGTTCTTGGTGTATTTACTTGTGGGTTAGACAAGGAACTCCATATAAATCATTTTAACAGTGAAAAAAAGAAATTAAATTACCTTGCCTGCATTTGCCGTCTTTGCACCACCGCCATTGGAGTCATCTGGGGTGCTCTGCTGGTCTCCCTGGTCTAGGGAGAGGAGACCAGGAACTACCATTCCCAGCAGCCACTGCGGCGCGCATGCCACCAAACATGTGAGGAAGCGCCGGGAGGCGCATAAAGGGACTCTGGGACTCCCGCAGCGCGGGACGTGTGCGGGCGTGCCAGTCATCGCCAGGAAGAGGCAAGGCAAGGCCACCCCCTTAGGTTTGTCATTCGACTCAAAAGAGGAGCTGCTTATTGCTGAACAAGGTACTGTGTTGAGGATAACCCTCTTTTCACCGTGAGAAACCCTCATAAACTAAAGACGCTTAATACTTGCTATTTTGGGGGGGGAACATCACTTACAACGCATTTTTTACAACGCACTACCATTACATCGCAACCATTACAACGCATACCATTACAACGCATTGCGCTGGGGGGCGCTCTAGGATAGGGAATATATTTAATTTACTATCCAACACCTTCCCTGCTATCCACGGGGACTGGAGTTGGAATAGTAAATGAAATAATTCACTATCCAGCGCCTAAAAGCATTATGCGTTGTAATGGACTGCGTGGTAAAAACCGCGTTGTAAAGGCATGCGATGTAAAAGCATGCGTTGTAGTGACACCAATCCTATTTTGGGGACAAGCTTGTGTTTGTGCTATTGCCCTTGGCTTTTGTTTTAGTCGGCTTAGAGGAGACTGTGTTTAAGCAAACATCGACGGTGTACCAATGGGAAAAAGGAAAGCCATGGAAGGAATGGGGGCAAATGGCGCTCCGGGCGGGACGGGCAAGGGGAAAAAGGCGAGGAAAGCCCTTAAGAACGCTGTCAACAATTGTGTGATTGATAGAATTGAGTCTCTAATAACAAAATGCAAAGGGATATTAGAAGCTGAGTTGCCTGCGTCTGTTGGTGTTGCCAACCCCTCACTTGATAAGAGAAGCGGCCCTCTCCACTCAGCCACAATACCTTCAATGTTCCAGAACCCCCCCCCCCATAAACACGCCCCAAGCAGTAGCGAGGTTACCCATTCTAAGGCAAGGCAGCAGGTAGATATTTCCCCTCAGCATTCTAATGCAGCAGCTGATGATGGCGCAGGTCAACTCGAGCCTACTGCCATCATCTGCTCCAATCGTTTTGCAGCATTGGCTGATGCGCCTGATTGCTTTGGGGAAGTAGCACCTCATTGTCGAACACCAAATATTGCAGGGAATTCCACCGAGATAGCTGAAACTTGTGTCTCTTTACCTCTAGACCCTTTGCAGGTTGTTAATTCACTTAGGATGGACATAGGCGCGCTGAAGCTGATGATTGAAGAGTTAGTGGCCACTGTTAAACTAATGGCCCGGGACATACATTGCATAAATTAGCAGTTAGTTTGTCGCCTAACACCTACTAGCAACAGGCACTCACAAATACACATAAAGAGGGAGTTACTACACACAAAGGTCCCCTCTCTCCTCCCTCAGCACCTGCCCGCCAGGCCTATAAGTCCCCACATCACAGACAGATGGGTCTCTCTCAAGCTACTGCACTTAATATTCAGCCAAAACAACCTCCCCTTCAAGTTAGTGCAAGACACATTAGACCCAATAACATATCAGTAATTTCACGCCCGTGCCCCAAAGAATCTTGCCAACCAAGTAATCCATTTATCTTCTCCCATGAACGAACGTGAAAAGTCTTCATGGTCAACGTCCCCAAGCTTTTTTAACTTGGCGGCCACGAAAATGAAGACTTCCTAAAAAAGAAGTCTGGACATTGGATTCCCCATGTCAAGGGTTGTCAATCACTGATACGGGAAGATATAGTCAGGGCACAGAGATGCACGTCCTATACTCAACCTCTGGACTGCATCAAAATTACCCTGGCTACGCCAGATCTGGCTGAAAATCTCTTGGCATTAGAATACCGGACCTGCCATCCGGGTTCTTCGACTATCCAGTTTAGACGCAGCCAAACAATTGCTGTTGCTAGGGCACAGGAGATAGCATATTAGATTTGCACACAGAAGGGGGACCTCACTGGAAGCCATTGATTGACTGGGAACTGATCCGATTTCACAACACAAATTGCAACCTATCTCTATTACTAGTAACTCAAATTCCCCTCCGTGCACACAGCAACCAAATCTTCCTGACCAATTATTTATTAGCCTGAGTTCCAATGATCATACAAGCTACCATGCCAACAAGCTGAGGGGTCAGAGGGCAGCTACATATATGGTTATTTCTAGTCCCTCCCCTGCTTTATTGTCCCAGACCAGAGAAACCCGTTTATGTGAGCCAGTCTTCATCTCGGCCCCTCACTCTAACCTGAAGATAATTTCCTGGAATGTAGCCAACAAATTGTTACTGCCTGATTGGAATAAACTAATAGAAGGTCAAGACATTTGTGTTTTTCAGGAAACCTGGAGTTTAACCCCTCTCTACAAGTAAGGTAATACTTGTTTTTTTGCACCAGCCGTAACCATGGGGAGAGTGCGCCCTTCGGGGGGCCTTATTATTTGGATCAGTATTGCTCTGGGTTGCAGAATCGTGGAACGCCGTTGTGAGAGCCCAGACATAATGAGGCTCACTAATAGTGGAAACAGAGGTGGTGCAATTCTTGAGCTGTTTAATGTATATGTTAGGGAGACAAGAGGGGGAGTGTCCTCATCTATGGTTTCATCCCTGGAGCACAAACTTTCTAGTTGCCCGTCCGGCTCACATCTTGTTGTTGCAGGAGACTTTAACTGTATGTTTGAGCCTCTTAGCCCGGAGGACATGTTGGGGCTAGAGGAAGATGATGCAATGTGGGGCGTCCCACCTCTAAGTGTATCTCCTATCAAAAGATGGTCTTGGGTTTCAATCCAGCTGGATGCACTTACTTTAGAATTTGGGCTGAGGACTGCCAATGGCAGAACAAGGTCTGATGCTGTAGGGGCATGCACATTTAATAGAGTTAGTTGCCCTTCTCGCATCAGCTACATGCTAATAGATGTAAGACTTTGGAGAAGCATGATTGACATGCAAATAGTACCCACAATTGACAGCAATCACAATCCACTTTGTCTGACCAAGAAGGTCCCCTGGGCTTCCTCTTGTCCTGTCTCTGGTGCAAGCACTGCAATGTCGACTAAGGAACTGGTTCCATCTAACTGTAAAAGATATTTTAAATGGCCTAAAGTTGTTGCTAACAAATTAAAAATGACGAGCATCAAGCAAGTATTGATAGAGAATATTCTTAATTTACAGGAGGCATCTAGTGTATCTGACCCCCAGAGAAGGTCTTGGAAATTTATATAAGAATGGTAGAGCAGATGGGGTCCTTTCTCCAGATAGCAATTTGCCGCAACTCCGATAATGTGAGAACAAACAGTGGGCAGAAATGGTTTTCTAATGACTGTAGACAAAAAAGGAAAGCTCTAGCCCTTGCTATTAAAAGTAAAACTTGTCCACGGGTCCAAATTGCTAGGAAGGAGTACAAAGCAGCTCTGCTTTGTGCCAAGCTGAAGTAGGAAGAATCCCACTGGCAGGATCTGGAGGATGCTAGCATAGCAAGGGGTGCCAATTTATTCTGGAACCTTGTTAAGAGGGGAGACAGAAAAAACCCTGATTTAATTCCTAATCACATTTCAAGACAGGATTGGTTTGATCACTTCAGGAAACTCCATTCAGGAGCAGACGAAACCCGCCAAGAAGGGCCGTAAGACCAGTTAAATAACAGCCTCACCCCAAATACTTACGACCTTTTCAAGCTTAATGAAGTAGAAGCGGCCATCAAAAGAATAGTGCCAGCAAAAGCTCCTGGACCAGATGGTCTCTCCAGGAAAGTATTCCTCGGGGGCCCCAGTAACTGGGAAAGATATATTATGCTTTTAATTAATTCTATCTCTAATGGATGTCCCATACGCGAATCGTGGAAAGGTGCTGAGGTGGTGCCAATCTACAAAAAGGGAGCTAGGGAGGACCCTGCCAACTACCGACCTATCAGCTTGATTGATGCTATCCAAAAAGTAGGTGGCAGGGTGCTGCTGCAGAGAATTCAACTATGGGCTGAGGGTTAGAATGTCCTCTCCCATTATCATTTATAAGCGTGGAAGGGTATACTCAAATGTGAGTCCCTTGCTCATTGCACCATCAGGATTCAAGCAAGCCGGGCCGACGACGGCTGAAATGCCAGAAACCGGTCCCCGGAAGCTTGTTTCCTTCCCAGTACAAGAATTGGCTTGGTAGTTTTGTTTGCCCTGTTCCCATCGTGCACTGGGACAGGAACAGACTAATTTGCATGTAGCCAGGTTCTGAGCTGGGATGGTGCAGTGAGCTAAAAAACGTGATGGATCAAGCCCTGATCTTTGGACTGGGTAAGAGTGGTCTGCTTAATTCAGACACTCTGTTCATCACCACTCCCCTTTTCTGAATCATTTTGTCCACCATAAGCGTGGAAGGGTATACTCAGATGTGAGTCCCTTGCTCATTGCACCATCAGGATTCAAGCAAGCCGGGCCGACGACGGCTGAAATGCCAGAAACCGGTCCCCAGAAGCTTGTTTCCTTCCCAGTACAATAATTGGCTTGGTAGTTTGGTTTGCCCTGTTCCCATCATGCACTGGGACAGGAACAGACTAATTTGCATGTAGCCAGGTTCTGACCTGGGATGGTGCAGTGAGCTAAAAAACGGTGATGGATCAAGCCCTGATCTTTGGACTGGGTAAGAGTGGTCTGCTTAATTCAGACACTCTGTTCATCACCACCCCCTTTTCTGAATCATTTTCTCCACCATAAGCGTGGAAGGGTATACTCAGATGTGAGTCCCTTCCTCATTGCACCATCAGGATTCAAGCAAGCCGGGCCGACGACGGCTGAAATGCCAGAAACCGGTCCCCGGAAGCTTGTTTCCTTCCCAGTACAAGAATTGGCTTGGTAGTTTGGTTTGCCCTGTTCCCATCATGCACTGGCCGGGACAGGAACAGACTAATTTGCATGTAGCCAGGTTCTGACCTGGGATGGTGCAGTGAGCTAAAAAACGGTGATGGATCAAGCCCTGATCTTTGGACTGGGTAAGAGTGGTCTGCTTAATTCAGACACTCTGTTCATCACCACCCCCTTTTCTGAATCATCTCTCCCATTATCAGGCGGGATTCAGGGCCAATACCGGGACGATTGACCAGGCATTTAGAATACTTCTCCTTTATTGGAAGGTAGTCGTTATAGTAGAGGCAATCTTTACCTCGCTTTCATTGACCTGAAGACTGCTTTCAACCTATTCCCTCAGGATCGGTTGTGGCAAGCCCTGGGTGAGATTGGCATCCCTCATACTTAGCCTCCTGATCCGTTTGCACGAGGGTAATTATGCACAAGCGAGATGAGGGTCTCAAGTGCAAAAAACTGACAGGATTCCTGTGAACAGGGGAGTACGCGAGGGCTGTGTTATGGCACCCACCCTGTTCTCTTTATATGTGAATGGGGTGGTTAGCTTCCAACAGGAAATTCCAGCTGATGCCCCAGTTCTGGCAGGAGACAGGATACCTACTCTCCTGTTTGCAGACAATACACTGTTGATTTCCATGACCCCGGGTGGGTTACAAAAACTCCTGGATAGGTTTCAGCTCGTCTGTAACTCTAGGGGGCAGATTATTAACACTACCAAGACTAAACTGATGATGTTTGACCCCTACAAACCTTTTAGGGATAACTTCACTCTGGGGAGGAACATGCCTGGAGAGAGTCAACACGTTCAATTACCTTGGGATTAGACTGACCGAAGGAACGCATTGGAAAGCCCACATCAACAAGATGTTTCTGAACCATAAACGTGTGGCCGGAGCAATAGGCAGAGAACATCGCTCTTCTGGGAGCAGACCTGTTGCGCAGGCGCTCACTTATTTATGCTGCAAGGCAGTCAGCTCGGCCCTATATGGTGCCGAACTATGGGGTTTCAAGAATGTAGAAGAGATCTGCAGATCCGAAAACAAGTTTTTATGAGAATTAGTGATGCTTCCTCGAAATGTAACACTCAAACTCTTGATGAGCGATATGGGTAGACTGTCTTTTAGAGATATTTCCAGATTACAAACTTTGCTTTTTTGGGTGGGTCTTCTGCGGCCCGCTGAACTTGCTAAATATGTTGCTGCATTCACAGAGGTAATTAGCCTGGACGGTAACCACAAGGTCAGCTGGATAAACAATGTTAAGAAATGATTATTTGCCCTAGGCCTTAAGGGATTCTGGGAAGGCCAAAACCCACCCAGTAAGGTGGACCTTAAAAGATTATATTGGACCTAGGTTGATAGACAGGAATTCAGTAACCTCAAAGCAGGAAGGCTGACAGAAGATTGTTATCAACGTAAGCAGCACATATTCCTGGAACCATACTTAGACTTTATCCAGAGACCAAGAGATAGGGCGCTTTACATACAGTTTAGGGTTGGCTCCCTTCTGGTTTGCGAATTAACTGCAAAGTGGAGCCCCCCTTATCAGACAATTGCGGGTTGCCCCTGTTGTGGGGCACCAAAAGAGAGTGTGGCACATCTAATGTTTGCATGCCCAGCATATAACCCAGCTAGATCCATATGGCTAAAACCCATCTGCAGACAGCTGGGCACTTCTGACCATTGTGCTGCTTTGCGAATTCTAAGATCAGCCCCAAGATCCCATTTTGCTTGTGGTGTGGCAAAGTATCTCAGTTGTGCTTGGCTTGTCAGGTCCAGATTCTTATGTAGGGAGGTCCGATATCACACTGGTAACTTTTTATTATATTTTTTAATTGTCTTCAAATAGCCCGAATGAGACGAAAAGCACTGTCACTTTATCTAATCATTTTTTTACATACATAGTGATTGAATTTTACTATTTATTGGAAGTATGACTTTATTTCCCATTCTTAATTTGGGATTATCTCGTTATCTTTTAAGACCAATAACGAAACGAATAACTGGTAATATATTATGCCCTGATGCATTTTATAAACCTTGTTATTAATAACACATTTATGATGACTTGTATTTTTATTGTTAAACTGTATGAATGATGATGCTTTTATGATACTTGTTATCGAAATAAAGCTATTTGACTGACTGAAATGAACAGACAACCTATCAAGTTTCTAAACGCACCATAACCCACTGCTTTATTAATATAACTGTATAAACCAGCTTAAAAAAGTATAACATTCATCTTTATTATGATTTAAAGCCGGTGAAGGCTTTTACCATATTTTTTTCTAATGAAATACTTTGGGTACACAAAGTTCCATGTTCCTAATTACCATTTAGGCCCTCAACTGTCAGTTCCAAAGCGGTACCGTTGGGAGGCTACCGCTCCAGGCCATAAATACTGAGTAGCCCGAGTTTGCAGATTCTAATTACCACATTCGCAAACCCATACCCGGAAACACGGGTCCTGGGTGTGGAGAGGCAAGGCCTCAAGGCACCAGCAGAACCCGGCCTTCACATGCCCTCTTCCTGCCAAAACAATGGGGGGATGCAAATGCCCCAACAGTCCAATGGCTGGCTTCCCAGGCCGCAGACATCCTTGGAGATTTGCACCCCCAAACGCCACCAGTAACCCCGCCATAAAAGTAATACTTGTAACTAAGGACTTGGCTCTTAAAGCTTTTTATGTTACACATCTGGAATTCAATCATAACGCATTTTTGTTGGCTACACTCATGTTGTGTCGAAAAGGTTAACCCTTTCCCTATTTTCGGATTTACTGAGAGTTGAACTGTAAAACACGGGAACAGAACTCATAGATATTCGTATCGACTACATCTCTTTGGGGAAATATAACCTCCTTTCTGCAGTGAGGCTTAGTCATACGAGAATTCACTCCCAGTTTAAAGTCACAGACATCACCACAACAAAACCTTTCCGACTCCCATTCTATTCTGCCAGGGTACTCAGACAGAGAAATGCTGAAGTAAGTGCTGTTCACGTTTTGTGAAAATCATCTAGGTCTTAATGTTTAAGCTGCGTTTAAAGAGCACAACCTGGCACTGGAACAGTCCCTGCTACCCTTTGTCTTACACCTCCATCTTCCACTCAGTGTCCTACCTGTCGGCTGTCTTGCACAAATAAGCGACACCCCCGTTTCTGCAGTGTCGGGTTCACCTTCTGTTCAGTTCTTCTAAAGTAATAAAGTCAGCCTTGACCAGTTTGGCCAATGAATATAGGAGTCTGGGGTAGGGTTTTGAGAATTGTCACCGGAGAATCCCCTCCAGGTGTGGGTGGCCCTGTTCTGGACACCTGAAGGATAGCAGGAGCCGGAGCCGCCGTCGCCTCCTGCTCCCTCCCCAGCCACCTTCCAACTGACGAATCAGCCTCGCGGGCGCTTTATGATTGAACATGCAATTGTGACGTCATAACGTATGCCTGTGACGGAGCTGTCACGCGCACACTGCAGCTGCAAATACACGGCTAACATAGCCTTTGCTTCCAAGTGGGCAGGTGTCAGGTTACACCTTCCGCTGGTCCTTTCCCGCAGCATATCTGATCCTGATTCTTGCAATAAGGCTCTGAACATCGTTTGAGAAATTTCCAACAAGCAAAAAAATCACTCAGTTTAAAAGTTGGTGTCACAGGTGATATGACGTGATTTGGCACTAATGCTATTGCACATGATTCGGAACAATACGTGGTCAGACACAGAAACTTCAAAGAACTTACTCCCCTTTCCGTCTACAAAACTTTGCATGACAGGTCAACAGTTCATAGGTGCTGTTGAAGCACCATTTCAACCTGATGCACCTCCGTCCCTCCTTTCACCTCTCTCCTCGCCTTTTCCTTTAGCCAAGTCCTTTTGATTTTACAAAACGTATATGTATAATATACTAATAATAAATTGGAGTCTTTAATTCCTATATAAATGCCAGTCACTAATTTCTGTATAATAGGCTACTTGTGACGCACCAAGTGCTGATTATAAAGAAAGACACCAGAACTCAACTATTATAAGTTATGACAGTCGAGATCTGAGCTATGCAAGAAAGAGGGGACTGGGGCTTGGGACAGGTCCAGCACGTGCCCCTTGGTCAGACTAATAGAAACAAAAGTATGCAGTTCCTAAAAAGGGGGGGGGGGGGGTGGAGTGGGTCCAGGGATCAACAGAAGAGAAGCGGGGATTCTCTCATTTAGGAGAAAGGGTCCTCACCCACCCCAGGAGGTGTCATGCTTCATCATAGGGCCGCGTCTTGTTGGGCCAGCGCTGTAATGTCAAACGGGCCCCGCAGCGGGGCTCATTGCTGGAGGTCTTTTCTTTTTGCTGATGGGACTAAAATGGGTTGGGGGGGTGTTGAGAGGTAGTATGAGTAGTGCGGTAAGTGTGTGCAAAAAAAGAAACAATAAAAATAACTAGTGGGGTCCTAAAGGATTAATTAATGACTGGGTCCCTGCCGTGGTGTTTCATGCCAGTGGGCTTCAGCATTCTCCTTCCTGAGTTGCCCCAACAGATTCCCCACTGTGATCACATTGAACATACTCGAGCTGCACCAAGCCAATGCACATTTCATTTTGAAGATGGAATTGTACAGAAATAACCACCCTCTCCAAAAAAACATTTGCTGAACATCTGCTGCTCTGGACTCTAAACTACATGTGGACCTATCGAAACTCAGATCACACAATGGACTAGAAATGGACTAGAAGCTACTAAGCATCCAAGTGGTCCTGCTACAGAACTAAAACACATGTGTAGCAAAAACGCCAAAGCTAAACCACAAGCGTCAATGCTAAACCCCACGCTGATAAGGAATAATACAAAAAGAAAAATTGATGGACAGAATGCAGAACAATGTCATACATTCACCCCAGTACAGAGATCTGGGCCCAAATCCATTGTTTTTTTGTTCACCATGTCATTCCCTTGCTCACTGTGCCTCTGAATTCAAGCTAGCCTGGCTGAAGAAGGGTGACATACCCTGAAACCGGTCCCAGGATGCTTGTTTCCGGTCCGGGGAGGACCTGGCCTGGCAGTCCAATCTGGACTGTTCTCATGAGGCAAAGGGTCAAGGCTGATTTGCATATGACTGGGCCCAAACTGGGGTGGGGTAGTGGGCAAAATAATGATGGATTTAACCCAGATCTTTTGACTTGGGGAGAATGTTTGCATTGTCAGCATTCCGTCCATCATTTGTTTGTGATAGGGAATAATAAGCAAAAGACTCGCAACAAAGGACTCAAGTTTTTCTGAGTCTTGTACCTGAGCTTCTGGTCCTCCAAACCAATCGATACATATTACAAACTGAAAACCACCAAAAGATTATAGAATTCCAAGTATTTACGTGGCAAAAGTACTGGAGCAATGTGAAACACAGAGATTTAATCAACCTGGTAATTAGAACTTGGTAACAAGGGTATCTAACAAAGAAAAAAGGCATTGTGCAGCATGCCCACAGGAATGCTAAACTTTCACCAACTTTGTCCAGATGGGCACCCCTCTACAACTTCTTCATTCTACCGCCACCCTACTTCCAGTCCACCTTTCAGTAACCCAGCTCCTTCTAAACCTGCTAAACCATATTACCCCATCCTCCCATCACACTTGCCCTGCCTTCCCTCTTCTTCCTCATTTCTTATCCATCCTCCTTCCCCTTCTCAGCTAGCACCATCTGCTATCCATTGCCTCTCTTACACCATACGGCTTCCTGCTCTTTTCCCCACCATAGCCCAAAACCTATGGTCCAATGCACCTACTGTAAACTATGCTCCCCTCAAAACAAAACACCTTGTGACAATAATACTCTACATCCTTGAACACAAACCAAAAACAACCTGACTTACTAATACCTTCTTTGGCGCATCACTTCCTACCGCACCATTACGCCCTGACACACTGGTATGCTGTTCTGCTCATCCTCATCTCTCCACAGACTCTCCTCATTTCTAAACTATCATCTTCTCGACTTATCACATTAATATGCTTCAACAAGTCTGAAAAACCTCACTAGTGACATCCCCCCATGTGTTTTGAATCAAGCTCCCTGCTGGTAAGTCAGAGACCAGGCTCAATGACATGCTCTCTCGGTCTCCTAACGTCACCCTTTTTCCCAATCCTATCCTACGTTTCACACCTTCCCTTCCACCATTTCCCGTACAACTCTCTATACTGTCAATCACCTCCAAACTTTAACCCCCCTATAGCCTCTCCCTAGTTATCTCCGTTGACAGACTGCTGAGTCACAAACCTCCACATCCATTCCAATCAAACTGCTACTCGATCCCTCAAATGACTTGTAGGACTGACTATTACTTCTTACGCACACCCTGTACTGTCACATTGGCTATAACAACAGCAACAAAATTGTGTACAAAGGCAATAACCGAACAATTACCGGACCATTTCTCGGAACAAACAAAATCTTTTATTGCAAAACAAATCACAAGTATATCGACTTCCATACCTTCCAGAGCAAATTCTAAAACAGCAAGATGATCACTGGTCACCACATCGTAGCCAATAAAAACCTTATAATTCTATCAGCCACCTGGACAAGAGGGATCAATATTATTAGCTCTGCTGTCATATCAACCAAATGACTAATCACAGCCATCTCTACAGCAACTTACTAACCACTGTCATTATACCCAATATTAACCACTATCGACCAGTGGAATTACATGAGGAGTTACTGGAGGAACTTCATCTTTGACTCCAGAACCATAGTCATGCAAAACTCCTCTCCAGGTTCCGGGCAGACATCCTGCTTCAAGCAACGTAGTCTGTGTTGAAAAATGAACCTCCAATATTCTTCAAGCACCAGACATACCCAACTCAGGTGCACACAGTTTCCAACACTATTACCTTTAGATCTTGAGTACTGGTCAGAAATACTGTGGTTAATCGTACGCTATAACAGGCTTGGGCTACTCAATCAGGTATAGCTTGGTTCCAATGGCACAGTGTGCACGAGTACCATATCTGGGCATACCCGGCACAGGAACTCAGCTATACCCAACTGATAAGCCCTAATAAGGGCAAAACTAATCTCGGGTTGCTTGTGTTTCGGATATGGACGGCCTGGCAAATCAGGTCGGACTGCTCCCGTTGGTGCAGAATCAAAGCTTATTTGCATAACACTAAGTCTACGGAGGTGGCATGGAATGCAAAATAACGAGGGATTGGGATAAAGCCCAAGTATTTACCAGTGGCTGAGATTAAGTCAAGCATTGCTTTTTTGTATACTTCAGTGTGATGCCTGAGGTAGGATGGGTATGCCCAATGTGGAACCTCATGCACACTGTGCCACTGAAACCAATACCAGACTGAGCAGCCCTAATAAGGGTGAAACTGGAACTTGGGTTGCTTGTTTTCAGGTTCAGGGAGGACCTGGCCTGGTAGTTGGGGCTGGACAGTTCATATTGGAGCAGAATTAAGACTGATTTGCATATGGCTGGGTCCAAACTGAGGTAGCATGTTGTACAAAATAACGATGGATTGGGATGCAGCACAATGTAATTACCAGTGGCTGAGATTAATTCTGTCATTCTGCCCATCACTTGTTTTGTATACTTCAGTGTTTTATCTTAAAAGCAGGTAGTGCAGCTTCCAACTAGAAAACCTGCTAAATAGTACTACACCCACAGCACAATCTACAAAGTGTTGCATGGTCTTAATAATGATAAAAGAACCCAATCAACTAGTCCAAGCTTTAAACATAGCAGGATCTCACACAGGCCATTGTCCATTGAGCATATATAAAAGCTTTGTTCAAGAAAGTCCAGTAGCCATACTGGCCAGAGAGATCCTTAACTTTATTCTATCAAATGGAGAGTTCACAAGCAACCTGAAAACATCTCACATTAAACCCAAACGAAACAAGCAGGGATATGATCAGTCAGAGCCAGCAAATTATAAACCAATACCTAACTGACCATTTCTAAGTAAACTAATTGAAAAGGCAGCCTTTTCTCCGATATCCAGCTTCAATGAACAAAATAAACTCATTCGGGCAATCAGGATTTAAACCTGAAAAGGAGTATGAAATCGGCATTAATCTCTGTATGGGATGACCTCAAGAACACTGTAGCTTTAAACAAAGTCAGGGCACAGCTCCTAATTGGCCTGTCATCAGAATTAAACACTGTAGCCTAGCAACTGTTAATACAAAGAGTAATCAAAACCAGAAATCTGGGCACTTCCTCAACTGGATACAATACTTTGTCACTGGTAGAGCCCAAACAAACAGTCAGATTTACATTGTTCTGCTCGCCCCTATTCACCTCTGAGATAGGTGTCCCCAAGGATCAATAAAATCACCCCACTTCTGTTTATGTATACCCATCTCCACTTCCTGAAACTATCAGCTCCTCCAAGCTACAACCAAGGCGATGATGCCTACATCATCTCTGAACTGGAAAGACCTTCTGATTTTAAGCCTACCTGCCTCAGTATACTCCTCTCTGCAACAGACTAGTGTATGCTAAAGAAGCATCTTAAAATCGACAAAAAAAATGGAAATTCTCTCCTGTGGAACCCAATAGAATTACAACCTATATTTGCATGGCCTCTGGAACTGGGAATGACAACAAACACATCAAATGTGGTGAAGAACCTTGATGCAATCATAGTCCCAAACCTCTCACTCCAAACTTCTGTTACTGAAGTTACCAGAGATGCCTTCTTTATAATTAGACAATGGTAGTAGATTGTGCACTTCGTTTTAATATATATATGTTTCAGAAATGTTTTATGATCAAACTGATTTGCGTGCCACTTATGACTGATGTCTGCCTGACATGTGGTATTGAATATGTAAGTGGCCAAGCTCCAAGTGGCAACTTGGACTCATATGTGCACAGCATTATGGGTCAATACAACATATGTGATCCGTTCTCACCCCAATGAATGTTTAATGTGGCAATGCTAAATTCATATGGAATTGAATTTCATTTGAAGTAAGCATAAAGAAAGTTGTATGAAAATAAATACAGTTTTGAACATAATCAATTGGAGTAAGAACAGATCACATATGTTGTATGAACCCATAACGCTGTGCATGTATGTCCAAGTAGCCACTTGGAACTTGGCCACATATTCTTTACAATGAGAACATTGAGGGCCTGATTATGAGAATAGATGCTAATAAAGATACCATGGGGTATGTTACTTATCGAGTGCAATAAATTGTACCTATTATGAGTTACTGGGAAATCCCATGCTGATTTTTATGTTTAAAGCACCAACATCTGCATAATACAGTAAATACATTATACTATTCCCCTGTTAAATTTCGGAATTTTTGACCTCCTAAAATTTAACGAAGGTTGAGATATTTAACACAACAGATAATTCTAGTATAAGTCAATACCTTCCAAATCATAATTCCAACCCATGAGCAAACAGACACTTTCTCACAAGTCAGAAGACACCGACAGACTCACAATCAGGCTCTAATAACTTAAGTTCCATGACTTAGACCCAAGGGTTCTGGACTTAGTACTCAGGCATCAATAGTCCTAGTGTTATCATGTCTTGACCATGCAAAACCAAACACAGCAATTGCCCATGAGGTGTCTAGCTTCAAGCAGCAGAGAAGTAACCGAAGTAACCATTACAGAACAAGCCATGTTGTGTCCTCCAATAAGTCCAACCAGAAATGATGGATAGCAACCAATAGGAATGGGATGGGTGTACTGGTTTGTCTCTTCATTCGCTGAGCTGCTTAAGGACAGACCAAGGCGAGAACGAGAGCATCCATATTGGCTGGAGAAGGGAAGGAGTGAGGTTAAGGGAGTGGACCACTTGGGGCTGACATGGGAAAAACTAACACAAGCCTTAACAAACATTACAGCTTGAGGGCACTGCCTTGTTTTAACAATCCATAAAATAATCACTCTGCCAAGCAGCATACACACTATCCAGAATCTTAAAATGGGACTTGTGAAGCAGCCCATACCCCAAGAACGGGATGGAGGTCGCGGCCTCATCTGACTGGATTCTAACTTCCTCCTTTTCTGCTGCATGTATATGAAAATCCCCAGTGCCCAGAAGAAACTAAAGGACACCAGACAGCAACATATAAACTGGAGGAATCATTGAGCAATGGATGGTGATGGCGCACCGAGCCCTAGACAGAGTCAACCGTGAACAATGGATGGCGACGGAGCAGCGGGCCTCCAGTGCATGAGGCTGAAGGCGCATGCAGCACTCACCTGGGACATCTGCGGCCGCAGGTTGATCTCCTTCAGGTTGACGGCATGGGGCTGCAGGTTGTTGAGTAGTTGGCACAGGAGGACCCCATCGCGCAGGGCTTGTGCCAGGTCGCAGACCTGAGCCGTGTCCCACATCACCCGGTGATTGGGCGGCAGCACCCGGCACTGGATGAGCCAGCGGGCACATTGCCGCCACAGTTCCATGTCCAAGGAAGTTGTTTGCTCAGGTCACTATCAGAGTCACTGGAATACACAAGTAATTACAATGCTTCCGGGGGGGGGGGGTGGAGGGGGGGTAGACCAAGGTTCCTTAAAATGCTCTAGGGGTCCAAGTGCCTCAAAAATCCTCAAGGTCCAAGCCAATGACACTCCTTCATGAGGTGCAGGAGTTCTTGTCGCTGAAACTTCTGGCGATGCAGGGGTCCAGGAGGCTAACACGCCTAAAGAAGGTGGGGCAGGTCACTGAAGGTCCTCCAGGGGGCGCGTTAGTTCCAGGGCAGTTAATGTCCTCAAGATGGTCAGGTCAGGCACTGACAGCCCTCCCGTTAATAGTGGAATGTCCGGGCACAGTTGCTGCCTCTTCTCTCGCCCTCAGTCACCTCCTGCCTGTTGTATCTAACAGCTCTGATCTCTTCGCCTCACGTCACCCTCTTTCACTTCCTCTTTAGTCGCTCCCCGTTCCCTTGCATCCTTCCCTCTCAGACCCTCCTTATTGCAGTGGGTTGTTTCTTCTTTTCTCACCTGTCCCCATGTTTCGTCTCCCCCCGTGTCTTTACTCCTCACTTAGCTCACCTCTGTGTTCTGTTGTGTCGGGCCTGTACCCTGGCTTCCAGCGCCCTACACTTCGCGGCGCCTCCCCGTCCCGTCCCCTCCCCTCCCCTCACAGGGCGCCCTCTCCCTCCGCGCCTCCTCTCACTTCCTCCTCTCGCACGGCTGTTGCTGCGAGTAAGAAATGAGCGACTTCCCCTTCTAGAACTGTCAGAGAAACCACAGCGGCTGCAGCAGGGAGCGGCGCAGGAGGAAGTAACCAGCAGCCCGCGGCCCCGGGGTTTGACACGGAGGGAAACGAGAGGAGGCCTCGCGGCGCTCTCGTGCGTCGAGATAGAGAGGTTACTGAAGCAGGGCGTGGTGTTTACACTCACGCGGAGCATATACATGCCAACATTTTAAAGGGTAGGAGATGTCAAAAAAAACAAAAAAGCAGAGGCGATTTCAGGCGGTAAAATAAAGCCAATTTTTATTCAAAAATCGGGAATGTCCCTCGTGAGTCGGGTCTGTTTGCATGTATGCATATATATATACATACTGACTGTAGCACACACAGATGCACAGTACACCCACAGAGGCACACTGCTGCTCACGGGAAGTCTGATGCAAACAGCGGCCCACAGAGACACCTACCTAACATACTCGTACAGCCCAGGCACTCAGGGGTACACATGAACACACATGAGCAGAGCACCCTGTGGCAAAAACAGACTGCCAGCACAGCGAGGTAGTGTCCAGATGCAGAAAGCAGCCCACAAAGGCAATGCAGCTCTGTGGTACGCAGATGCAAACAGAGGCACTTAGAATACACATAAAGCCAATGCAACTTTAGTTCAAGTTCAAGTTCTGGCATTTGATAGCGCACTACTCACCCAGAGGGTCTCAAGGCGCTAGAGAAAGGGGTTCATTATTTGTCGAAAAGCCAGGTTTTAAGTTCTTTTCTGAAGGAGATGTTTTTCTGAGTAAGGCGGAGGTGGGTGGGGAGTGAGTTCCAGGTCTTGGCAGCCAGGAAGGAGAAGGATCTGCCACCCATGGTGGATTTCCGGATGCGCGGGACTGCAGCGAGGGCATGATTGGATGATCTTAGTTGGCGGGTGGGTTTGTAGAAGGACAGTCGAGTGTTGAGGCATTCGGGTCCTAGATTGTAGAGGGCTTTGTGTGCGTGGGTGAGAAGGCGGAAAGTAATTCTTTTGTTAACGGGAAGCCAGTGGAGGTCTTTTAGATGTCCGGTGATATGATCTTGGCGCGGGATGTCTAAAATGAGTCTCGCTGACGCGTTTTGGATGCGCTGGAGTTTTTTCTGTAATTTTGCTGTGATTCCGGCGTAAAGTGTGTTACCATAATCCAGTCGACTCGTGACCAGTGCGTGGGTGTCAGTCTTTCTAGTCTCGAGGGGGATCCAGCGGAAGATCTTTTTGAGAATGCGAAGTACGTTGAAGCAGGAGGACGAGACAGCGTTGACTTGTCTGGACATCGAGAGAGAGGAGTCTAGGATGAAGCCAAGGTTACGTGCATGGTCTGTGGGTGTGGGTGCTGCGCCCAGCGCGGAAGGCCACCAGGAGTCGTCCCAAGCTGAGGGGGAAGATCCTAGGATGAGTACTTCTGTTTTGTCTGAGTTGAGTTTTAGGCGGCTATGTTTCATCCATTCGGCTACTTCTTTCATGCCTCAGTGAAGATTGGTTTTGGCGGTGTTGGGGTCTTTGGTGAGGGAGAGGATTAACTGGGTGTCATCGGCGTAAGAGAAGATGTTGAGGTTGTGTTGACGCGCGATGGAGGCGAGAGGACTCATGTAGACGTTGAAGAGGGTGGGACTGAGTGAGGATCCTTGAGGTACGCCGCAGATTACTTCGGTGGCCTCTGAGTAGAATGGGGGAAGTCGGACTCTTTGAGTTCTCCCGGCGAGGAATGAGATGATCCAGTCCAAGGCTTTTCCTTGTATGCCGATGTTGCTGAGGCGATGGATAAGGGTGCTGTGGCAGACTGTGTCGAAAGCGGCGGATAGGTCGAGTAGGATGAGGGCCACTGTTTCTCCGTTGTCCAGGAGTGTTCGGATGTCGTCGGTCGCTGCAATGAGGGCGGTTTCGGTGCTGTGTTTGGCTCGAAATCCAGATTGAGATGGATCAAGGGAGTTGTTGGATTCAAGGAAGGCGGCGAGCTGGCTGTTGACGGCTTTCTCGATGATTTTGGCCGGGAATGGGAGGAGGGATATGGGTCGGTAGTTTTTAAGTTCAGAGGGGTCTGCTGTGGGTTTCTTCAGAAGGGCGCTGAGTTTGGCGTGTTTCCAGCTTTCTGGAAAGGTGGCAGAGTTGAACGAGCAGTTGATGACATCACAGAGATGGGGTGCGATGATGGAGTCAGCTTTGTTGAAGATGTGGTGGGGGCAGGGGTCAGTGGGCGAGCCAGAGTGGATTGAGTTCATGAGGCGAATGGTGTCTTCAGTGGTAATTGGATTCCAGGCGCTGAGGAAGTTAGTTGGCGGAGTAGGATCTGAGGGGGGTGTGGAGGGTTGAACGCTGGGAGAATTCTCGAAGCTGTTGTGGATGTCGGCAATTCTGTTGTAGAAGAAGGAGGATAGCACGTCGCAGAGGTCTTGGGAGCGAGTGATGTCGTTAGATGCTGCAGTGGGGTTGGTGAATTCTTTGACGATGTTGAAGAGTTCCTTGCTGTTATGAGTGTTGTTGTTGAGACGATCCTTGAATTCTGATTTCTTAGCGGATCGAAACAGTTGGTGGTGTTTGCGGGTGGCTGTCTTGAGGGAGGCCATGTTGTCTGAGGTTGGGTTTTTTCTCCATATCTTCTCCAGGGTGCGGCATAGCTTCTTGGATTTTTTAAGGTCATCATTGAACCAGGGAGCCTTTTTGCTGGCTGAATTGATCTATTGCTTTTCAGGGGTGCTAATTCGTCAGCACTGTGGGTGATCCATTGCTTGAGTTTAGTGGCCGCTTGGTTTGGGTCCAATGAGAGGGTGGGGGGTTTTGGTTGAGTGATGTGAGGAGTTGGTCGGAGGTGATTTTGTTCCAGTTTCTCCGAGGAATAGGTTGAGGGCGATTGTGGGTTAGGGAGGTTTTGTAGCTGAAGTGAACACAGCTGTGGTCCGTCCAGTGGAGAGCTGTGGTGCGATCGAAGGAGATGTGCTTGCTGGAGGTGAAGATAGGGTCGAGCGTGTGTCCGGCTACATGGGTGGGGGTGTCTACAAGTTGTTTGAGTCCGAGATTGGCCAGGTTGTCCAGAAGGGTGGTGGTGTTGCTGTCGTGTTTGTTTTCAAGGTGGAAGTTGAGGTCTCCTAGAAGAATGTAGTTCTCGGAGGCTAGGGCGTGTGGGCTGACAAAGTCCGTGATGTCATCGCTGAATTGGGTGCGGGTACCTGGAGGCCTGTAGATGAGGGTGCCTCTCAGTGTGGTCCTTGGGTCGGTGTGGATCTGAAAGTGGAGATGTTCGGCGGTTGCAAGATTGTTGTCGGAGCTGGTTGTGATTTTGATGGTGTTCCTATGGACGATGGCAATGCCTCCTCCTGTTTGATTGGTGCGGTCTTTGCGGATAATCTTGTAAGTATCCGGTATGGCTATGGCGATGTTGGGAGCTGATGATGTGTTCATCCATGTTTCAATGAGGAAGGCGATGTCAGGTGACGCAGTGTCGATTAGGTCCCAGAGTTCTGTTGCGTGTCTGTGGACCGAGCGGGTGTTGAGCAGGATGCACTTTAGGCGGTTTGAGTCGGAGTTGTGTTTGGAGGACGTGGAATTGGTGAGGGTCCTAAAGCAGTTGAACTTGCAGGAAAGGCAGGCGAAAGGGCCGTGAGTACGTCCAGGAGTAGCTTGGCAGCAAAGTGGTGTACGTCCAGGATTGAGGGCGAGGAGAGTAGCGGCGTCATATGTGATTCTAGTGGGTTGGGAGAGGTGGGGACCAGGGGGTCTGGCGCTGGGCGCGGTCCAGGCGCGGACGGGCATAGACGGGCTTACCTTTGGCGCACCTTCGGCGCACAAGGGGCGTGACCGCTGCGCGTGAATGCTGCGCGAAAATGCATCTGTCATAAGTGGATAGTGAAGGGGGATGGGCGAGGGAGGGTCAGCTGGGAGGCGGGAGCGGGGCGGGCTACGGGCCGGGAGGCACAGTCACAAGATGGCGGCAAAAACAAACCACAACACAGGGCGAATGCGTGTGAGCAAGCAGGCAAGGCTCCTCAAGCAACTAAACTTTAGGATACACAGAGGCACCCAGATGCAAACAGGAGACCACAGGGGCCGCTAGCTACACAGTGGCGAAACGGGGTAGCTAGCAAACATACAGATTGACACTGTGGCACACATAGGCACTTACAGGTGTTCTATAGAACTTAGATGCATTCACATACACACAGGCACCCAGCAGGCCACTAAAGCATAGAGAGGTGGCCAGCTCGCCTGCAGAGGCATTTAGCATCTTGCACAGCCCCCCAAAACCCTGAAGCACGATTTCATAGTGACACTACATCACACCCAGACACTGCACTACAATGAAACATTCAAATAGTCTCAGCATACCCACAGAAGTTCTATGTTCTAAGTACTTGATATTGGGCGCGATTCATCACTGTAGGGATATGTCGACACTGCACTGTAGTTGACCAGACAAGAGAAACTCCTAAACAACTGTGTTTTCAGCATTTTGAAAAATTTGTTGAAATTGGAACAGGAACGCATATGCAGAGGGAGGGTGTGCCAATGAAACAGCGCTAGATAAGAGCACGCCCCACCCCCAAATTTAACAATGCGTTTGCTGTGGATCTGTAACAACGTTTTATTAGAAGATCTTAGCTGTCTGGTGGGCCTATAAATCTTCAATTTTTGTTGTAAGTACACAGGCTGGTCCTGATACAAGGCCTTGAGGGTTAGGCAAGGGCTGGCATATTGCATATTACTCTGGCAGTGATATTTTGCACCACCTCCAGTTTGGCCACCAACAAAGTATTAGCGGCCACTAAGACGGCATTGCCATAATCCATGCAACTTATAATCAGCGTGTGGACTAACGTTTTCCTAGAGGTGGAAGGCAGCCAAGGAAAAATATTTCTTAAGCAATTTCATTGTGGCAAAGCACATGCCACATGTTGTGTTGACCTGCTCTCTCACAGATAACTCTTGGTCGATTTCTACTCCTAAGTTCTTCACTACCTACTTAAGAAAGGGAGCAGGACCGAGATCAGAGGGCCACCAATCAGATGACCACAAATCCTGTGCTTTTCCAAACAGTAAGATCTCAGATTTGTCGTTATTTAGGTGGAGACAATTCAAAGTCATCCAGTTAGCGATTTCTCTAATACAATGATTGAATCGCTGATGCATCTGGTTTGACTCTTGTCCGAAGGAAATAAGCAATGTGGTATATAAAGGCACACACTGGCAGACACATGCACTCACTGGCACATTGATTACCTTGTCCTCACAAAGGCAATCACTGGAAGGTCAAAGTTACTATTCTAACTCCTGTCCTAGAATATATGAAAAAAGCTCATTTAGTATTCCAACTCCAGTCTTGGAATATTTTGAGGAAAGTTATAAATTGGTTGAAAATTAACAATTTTGAATGTCAGAAAGTGCTGCCCTGAGTGCTCAGCTCAGTGCAAAAAACTAGGTATTCCCATAGAGGCATCCTGCAGCACACAGGTATTTTAGCACGCTGACTTTAAAATCGCTTCATTGGTTGTCAAACAAAGGATAGAATTCCAAACTCTTTGTCTAACTAACAAGGTGCTGACAGCACAGCTCCAATTATTTTTCTAAATGTATCATACAGGGGTGGCTCCTCCTAAATGGCGGAGGACTGTTGCCACAACTGCTGCGAGCGCAGCAAGCAAACACTAATAAATAAAAGGGCATTAATGCCATTTTATTTTGCCACCATCTTGCGCTGTGTACAGTGTAAGCATGAGGCGGGGGCGGGCTGAATCCTGCTATTGCAGGATTACTGCTTCCCCTTTCAGTGTGCATGTCGGGTTGGTCGCTGGCTACCTATGACCAGACAGACATAAGCAGTGTACCCCCAGCAATCACCAGGCTGTGAAAAAGCTGCAGGATTGCTGGGACAAGCCCCCATTCTCAAAATGAGCACTGGGTTATCCTGCTCCCACCAATCCTGGAGCTGCTCTCATGCAGACTGCAGCTCCAGGATTGGCCAGGAGGCGCATTCCACTGGCCAGGAACGGAAGACCTTCCTTTTCCTGCTTGTGGACATCTCACCACCATCACCAGGAGTGCCGAACCGAGCGGGAGCATGATTGTGGTGAGTTGGGCGCATGGCGCCCCCCCTTATTTCTGTATTGTTAGCCGCCACTGGTATCATACTGGCTGACTTGGTGTCTAAGGTCATCTTTCCATCAACAGCCCACAACCCTAAAGTTAAACAAGCATTGGAAATGCAATAGGTCTCGCATTAGGAAAGTTTGAGCAATTGGTATTGTAAATGACACTTTTTTTATTTATGTGTTGGTTTTGAAAATAGCAAAAGTAATAGCTTTGTCAGTTACAATGTCAATAGTTTTAACTTTTGCAAATGTGACACCTATAGCATTTGTAATGCAATGTGTGTTGTATTTACGTGACTTAGATGTATTGATATTGCAAATAACAATGGCTTTTAATTTTGTAAATAATTAATACTTAAATAAAATTTATTGTAATTTATAATGGAAATAGCTTAAACGTTTGTAAATAACTTTTGTGAAGATTATGTTCAGTGTATTTTATTGTGACGAAAATCCAAGAAGATTGCATTTGCACCTACACACACACACAGCCACACACACACACACACACACACATAGATGTGGTGGTGGTGGATCTGGGGGATATGGTGGTGGTGGATGTGGTGGTTGTGGTGGTGATGGTGGTGGATGTGGGGGTGGATGTGGGGGTGGATGTGGTGGATGTGGTGGTGGAGGTGGTGGTGGATGTGGTGGTGGTGGGTGTGGTGGATGTGGCGGTGGATGTGGCGGTGGATGTCATGGTGGATGTGGAGGTGATGGTGGATGTGGTGGTGGATGTGGTGGTGATGGTGGATGTGGTGGTGGATGCGGTGGTGGATGCGGTGGATGTTGTGGTGGTGGTTATGGTGGTAGATGCGTTGGTGGTGGTGGATGCGGTGGTGGTGGTGGATGTGGTGGTGGATGTCATGGTGGATGTGGAGGTGATGGTGGATGTGGAGGTGATGGTGGATGTGGTGGTGGATGCGGTGGATGTGGTTGTGGTGGATGCGGTGGATGTGGTGGTGGTGGATGCGGTGGATGTGGTGGTGTATGTGGTGGTGATGGTGGATGTGGTGGTGGATGTGGCATGACATTTTTATTATATACAGAGGGGTACTTATTTTGTACCAATCACTGACCGATGTTAATGTAAGGGTTGTAGATGGTGGGTTGCGCATGCCTTGTTTCGGAATAGGGAGAGTTACCCGCTTTTTGTGACTGCGAGAATTGAGGTTATAGTGTGCTGGGATGAGGGGCGCTCCTTAATACATTTTGGGTAGTTGTGTGTGTCTGGGTATGCCCTGAACTTTGCTGCCCCTCTGTATCTAGTGCTGCAGGTAACAGCCGCGGGCAGTGGTGACAAGTGCCCGTGTTAGTGAAAATACCAGTGCATCTCTGATATGGAGACCCAAGAAGATGACGGAATTGACTGTTAGTACTGAATTAGAATGGCTGCAGTTCACAAATATTTAAATACTTGAAAGCAATGACAGGTCAAAAGTAATTAATCCCATTTTGATATAGAGGTGTACACTACGCTACCATAAGCATACTATGCAATATAAGCTAAAAGAGGGAGTTTTAGGAATCAGGAATCATTTATGATTGAGCAGGGGTACTATATGACATGAAGTCAGTGGGAGTTGGCAGCGCCCCCCTAAGTAAGGGATGATCTTTCAGCCCGCGATTTTAGCCTCCTATGGGTTTAGGTTTTATCAAAGTGTAGTAGTAGGTTCCGTCAGTCCTCCGCCATGTTGCAGGCTCGCAGAGTTCAGATTCGTAAAGTCCTCTGTGTTGCAGAGAAAAACGATGCAGCGAAAGGAATTGCAGACATCATGTCCAATGGGAGAATGAGACGGTTAAGTTCTTCACTCTTCTAACTCGCAGTATGCATTTCCACTTTGCTTTCTTGTTCTTAAGCACATGCCTGCACAGAAGTCGGTTTTAGTTCAAACGGCTATACACCATACACATTCTCTCCACTGTGTTGCCTGTGGCACGTAATCATGACCTTCCTCAAATATAAATTGCACCTTTGAATTATGCGATTAATATCTCAAAGTCTGATTGTGTTCATAAATAGACGACAATTGAGATTCGTCAGGGTTACCAGGTGTTGTTACCTCTGGCTTACTGTTTGTTTACCTCGAGATCTGCCCTTAATACTCATGGCCCGAGTGGTCAAGAAGCAGTGCAGAACAGAAAGTAAACACCATGCCAAGAACCCTGTCTACGTTTCGTAATTTGAACTCACTGCGTTTCCATTAGCCTCCATCCGCATCCCGTCCATCATCTGTTCTTTTTGCAGTGTTTAGTAGGGCAGACAGGCAAATGGAGATAAAATCACGCGCGCACAGCTGCACCTGTGGCTGCCTTTCATTTACTGGGACGTGATCTAAAACCTGCCCAGTCTGTAAGTCTGTCTGCGCCGGGGCTGGTGACGTCATACACCTGCATGCTTTGTGGCGCGGTGTCTCTAGATGTCCCTCTGAGTCTAAGAGGCTTCACATCTCTCTCTTTCGCAGACGGTATAATTGCCGCCGGGATGAACAGGTCTCTTCTGTTCTGTCGACCGTGACGGGCCTGGGACCTCCCAGGGCAGAGTCAGAGGCTGGGAATTTTAACAGGATTGATACGCGATGGGATATCTCCCTTAGACGCCAGGAGGAGCCGGCCCACCACACGAGTCATCTTCCCAAAAATAGGATGGGAAAGGAAAAGCGACCGTCTATCAATCGCCAGAGAGGAACCTCGACCCCCTTCCTCGTTAGTCACCGGCTGCGCGCTCTCATGCGTAGATGCATTGATAACCGCTCGCGCCCGAGGCGCATGCCCTCTGGTGCAACATGAAAGAAAAGTCTTTGATGACATCGTACTGCAAATAAAAAAAAACTGCGCTGTTCCTGCAGTTTTCAATCAGGTCATTGATGAATATATCAGGGCTCTTTTGAACAGAGCCTGAGATTTGCAAGAACTTACATTTGAACTGGGAAATAGAAAAGCCTGTTATCAGAGCTGCCAACATGTCACTGGCATGCAAGTAAAAAAAAACAAGGAGAAACACGAGAGACGGCCTGCGGCCGTCAAAGTGAAAGTATGAGGAGAAATGCGACACGGAGGGGAGGGGGCGGAGCGGGGAGAGCGGCATGAGGGTCTGAAGCAGCAGGGGCCTGAGACGCGGCCGCCTTTGATGTGGTAATGCGAGGCAAGCGGCTGGTGGCATTGTGCACGCGCTTTCACATGCACTGCAAGAAATCGCCTGGGAATCGCCTGATCTCGGTAAGCTCTGTTTAAGCCGCTATATATCGAGCTCCCGCTCAATGCGCATGCGCATTGAGATAGGTCGCTCGACCTAAAAACAATCTTTATGGGGGTATGTGTATCACTTAATACATAACTATACCAAACGAACCAGTCCAATCTGTTTGGATAAGAGTCACGCATGAGGGGATAAATGGTTTAGCTCTTATTTGAGTTGCAGCTACTCTGCTTTATGTTACATGAGCATTGTTGGTGGCCATGGTGGCCATTAATGCCCACAGTAATCTTGACCATGAGGGACATACATAAGCGATGGAGAATCTCGGGTAAATGAACTCTATGACATTGGAAAACGCATTAAATTATTTGCCATGCCATGTGTTGCTGCACCATAGACCCTGTGAAATATTTTTAGGCATGAAAATGTGTGTGTCACACCTTCAAATGGCTGAAACTCCTCATCACGCCTTGATGTGTGACAGGATTTACAGCAAACCTGACCAAGCGTTTCTTGAGTGCAGGCTGCTTTTTAATTGCTGTCGTATGGTTACTTTGGGCAATAACCTAGGTTCCGGGGCAACTAAAGAGAGAAGAAGAGTTGGGTCCTGCCTACTAAAAACCTGTACCCGTAAATATCTACGGAAAATACAAGAATTGCACTTTTGCAACCATTACCAGGCCTGAGGAAGAAGAAAAGGCAAGTGTCAATTGACTCAGCCAAGCTACACTAGTTGGCCAATCCTTCATAGGCGCCCGGTGCCGCTGCCACAAAAGCCACAGACCACACCAAAGTCGTGCCTGCCCTCGTGATGTGCAACCAAGTCCAAGTGCAGTTCAACAGATGTAAGCACTGTGGCGGTTAAAAGTAAAAGAAGGCGTGCTACAGATCGTACTGGTGGACTGCTAACCTCCCTACCAGCAACACCCTTGCTAGAAGTGTTGAATATATAAAACGAAACTGCATTTAATGCTCAATGCCCCAGAAACAAACCACACTGAGGCCTAGAATGAGTAAGAGGAGAAGACCAAGGTGAAACGGACTGCAAGCTTTCAATTTTACACATTTGCGCTAGCTCTGCATTAAAGTCAAAGTTTAAATTGGTGAAGCAGGTGGGCCATGTTTAGCAGGCACTGAGTAAACATGCAAAGCCCCCTCGCACTTATGTCTGGATAATCTTAACAATAATTGCATTTGTAATATGAAATGAAATGGAGGTGTTTCAGAAAGCAAAGCAAGATTTCAACCCTCAGAATGGATCAAGCAAAAGTCCAGAACTGAAACCAGTGTCCCTCATGACCTGGAGGGAGACAGACACCCGCCATGTAATTGATCTTTGAGAGCGCATCTGATGTCAACCTCACACATCTCTCTCAAAGGAGGTTCTCATTAGGATGGAATGGAGCATCAGACAATAGGCTCAACTGAAACAGTGACTCCAAAGAAACCTCACGCAGTGTGAGATAAATCTCGAATCCTCCCAACACGCAGCTGCGTGTAAAATTATTCAAAAAACGTAATCATTAATGTTATTCCAAAGTCAATAGTTTATTTTCAATGTCTCTTCAAAGCTTGAAAATCAGATTCCATAACGTTGAAAATTTCAAAGTAAAGTAGCTGCTACATTGCATTATTTTCAGCAATTCAGTATGTACATATCTTTCGTAAATGCATCTTTGGAGTCACTTTCGCTGCGCCTATGTGTCAGGGGCGAACATCTTGTTATCCCCATATCTGTTTTAACTTGATTAGCATTCGCATCACATCGATAGTACTAGGTGTAAAGAAGTTAGCAGTCCAGTAGCTGGGTGGGCGGAGTTAGGTGGGCAGAGGGGAAGAGGTGGGGACAGGACAGGAAAGAGTTAGTTAGAGTAGGGACGGGGAACCTAGAGGAAGTTAAATAAAGAGCTCGTAAATATACAATTCTGTGTAGCGTCATCTTTGGTAGCACAATGCTACAGCTGGCGACGAGGGTGGGATGGTGAAGCCTGCCACCCTGAACCCCTGGAGACAAGTACCCGTCCCAAGCAGCACACCGGAAAAGTCGCCGTCGCGACACGTGTGCCTGGAAGAAAACCGCCGCCAAAAGGAAGAGGCCAGCGGTGAAGTGAACGTGCCGCATCTTGCGACGGAATCAGCCGATCGTCAAAGCCCAGCGAGTGAAGCGCGGTCGAGCGCTGAGGTGATTTAGCGGAGGAAGCGCTGCAGAATACCAGCATCGGGTGCTCACCCCAGATGCGTGACCAATTGCGGGAGAGGTAGCGACATCGGGAGCTCACCCCGGTCCTACCTGTGCGAAGGAGATCCTGCGTGGAAGAAGCGGTGGAAGGTGAAGGCCCCAACACCCGGCGTGAGTCTCATCAGCCCGGTGAGTGTCTAGAACCGGCCGATGACTGTAGTGCCGTGGAGGGAGCCAAAATCTGGTGGGAAACGAGATTTCAAGCGCGGCGGCCATCTTGAAGTCAGGCAGCCCTGAAGACAAACCCTGTGTAAATGTGCGGTGGCCATTTTGGAGTCAGGCAAAGACCAAAACAAGCATTGGCATTGAAAATAAACAAGCAGTGGCAATAGAACCCAGCAAATTTTGACAAACAAGCATTGGTAGCTGGAAACAAACAAACATTGGTGACTGAAAACAACAATTCTTGGCAAACGAACACTGGTAGCAGAAATAAAGGCCAGAAACAAGCACTGAAGACCCACCGTCAAGATGTCTAACCCTCCTGCGCGAACCGAAGTCAAAGCAGGAACGCATCTACGAGCACCTGAGCCACTAACAGTAACAATCGGAAGCAGCATGGGCCAAAAATGGCAAGAATGGCTAGAGGACTTCGAGGACTACATTGAAGGGTCCAAAATAGAGCCGGACAAAGATTAAATAATAGCCCTCCGCAACCTAGGGGGGCGTGAGATAAGTAAAATTGTGCAAGAGATCCCAGTTACAGAGGCCGACACCTACGTCAAGGTAAAAGATGTGCTTAATAAACGTTTTCTGCACAAGAGAAATGTCGACTACGAACGACACAAGTTCCACCAGCAGCGCCAAGGGAAAGAAGAACCTCTGAGCTCGTTCATACATCGACTGTGACGACAATCGAAATACTGTGATTTTACAAACTTCTCGCCTGATGCAGCCATTAAATCCCAAATAATCACTGGTTGTCACTCGGAATCTCTGAGGCGACGATTGCTAAGAAAACCGCAAGAATTAGAAGAAATTGAAGAGAACTCCCGGTTGTACGACCAAGCTGAGGAAGACGCGGCGGACATTGAAACCGGACCTAGTACCAGTCGCGAACACGCCAACCGCATCTCGGAACGAAGTCATGGAAGACAGGAACGGCGTGACAGTGGAAGAAGAAACTCGCGAGACAGATCACGACGCTCTAGATTCTCGCCCAGACGACGTCCGGACTACCGGAGGAAGGAACCTGAGAGGAGGGATCGACGACCCGAACGCAAGAGGCGGTGCTTCAGGTGCGGATACGACTACCCTCACATCGACTCCTGCCCTGCCATGGGCCAACGCTGCAGAAAATGTGGACGGTCCAACCACTTTGAAGCCATGTGTGGGGATTACCACAGAGAAAGACGTAATGATGACGACAGACGCGATGGCCCGCAGAGGCCCTCGAGATCGGAGACCAAACGTCACCAGATCAGAGCAGTTCAAGGAGAGCCCATCAGATCTCCCGCGTCATCGCATTCCAGCCAAGAATCTCGACATTCCAGATGGGACCGTCGTTCTCCATCAAGGGAATCAAGATCATCCTCGTCCAAGCGATCTTCATATACCGTTGAATACATCAACATTGCTGATAATGATCAGCTCAAACGATACCCACGTCTCAACATCAAAGTGGGTAACCACGCCGCCAGGTTTGTGATGGACAGTGGAGCGTCACTCAATTACATCTCGGTTGCAGAGCATGAACGCATGGACCCGAAACCTCGCCTGCAGTTCGCGCCTGTCCGTGTGTTCACCTGGATGTCGAGGAAACTGCTCCCATGTCTGGGCAAATTTGACACCACCCTTACGCACGGCGACATCTCCATCCCAGCAGTCATCCACGTCATTAAAGGGCCTGATGCGGACTGTTTACTGAGCCTTCCCACCGCTGAACGTCTTCGACTGGTGCATGTCCTCTTTAACGTGAATGACAGCTCGGACTGTGCTGAGAAATTTCCCAAACTATTCCAGGGCTTGGGAAAATTGAGGGGCCGGCAAATTCATCTGCACATTAATGAGCAAATCAAACCGGTGGCTCAGCACCCGCGGCGAGTGCCCTTTCACCTACAATCGGCGGTTGAAAGTGAACTGCAGGAACTCTTGGACGCCGACATCATCGAGCGCACTGAGGGTCCCACTCCCTGGGTGTCCCCGGTGGTCATCGTCCCCAAGAAAGGGACCCCCAACAAGGTCAGACTCTGTGTGGACATGCGCCTACCGAACACGGCCATTGAAAGGGAGAGACACCCGGGCCACACTTGAGCGACATGATCACAGCGCTCAACGGGGCAAAAGTGTTTTCTAAACTGGACTTGAACAAGGGCTACCATCAGCTCGAACTGGATGACAGCTCTCGCTCCATCACAACATTCGCCACACACCTTGGTCTCTTCCGTTACAAACGGCTCAGTTTTGGCGTCTCATCGGCTGCCGAAATCTTCCAGGAGGCCATACGGCTTGTCATCCAACACATACCTAACGCCCTCAATTACAGCGATGATATCTTAGTCTACGGATCTGACACGCGGGAGCACGACATCGCCCTTGATCGCGTCTGCCACGCCCTGATGGAAGCCAACCTGACCCTCAACAGAGGAAAATGTGAATTTCATCAATCCACCTTGAAATTCTTCGGTCACATTTTCTCGTCGAGTGGCATGAAACCGGATCCTGATAAAATCGCCACGCTCAATAACACCAAGAGCCCGGCTGACGTCAACGACCTACGCTCCTTCCTCGGAATGGCGAGTTACTGCGCCCGCTACATTCGTGATTACGCCACTGTAAGTCACCCACTGAGGCTCCTCACGAAAGCTGGCCAGCCATTTGTGTGGACCCCGGAGTGTGAGCGTGCCTTCAAGAACATCAAACACGCCGTGGAATCGGCCGACTGCCTCTCCTATTTCAACCCCAGGAGGAAAACGGAAATCACCGTGGACGCAAGCCCTGTGGGCTTGGGAGCCATTCTGGCACAATATGACAATGAGTCGGATCAGAGGCGGATCATCGCCTACGCCAGTCGGAGCCTAACCGACCTAGAAAAAAAATATTCCCAACCGGAGAAAGAGAGCTTGGCCGTTGTGTGGGCGTGTGAACACTTCCACATCTTTGTGTATGGAAAACATTTCACGCTCATAACTGACCACCAGGCCCTCGTCACGATCTACGGGAACCCCAAATGCAAGATGCCCCCCAGGATCGAAAGATGGGGTTTACGACTACAAGAATATACTTTCACAATTGTCCACAAACCGGGGAAGGCGGAGAATCCAGCCGACTACATGTCCCGCCACCCCCGAGAATCCTCAGAGACTGAGCCTTCCATCGCGGAGGAGTACATCCACTTCGTGACTGGTCATGCTCGTCCACCAGCTATCCCCATGCACACCATTCGGGAAGCGACCAATCAAGACAACATCTTACAAATGGTGCTGAAGCGCATACGATCCAACCGGTGGAGACACCACCCGCAGGAGGAAGAGGAAGATCCTGCCCTCAAGAAAGAACTCCTGGCTTTCCGACATGTCTCTGATGAACTCTCTGTAACTACTGACGGCATCCTTCTGAGAGACCACAGACTGGTCATTCCTGCGATACTGAGGCAAGGAGTAATTGACCTCGCTCACGAAGGCCATCGGGGAGTCGTGTCCACCAAAAGAGCACTGAGAGAGCGTGTCTGGTTTCCGGCCCTCGACCAGATGGTTGAAGACACATTGAAAGATTGCCACCTCTGTCAACTGACCAGCCACAGCAGTCCACCCGCACCTCTACAAATGACCCCATTGCCTGATGGGGTGTGGCAGGAAGTTGCCATGGACTTTTATGGGCCCCTGCAATCAGGGAAATACGTGGTCGTCATCATGGACGAATACTCGAGATTCCCAGTGGCTCATTTCACATCATCCACCAGTGCCGCCTGCACCCTCAAGGTACTCGAGGAAGCCTTCACGACATGGGGCGTCCCCAAGGTCATCAAGATGGACAACGGGCCCCCATTCAACAGTCATGAATTCAGCGATTTCGCGAAGCAAATGGACTTCCAACACCGCAAAGTCACGCCCCTCTGGCCACAGGCCAACGGCACTGTAGAGAGATTCATGTCCACCATTAAGAGAACTTTCCAGCAAGCCACTGCCGAGAAGAAGGATTTGAGGTCGGCGTTGAACGAGGTCCTTAGCGCCTACAGAACTACTCCACATTCCACAACGGGCCAGTGCCCTGCCACTCTCATGCTCGGGAGGACAATGAGGAATCGGATCCCAACATGGGACGGAGCACTGAGGAAGCCCCTCTCGGACCAACAACATCGAGAGATGGCCGTGACAGATCGGTTTCGCAAAGATAAAATGAAAGAGTATGCTGACAGCAAGCGGAGAGCCCGGTCACCCTCTCTGAAGGAAGGTGACAGAGTCTTTGTCAAGCAGGAACAACGCCAAAAGACTGACTGTCGTTTCAAGGATGAGCCTCTAACAGTTGTCCAACAAAAGGGCACCATGGTGACTGCGGAATCGGAAAGCCGGCGAGTCACCCGCAACGCTTCTCACTTCAAGGAGTGTTCTCCCGAAGACCATGAAAGTACAACCCTAACTCCCACGCCTGCGGGCCAGGATAACCCTGAGTCTGTCGCACCAAACACCGGACATTCATCAGCAGAAGGACTACCGGAAGAGGGCACTGGGCCCACTCCAACGAGACCCAGACGTCACGTGCAGCCTCCCAAGAGACTGATCGAAGAGATGGACTAATCTCTATTTCATTTGTTGCTTTAATAAGAAAGGGGGAGATGTAAAGAAGTTAGCAGTCCAGTAGCTGGGTGGGCGGAGTTAGGTGGGCAGAGGGGAAGAGGTGGGGACAGGACAGGAAAGAGTTAGTTAGAGTAGGGACGGGGAACCTAGAGGAAGTTAAATAAAGAGCTCGTAAATATACAATTCTGAGTAGCGTCATCTTTGGTAGCACGATGCTACACTAGGAGTGCTGTGGTTTCTCCATTGATCAACTGAAACAGTGGTGGTGCCTCAAACTTTTGCCTCAGTCTTGAGGACATGGCCTCACCAGGACCCTTCACCAACAATTGAGACGCAGGCTGCTAAAAGTCTCCTCACAGACCAACAATCCTCTGTTTCCTTATAGGAAGCTGATCGTTATTTGACCACAGATAACCACAAAGACATGTAGTGTTACAGTATACGCACCGACAAGTCGTTACACGTATTGCAGATTCCTAACAGTGCTGCCACCTCATTTTCTCATCGAGAAGTGGGGTTGGAATATATAGAAGATCACATCAGCACTGCTTCTTGCTTCTGTGGGCCACAATCTGGGCCTCAGAAGAGTTACAGTTTTCAAGGGAGATCATCAAAGACTGTATTAACTTGGACAAGTCTTTGCGGATCCCTTGGCTTCGGTTTTTGAGGGATAGGTTAGTCCAGATCGGGTTGGGTGAGTACTTTGAAACCCCGTCCAGCATCCCCACTAATGTGAAGGGCAAAATTAAAGAGGAGTATGGTGTCTGGGCAAAAATGCGCCATTTACAATTGGAGGCACCTGGCCCAGTTGCCCTTTCATGCATAAACAGCAGTATTACCTTTCCTTTACTACGAACAGCCAGTTGCGTTTTCTTTTAACAAGATTCCGTCTTGGCACGTTTCGCTTTCTGGTAGGGTTACTTAAACAATCCGGATGGACAGACAACCTTACTTTTTGCCCATGCGACAATAGTACTACCCAGAGCACTTTGCACTTTATTCTTTTTTGTGCACTTTACAAAGATCCTAGGAGCAGATTTTTGGTGCCCTTGTTAAAGAACATTTGCCCATGTACACATTTAGAGGTCTTCAGCCATTTGCAATCATTGACTAATCCTGTTATTTGCACTGCAGTATTACATTTTATCAAATCAGCAATGGGCATTTGGAACCGATAGGAAGTACAGCAATTTAAGGGGAATGAGGAAATGAATCATGTTAAATAGGAACTAAACTCGACGGTCATTACTTCATCTATGTACAATCATGTATTTAGATTGCATATTAACTTTTATCTCTTTTATAAAAAAAAATTAAAAGGACAAAAGAATGTATTTTAAACTTGTATTGTGTATTTTACCAAGGTGAAACAGACAGCAAGCATTCAATTTTACACATTTGCGTTAGCTCTGCAGTAAAGTCAAAGTTTAAATTGGTGAAGCAGGTGGGCCATGTTTAGCAGGCACCGAGTAAACATGCAAAGGCCCAATGCACTTATGTCTGGATAATATTGACAATAATTGCATTTGTAATATGAAAGTAAATGGAGGTGTTTCTGAAAGCAAAGCAAGATTTCAACTCTCAGAATGGATCAAGCAAAAGTCCAGAACTGAAAACAGTGTCCCTCATGACCTGGAGGGAGACAGACACCCGCCATGTAATTGATCTACGAGGAGAACATCTGCTGTCAACCTCACACATATCTCTCTCAAAGGTGGTTCCCATTAGGATGGATTGGAGCATCAGACACCAGGCTCAACTGAAACGGTGGCAGTGCCTCAAACTTTTTCCTCAGCCTTGAGGACATCGCCTCACCGGGACCCTTCACCAACAATTTAGACGCAGGCTGCTAAAAGTCTTCTCACAGATCAACAATCCTCTGCTTCCTTATAGGAAGCTGATCCTTATTTGACCACAGATAACCACAAAGACATGTAGTGTGACTGTATACGCACTGACAAGTCGTTACACGTATCGCAGATTAGATGCTGAAAGCATCGCATTCCTGATCTACAATGGGGTGCTGCTCTAGTCCAAGCTGGGGCAGTTCATCAGAATTCATTGCCAAGTTTCCCTATTTAAAAGCCAGATGAAAATATTGGTTTATCCTGACACCTATGTGTACATCAGAAATACCAAAATCTTACTAGGCATAAAATGATATATAGATCTGCATTTCTAACATTAATATGTTTAAAAGGGATATGTAGTTTGGGATGCAATTATTCCTTTAACGGGGAACTAGGGAGCAGAAGCTTGGCAGATAACAAAATCAGGCAGTCTATTTCCCCACACTGTTTTCCTAGAAATGTTATTGGTTTTTTTAACAATCCCATACGAAATGGTCTGTTTTTGCTACTGTTACATAATTAATAATACAATTGATACCTCATTAAAATATTTTGTTTTGTTGGTTGGAAGGTTAGTAGAATATTAGGACGTTCTGAGCTATACGCACTTCCAGGAAATGTTACATTTCACAGAATAACTGGTGGATCCAAGAGAAATTGTATTTAGAATTTAAACAAAATTGAGGGGCAAAAGCTGTTTGCTAAGGGAGGCCCAGGACCACCTACCTGACATTAGCCCATTAATTGGTACCTTGGCCGTAGGGTCATTATACAGCAGCAAAGTCAGTTTCCAGAGAGTAGTCATTAGAAAAAGATACTCAGCCGAAATATAGTGCTTCTCATCTTCTAAGAAGACTTAGGCCGCTCCACCTCTACTTTGAAATGATGAAATACCATAAATTGTATATGTAGGCTCTTCTTTGTGACTCAATCTTGGACAAACTCAGATTAATCTGTTAGTATAATCTCTTATCAAATGCGTCAAACTCCCAGCTATCACATTTGCCAGTATTTTGTTGTCAACATTTTACAAAGAAAGGATGATAGGACTGGCAACCTGTATTGCCTTTACCCGCCCTGGTCACCTTTTACATGTCAAGCAAATGTGTAGTTAGTAGATCCCTGTGTGCCTTAAGAACTCTGCTGGCAGGCCCTCCATGTTTGGGGCCTGTTCTAGAGACAGTCCATCAATAGCACTTTTGATCTCAACCTTCAAGATAGCATGGGTCTGATTCACAAACTGCACTTTATAGCAAGTTTTGTAGTAGTACAGTAGTACTACATAGCTTACTACCAAGAGCTATTCACAAACTGCACTTTTGTAGTAACATACTCTTTTGAGACTTTTGTAGTTACTTACACTTTTGTTATATGTTCCTTCCTACATTATTTTCAGTGGGAGGGTGTTGTAGTACCAGTGGTTGGCCATTTGTAGTGCTGGACTTACTGCAAAAGTTTAAGTTACTACAAAAGTGCAGTTTGTGATTACTGAAAAGTAGTAAACTTACATAAAAGTGTAACCTTATTCAAGCGTAAGTTACCCTTTGTGCCTGTGAAAATCCTCCAACCAATCCAAGGCCACCTCATCTAGGTGCTGTTCAATATGTGCAGAAGGTGTAGTCAGCTTGGAGGCATATAACTGTGTATAATATGCAGCTAACTCTTCCAGTATTCATGACTGTCAGTAACCTGGTCACCTTCTTAATTCCTAAACTGTGTTGTGTCCAATCTGTTGCCATCAAAGGTTGGAGACTGTTATGTTATGCAGATTTGTAGAGGGCACTATGAGCCGGGAGAGCACTGAGCAGTTGTTAGTCTAGTCACAGCTAGGGCCTAGACATGAAAAGCCAGGTCTTCAGCTTCTTTCAGAATTCAAGAAGTGAGGAGGAGGCTCCTCTGCAACAGACCGTTCCATGCTTTAGGTGCGATTTAGGAGAGGACGTGACTGCTGAATCTGGTTTTCCGTATGCGCGTGCTTTGTGCAAGTTGGAATGAGATGCCACCATCTCCTTTGTGTCCCAATAACCATGGCGCGTGCTGGATGTGACGGTCCCTTTGCATCCTTCTGCTGCCGTGTGCCCATCTACAGCTCTTAAAGAATGCAACTGCTGCCTACTGGCAAACCACACTGGAAGAGAGAAGAGAGGGGTCTGCCAGCACAGACCGTAACTGGCAACACAGACTCTCTTGATACCCAAGAACTGAGTTTGAAGACCAACTACTGAACTATGTAAAATTGAGGCGGGGGCGTATGAGATAAGCATTGTACCTGGATATAGCACTTCTTGATACTCCAACTTTTATAAATGCATCCTTTCAAGAGTGCATAAGCTCATAGAAAACACATAATTGGTTACAGAGTGACATTGATGCTTGCTTAAGGAGAATGATTATGCCTGAAGATGCCCTGAAGCTACTGAGTATATTTTGTTAACTGTGAATAAGGTGTTAATCCTTTAAAAAAAAAAAAGAATATCACTTCCCGAGCAACATCTTTATTATAAAAAGTACATGCGCTAACTGTATTAAGCATTCTTACACAGCACAACTAGCAAAGAACAAGCCTTAGCTGTTCCACCTTACTACCTCCAGGAAGTTAAAGCTGAGAGATGGTACTGGACAATTACGTACATTTACAGTAGTTTCTGGCTCATTTGGGTCCAGGTACAACAGCTAAACTTGTCACAAACATTGCCTTATTGCCCTTGAGTATCAGAGGCCCCAGAGAACAAGCCTGACAGGGTAGCTAAGCTACCACCAGAGAAGCCTCCTATATTCATTTTTACACTGTGTGAATTAAATAATAGATCCAGCAGCGGTCAGTGCAGGTAAGCAGGGTGGGGTGGGGGCAGCAGGGGGGAGTCGACAAGCGACGGAGTAGGGAAAATTAAATAAATCCTATTCCGTGGTCTGTCGACATCCCTGCCTCACCACGGTTACATGCACCAACCGCCGCTGAATAGATCTTTCTTGGTTCTTGACAGCAGTGCAGTAACTTACTGTGACCAGCCAGGAAAAAAGACCCTGGTGAGACAGCTTGGTGTTTTAGGTCAATTCTCTGAAAGCTGGGGACTCAGAGATACAGAGCAAACCTTGTGACAAATTCCTACTGTTATCTCTGGATTCCAGAAGCTGAGCACTATTGCTGCACATACTGAATGCCAAGGCACCTCCTGTTTGGACTTTGACGCAGAGAGAAGTAGCAGTCAAGGTGTTTGAACAAAATATTGAAGAAAACATATAGAGTGAACAAAATATTGTGCCAAGAATATCAAGGACAAAAATATAAGGGCATGTGCATCAAGCTTTTTACTGGAAGTAAACAGGCCGATTCGCAGAATCGGCCCGTTTGCGACCGGTAAAAAGGCTTTTCCGATGCATCAAACCAAAATGCATTTGCAAAACAGGTAATCTCAATTTTTACGATTACCTATTTTCGCAAATGCATTTAGGGAATCGCAATTTGTGATTCCCTAAATGCAATGCAAGAAACATTTGAAAAATATAACTTTGCATTAAGGATTTGCAAATTACCATCAACTTCAAGTTAATGGTAACTTGCAAATCTTTAAAAAAAATGCACACAATTGCACTTTTCAAAGTGCCATGTAGTGCACACTTACCTGTTTTGGGGGTGCATCGGGGGGCCTTAGGCCCTCTAGCACCCTTGAAATTGCATTTGCAATTTGCAATTACCTACTTGGTAATCTCAAATTGCGAATGCTTTCTCAGGCCCATAGGAATGAATGGGAATGCATTCCCTAATAGCGAATCGCAATTTGCAATTGGCTATTAAGGCATGTATAGGAATCACTATTTTTTGGGAGATTCCTACACGCATAAGGAATTGGGATTCCTAAATAGCGATTCCTTAAAAATCGCTATTAAGGAATCGCAATTCCTTATCTTGATGCATGTGCCCCATAGTGAACAAAGGTTTCTTTGGGAAGATAAGCAAAATTTTAATATACATAACACCACATATATGTACCTTGATGATATATTTATCTTCACAGTATGTAGATGTGGAGCTAAGAATAGTCAATCTATACTTACCTATTTGCACTTACCCTCTTGATATATTGATCCTTTAGTTTTTTGACACAATATTCTGCCCACTTGACATTTTGATATCGATATTCTGTCGGACAACCGCAGCCAAAGCTCCCACACATGGTTTTATGTTACTCCAATTCAAGCATCCATTGCCAAACCCCTCTCGTTTTTAAGATGTGTCCCCCACTCCAGGAAGTGGGGAATCTTCTACCATAGAAAATTCACAAGTGCAGCCCAATTTTTTCCTAAGCTATATTGTCCTTACTGAAAAGAAAAGGGAATAAAATACATCCAGTAAATGGCCTGTTCTATTTTATCATCTATGACATGCACCTTCAATTAACAAGCATTGGCAAAGCCAGTAGGTCTCATCTGAACAAGAGCTATTGGCCTTTGCAATGTGTTATTGCCATGTTGTACACCCAATGTGGCTGCTGTTCGGCATTGCAAAAAGTGGTGTGGAGTGTCTTTGAGTGGAGTAAAGGGGAATAGAGAGTTGTAGACTGGATTTGTTGGAGTAGAGTGTTGTTGAGTGGAGTAGGGGGAGTAGTGTGATAGAGTTGAGTAGAGTGGAGTAGAGCTTAGTGGTGAAGTGGTAGAGTGCAATAGAGTACAGTGTCATGAAGTGGCATAGAGTGGAGTGGCATGAAGGGAAGTGAGATGGAATTGGGTGGAGTGGGTTGAAGTGAATTGGGGTAGTGGGGTGGATTGGGTTGGAGTAGATTAGGGTGGATTGGATGGGGTTGAGTGGGTTGGATTTATTGGAGTGGGGTGGATTGGAGTGGATGGCCTGGATGGGGTGGATTGAAATGGGGTGATGTGGATTGGGGTGGATTAGATTGGGTTGGAGTGGAGTGGATTGGGTTGGGGTGGGTGATTTGGATTAGAGTAGTGTGGTTTGCCGTGGGGTAAATTAGAGTGGAGGGGTGGGGTGGATTGGACTGAACTGGAGAAGGTGATTAGAGTTGGGAGGATTGGAGTGGGGTGGACTGGACGGGGTGGATTGGATTGGAATGGGGTGGGGTGGATTGGAGTGTGGTGGGCTGGATCGATTGGTTTGAGCGGGGTGTTCTGGACTGGGGTTGATTGGATTGGGGTGAGGTGGGTTGGAGTAAAGTGAAGCTATTGGACTGCAGTGGAGTGGGGTTTATTGTAGTAGGGTGGACTGGATGGGGTGGATTAGGTTAGAGTGGAGTGGACTAAAATGGAGTGAGTGAGGTAGTTTGGATTGGGTTGGGGCAGATTGGAGGAGGGCAGATTCTTTTGAACTGGAGTGGGGCTGATTGGAGTGGGGCTCATTGTTTTGTATTGAGTGGGGTAGATTCTTTTGGATTGAAATATGGCAGATTGGAGTGGGTCAGATTGTTTTGGACTGGAGTGGGGCAGATTGGAATGGTCTAGATTGTTTTGGATTGGAGGGAAGTAGAATGGATTATATTTGAGCGGGCTGGTTTGGGGAGGGAATGGGGTGGATTGGATTGGCGTGAGGTGGAGTGGAGTGGGGTAGATTGGACTGGGGTGTATGGGTGTGTGGTGGATTGAATTAAAGTTTGGTGGATTGTGGTGGATTGGAGTGAGGTCAATTGGGATGAAATGGGTGGATTGGGGTAAGGTGGATTGGATTGGAGTGGGGAGGATTGGAGTGGGGCGGATTGGAGTGAGGCAGATTGTTTTGGATTGGAGTGGGGCAGATTGGAGATTGGCTTGGGGCAGATTGTTCTGATTTGGAGTGAGGCAGCTTTTTATGGATTGAGTGGGGCAGATTGTTTTGGATTGGAGTGGGTCGGACTGGAGTGGAGCAGACTGTTTAGGATTGGATTGGAGTGGGGTGGATTGTAGTGGTGCACACTGAAGTAGGGCATATTTGTGTGAGGCAGATTGTTTTGGATTAGAAATGGGATGGTTTGGAGTGGGGCAGATTTTGGGGATTGGAGTGGGGTGAATTGGAGTGGACAGATAGAGCTGGATTGAAGCAGGGCAGATTTGAATGGGGTGGATTATAGTGGGGCAGATGGTTTTGGATTGGAGTAGAGCAGATTGGCATGGGGAGATTGTTTTGGATTGGAATGGGGCAGATTGTTTTGGACTGAATGGGGCAGATTGTTTTGGATTGGAGTGGGGCAGATTTTTGGGACTGAGTGGGGCAGATTGTTTTGGATTGGAGTGGGGCATATTGCTTTGAAGTGGGGTGGGGCAGATTGAAGTGGGGCAGATTGTTTTGGATTGGAGTAGGGTAGTCTATAGTGTGGTAGACTGAAGTGGGGCAGATTATTTTTGATTGGAGTGGGGCAGATTGTTCTGGGTTGGAGTGGGCAGATTGTTTTGGACTGGATGGGGCAGATTGTTTTGGATTGGAGTGGTGCAGATTGGAGTGCGGAAGATTGGAGCGGGGCACAATGTTTAGGCTTGTAGTGGGACGAACTGGAGTGGGCCGATTGGAGTGGTGCCTGATTGCAAGGGAGGCAAGTCATTAAATGTTTTGTAGGCCGCATGCTAGTGTTCGGGAGGCTACCTGGACAAGGCATGGCAGACGTTGATAATCGCAGAGGATGTGGCCTTACCGCGAAAGCGGTTGACTTTGTTGGCTTGATAATGGTTGCTAGTTGCAATTGACATGTCACTGGGCCGGCATCTCGCAGCTAACAGCGGCGGTGGCATTCCAGGACTCATGGGATGCCGTGGCTCGTGGGGGGGGCGTCGAGTGAGCCAAGCCGGCTGCTCCAACCTTTTAGGTGGCAGAGCAGTAGTGACCCGCTTGTAGTTCCCAGATGTGCACAATTTTTTGTTGGTGCGGGGGAACCGGGTTTGAGTCTTGTATTGACGCTCCGCATCCCGCTGCAGTTCACAATCATGTATTCACTCTTATTTATGCCTTTATATAGCTTGGACTTTACCCGAAGGTGTCAGAGCGCTTTACGATAGGAACAGAACTGATACATGAGAGCACGATAAGTGAACACATTACAAAAGAAAACGCTAAGTTACATTAAGCAAAGTGACAAACGTGAGCAAACAATACAAGAGGTAGCAAACAGTGCATTACAGAAGGAAAAAGTGACATGTAAAAGACTGAATAAATGATGGACCCTTCCTAGAGTCAGCACCTGACTAGCTTTCCCCCGTAAGGTTCCTTAACCCTTAAATTAATCAAGGGGGTTGTGTGCACACTGAATGGCACCCATCATCACCGTGCCTATTCCCTGGGGAATTTTAATTCAAATCAAACAACCGCAAAGGTGCACCACAAAACATGAAACAATAAGTGCAAATTGTGTTTAAGCACAATAAGGCGATATTCCTCAGAGATGTTGAAGTTCTTCTTTAAATCTTTATTTTCAATAAGCAGTAAAACACATACAGCCGACGCGTTTCGTCCCAAGCTGGGACTTCTTCAGGGCTTTCAATTATTGGGACGTCGCTTGTGGGGAAAAGTGTGAAAGGAATCGGGGTCCAAGGGTCACCTTCCCGGCTACTGTTATCCTGTTATGTATTGGTTCAATCAAAAGTTGATTTTGCAAGCATGGACTATAAGCATGCTAGTGGGCAACAAAAGGTGTTCTCGGAGTTCCTCGGTGGTGTAGAGAGTCTTACCACCTTAATAATATGACTGTCTCAGACCGTTTGCTGAGTCAAATATAGAACTGGTGGTGGACTGAGGGTCCTATTTGTCCAATGGAGGAGGGTGTGGGCACTGTATTCCAGTAGGCCGTTCTAGATAAAGCGGCCGGCACCCATCCACAGCCCTCGTCCTGACGAAACACCCGCAGCGACGTCGCTGCGGGTGCCGGCCGCTTTATCTAGAACGGCCTACTGGAATACAGTGCCCACACCCTCCTCCATTGGACAAATAGGACCCTCAGTCCACCACCAGTTCTATATTTGACTCAGCAAACGGTCTGAGACAGTCATATTATTAAGGTGGTAAGACTCTCTACACCACCGAGGAACTCCGAGAACACCTTTTGTTGCCCACTAGCATGCTTATAGTCCATGCTTGCAAAATCAACTTTTGATTGAACCAATACATAACAGGATAACAGTAGCCGGGAAGGTGACCCTTGGACCCCGATTCCTTTCACACTTTTCCCCACAAGCGACGTCCCAATAATTGAAAGCCCTGAAGAAGTCCCAGCTTGGGACGAAACGCGTCGGCTGTATGTGTTTTACTGCTTATTGAAAATAAAGATTTAAAGAAGAACTTCAACATCTCTGAGGAATATCGCCTTATTGTGCTTAAACACAATTTGCACTTATTGTTTCATGTTTTGTGGTGCACCTTTGCGGTTGTTTGATTTGAAAAAGTGACATGTGTTTAAGTTACAAAAGCATTTAAAGTACAAGTTGAGGTGAAATACTGCAATACATGGCAGACAGTCAAACACAAGAACAAACGTTACATAGGCAATGGTGGCTCTTGTGCAAGTACCGGAAGCAAACACAATGTAAGAGGTAGCAAACAGTGTGTTACAAGAGAAAAGTGACGTGTGCATGTTACAAAAGAGTACCAAACACAGGTAGAAGGATGATACTGCAATAAATGGCAGACTCTCAAACCACAAGAACACACTGGGAAGACACTTCCATTGTCAAGGAGAATAGAATTTTCGATAATAAAAGGTCTTCCTTCAGATAATAGAGAGGGCATGAATTAAAGTTGGAAGTGTCTTTAAAGGAGAAGAACTTTGAGGTCAGTTTTGAAGGCCTGGGAGGAGGAGGTGTTTCTGGGAAGAATAGTAAGGGGACCAGTTAAGAAGTGATTCTAAATCACACACACCAAAGGCAATGGTCATTATCAGACTTAGCATTCGAATAATTGACTTAGTTTCAAGACACTACACTACTGCATCAGGCGCTGGAGGTACGCAAGTATTTGCCCCACCCAACTCCTTACGAGAATGTAATGTAGACAAACTAGTTCTCGTAACTGACAAACAGGCTTGGCCTTAGTAGCGTGGGGGGCATTGATGGCCCCTGTCTCATTGCAGATATTCCATATTGGTATATGAGGGGGGGGAGCAGGGCTTCTAATGGATGTTTTATGTCAAAAATGCAGGAACCGCGCTTCAGAACCGCCCTACTCACATGGGCCACCTGAAATATCAACACGTATAAGTGTTCTAGCACACTGAGGGCAGTGTGCTAGGGTCTGGGACACCCAGGTTCTCCCCAGGTGTCATTACTGTCCCTGTGGTGGGGCGCACAGGTTACAACCCATGGAAGTAATACATTGGTAGTCAACTGGTGGGTGAGCATAGCAATCAATCAATCAATCAATCAATCAATCAATCAATCATGGTATTTGTAAAGCACGCTACTCACCCGTGAGGGTCCCAAGGCGCTGAGAGGTGGGGGAGTTTCGCTACTGCTCGAAGAGCCAGATCTTGAGGAGTCTTCTGAAGGCGAGTAGGTCTTCGGTCTGCCGTAGGTGGGTAGGTAGGGTGTTCCAGTTCTTGGTAGGAGGTAGGAGAAGGATCTGCCACCGGAGGTTGTTCGTTGGATACGGGGGACGGCAGCGAGGGCGAGGCTGGTGAGTGGAGCTGGCGGGTGGGGGTGTGGAAGCTGAGTCTGCTGTTCAGGGAGGCTGTTCCGGTGTTGTGGAGTGCTTTGTGTGCATGGGTGAGGAGTTTGAAGGTGATCCTCTTGTTGACGGGGAGCCAGTGTAGGTTTGTCAGGTGGGGGGTGATGTGGCTGCGGCGGGGGATGTTTACGATCAGTCGGGCGGAGGCATTTTGGATGCGCTGTAGTCGTCGTAGGTGTTTGGCCGGGATTCCGGCATAGAGTGCGTTGTCGTAGTCCAGCCTGCTACTGACGAAGGCCTGTGTCACCGTTCTTCTTGTTTCAGTCGGGATTCACTTGTAGATCTTGCGGAGCATGCGGAGGGTGTTGTAGCAGGAGGAGGAGATGGCGTTGACCTGTTTGGACATGGAGAGGGAGGAGTCGAGGATGAATCCTAGATTACGTGCGTGGTCGGTGGGTGTCGGTGGGTGTCGGTGCTGTCCTGAGAGGGGTCGGCCACCAGGAGTCGTCCCAGGCCGAGGGGTTGGGTCCAAGGATGAGGACCTCCGTATTGTCCGAGTTACATTTTCAGCCGACTGCTCCTCATCCAGTCGGCGATGGCCTTCATTCTGTCGTGGATGTTGGTTTTGGCGGTGCGTGGGTCCTTGGTGAGGGAGAGGATGAGCTGAGTGTCTTTGGCGTAGGAGATGATGTTGAGGTTGTGGTGGCGGGCCACTTGTGCGAGTGGGGAATGTAGATGTTGAACAGCGTTCGGCTGAGGGAGGAGCTCTGGGGGATGCTGCAGACGATGGCTGCGTCTGCCTTGTTGATTATGTGGTGTGGGCACGGGTCTGTCGGAGATCCTGAGTGGATGGAGTTCATGACCTTGTGTGTCTCGTCGTCGCTGAGGTTGGACAAGGAGGTAAGGCGGTTGGCGTTGTTGGTGTTCGGAGGAGGGGTGGAGTCTAGCGTGGTCGGGTCGGTCCTGGTGTTGAAACTGTTGTGGATGTCAACGGTCTTGCGGTGGAAGAAGATGGCCAGTGAGTCGCACAATTCCTGTGAGGGCGGGATGTCGTTGGTGTTGGTGCTGGGGTTGGATAGTTCTTTAATGATGCGGAAGAGCTCTTTGCTGTCGTGTGCGTTGTTATCCAGGCGGTCTTTGAAGGAGGACCTCTTGGCTGATCTGATGAGGTGGTGGTGTTTGCGGGTGGTGTCCTTGTGGGCTGCATGGTTGTCCGTTCGTGGAGCCATTTCTTCTCCAGTTTTCGGCATGCGCGCTTGGAGGCCAGGAGCTTGTCGGTGAACCAGGTGGCTCTCTTGCCGTCGTGGCTCTTGGAGGGTTTCTTCAGTGGGGCGAGGGTGTTGGCATAGGCATCGATCCACTGTCTGAGGTTGCGGGATGTGGCGCCTGGGTTGGTGGGGTCGGTGGGTGGGTTCTGGGAGAGGGTGGTGAGCAGCTGGTCTTCGGTGACTTTGCTCCCGCCGCGGCGAGGCAGCTGTTGGGTGCGGTGGTGCGTGGTTGGTTTTTTGAAGGTGAAGTGAATGCAGCGGTGGTCGGTGCAGTGGGGTTCAGTGGTGTGATCGAAGGTAACGTGGGTGCTTGTGGAGAAGACGGCGTCCAGCCTGTGGCCGGTGGCGTGGGTGGGTGCAGTGACGAGTTGTCTGAGGCCGAGGTTGGCGAGCTTTCCGATCAGCGTGGTGGAGTTGACGTTGTTGTTGTTCTCGAGGTGGAAGTTCAGGTCCCTGAGAAGGATGTAGTTAGTGGAGGCGAGTGCGTGGGTGCTGGCGAGGTCAGCGATGGAGTCGCTGAACTGGGACCGGGGTCCGGGGGGCTGTAGACGAGCGTTCCTCTGAAAGTGGTGTTGGGGTCGGTGTGGATCTGGAAGTGCATGTGTTCGGCGGCGTTGAGAATGTCGCCTGCGTGGGTGGTGACCTTGAGGGTGGACTTGTGGACGATGGCAGTTCCTCCTCCGATGCCGTTGGCGCGGTCCCTGCGGGTGACCTTGTAACCGTCTGGGATGGCAATGGCTATGTCTGGTGCAGAGGAGTCGTTCCATCACGTCTCGGTCAGGAAGGCTACGTCCGGGGCAGTGGCGTCGAGCAGGTCCCAGAGCTCGATGGCGTGTCTGCGTGCGGAGCGGGTGTTGAGGAGTATGCAGCGGAGGTGGTTGGGTCTGGTCCTTGATGGTTTGGTGGTTCTGTCGCAGGTGAAGCTGCAGCTGCGGCAGGAAAAGGGTCTGTGGGTGCGTTTCGGGCGGCCTGGTTGCAGCGTTGGTCTCGGCTGGTGTTGAGAGTGTGGAGAGAGTTGGCGTCGTAGCTGAGGCAGAGTATGGTGCGATGGGGTGCGCGGGGCCCAGGGGTTCTGGCGCGGGGTGCGGTCCAGGCACGGACGGGCGCAGACGGGCTTGCCTCTGGCGCGCCAGCGGCGCGGCCACGCAGCATCCTGCATTAAGAAGGGGTGGAGGGAGGGAGGAGCAGCTGGGAGGCGGGTGGCGGGGAGCTAATGGGAGAGGAGGGGGGCGGGGCCGCAGCGGCGGGAAAGGAATGCGGGGAGTGCGGGGAGCGGGGCGGCGAAGAACTAAAGGCACAGCAGAAGGAAACAGGCAACAAAAACACAGGCAACAGTTATTTAAGAAGCGCACAGAAAAACAGGCAACAAATACAGGCAGCAAATACAGGCAACAGTCACTAAAGCAGTGCACAGAGAAAACAGGCAACAAATACAATACAAAGTATTTTAATAGCAGGTAGCTCCTGTGCAATAATTGTATGTTTTCTCTTGTAAAACAACTGATGAGTCTGGGCAATTTGTTGATTTAATGGGCAATAATTTGAGTGTTCTCTCGGTAAGCAGTGGCGGAGTGTGGGCAAATAATGCAACCCCTGTGACAAAATTGAAATACGATTTCCTTTAAATAACTGGTGTGTCTGGGCATATCATGCAGCCCATGTGCATTAATGGAATGTGTTCTTTTGTACAGCAACTGGTGCGAAAGTAAGGGGCTCTAATCATGGCGATCGAGTTAGCAATAGGCTTACCTGTCAATGCTGGTTAGGGGCTGTTTTTATGGATTTGTTCTCTCTTCCAGAAACACACTGGTTTCGTTCTATAATGATCAAACCATGCCTAGCAGGCTGGCCTGAAATGGGCTCGGAGCAGGTACAGGGGAAGAACACACTGGAGCCAGTGTGTGGGGTTCTAGGTCAGCACGTCCAGGATTGGAGTGTAACCTTTTTCTAATTTCAGGACAATCGGATCAAGTACACAGGCACCACTCTGAGAAGGACAGGTGGGAACGGAAGCAGGAACGGCCAGGGCGTGCTCTGGGCTCGGAGCCTGAATGCTGTTCCTGGTTAAGTGCTCTTGGGGGGCAGGGTGACAACCCGGTTCTGACTTCCTGTAGGGGAGAGTAGAAGCAGTGTTAAGTGTAGCGGTTGTGCAATTACCATGACATCCTTACACATCAGCCCCAATTGTGCTCAATTACCTTATACAACTACTGGCCTCAGCTAATAGGTGACAGGAGGGGTAACCACGAGGGTAGATGAGCAGGAGACTGGTATGGTAACCATTAGGGGGGTGCCCAGGGGTCTTTTCCAGAAGTTATCTGAAGGTCAGTACTTGTGACACACTATAGGGTTTGCACACAGCAGGGGAGAGGGCCTGTCCAGGTGGTCAGGGGCAACGGTATTGTCAAGTCTGGACTTCCGTAAGCGCGGTTAGGGCCCGCCCAAAAAATGTTTAAGCAGGAGTTCTCCTGTAATATAGTTAGCTAGGTGGTTGAAATAATGTTCACTCAGTAAGTCAAGATCATGGTGGACAACTGCCTTCGGCCCAGAGCATCCTTTTAGCCTTAAGGGTGCCTGGTTCGCTTCTTCTGACACACTGCGAGTTGGATACAGATGGGTCAGTTCTGTTAGGTTGAATGCTCCGTAATTATGAGAGCTCTTTAGGGTAAGGCGCGTGCAGCAGGGACCTGGGGTAGCCAGCTCAGGCTTGCTCCTGGGCTTGTTAAGTTGATGTTATGGGCCAATTGGTGCTGCACCATGAGTGAATGATATAGTACAGCATCTAGTTTACCGGTTCTGTAGGGGACCATCATTAGCAACAGCAGCTGCGCACATGGGTAACAGTATAGCTTCTTTTAGTTCGCCCAGGGTTGGGGCTGGCAAGGTCATCAGCTTGTAGGCCGGAAACGGTGTAGGAAATGCATATCCGTGAAGGTGCAATGCACACTTGGCAGTCAAGCAAGCTAAGTTTCAGCAGAACCCTGATATACTGTTGGGAATAAATGCAAGGTTATGGGCTACACATAAATAGGCCTTTCTATGAGCAGGGGGCGTGAGTGAGCGATTCCCAGGAGTGTGCGACTGACCTTGATAGTGCTGAAATGGAGGGGATGGAGTACTAATACGGACAACTCCAGAGCACAGTTTGCAGTCATACTTGAGAGGATCAGGGACAGTACTGATACAGTTCACAGGCCTGTAGAGCGGCAGAACGGATAAGGGCTTGTGGTTGCTGGTCAGCACAACTGTCTAGAGGAGGAATGGACATGTCCTTGCTTGATCTGAGGGAGGCCTTTGAATGAACAGGCTGTAGGTAACTAGGTCTATATTGGTGGGGGGCCCTGGAGTGACGGTGGCCACACCCAGTGCTGTGACGGAGTTACAGGGCGATCCAGAGGCTGTAAGGTACAGTAAGGGTACCCTCTGCAGGAGCACAGGAAGGGTGCGAAAGCCAAAATCCCCAGGGAGGTCCTCACGCTGGAACCTGGAGGAGCGACGGCGCCCCGTAAGTCCTTCAGGCAGGTTTGGACCTGAGCAACCGGGGGTTGCCTGCAACTCTCCGCCCCCCCCCTCTTAGCTGGGAGGGGTGTGAGTAAGGGGGAAACTGGCGGTCCGCCGGTGGGAGGGGCTAGACCCTCCCCCAAAATTGACAAACACCGGTTGGCGAGGGGCCACCAGGTAGATTGGCTCATCGATTATATGATGAAACAACTACTGTCTAAACAACGAATTACTTAACCACGTAGGCTAAACCACGAGCAATGCCGAACCACTACAGTTTTAACAACGAGTACCTAAACCACGAAAAGTATTCAATTTCTTTCATTACCCATTTCCACCACTATGTTCTTAAAAACTGCATGTTTTTCACGGACGGAAACTCTCCTGAGATCTGAGTCTATTTAAGGTTCAGTAAATTGCTTTGATGGGGGTGTGCCTGAAAGCAGTGTGTTTTCTGTGTCTGTTGATGTTTTCCAAAGTGCAGTAAAGACTAACTTGCCTGTGTTGGGTTGATGTGCTTTTTACTGCTTTCTTTAGTTGATGAGCAAACGCTGTGACAGAAGCAGAGGCGGCCTTACCCTGGTACTGTGTCTTGGAGTTTGGGCGCCTGCTCTGAATGCAGCTGATATCTGTGTTTAGGGAGGATTGTTTCTTCCTTGCTCTGGCTACACATCTCCATGTGTCACTGATTTACAATTAAGTGCCCATCAGTGTGGTGTTTCATTAAGCAAAGCCCACAAATTAATAGAAACAGGCCTCCTGGATTTCCCAATGCTTCTGGTAATACATCCGTTTTGAAGAATACGCTTTGAGAACCAGCATTCACTTTTCTCTCAGTTCTTTGTCTCTGTCCCTGAAAGGTGACATTGTTATTACAGGTGGCAAGTCGAGTAAAGCCTAAATGTATGTATTAAAATACTTGCGATGTAAAACTTTGAAAAATGTGTTTAGATATGATCAAAATAAAAATAGAAGTATCCAGTTGAAAAAAGTCCCCATCCCTGACCTGGAATCAACCTGGGCCCAGAACTGAGCATGAGGATTTCACCGAGCCCAGGGTTTAGCTTTGGATGCTGGGTCTCCTCGCCCTCAGTTTAGAGTGTTAGAAACAGGACTTCAAGTCCCAGAGTATACTGCAATAACCTTACTAGAATTTTGTACTCATGCTGGACCTAGGCAATATAAGATCCATGATGAGGATGGTGGGGAGTGCACGTCCGGGCCAAAAGATTTTTTTAAAAAGCTTCACAATCATATAAAACAATTCCTCATTCTGAGCGCGATCATTTCATTGATGTTACGTGAAAAAATTAGGCTTAAGTGCATTTAATTTATCATGTCCTTTTATTGTGATGCAAATAATAACCCTTCGTTCACGTTTCTTTTTTCAATAAAGTACACAGAAGCTTAAAATGAAAAGGCAGAAATGCTTCCCAAAAAGTGTCTGACTTAAAAATTGCCCGTGATTGATTTGAAAAGTGATGTGATTGCTTTAGTAAATCTTCAATTTATAGGAAATGACGTCCTTGGCAGTCTTGGGACCCAGGCTTTTCATTGTTAATAAAATAGTGCCATCTTTTGGCCAGTCAGGAGATCGTTTTTTTCGTGGTTTAGGGAACTTGTTGTTCGTGAGAGTCGTAGTTTAGGATGTCGTGGTTAACAGATTGGTCGTTGTTTAGGATTCGTTCTTCAGGTCAGTCGTTTTTCACACTTTGTTGTTAAGGATGTTTCCCTGGCTCATCAGGTGGGCAGGTGGCGAGGGTTTGCCTGCCCTGGGATCGCCCGTAAAATAACTCACCATGTTGGCATATCTGTTATGCAAATAAACCTGCAGCAATTTTATCCACTAAAAATGTGTTTTGTCCTATTATTTCGCTAAAGTAATTGCTGTGGGAGGGATGGGGAGTGTTGCCGATATTGGCACTAAGCCCCAGACTGCAGCATGCCGCTGCACTACATGAGGTTCTTTTCTGAATGCTGCCCTCACTTCACCACCAAGAGGAACCTACAAGGAGAGCAGTGACGGAGACATAGCCCCCACCCCCCGGAATAGCTTTGAGGATAAACAGAGCCCTGTGCGCCTGCTAGTTTTAGCAGGCTAAGCTGTTTGAAAACAGTCTACGGGTTCTCGCAATCAGTGGAAATGCGAATCAGATCAGGGACCTTAAGAGGGATGATTGTTTTTGGTGTTTGCCTGGAAAACCCAAACCGAGAACACCCGGACACAGGTAGCAAGACCCAGGCATCCGGAACCGGCAACCACTGGGGCAGGTAAAAAACAAAGGCGACCAACAGCCGGGGTCCGACCCACCAGGACCCCACAAAAGGCCACCGAAGCAGGACCGATGTCCGAGAGGACTGAGCCAACCAAGAACGCACCCAGACAGGACACCAGGAAAAGAAGAGCCAGGGCCTGGAATCCAGTAGCAGGGACTGGACCACGCAGATGGAAAAGGACGCAACCCAACTGCAAAGAGGCAGTGCAGGAATGCACCACCGCCCCCTCCACCTGCCGATCCACAGCGGCAGAGGGAAGGGCATCATGGAGAATCCACTGTGACAGACCGAGGGAACACAGAAGCAAAACCCCTTCAAAGGAATGCGTCCAAAAGATAACAGATGAGCCATTGTAACACAACTCAAAGGAACACATACAAATGACCCCAGATGGATGAAAGGCAGAGCGGACCCACCGTGAGCAGAAAAAATTCCACAGCATCTGGTACACCAAGGCAGACTCCCATCCAGTGACTAGCAAGAGGCTTGAACCACTAGACCACCGTGACATATGCAAACGAAAGCAGGTGATAACATGGTGGCACGGCCGTAGCCCTGTAACCATGAGGACGAATACAGGCTGCCGGAGTGGATGAAGCAGCCCAATGAGCCACTAGAGCGAGGAAAGACGGACACACAGACACCCAACCACCCATGTGATAGTACCATGCGCACAGCGCCCTGCAGGGGTAAGGACCGCCACAGGAGGAGCGAAGCAAACCAGTCAGAGAGCACTCGCAATCTGAACAAAGCGCCACACAAACACCCCTTACGCCCCCACCACAGCAGCAGAAGGGGCAGGCCAAACAAGAGGCCCACCAGGCACCATGGCCGGTGGGCCGACCGCTTCCTGAGAACAGGAAGAATGAGCAACCTCAAGAACAATGAGAAGGCACAGGGCACCCAATGGAGGAGATGCCGGGGACTGATCCCGGGGCCTCATACATGTAAAGCATGCCCCCTCCCACTGAGTCACATTCCCAAGGGGAGGCAGTAAACCCAAAGAACGCTTTGCACCGCAGGGAAAGAACAGAGGACCCCCGCCCGCTAAAGCAGGGTGTGATGGACCCCCGTGAGAGGAGCGGCCGCCAAAGCAGGCCGTGTACAAGAAGGCGAGGGGCCGGGAAAAGAACAGGCACAAACGGCCGCTAAAGCAGGCCTCGAGAAGGCAAATAAACAAAATTCATATTTCCCAGCATCAACACCAAACATAAGAAAAAAAGCGGCTGCTACAGCAGGCTGCCAAAACAAAGAAATGAAAAACAGAAGGTACACTTACCCGACCCGCAGCTCCGCTAGGCATAAAGGCAACTGACAAAGTCAGAAAAAAATTAACAGGGTGTTCTATGTCGCACTTCCCCCTTTATCCTCACCGAATTGGTGGCGCCAATTTGGGAGAAGTGCTGAAAAGCTCTGCTAGGTTTTAGGTTTCTGGGGAGCAGACTAGCTGCTCACTGTTCAGGAATGGGACGGGAAGACCAGGACTCGGAGTAATGAATATTACCGGTGAGTAACCGGACAACGCTCACCACACTGTTCTGTTCACTCTTCGCTACACCTTTTCTCAATCCCACTTGCCTCACCTTTCTTCTATTCTTCTACTTCTCTCACCTTTACTCAGTCCTCCTGTATTGTCCCACCTTTACTCAATCCTCCTGTTCGTCTCAGCTTCCTTCTATTTTGACTTCTCTCATCTTTCCTCAGTGCTCCCGCTTGTCTCAACTTTCTTCTGTTCTTCTACTTCTCTCATCTTTCCTCCGTCCGGCTGGTCTCACGGGTTATCATCCCCAGGTGTTAATGAATGCTATTGAACGAATTCATGGTAATTTAGCACAAACCTACCTGAGCAGAGCAAAGCTTTGCCCTTTAGTGAATGTTGTGAGATGATGCAAAATCACATACATTAAGTGGAGATTTACTTCTTTTGAATTATACAGGTGCATCACAGGCTACACATTAACAATCGTAGGCACAGGGAGATTCCTGGAAGTGCTCACAATCAGACTAGTTCTAGCCTGGGGTTCACCAAAACGTAAACTGAAATAAACAGGGCGCCAATACGCTAATCACTTCTAAACCCAATGTATACCTTCCCCTTCAGAAAGACGAGCATGTACCACTGGTAAGCAACATGTCCACAGGTATGACCTTTTAACCTGCTAGATAGACTGCCCTCCATCAGGGTGTTTATGCCAAGCAGAATCTCCATCCATTTTGTTGAGTGTCCCTTTGCATGGAATGGGTATATTAAGACATTAATCAGTCAAAGTCTGCCTCTCCTCTTTTAGATGTCCAACGCTGTGATGCACCTCCAGGTGCCCTTCACCTTCCCATGACCTCTGTACGAGTCTTACATTTAAAACGTCCTAACCTTTCGCCGAGGGGGCTATGCATTACACAAAGGCCTTCAACCAGTTGCCCCTGGCTAAGAAGACACGGTTTGGGAGGACGTGCCTTTTCAGTGCGGGTCCTAGCCCTGTGGAAAGCTTGCTTGTACTTCAGTTATTTTCCTTATAAAAGGGACTGTGCTGGTTTTGAAGAATAACGCCTACGTTGTAAATGTTGAATAACCTTTTCGCCTTACACTTAATAACAAGCATTGAAAATGCAATAGGTCTAGCCTTTAATTAAGTCAAAGCCATTTGCTTTGCTATACAATACCATTAGCAAAGCAAATGGCTTTAACTTAATTAAAGGCGAGACCTACTACATTTTCAATGCTTGTTATCTTTGTGTTTAGAACTATTTTATTTACGTGCAGGCTGCAGCATTTTGTAGAGAATGTTCGTTTCCCCTGCTCAGGAACTTGCTTGAGTACAGACTTGATTTGAAATGCAACGATTTTTTCCCTGGCTCAGCGGGGTGCAGATGATATGGCGTGCCTGTTTCTCAAAGCCAATGTGCTTCAATTAGTGGGAAATGGGTCTGGAGTGCGACCGCGATCCGTTCCTCAGCCCGGGTTGAACTTGTTTCGTTACTGCTTACGGAGTGTCACAGCTCATCATTTCAACAATGTCTGATAATGGATTTGTTTTCTATGGGCAATGTCTCCGAGCCCATGCTGTTTGTGCCTTCGGAGCTGAATATTTCGACATTTTCTTATGATGGACTTCTTTTCCTTGGGCAAAGGCTCATAATGCATAAGTCTCAGAGCTCAACATTTCAACATTCTCTGATAATGGACATTGTTAATGTGCCCGCTTCTACACGTTAGGGCATTGCACAGGGGCACATGGTCACAAGTTGAGCGTGGCACTTTCCCTACCCTGGTACCCGGTACGTTCCGCTTCTGATTTCAAGGGGAAGTAAGTTATGGCACGTGTTCTGGTCGCAGCTCCACACACTGTTGATATTCTTGACTTCAGACACCCACAGTTACTGGGAAATGGATCCGGAGTGCCACCGCGATAATCGGCAGTCTTTTTGCACCATTGCTCAAGCGGTTAAGATGCGAACACAGGCTGAATTCTGGAGAATTTGGGGGGTAGATAGACATTGCACAATAATGACTCACATGGAAAGTGTATTTGGTAAGATGGGGTGTTTTGGGTCGAAAGCTGAGAGCAGACGTCTCCTGAGACGGATCGGGACAACACCACCTCAATACCCTCATGGGTAACAGAAAGCTCTCCCATGTTTTTTACGTTTTAAAAGGAAAGGCTTTTTATTTCTACTCTGTTTTTGGTAACGTGATTATTTGTGGGAAGCTTCTGCGTAGTGTGATTACAGGCTTTCAAGCTACAGTATGGGATAGCGTGCACATTTAGTCTAGATGTTCGGTTTGCTCATTTGCTAATAATGAAAAGGGCTGGATTAGGAGGGTGCAATTAACTAATGTTGTGCGCTGATCCCATTAAATCCAGCTTAATGTTATTTACTGTAGTTTTCTGGCTCCAGTGCAAACGGTGTGTTTCATAGGCACACAATTCACTTGATTAAACACAAAAATGTACAAAATGCAAATGGCACAAAGGGTTGTAGCCGGAGGGTGCAGCTGGCAGCTTCCCGAAAGGCCGCCTTTAGTTTCTTTTAAGCACCATATATTGCAAAGTGTTCACACCCGTTGCAAGCTGTTTTATGGGTGCTCCAGCAAGGAGGCAGCCCTGTTAAATACCACGAAGGAGACAGCCCTCTTAACATAAGGAAGAGGAATCAAACACTATGTCTGTTTATCAGATTGCTTAGCCTTATGCTTGAATACGTTGAAATGAGCAAGTACTTTTAAAACACAAACGTTTTCTTTTTATATTTCTCCAAGGAGTATTACCTATAGGAAGTCAACTGTATAATGTTGCCACTGTTTACTAACATATAGTATAGCCTGCATTTTTTGTAGTAAAAATCCTTTTTGGTCTCGCTGAGTCACACACACAACCACACCCAACCTCACAACCAACCCACATACAACCCCACACACACATAGAACCACACACACAAACACACATAACCACACACACAAACACACACAACCACACACACACACACACACACACAACCACACACACAACCACACACACACACAACCACACTCACAACCACACTCACAACCACCCACACACACAACCTCACAACCACATACACAACAACACACACACACAACCACACACACACAGCCACCCACACACACACAACCACACACCCCACAACCACACACACAACCACACACACACAACCACACACACAAACACAACCACACAAACAACCACACACACAACCATACACACAACCACACACAACCACACACCACCATTCACACAACCATCCGTACAACCATACACACACAACCACACACACACACAACCACACATACACCCAATCACACAACATCACACACAACCGCACGCACAACCACACACACATCCACACAACCACACACACACACATCCACAACCAACCACACAACCACACACAGCCTCACACAAACACAACCAACCACACAACCACACACACACAACCACACACACACAACCAACCACACACACACAACCACACACACAACCACAGACACAATACACACACAACCACACACACACAACCACACACACACACAACACACAACCACAAGCACACACACAACCACAAGCACACACACACACAACTACACACACAACAACCACACTCACAACCACACAAACACACAACCACACACACACCACACACACAACCACAAACGCTACAACACACACACAGCCACACACAACCACACCACCACACACACCCACAACCACACACACAACAACACACAACCACACACAACCACACACACAACCACACACACAAACACACCCACAACCACACATACAGCCACACACACAACCACACCTGCAACCACACACACACATAACCACACACACAAACCACACACACAACCACACACACAACCACACACACACACACAACCACACAATGACACACACAACCACACAACCTCACACACAACCACAAACACAACACACACAACCACACACACAACCATGCGCACAACCGCACACACAACCACACACACACACAACCACGCGCACAAACACAACCACACACACAACCACACACACAACCACACATACACACAACCACACCCAACCACACAACCACACACACACAACCACAACCACACACACACACACACACATGCACACACAACCACTCACACACACAACCACACACACACAACCACACACTCATGACCAAACACACACAACCACACACACACAACCACACCCAACAACACAACCACACACACAACCACAACCACACTCAGCCAGGTAGCGCGATTGTGATCAGTTTCAATTTCACGCAATCGGTTTCACTTTCTCTGCCACATTCGCCGTGAAAGTGTTCGCGTTTCTAGTTTTATTCAGCATTCACTCTTGTTTCCTAGTGCTTGACAATCCGATTCGATAAACTTTATTCGGTCAATATGACCTTAAAAGTACAGACACAATACATACATATACATTTGAAACTACATAGAAAAATCAATTGCATGTAGTAAGAAACAAATAATAAAAACATTAATGGACATTGCTGGCACACATATGTAGTAAATAATTTCCACACTCAATTTCAGAATGCCCTCTATTCTAGTTACTTCGCCAAAGGAAATCGAGGGCAGTAAATATAACAGAGGGTTTTTCAAAGCAGGGGACAAGGATTCACTTTTGGAAAGTGCATAGTGCGAATAAATAAATAATTGAAGTAAAAACAATTTTCATAAGAAGATGACCACTATTATTACCACTAGTTTTATGCAGCAGTTGGTATGACCTAGCACTGGGAGCCCCACGATACAGGCTGCTTCTGCATGAGGTTTTCATGACAATTGTGGTAGTAGACTAATAAACTACTCAAGGACAGGAAACAATACTACCATTTAAAAAAAACATTAAGAGTATATAAAAATATACATACATTAAAAAACATATGAAATAGAAAAACAATTTTCCTGTGACATGATTGGAAGACCTACATACATAGGTCGGATAAAACTAATCATATAAAAACAAGACCTAGTTTTAAAACTGGCAAAGGTGACCATAAATTGATGTATTTTTCCTGGTGGTTGATGATAAGATTATTTCATTTCCTCCAGAATCATTATCTTAACTATTTAAGGATGCTTTTAAAAATATCCTGCGGGAACACCACATAGAAAATAAGAAGCCTGCAACTGAATAAACAATCGGGATACTACAGTCGTGTTTCAGTATCCTGAAAGCCTCAGAGCAGCGCCTAGTTCCAAGGTTTCTACAAATCTGCACCAGCCATCGTTTTCTTGCCTTATGGTCGCCAGGACAACTAAAGAACACATGGGGTACTGACTCTGCAGGGCAGTCACATGTTGGGCACTTCAGGACATGCGCCCCCACCCCCCCACTTATGTGTGAAACAGAGGAGAGGGAAACCCCCATGCCTAAACTGAAGAAAAAGCTTTCTAGCAGCTTGCGGCTTGATGTCATCCAAGGCCGGCTCAAAGCTGTACCTATCTTTAATTTCTAAAAAGGCTGAGGTTAACTTGCCTACTCGGGGGCTACTATGAAGCTGTGCCATTTTATACTCCCCATAATGGGCCTTTCACAATTTCCTGGGGAGTGAGGTGCAAGCATGTGCTTGATATACGCAAGCCACAGCAGTTTGGCTGCCCCCGCAGGTTCATCACTTCTTTTAATTCTTCCCTGTATGATAGAAGTTCTGGAGTAACTCACAGGCGGCGCCAATACAATAAGGGTCTATGGTTAGATTAATCTGCAATTGCCCTAACACCCAGATTTAATCGGAGAAGAGTTAGAGGGGTGCTCCGTGGAAGATTTAACAACTGTCTAAGAAAGTTGTTCTCTGCCTGCGTTAGGTTCTCAGAACTAGAGTGCCCCTTAGTTCTGTGCCTTAAAGCGCCCCTCCCCGGGCTTCGAGCTTATACATTTTAATGCCAGGACTCACTGGTTTTTGGCTGGACTTACAGAAAACCTTCATGATACCACCTGACGATTGCGACAATTTTAGTGATGATTTTTTGATTTATGCCCCCCAGTCCATGGTCTCTGTGATTGTCGAAAGAGGAAACTCTCTCGATGGGTTTACCGTTTAGTGAAGGGTTTGCTTGCATGCTTTTAGGGGTATTAAACGCCATAAATGTGGTTTTCTGTAGATTAATTTCTAATCCTCTTTCACTACAGAATGCTTCCAATCTATTGAGTACCCTCTGAACCCCCATATGTGATATAGACACTAATAGTGTGTCATCGGCAAACATCACTGCTGGGATTATACAGGAGGTTATCTTAGGTGCATCAAGGTCTTTCTCTACAAGTAAATAATCTATTAGACCATTTATGTATAGACTAAAAAGAGTAGGGGCAAGCACACAGCCCTGTCGAACACCGCGTTTGATCGGGATGGGTGCGGTTAGCTTTCCATCCTTACCAAACCTGATTCGGGTGAAGTTTTTCTCATGCAGCCACTTAATGAGTTGAGATAGATATGCTGGAACGCCCATCTCGTGGAGGACTACCCACAATTTTTCCCTTGGGACCAAATCAAAAGCTGACCTCAGGTCTACAAACATTAAATAGAGGCTGCCACCCTCTAGACACACGATCTTTCAGTGTAATAGTTGTAGCCTGAGTAGTAGACAGTTTTCCTCTAAACCCTGCCTGTAGGGGGGTAAGTATCTTCGGGTCCTCCATCCAAGTTTGTAACCTAAGCAGCAATACACGCGCAAACATTTTTGTGTGATGTCTATGAGGCTGATCGGCCTATAATTGGTTGGTAATAGCGGTGAACCTTTTTTGTAAGTGGGGATTATTTCGGCACCAGCCCAACTGGGGGGAATCTTCATGCCTTGGAATATGGCATTAAATAGCACCCAAAGGTATGATGCCCCTACAGATGGTTCACTTAGAAAAAGATCCCCGGGAATCTTGTCTAGTCCAGGTGTTTTACTTGGAGATATTTTAGCGAGGGCTCCCTTAATCTCATTTAAACTTATACTTGTGCTAGAGCTGTCGTCGTGGTGTTCATTGGTTTCCCCTATGTTGGCAGAATAGTCAGTCCCCGCAGGACATCCTTCAATTATCTCATCATTCAACGTATCTCCCTTAGAGTAGAGAGATTCAAAATGGTCCCGCCAGACCTCTTCTTCCAAGTTCAGCTCTACCTGTGATTTAGCATCAGAGCTACCTGTGTTGACAACTTTCCCGAAGGTCCATATATCCCTAGCTTCCAAGAAGCTTCTCAAAACATCCCACTTATCCATCTCCCACCCTTTTTTGGCTTCAGTAATGGCCACCTTATAGGCCATCCTAGCAGTTTTAATTAACAGGCGTTCATTGGCCTTGATGGACAGTACCAGCGATCTTTTGGCATTAGGGCAATGATCATTATACCAGGGGTGGGGGGGTTTCCTACTTGGCCGATTTGTTTTTTTGGGATAAAAGAACTCTAGTGGGACTTCTCCGAACCTGCCATGGTTCATTATAACCATCTCAGAGTCTACACTATCCCTGTGGTGAGTTATTGAGTTAGATGCTGTCAGAAGCTCATATCCCTAAATCCCAAGGAGCTTCTCAAAACATCCCACTTGGCTGTCAGAAGCACCGGGATCAGGCCTTCATATGAAGTGCTGAGTTTGTCTTGTGATTGTCTGAAGTCAGACCATCGCACTCTTCTCCTATAATTTGAAAGTGTCAACCTAGCATCAATAGGATTAGCCATATTAAGGACACTCCCAGGATTGAGCTCTTTTAGTTCAAGTACTAATGCATAATAGTCACTGTCTAGCCGTGGTATAACCTTAAAACCAATTAGCCTGTCCCAGGATTTGGAGTCGATTGAAATATAGTCTAATAGAGAACCATGCTCATTTCTATGGAAGGTATAACTACTCGATGTATCAGACAAAGTTCTACCATTGCAAGCTCTTATGGAGTGTTTCAAAGCAAGGCAGTTCATCTGGATTACCAGGGAGGACCATTTTTTAACTGGTGGGCACCTGGTCTCCGGTATTGCCCAAAATCTATCCTCATCATATAAGCTATACTGGAGCATTCCCTCTAGTGGCTCAATTTGGTAATTGAAATCCTCTCCTAAGATCACCATATGGTTGTCTGCAATGGTGGATAAGAACGTAGTTAGTTCTTCCAGCGTTTTAGACTCCTTTCTCTGGGCGGTTGGTCTGGAACAAATGTTTAAAAGAGCTACGGAAATCTTTGATGGAAACTGCAGTATAACACATAAAATATCGTTAGATCCTGTGTCAATCTGCTTGGCCATACAACCTAAGTGAACTCCCACCCATATACTAAGGCCTCCCGATGGTCTCCCTTTACCCCCTGATGTTGCGGGAATACTGAAAGTGGCAAAACCCAATTTGGAAACATCCCCTCTGGCCCATGTCTCCTGGAACCTGCAGATCTCGTATTGGCTAATAAAATGACCCCAGTTTGGGTCATCTAACTTGTTAGCCAGACCTGCATCGTTCCACGATAGAACCCTTGTCTTTGGGCAATTGGGGCAGTTCGGTTTGTTAGCCACTAAAGGGGATGAGTGCGGTGGGGCCTTACTCTTCACTCTATCGTCCTTCAAATTGGACCCTCTGGTTAGTGGGAGTTTTAGATTATCCCTCAGTATCGTGTCAGAGAAATCGTGGGTGTAGCCAGGGGAGCTGCACATGCTCCCACAGGCTTTACCCTCCCCAAATGGCGTGCAAGGTCCTATGTCACTAGCCTGGGCCTCAATTGTTATTAAGGGCGGGCGTATTTGGTCTTAAATGTTGGGGGGATGATCATTTAGTCAATCTACTTCATCTAAGCTGCTATACTTATTTGCTGTGGGAATATTAAACGTAAATTGCCTTTGCCAATGCTGGTCCGGGGGAGGTAACTCGCAATTATTGGGGTCGTTTCTCCAACCCCTCTCATAGTGCCCAATATCATGATGAGGCCTGTTATGGGGGTAGAAATAACCTAATGGAAGCACTTGGGTGCCGCCCGATTTTCTCCCACCCTCTCTAGCTAGAATTTTTTGGGCCATCAACGGGTTTCTAAAATTAATTACTATACAATCTCCATGTAAATCCTTATGTCGCCTGCCTATCCAGCCCACCCTGCGTGTGGTTAAGATCTCTTGCACATGCTCATAACTAAAATACCTGTGGTTTGCAAGCCAATTGATACATTTATTCTTTAATTCTTGGTGGGATTCATATTGGTTCCTTCTGAGTTCAGGGATACCTGCGAGGATAATGACCTAAGGGGTTGAAGCAGGGGGTAAGTTAGTGACTGGAGGGGGGGAAAGTCATTGGTAGCTTCTGTACTTATGGGGGCACCTCCCCCTATCTTTTGAATTTTTGTTTGTAATTGCCCTCTAGATTTATGGGGTAAAGGTGGACAATTGGCTAAATTAGAAGTAGGTGGTGGGGGCCTTAAAATACTATCTCTTGTAGCCTTTGATGTATGTATCTCCCTATTTAATAATGGTAACAGGGCTTGCTCACTGGGTTTGAGGCCTGGGTTGGCCAGTGTAATACTTGCAGTGGTCTGATCTCGTATTCTGCTTTCACGGACAGCATTACAATGGGTTTCCCCCTAGTGCTTGTCCAGTCATTAAAAAGTACAGTCAACCTGTCAACCCTCTCTTGTAAAGGTCTGAGTTCGTACTTGACTATATCCCTCATTTAGATCTGTAGAACCACCACTAGCTTTGTGACCCACACTGGCTGATCGCTTGTGGTTTCTGTGCTGTCTTCTGGGTCACCAATCCTAGATTTCCCATTATCAGGAATCGCTCCTGTGGGCTTCTTCCTTCTTACTGGTGCTTTCGCTTTAGGTTTGGATTGCCCTTTTTTACCCGATTGGTTAAGTGTGACAGTCCTAGGTTGCTCGGGGTTGACTGCTTCAGTTATTGATGTTTGGTCACTAGGAGAATCAGCTATCAAAACCCTTGTAATTTGTGAGGTACTAGGGTCAGTCATTGCGATTTCTAGATTTGGGGTCAAGGACAGTTGTCTCTCGGTCCGCTCTATTTCAGTAGCCACAGCTCCGAAAACCTTTTCCAACATCCTGTCGATAGAGGTTGGTTTGGTGTTAGGTTTGGGCATAGCCAGGATCTGTTTCTTTTCAACGCAGGTTTGTCTCCCCATTCTACAGTATCTCTGAATTAAACTCTAGCGTTGGTTAAAGTGTTTTAAATTTAGAGTGGACACAGGAGCTTAGTGTTACAAATCTCCACTACAACGCTCTATAGGTATGCACAACTAATGAGATACCTATTCGAGAGACCACTAATGGGGGCACTTTCTGGGGCCAGTGTGATTAAAGTAACAAATACACAGACACAAAATTACAAAGCCATTGAGGGTGACCACTTATATGGTTTGCTTTCCAAAAATCAAAGATAAAAAAGAAGAGGGTCTGCGCAACTCAAGTACACACATAAAAAAGTGAGTGCGGAGGGGGGGGGGGCTATAAGTTGGTTGCGCACGCTGGCTTTACAACTGGGTCGAGAGGGGTCGGAATTTTGGTTAAGAACACCTTCCCTCAGGCCATACAGTCCACCTGGACCGATAATAGGGGTAGATATGTCGGCATTTCGGGGCTGTGGGAGGGGAGAACTGTAACCTTTTTGTCTGTTTATGTTCCTCCGGCCCTTCAGGCTGATACCTTTCAGGATCTGTGTAAGATTTTTTGGACGTTGCCTGTTGGGTTGTTGATTGTTGGTGGTGATTTTAATGCAGTTATGGATGGGCAGGTTGATAGGTGTCCGGCTCGTGAGTTGTTGTCGTTCCGGAAGTGGTTGGCTGATTTTGTGGAAACTGTTGGACTGATTGATGGATCGAGGCTTAAAAAGCCCGGTGATTCTCAACACACTCATGTCTCGGCTGCGCACAAATCCCTCTCCAGAATAGATTATGTACTGGTGCCTGCGGCTCAGTCTGCGTGTATCCGATAGGTGCGGCACTTGGCTAGGGGGGTCTCGGATCATTCACCTGTTTGGATCAGTTTAGACCTTGGCGGGCGTGATTTGGCCAGGGTCGCTCCTATTAGTGCTTGGCGGTTCCGAGACCCAGCGGCTAAGAAGGAGATTGTGCGTGTGGCCGATAGATATTTTCAAGAAAACGTAGATTCGGTGGACTCCAAATGCTCCCTATGGGAAGCGTATAAAACTGTCCTGAGAGGGGAACTGCTGTCGTATATTTCTGGGAAGAAAAAGGAGAGGCGAGGGGCGTGGCTTGGCCAGCGAACATGGCGGTCGTCTAGAGCCGGAGCTCCGACCAGCCGATCACCATCCTGTTGACTCCATCCTGCCCTGGTCGCAATTCTACTCTCCCGACAGCTGGGTCTGACCCCCTGACATCGGGTCCCCTCGTTTCTGCGGCTGGAGCCACCCGCGCTGTGACATCGGGCGGCGGAGCGCCCCGGAGAGAGGTGGTGGGCTGAGCAGCGTGGTGCGGCCCAGGGAGCCGGGGCCTCGATTACTGCACTATCCCGCCGAGTGAGCGGGGCGGCGAGAGGCGGTCCTGAGTGCCGGCTCCGAGTGCTACCGGAGTGTTGGCGCGGAAGTGCGGAGGCGGCCCCCGGACTTGAGAGGGGCGGCCCCGAGAGGTCAACGCTGCGTGTGGTGGCTGCGGGGCTGGCCTGGCGGGGCCAGAGGACTGGGAGGACCGAGTGGTGCGGCCGCCATCTTGCCTACGAAGGACCAGTTTGCCGGCCCTGGAGAGCGGCGCTTCCCTGTGGGCCACCTACCCGGGATCAACAACACTGCTGCAGCAGAACAAGGTCAGAGGGGGACTCCGGGGGTAGACAGGTGGAGGAGGTCTGGTGCTGCTCGGCAGATCGGGGGTCGTGTCGGGCCCCGGGGCCCACATCTGCCTGTCTCCCTGCACGGCGGGTTCCCGCATCACCGGGGAGACTCTAGCCCGATTGGGAGGCGGACGGGGCCGGTGCTCGCAGGCGGCTGCGGAGGGCCTTGGGTGTCCGGACAGTGGGACCACCGGGGTGGTCGGAGTCCCTGCTGCACATCGGGGGTCGAATCGGACCTCGGGCCGGACATTTGTGGTGTGCTTGGCGTGGGGGGGCCCCCACTCTCCCCCCTCCCCCCCGCGTTCTCCTGGCCATAGTTGGGCTCCGACTGGGGGCAAGGCAGCCGCCACCTGAACATAGGGTGGGAATCCTGATCTGCAGCGGAAGGGTGTGGGCTGCGGACGGCCGTGTGGGGCCCCACTCATCGCTCCATCATGACCCGGGGTGGCAGTGGAAGTCAGGGCAAACAGGGCCCTATCGACAAGTTCACCGAGGCTGCGGGGGCCAAAGGGCCGCAGCCACCGGCGCCTGACAATACGGCCCTCCTGGCCGCGATCACGCAGTCCAGAGACACCCTGGACGCCAAGATTGGGGTGGTAGGCGCAGACGTTATGCTCCTTCGACAGGACCTGCGCAACGCTGTGGAGCGCATAACTGGAGCGGAGACGCGTATCTCGGCTGTGGAGGACGACATGACCACCCTAAAGAAGAGGGTCGTGGCCCTTGAGCGGACACAGCAGGGCCTGGTGGCGAGAGCGGAGGAGGCAGAGGTACGTGCCAGGCGCAGTAATCTTCGCTTCCTGGGCTTTCCAGAAGACTGCAAGAAGGGCAATGCCGGGCGCTTTCTGACACAGTGGCTGGAAGGGTGGATGCCGGCCGATTCCCTCTCACGTTGTTTCGTGGTGGAACGGGCTCATTGAGCTTTAACGCAAAAGCCCCCTGTGGGGGAACGCCCTCGCCCCATGATCGCCAAATTGCTCAATTATGCCGACAGAGACGCTATCCTGAAACAGGCGAGGGCGAAGGGTCAGCTCATGTATGAGAACTCTCCTATCCTTATCTACCCGGACTACACGAAATTGGTGCAACAGCAGAGACAGTCCTTCACAGCAGCTAAGGCCCGCCTTCGGGGCCTGAAGTTGCCATATGCCCTTCTGTACCCGGCTCGACTGCGGGTTGTCTTCCAATCCCTTACCTTTTTCTTTGATACCCCGGAGGCCGTTTTCCAATGGACAGATGAGACTGTCAAGGTGTGCGTCAATACTGCCAGAGGTGGTGAATCGGACTCCTCGACTGGGGGGCCCTCCGGCAGGGGTCCGGACAATCAGCAAAAGCGCCGGGGCAGATCCCGATCACACCGCAGTTCGAAATCACGGTCCAGCACGCGCAACGAGGAGGCCATGCAGAACGCTTCCGTGGATGTGCCCTGACTGTTGGGAGAAATGGATTCTTGCTCTCTTGATTGCTTGTTCCTTTTTTTTTGACCAGGGTGTACTAGCTTGGCTGGGAGCCACGCTTACTCAGAGTTGGGAAGGGGCCACAGCCTAGTTTGACGTGGGTTGTGCTGAGGGGATCCATTGGAAGGGGTGCTCCCTGGCTCCCCGTTGGGGCCTGACCGCGACAGGTGCTTCCATGTTTGGGAGGTGCGGGGTGGGGGTGGAGGGGGGTTTGTTGGGGTGTGAGATTGACTTTGTTCAGGGGTGGGGTTTGGGGGGGGGAGTGCTGCGTCCAATCCGCTGTAAGTACTGCTGCTGATGCCTGCGGCATGGCTTGTATGATTTGTATGCCGATAGACGAATGTCGTCTGATGCTGGGGGCTCTCGGGTAGGTCCGGGTGGGACTAGAATACTGAGCTAGAATGTGAGAGGAATGCTGGATAAGGTGAAGAGAGGGGCTGTGTTCGCTTGGGCCAAAGGCAGGGGAACCGACATCTTGCTCCTTCAAGAAACTCATTTGTTAGGCACGAAGGTGCTTTGCCTCCAGCGCAATGGCTTTACAAAGACATATCATGCAGACTTCGCGAGAGGGTCACGGGGGGTGGCCAAACTGATTCTTCGGAGGGTTCCATTTACACATAGGCGCACGTGGCAGGATGCGCAGGGCAGATATATCTTTGTGCAGGGCGAGATAGGTGGTGAGATGGTTGTCCTTGGTAGCGTATATGCTCGGCCCCCGCTGCAATGGGCCCTGGTGGAGAAGCTGATGTCCCTCTGGGTTGATATGCCGATAGCGTTGTCGATTGTTGGGGGGGACTGGAATGATGTCATGGACGTCTCCTGTGACAGATGGCGGGGCGCTGCAGGCGGGGTGGTAGGAGGGGAGGGGCAAGCATCGCGACTGTGGGCAATGGTCACGGGGCTGGACTGGATTGACTCCTGGAGGTACAAGCGTGGGGCGCGTAGGGACTTTACTTCTCCTCCGCGCGTGACTCGTTCTCGCGCCTGGACTACATTTTTCTCCCGCGAGCGATGGCAGGTAGGCGCATGTCCGCTGACATTTTGCCAAGGGCACTCTCTGACCACTCTCCGATTTCTGTGGTGGTTGACACTGGGCGTACCAGACAGCCGTTCCGATGGCGCCTATCACCCTGGCAGTTAACTTAGCCCTCTTACCGCGCCCATATTACCTGTGAACTAGCGCACTTCCTGTCCGCCAACGTCGACTCAGTGGCATCCCCTGCAACCCTATGGGAGGCCATGAAACCCACTTTGAGGGGGATTGATATCTTGTGGTGCTCAGCGGCGCGGAGGGAAAAGCGTAAGGACCTGGTGCGGCAGGAAGCAGAATTGGAGGACCTGGAGCGCAGGAGTCGGGGGGACGATGGCGCGCTGCTCAGGCGTAGACTACTACTGGCACAACAGCAATATACCTCAATCTTATTAGATGAGGCCCGCCAGGCTTGGCTGGCCACTCAGAGCCGCATATATCAATGGGGCGATAAGTCGTGCAAAATGCTCCATCGCCTGTGTCAGGGCATTAGGCATGCACAGCCGCTGCCTCAGATTGTCGCCCCTGATGGGGAGCCGCTGTTGCAGCCCGGAGCAATTGCGGGCAGCTTCGCCTCCTATTACGAGTCCCTATATGCGCCCCGGGAGTGCCTGGAGGCTGACATGGTGCAGCGATTCATTGATGACCTTCCGCCACGGGCCGTGTCGGATGGGGTCCGCGACCTGCTGGACCGGCCTCTGACGGACGACGAACTGGCCACTGCCCTGGGCGAGTTGAATCCAGGCAAGGCGCCGGGCCCGAACGGGTTCCCATACGAATTTTTTAGGCACTTTGCGACCCAGTTGACGCCCCACTTTCGGCCGGTTATTGAGGAGGCCCGGGAGAGGGGCCTGCTGCCTCCCGACTGGAGACATGCTGAGGTGGTAGTCTTCTTGAAACCAGGACGCCCCCCGGAGAAACAGGAGTCCTACAGGCCTATCTCACTGCTCAATACCGAGGCCAAGATATTGGCGAAGGCCCTCGCCAACAGGCTTAAACCGCACATTACGGACTTGGTACACCCGGACCAGGCCGGCTTTATGCCCCATCGGGCCACTAGGCATAACATTAGGCGAGCCCAGGTTGCGAACTCGGCCTGGCGGGCCTTGGGAGAGAGAGTAGCGCTACTGCTGGCTGACATGGATAGGGCGTTCGACTCCCTGAGCTGGACGTACCTGTTTGCTCTCTTGGATCGACTGAACCTGGGTCCTTGTTTTCTGGCCTATATACGCCTCCTCTATACTGACCTGACGGCGGCTGTCCGCGTCGGCGGAGGTGTCTCCCGCTCATTCAGTATCCAGCGGGGAACAAGACAGGGGTGCCCCCTCTCCCCATACCTTTTTGCGCTCGCAATGGAGCCCCTGGCGGCGTGGGTGCGGATTGACGCCCAGGTGAGGGGCTTGCAGTGGTCACCGGGGGTGGCGGATAGAATAGCCCTGTACGCCGACGATGTGCTATTTTTTCTTTCCAACTTGGATCGCTCTGGGCCTCGCATTTTGCGGATCCTACAAATTTTTGGAGAAACATCGGGGCTCTATATGAACCCTGGGAAGTCCACACTCTGGACTCTGGGGGGTTCGCATACCCTAGGTGAGTGGGCCGATGGGCTGCAGGTGACGGCAGAAGGTGTGAAATACCTCGGGGTATACCTCACGGAGGATGCCTCGGTGGCCCTGGAGCGCAACATCGCCCCGGTTTGGGACCGTACGCGAGAGGATATCAAGGTGTGGGCCAGGATGCCGCTTTCCATTCAGGGTAGATCTGCCATCTTTAAGATGGTCGCGCTCCCACGTTTACTGTATCAATTGCAGAACCACCCGGCGTTGGTCCCGCACACTTGGTTTCGACGCCTGAACGCGGCCTTGAGCAGTTTCTTGTGGGAAGGCGGCGCGGCACGAGTTGCGCTGCGGACTTGCTTCCGCTCCACCTATACCGGGGGTCTTGCCACATCTGACTTGCTATCATATTATCAAGCATCACACCTCCTTGTACTTAACGACTGGGGGTACGCAGACAGGGGGGATCCTGCATACGCGGTGGAGCGATACCTTATGGGCTCTGCTTCCATACATACGCTGTTGTACTCAGCGCCCCTCCGGGGATCGCTGCCGTCCGTCACGCGTGTGGGTTTCCAGGTCTGGCGGCAGGCCCTGCGCAGGGTGGGGTGGTGGAATGTCCTGACCCTGGAGACTCCGCTGTGGCAGAATGGTAGATTGCCCCAACTGGCGGCTCTGGTGGGCTTTCGGCAATGGGACACGATAGGTATTTCTACACTGGGAGACGTTATGTCTGGGGGGACGCTCAAATCTTTTGCTATGCTGCGGGAGGAGTTTGACATGCCACATACCCAATTCTACAAGTACCTTCAGTTCCGGCATGCCCTTGCCCCGTATATCCGAGACGTGGAAGAACTGCCGGAGTTCAGTCCCATTGAGGCCAAGGTCTTTATGGGGGAATTGCCAGACAAAAAGATCTGCCGCATCTACCAGACTCTGGTATACCACAGCGCTTCGGATCTTGCCCACCTTAGGTCCCAATGGGAGCGGGATGTTGGGGAGCTCGACAAGGAAGACTGGGTTGAGGCCCTGGAGGGGCCCAGGGGAGCGGCCGTCTCCACGCGCTTGCGACTGATACAGTTCAGGTACCTCCACCGTACATATTACACTAGACAGCGCTTGTGGAGGGTGGGATTAATTGCATCCCCGACATGTCTTAGATGCGACTCTGAGGTGGGCACGCTGCTGCATACAGTGTGGGGCTGTGGGGCTCTTCAGAGGTTTTGGGAGTGCTCCGGTGTTTGAGTGAGGTGCTGGCCTTGGAGTTGCAGAGGGACCCCAAACTGGCTCTCCTTCATGTTCTAGCTGGAATTGGGGGCAATAGATACAAGCGTCATTTACTACTTTTGGGTCTGACTCTGGCCAAGAGGGACATAGCGAGATCCTGGAAGGCACCTCGTGCCCCCACCTTCACAGCCTGGCAGAATGGTATGGATTATTGTATGGGTCTGGAGCAGCCTGTCTATGTCGCACGGGGGTGCCCCCTCAAGCACTATAAAATCTGGAAGAGGTGGGCGGACTACCGGGGCCTGGACTTGGACCCACCCGTAGAGGAGGAGGCCCTACAGTATGTTTGATGGCCTTTGTTCTGGCAAATGATATGCAGCGCTTGGCATGACACGGACGGAGTAGGCAGCAGCACGCTTGGGAGGGGGGGGGAGTTGAGGGGAGGGCAGACAGGGGCAGAGGGGTTTCCTGTACTATTGGACATTTCCTTGTTTACATTCTTCTTCTGACTTATCGCCTAAGAAAATGTTTGCATGCTGTGCTATTGATCATTTGCCCTAGTGATTGTCTCTGGCGCTCAGAGCATTACGTGCTATATTTTTGTCATGCAACCAATAAAATCTGTTTAAAAAAAAAAAAAAGGAGAGGCGCGCTGCGATTGATAGGGTGGAATGAGAGTTGCTTGTTCTGGAACTGGAGATGTCGCTTGCCTCCACCCTGGAGGGTCTGCATCACCTGCGTCTCCTCAAGGATGAATATCGGAGTCTGGCCCAGGATAGCACGAGGTTGCAGCTGGCAGATACTCAGAGTAGGGTGTATGAGTATGGGGACAAGGCCGGGAAGCTGATTGCCTGGTTGGAGAATGGTGGGACGGGGCATCGCGGTTGGTTTCGGTGCTGCAGCCCACTAGTTCAGATAAAATCACGAGTCCACAGGAGATTGTGGGTGCATTTGCTGCCTACTATAGGAAGGTGTATGAGGCCGAATGTCACTTTTCGGAATCCGAAAACGCGGACATGATTCGGGACATTCTGATGCCCGCTCTTTCGGAGGAGGACAGGGGGTTCCTTGACTCTCTCCTCACAAATGACTAAGTGGCGCAGGCTATTAGAGGGGTTCGTTCTGGTAAGGCTTCCGGTCCTAATGGGCTCCCTGTTGAACTCTATAAAGTAAACGCAAATAAGTTGGCTCCCTTCGTCAGAGGTATGTTTGTGGAGAGTAGGGAGAGGGGTCAGCTCCTGTACGATCAACGTGTGGCAAATATCATAGTCCTGCACAAGGAAGGCAAGCCGACGAGGGAGTGTTCTTCGTATAGGCCGATCTCACTGTTAAATGCTGAGCCAAAAGTCTTGGTAAAATAATTGGCGACCCGACTTGTAAAGGTCATTACGACGCTGATTCATCCGGACCAGTAAGGTTTTATGCCTCGCCGGAATACGGCTCTCAATCTGCGCAGGCTACATTGGGTCCTGGGAGGGACATCTCATATTCACGAGCCAACGGTTTTATTATCTCTGGATGCCACTATGGCATTCGACAGAGTTGAATGGCCTTATCTTTTTGCTGTCCTGGAGAAGATGGGTTTTGGCCCGGAGTTCGTGTCCTGGGTCCGACTTTTATTTTCTGGTCCATTGGCTCGAATAGTCGTCAATAACCATTGATCGGCTGACTTTGCTTTGGGGAGGGGCACCAGGCAGGGATGTCTTCTTTCCCCGCTGTTATTTGCATTGGCGCTCGAGCGGTTGGCAGCCTGGGTTCACTGGGACAGGTCGATTAAGGGGCTCCGCTGGACACCGAGTGGGAGGATAAGATATCGCTTTATGCAGATGACATCTTGTTGTATCTGACCTCCCCTCGACCTTTGCTCATTGCTTTTTTGGATGTTTTGGAGGTGTTTGGTGGGTATTCCGGCTTCGCCATTAACTGGGCGATGTCGGTCCTTTTTGTCTTAAGTGGAGATCCCCCGGAGGTTCCCCCGGGTTGTCCGGTCAGACTGGAAATGGTGGGGTTCAAATATCTTGGCGTCTTTATATCCTTGGATCCCCAGAGTAGGTACTCCAATAACTTGTTGCCGCCCCTGGTCTGGCTCCGACATGATGTGTCCCGATGGAAATTGCTTCCTCTCTTTCTTCTTGGCCGTGCAGTCCTGTTTAAGATGATGGCTCTGTCTCATTTTCTATATGCACTTCAGAACTCATTGGATCCGGTTCCCTCGTCGTATTTCAGGGAGGTTGAGTCTCTCCAGAGACAGCTTCTTTGGGATGGTAGACCCCGAATTGCATTTGCGAAATTGACGCTGCCGTGGTACGACGGGGAGATCGGTCTGCCCAACATCCGCAAGTATTACTGGGCATCACAGCTGGCGGCGGTTAATCATGCCATCTACGGTTCGCCGCTGGATCCTGGCTATGCTATGGACCGCAGTCAGGCTCCCGGGGGGGAATTTACTAGGGCACTGTATGCTAGGCATGGGCGTTTTCCCTTGGTGGGGCCAACGGCGGTTGCTTCACAGGTCTGGCATGAGGCAAATCGCTCCCTTAAGTGGGAGGGTAGGATTACGTTGGCCACACCCCTCTGGAACTCCGACCGTTTGGGAAGTTTATGGAAGTCTAAGGGTTTTGACAAATGGGACCTCATCGGGATTTCCCGAGTAGGTGATCTCTGGGGTAAGGATGGAATCCTCCCGTTTGAAACGTTACAGGAACGGTATCAACTGCATGGGGACGAGAAGTTTCGCTACCTCCAGATTGGGCATGCGCTGCTGGCCGGTGTTCCCCAGGAAGCGACGCTCCTGGAGGCGTCCCCGTTGGAGGATCGAGTGTTGGACGGTCATCTTCCAACAAAAACGATCTCCCTGATTTATAAAAAACTGGTTAACCATACAGAGGATCCCCTCATGGTTCTCAGAGACCAATGGACTGCTGATGGGTTGCTCCTAGATGATGAAGACTGGAGGGAGGCCATGGCCTCTCCTAGGGTCGTTGCAATTCAAATGAGACTCCTGCTGGTTCAGCTAAAGATCCTCCATCGCAGTTATGTGACTGGCCCACGAATGGTGCGAATGGGTTTGGCTGAGAGCGGTGTGTGCAAGAGAGGACGTGGCGAGACTGGTACGTTTTTCCATATGCTATGGGACTGTGCTCTCATTCGGGAGTACTGGTCCGCTGCTCACCCCAAGGTGCAAGAGGTGTGGGGAGTGAGTTTTGAGTTGGAGGCGCGGCGGTGTCTCCTGAATGTTTGGGAGCCAACTGACCTCTCTTCCCATGGAAAGGTGTGGGCCACGTTGGCATGCGGGGTTGCTAAGCGTAATATCGCTCAAATGTGGGGGGCGATTTAGCCGCCTACGATCGGAAAACGTCTGGAAGACTTGGACTGGTGTATGTTCAGAGAGCGAGCAGTGTATGTGGCCAGAGGGAGACCCAAGAAATGGGGCAAAATTTGGGGGCCCGGGAATCTGTATAGGGGCGATATATGCACTCCCCCAGAGGTAATGGAAGATCCGGCATTGTCAGAGGATCCCTGAACCCATATGGTATTATTATTTGATGTACCTGAATTGATCAGGAGGGCGTCTTTCCTCGTACCGTGTTTTGAGATGGAACCCAGTGTATTTTTTGTTTGTGTTTTATGATTTATTTTGTGTGCATTAATAAAAAAGAATAAAAAAAGAAAAAGAAAGTGAGTGCAGAATAATGTTCCAAGATTATTCTCAGCAAAGAGTCATTTGAGATGCGCACTGTGTTCACTGTGTGCTAGTAAAGGGAAAAACAATTCCAATACCATAACAATCTGGGAGACGCGGCAACAGTAGCTTGTTTGCAGATCTCGGGGCTAAAAAAGTTGGAGGATGGGCCCAGCCCAGCCTCCTCTGGCCTCTGACGGGCACGGACGGGCCCGCCCTTGGCCCAGGCTTCGCCCGCAAGCGTCCCGTGCTTCGTGAGGCTGGGGGCGCTGAAATAGTGCCTCCTGGTGCGATGTGCGATGTCAGAGGCAGGCGCCGGGCAAAGGCTGATGGAACCTGTAGTCCCAGTCTCTATGCGCCGTTCCCCTCATGGCTGTGGAGACCAGGAGACCAGCTTGATGGTTGTTGCCCTAACGGCAGGAAGACAGAGACGCCTGGAAGATGAGAGCCCCCTGCTGAATGTGGCCGGGTTTGAAGATCTGTAGAGCGTGTCCTGTGCTGCATGAGGCTGGGGTCGTTGAAATAGTGCCTCCTACCGCGATGTGCGGTGTCAGAGGCAGGCACCGGGCAAAGACTGATGGAACCTGTAGTCCCAGTCTCTATGCACCGTTCCCCTCATGGCTGTGGAGACCGGGAAAACAGCTTGATGGCCGTTGCCCTCATGGCAGGAAGACAAAGGCGCCTGGAAGGTGAGATCCCCCTGCTGAATGTCGCCGGGTTTGAAGATCTGTAGAGCGTGACAATCCAATCTCTACAATATTTAAGCAGCCTGCACGTCCCCTGTCAACCATACCACTTCATGCATTTTCTTCGATCCACATAGATATCAGTGGTACAGACAAAGGTAACCAGGTTTCTTATCCTTCCTTCAAGCAATACCCAGAATACTAAACTACATTCGTGCCCCACTTAGTTTTAAACAGCAAACAGTTATTCTAATCGGTTTGTTTCCAAGGTTGTGTCTTAGGAGAAGGGCAGTAGCACTCGCATGGTACTATACGCTAGTGTGTTCAAAAGAGTTGTTTAAAAAAAAAGTTTTAGGAAAAATTGACTCTTTTACAAATTCCGATTCCACCAGAATCCAAGTCCTCCACAACACCCTGTTTTTTTGGCTGTGAAATGGAGACCAATATTGCCCCCATTTTTATTATTCTGTATCCTCGGTTCAATTCTGGGGTGCTTTTTCAACTTGTTGCTAGTTCATTGTGAATCTTACCGTTACTAATTCAAATTGTGTTACCTTTGGCTTATTTGCAATGCAAACTATCTCAATAAGTTGCTGTAACAAGCTGTAAGTCCGCTACGTAAGCCCATTCATGTGCTAATTATTTTCCAGATAAGGTTGCAAAACCAAAAGGTGGAGTTTTGAGGATTTTGAATAGTTTCTTGTATGAAGATGTTACTCTCTCCTGGGCACCCCACTCCCATACTAAGGTTACTAGTGACTTGGAACCCACCTTTCAGAGGTTCTTGCATCCACCCAAGTCTGGCCTGGCACTGGTGTGTCCCAGCCTGGCACACACCGGGTGATGATCTCTGGACCTCCTTCTAGACCCCAGCTCACTACTGTTTGCAGTCTGTCACTCACCCCCCAGGCACTCACCCTTCACCCCTCAGGCCTGGCAGTCACTCCTCGCACCAGGCACTCACCCTTCTCCCTCTCTGGCACTCAGCATTGACTCTCCGTGACACTCAACTGTCACCTCCCTGACACTCACCCTCGACCCTCCTGGTACTCACACTTCCCCTCCCTGGCACATATCCTTCACCTCCCTGACACTCACCCATGTCCCGACTGGCATTCACTACTCGCCCCCTTGGCACTCACGCTTCACTTCCATGGCACTAGCCCTTCATACCCTGGCCCGGCAGCTACCCTTCACCCCTTGCACTCACCCTGCCCCTCCCTGGCACTAACCTTTAATTCTCCCGACTCTTACATCTCACCTCCCTGGCACTCACCCTTCATCCCCCTGACCTGGCAGTCAACCTTCATCTCCGTGGCACTAGCCCTTCACCCCCCAGGCCTGGCAGCTACCCTTCACTCCTGGCACTCATACTTCCCCTTCTCGGCACTCACCCTTCCCCTCCCTGGCACTCACCCTTTAACCTCCTGACTCTTACGTCTCATCTCCCTGGCACTCACTCCTCACCTCTCTGGAACTCACCCTTCACCCCCATGGCCTGACAGTCACCCTTGTCCCTCCTGGCATTCACTCCTCACTTCGCTGCCACTCACCCTTGACCCTCCTGGTTTCTGTATCTCTCTTTCTGTCTGCCTCTATGCTCGTTTGCCTTTCTTCTCTCTGCTCCTTGCATCTCTCCCATTCTTTTTCTGACTCCATACCTTTCCTTTGTCTCACTTCTTCTGGGCTCCCCTTTCTGTACATCGTTCTGTATCGCTTTCTACCCTTCTTTCAATTCTATCGCTCCCTGTTGACCTGTTTATTTAGCCTCCCCGGTGGCTGTCTCCAGTGTCTACCCAGGTTCTCCCATGAATGCCCCCTCCCGAACCTGTGAATATCACACTCTGCTGCTTCTCTTACTCACACTGCTGTTTCTCCTCCCTACCCAGAGATTTGACTTATTCTTTCATTTTCCCTACTCGAAGGTGATCTTATCCCTGCTGTTTCTCTTACTTATCCCGATGTGTCATTTACTTTCTTATTTCCACCCGCCAGTTTCTCGTGCTCTCTCGCTCACCCCATGTTTCTCTTAGCTCTTCTGCAGCCAAATGGTTTGCTCATTCTCTCATTTTCTTTACTCAAAAGTGATTGTACCCGTACCCCCTGTTGTTTTCCTTATTATCCTTTAATGCTTTGCCGCCTCTCGCTGCCCCCTCTACCAGCATCTTTCTAGTGCCTATTTCTGCCTTTTCGTTATTTTCGTCTCTGTCTCAGTTGGCATTGCTAATAATAATGCAACACTAGCACCTGACTGCCTCAAACTAACTACACAACATAAAACAGACCACCGTTCTTCAAATCAGCCACAATACCTGAAACTGATCACAGTACATGAAACTAACTGCAGTACGATATCTGGAACTAACCACAACCCTTGCAACAAGCATATGTGGTACTGAGTGGTATTATGCTGAGTGTAGTTATGTTATATTGAGTAGAGTGTAAATATGTGTTGTAAATGTGTGTTGTGTAATTATGTGGTATTGAGTGTTATGATGTGGAGAGTATTTATGTTGCATTGATTAGTGTGTAAATATATGGTTTGTAATTGTATGGTACTGAGGGGTATGAGGTATATATTTATGTTGCATCGAGTAGAGTACATAACTACACTCAACATAATACCACTCAGTACCACATAATTACACATCACACAATTACACTGTATTCAATACAACATAAATACACTCCACATACCACTCAGTACTACATATTTGCACGTCACATAATTACTCTATACTTAATGCAAGATAAATACACTCCACGCAATACCACTCTGTGCACATAATAACCACAACACATAATTACACTGTACTCAATGCAACATAAATACACACCTTTCACTCAAGTTCGTGCTATATATAAAAAAAAAACAATTGCAATGCAATAGGTCTCACAATACTGAATCTTTGAGCTGCTATTTTTGCATTATTATTAGCAATGCCAACAGCTCAAACTTTTATAATGTGAGACCTATTGCATTGCAAATGCTTGTTTCCTTTTATTTTAAACAACTTTCACGTGCTAATTCTAACCCTATTACCTCATACTAAACATTATTTGTAGCATCTTCAATTTTGTTGATTGTACCACTGTATGTGTCACTTTTATTTTCGTTGCAGCCTCTACTTTTGTTCTTTTACTGTTCCTGTTTTTTTGGGGAGTTGTGAAACGTACGTAATACCCTTATTCCAAATGCAACATTTTACTTTGCTTAATATGGAGCGGTCAAACTATTGTTCTTTCGACAAGTATTCCACATAATGCCATCAACCAAATACACCACACACTATAACATTCTCTCCACTTCCATCTCACTTTCTTTCTCGCACACTATCTATACTACTTCCTCTTAATTTCATTCAACACTTCATATACAAACTACCTATTCCGATCCAATCTTACTTTCTATCTCTCATACACTTCTACCCCTATGTATTCACCACCCCACATATTTACAATTTACAAAAACACTACACAACACACAATTCACAAACACACAATTACACTACTAACAATTTCAATTCATACAATATAATTCCTCTACAAACAACATTCACTACAAACAACTAAACAAAAAACAAAAGACAAAAAACATTTACAATGCTACACACTCAAACGTTCACAAATCAGAGGCCATTTGCATTTTAAATGCTTGTTTTTTTTTACTACTCCATGGTGGTAACTGCCTTTTTGGAGCAGTAAATTAAAAAAAGTTTAAATGTTTACCGGTTGTCATGAAGTTTTAGCGAATAGGCATGGCGATGCATAAACAAGCATAAATCATCATGCTACCTTGGACATTTGTGTCTTTTTTTTACGAAGCACTTCAACACAAGTTACTAGCTGTTTATTCTCAGACAGTGCTGGTCTACATCAGCAACAAACCTTTGTAAAGCCAAAGGGACAATAATCGAAACTTATTAGCTTCTCTAATGTTCAGTGGCGGCTGGCATCAACAGGAAGGGAGGCGCATGCTCAAACAAAGTGAAAAAGATATAAAAATAAACAGGCACGGCCAAAAATATAATAAAACAGTTACCTAAAAACAGGAATTGGTTGCCCTGCAGCCTGGCCACTAGGAAACTCCCTTGACCAATCAGAGTGCTGCTCTAACCGGCATGAGAGCAGCGCCCTGATTGGAGGGTGCAGTCACTCTCGCTGCTCCCAAGGGCACTGTAGCCCTGCTTACGCTAACCCAGCTGTCTCAGGACAGCTGGGTTAGAGGTTTCAAAAGTGGGCACGTGTTGCTGGCCGTCACAAGACGGCCGGCCAAAAAGACATGCGCACTTTGAAAAAATGCAGAGGCAACGCACCCTCCTCCTTGCTGCTTTAATTCAGCAGTGGCCCCACCCCTGTCCTGAAACTCGTTCAGGACTGGAGGATGTCAGGATCAAAAAATAAAATGGTAATGATGATTTACCATTTTAGTTTTTCATCTCAGGGGCAATTAAGTGAGGCGATGCCCCTACACTCCAACGGAGGAGCTGGCCCTGCTGCAATGAATAGTTTATCTGCTATTACTTGTTGTCTTGTTTTACCATTATAAATACAGAGAAACACAGACTTAATAAGCTGTTCATGTGTGACATGAGACAGCTTGAAATCTCTGCAAACTTTCTCTGGCTAATTTAAATATTTTTGAAATAAGAATAAAGTTGAAGTCCTCTGAAATGCAGTTTTTTTTGTTTTTCTTTTATACAGTCTTTATTTATAGCTTTTTAGGATGTGTTCGTGAATTCTTTCAGTAGCCATGGTTCGTGACATTTAGTCCTATTTCTATGTCTGTGGCTGGTGTGTTTTGGTTTTGGAAATCTAGTTCCCTTAGGTGTGGGTTTCTTTCTGAGAAAAAAAAGATCAAAGGCCTGGATGTGCAGTGAGATTTTGCCCAGTATTTGGGAGGGGGGGGGGGGCACTGTTTTATTTTCCTGTGCATTACCTCCATGCCTGTCATGGCGCTCATGTACAGCTAAAAAGGAGTCCCAGAAGGCCCACTCTAAATAGGGCAGTCCACCGACGTTCTTTGGTAGGTGGGTTACCAGCACAGGGTTTTCAATGGTGGAGCTAGTTGAGGCTCCGCCATGGAAATCCCACCAGTTCCCCCACTTCTAAATGAGGCAGGGGAAGTGGGAGTTTGGTGTGGGTGGAAGAACGTGCAATTGATGGTGGTACTCTTACCCCTCCCAAATTCAATATAATAAACCATGTGTCCTGACACACATCTTGGAATGCTGCAAAAGGCTGTCATGAAGAGCTTCTCTTAGCAAGCATAACACCCAACCAGGCTGTCTTACATTTCCTGGCGTCATTTAGCAGGGCCCTAACAGGGAAGCTTTCAGGTCTAAGTTTCTGTTCACTTCTTAATACCTTGGCAATAGTCATGCTTGAAACCAGGTCCTATTGGCAAATGCAGGTATGAACCTTCAACTCTGCTGCGCGTACTCCTCACCACCAGCAATTGCTTCAGAACAAGCGGACGCACAGATCAACCCAAGCCAGAACGAGCATACTTTGGACTGACCACCCCAATGCTGTCGGGTACTGGCAGGTTCAGCACTTGTCACAGCCCTTGTGATACTCCTCAGTAAGGTTACGTGGATGGTCGTACCAATCACTTTTAGTCGCATAAGCGAGTGAGTACTTTCATGTGTTGGTGCGTAAATCCTTGCACTCTCTGCAAAACCTCAGGCTTATGCGCCCTACTACATCTTCAAACCTTGTTCATTGTACCCAATCATGCCTGTCTAGGTCAAACTGCGACCAACGCAGTTTCAACCAGGAACACAATGGCTGCCCAGGTAGAGATATAAATGAGAGCCCTATGCGGCCTTGCCCAGTCTATGAAGCACTATATCAGTGTTACATAGGGAGTAGCAAGACTTACTCAGCAATGCGCAAAGCACTTTGGGTGTCACAAAGAGTAGGAATGCGCTATATTAATGCTGTTACACCATAGTACAACATACACAAGAAATTAACACATTCAGTACAAATAACTCAACCACCTTCCCCCAGACACAACCAGTGTTCCTGTGCCAGCTAGACTTGACTTTTATAACCAATAGTTCATTGCAGGCCATTCCTTGTAGCTTCACTTTTAACACTGCAAGCAGGGGCCCAAAATTCCTAACATTCAAAGCGCAGTTCAAAGTAAACTGGATTTAGGAGCCTGGCTGAAGGTGTGACACTCATTATGGGGGCACTTGGCAGCTATGTTTAAAGTTGTTGAATGCTTATACACGAGCCTCAGAGGTCTATAGCTTATAACATCCAGGTTTTTACTTAGCATCCTGGGACTTGAAATTCAGTTTACCCCATTATACCATCAGGACTACAAGTTCCAGAATGCAAAGCAAACATCTGGCCTGGATAAGCTAATCGCGCTTGAACATGGGACACTTGAGATCTTTCAAGTCTTCCCTGTAGAGGAAGTAATGGTGTAAGCGATGGAGAGGAATAAAAGAGTCCAGCGTGACCAGACAGAGGCCAAGCTCAACTGCACGGGTCTTGTGAAACAGGTCAGGACATAGCCATTCATGCTTCTCTCTCATCCCCGGCTGCAGAAGGCCTGGACCTTGCTCTCTTGAAGGGTCTAAGAACTGCTTTCATGCTTTAGCAGTGAGTATTCACTGTATTTTCTCTGAACAACCCTAGGCCCTCATTAAGTGTTAATATAATTATATATTTGCCACATGCGGAATATACCCCACCCTATTCCGACAAACTTGTAATGAGGGCCTTTATGTTGTTACATTTTTTCAGTATTTGACCTATGTCATGCTCTGCTTCTCTCTGCAGTCGCCTTCAACTAATATTTACTTACGATTGTAAACACACTGAGGCATTGTTCTTTCATTAAATCATGCCTTATCTGGGGCCAATTTTATTTCCTCTATTTGCCTTTAGACGTGCTGTTACAATTGAAGATACTCTCTTTGTAAGCAGGAGTCAGGTAGCCAGTTCACCTAAATCTACAGGTTGTGGGTTTATAGTAGGATATAGGTTACTGAGTGGATTTCTCCCCCCTGAGTAGCATCCTCTCTGATTACCCCTCTCTCGCTCACTGCTATCCCAGCAGCACAGTGACTCTTCAGGACTCTGTAACCGCATAAGCTTAGCTGAGCCGAGCTGGGAAGGCATGGCAGAGACAGCAGAGTATAGCAATTACATTGGAACTACTCCATCTATTACCCTCAGATAAACTACCACTTGCAAGTATTTGTTCTTTTATTACTATGCAGCCTATCCAATTGTGATACTGTGAACCAATTTTAAGTATTTTTTGTTATATCTAAGGTTTTAACCTTACATCTTCCCTGTTTCTCTGCCTCTGCTGTTCAGCCAGTGTAAGTGGAATGTTAGTGTGAATGTGATGCAGGGCCGGACTGGGAACCAAAACCGGCCCTGGCAAAGTGCTTGGCCGCCCCCCCCTCCCCACTCAGGGGGTTTGGAGATGCAGCCGAGCGCTATGCTGCAAAAATGGCCCTGTAACAAAATCGCCCCCCAGGGGCTCAAAACCGGCCCCCACCCTTGCGGCGCACCGGGGGATTGCCCGGTGCCCGCTATGGCCAGTCCGGGCTTGATGTGATGTCATTGGAATGTTTGGTATGCTGTGAGTGGACTGTCAGTTGGATCCTGGTCTGAGCAGCAGAGAGGCTGCTCCTGGTGGGGCTTTGATTACATATATACTGGAAAACCTATCTAACCATCTAAGAAGAATAAACTTATCATCTGTAACCTATCCAAGTCTTCTGGAATTCATTACCAGGATGTAACATAAATTTGGCAACGAGGTGGAATCTAAACTACGCATGAGGACCTTTTTCAAGCTTCTTAAAGGTACTTTTATTCATGATTTTATTCAAAACGAACCTACTTAAGGATTTTACGCCCTCCATCCCCACCAGTGTCCATATTTCACCGGACAGCCCATGGACAAGGCGTAGATTTCCTGTAACCTGCTTCTTCCTGCCTAAATCCTACTGCCTGCTTCAAACAGGACATTTTCTTCCTGCTACCTGCTTCTGTTTACTACTCCCTACGAAAGTTGAACTGTCTGCTACCTGCCTGTTGTGGAAGTCCCTCCTGCTTCTTGGGACATCCGTCTCCAACCTGCTACTTACAACTTTACTGTTTCTGAGGCCTGGTGCGATGTCTTGATTGGGGATTGCTGTTCGGCAGTGCAAGGGTCTGGCATTGAATTCCACAGTTTCACTCTGATGCCATCTTGCCTGCTATATTTTTTTGTGATGGAGAGCGTTTCACTTTGGTTCATAATTACAAACTGATGTGCTAAATTTGAGTAGGATGATGGCAGTTTTAAGTCATTTCCTAATATGTTATGACTTGTTCTACTGCCATCGCTTTCCACACTTTATGCGCTTTGACTATCTTAAGTGATCCTACGTGGGAGTGTTTCATTTTTCAAAGTCTGTTATTATTTTAGTTTTTTGTTGCCTGAGAACTGCGCTTCCCAGTGGCAGTTTAACCGTCATCTAAAGCCTTCAAAACTTCTCGAGCACACATTGAGATCGCGCGCTCTTACCTTCACTATTCTCCTGTACTGCCCTTCATTCCTCGCGACATCTGCAGCCTTCGTGATGTTTCCAGCCGGTACTGTGACTTACCAATTCTCTACAGTGTTAGAGGAGCTTGGACATGCTTGAGCCACCCAGCACGCCGTCGCACTGCGTGCCTCCATTTTCTCTGGCACCACCGGACCTTCTTGACTTTCGAGAGTGCTGTCAACCACGTTTTTCTTGCAGTTTGCCTTCGATATTTTCATTTTTTCTTCAATCGATTAGTGACATACAATTCTTTTGTCACGATGACACAGAGTTAAGTTTTAGTATTGTATTGGCTGTGCAACAGTGCCACCTAGCGGTCAACCACCATGACTGCACTTCTTCAAGGAAATAAAGTCTATTTGTGTCACTTCTTCAAGGAAGATAAGCCCACTTGTTTCTAGACATGTAAATTCAACACCTCGGGGGGCGTGGCTTGGACGCCGATCGGGATGGCGGCGTGAGCTTGCAGCTCCGCGCAGGGTCCCGCTAATTCTCCTGAAATCAGCACCCGGAGCGACCCCTGGTCGGTGTGCTTGGCCTACGAAGAGTTGGGGAGCCACTGGGGACCGGCGGAAAGTACTTTGGGGTTCGCTGGCACCGTGGAGACCTCGTACGACGACGGCCAAGGTGTTGCCTGGAGTGTGAAGAAAATGGCGGCGGCGCGGGCTGATAGCTTTGGACACCGAAACTGAGCGGAATTGGCACTGACTGGCGGGGTGGCCCGCTGCTGCGAGATCGGAGCTGTGGGAGCTGTGGATGCGATCCTGAAGGCGGGGAGTTTGGTGCCCAGCATTGATCGGGTATTGGGGGCGACTGCTCGTCTCTACTCTTCTCCCCCTCCCCCTCCCCCCGGACCTGACGGCAGTGAGGTGGACAGCGCTGGTCCTTCTGATCCTTGGAGTTGCGGGCATTGGGGTGGCAATCTGTCACGTTCATTGCTGAGACGCATGTCCCACTAGACAGTGGTTGTGGGGACTTGGCGAGACCCTCTGCCCGTGACGGAGCAACCTAAGATGGCGGCTGCAGGGGGAGCGAACACCATGGAGCAGGGCCAGGAGGATGTGGCGGCGCTAACCCAGGTTGGCGAGGCCCCCCCGCCGATGATGAACCAGGAGCAGAGGCTACATCGGTGCTTGGATGCCATACTGGATGCTATCAACTCGACCAAGGAGGCATTGCAGCAGGACATTGCGCAGGTCGCTACGGGGCTGGGGCTCCTGCGAGCGGATCATGCCAAGTTGGCGGATAAGGTAAAGGACCATGACCAGCTCTTATTGGACCTGAAACCGGCGGTGGTGACCGCGGAACACAAGATAACGGGCATCCTGACCCGGTTGGATATGTTGAAGCGACGAGCGGAGGATGCCGAAAGCCGCAACAGAAGGAACAACGTGCGGGTCGTAGGCCTGCCGGAACGAATTGAGGGGGAGGATGCGGTGGAATACATGGAGGAATGGTTCCGGACTGTGGTGGCACCGGAGGGACTTACTTCCTTCTTTACACTGGAACGAGCTCACAGGGTGCCGGCTCGCCCGCCAGCGCTTGGCCGCCCCCCCCGACCGATGGTGGTGAGGCTCCTTCATTATAAGGACCGGGACCTCCTAATCCAGAGAGCTCGGGCTTCAGGCCCATATGAGGTGGAAAACAGCAGGGTCACGATCTTCCCGGACTACACTCAGGCGGTCCAGAAGAATAGGGCATCGTTTCTGGCAGTGAAAAAAGAACTGAGGGAGGAGGGCATCCAGTACTCCTTGCTCTTCCCGGCCAAGCTGCGGATAATCCTGGATGGGGCCACGCACTTTTTTCAGACCCCGGATGAAGCGTGGCTGTGGTTGGAATCGTACCGAGCTGGCATGGACAGGAATCACAAAAGTCGGCGAGATCGGCCTAAACCGCCTCAGGTCCGGCAGTCACAAAGGATCCGGTCCCGCAATAGGCGTCAGCAGGAGAAACGGGAGGCCCAAATGGCTGCAGATAAGAGAGAGGCGCTTGCAGCGACGGCGGCCATTACGAGATCGCAGCCGGAGAGTGAACTGGTAGAGACGGACTCTGGAGACGACGGCGGCAGGACCGGAGAGGAACTTTCGGAGGCGGAGAGCATGAAGGGGCCAGTGGTCACCCCCCAGACATCTGATGGGATTTTTCATGGCTGATTCTTCATTGGGACTTGGACACGGTTTTTGGTAGGGTGGCTTCCTGTTGGAGCTGGGTGGGTCGCCGGGTAGGGTGCCGCGTTGGCATGGCGGGATGGAGAGCGCGGGGCGCAGGCTCCGCTTGCCGGGGTCGGCGATAACTCACCCCCCCCGGGGCCCTTAAGGTCTTCTGTGGTGGCGACCACAGGGTAGTAGGATGTGTGTTTGGTTTAAGGTTTGGATCGGGGCTGACACTGGGTTTGTGGGCTCTGTCCCGGGGAGAGGGGTTCAGGGAGTTTTCTTTTCAATAGTTTGTTTTGGGGGGGGCAACTGCTATGGTGTGGGTATTGACTGGCTGCATTTGAACTGGATCGCTCTATGCTGGTATGGGGACGTTACCTAACTTGAAATGCCTGACGTGGAATGTCCGAGGGCTGCGAACTATGGTCAAACGCCACAAAGTGCATGCGTATTTGGTGAGGAGGGGGGTTCAGGTGGCCATGTTGCAGGAGACTCACTTAACGAAACAGGAATGTACCGCACTACAGAAGAGATGGCGGGGTCAGGTTTTTGGCACTACTTACTCAGCGTTTGCTAGAGGGGTACTGATATGGGTGAGAGTGGGGATACCATTTCAGGTGCTGAATCAATTGGTGGATCCTGAGGGCAGATATGTGGCGGTGGAGGGGAGGTTATATGGTCGGGATGTGGTTCTCAGCTGTGTGTATGCTCCAAATGTTGATCAGGCCCGCTTTTTCGATGGTTTATCCGGGTCCTTGGCCTCCTTCCTAGCGGGTCCGGTGATACTGGGGGGGGACTTTAATTCGATCACGGATGTGGCCTTAGACAGATCTCACCCTCCCCTTGTTGACTCCCCGGTACGTAAGCTAGCCATGCATAGGAAGGATTGGCAAGATAGGTGGGGGCTACTGGATATATGGCGGGAACAACACAGGGATGCTAGGGACTACTCCTTTTTCTCAGCACTCCATGCTCTACATGTTAGAATTGATTCGGTACTGTGTAGCGGGTCCCTGGCCCCACTGGTCTCTCTTACGGAGTATCTGGCCAGAACCATCTCGGATCACAATCCTCTGCTGGTGCATGTCCAATGGCAGCGGGAGCGTTCCGCGATTCCAACATGGCGGCTCCAGCCCGACACGCTGGAGGACTCAGTGTTCAGTGAGGCAGTCCAACGGGGCATCGATCAGTATTTTAGTGAGAATGAGGGTACAGCTACATGTAGGTCCACGGAAGGGGATGCGATGAAAGTGGTGGTGAGAGGTGTATGCTTGGGCAGGTTTTTGAATGTTCGATTGTCAGTGCTGAATGCGCTTGCCAGTGCGGAGGAGAAGCTGAGGGAACTGGAGCGGCGTAGGCCGACCCGACCGGACTTGCAGGCCCGGTTGCTGGAGGCGAAGGAGGTGGTAGCCACCGAAACGGAACAGTTACGGAGCTATGACTACAGACAATACGCCATTAGAGCGCATGCCGAAAGGGATAAGGTGGGTACGCTCCTGGCCAGGCTTGCTAATCCTGAACTTAGAGGCTGCCCGGTCCTTAGCATCAAAAATGCACTGGGGGAAACGGTGTATTCCCAATCGGCGGTGCTGGAGTGCTTTCGGGCCTATTATGCGGAGCTGTACGAGAGTCAGTTGGGAGTAGAGGCCCATGAAATCGCGGCGTATCTGGAGTTGAGGCAGCTTCCGGTCCTTGACGCTGACGATGCAAAAGACTTAGGTGGGCCTATCACGCTGGCCGAGATCAGGACGGCCATTAAGCACATGGCGCGGAATAAAACGCCCGGTGTGGATGGTCTACCGATAGAGTTCTATCAGAAGTACGTTGATAGTTTGGCGCCCAGACTGCTGGTGGTGTATACGGAGGCTTATAGATTGGGGGGTCTGCCAGGATCAATGAGGGAAGCACTGATAGTGCCGTTGCTAAAACCCGGCAGGGAAGCGACTGATGTGAGGTCCTACAGGCCATTGTCCATGCTGACGGTGGACTACAAGATATTGAGCCGGATCTTGGCCACCAGGTTGGCCCCACACATGACTGGCCTGGTGCACAGGGACCAGGCGGGGTTCATCTCCATGAGGAGCACGGCGTTAAATATTCGTCGCCTGGTTGGGATACTGGATGGTGCAATGGATGCGGACGGTGCCCAGGCGGTGTTGTCTGTAGACATTGAGAAGGCTTTTGATAGTTTGGAATGGGTCTATCTGGATGAAGTGCTAGTGAGGTTTGGTATCGGTGAAGGGTTCCGCAGGTGGACGAAGGTGCTGTATTCCTCGGCAACGGCGCGAGTACGCCTGGGCAATTTGGTGTCCGCGGCTTATCCAGTTGGTAGGGGAACGCGACAAGGGTGCTCCCTCTCCCCTCTTTTGTTCGCACTGGCGATGGAACCCTTGGCGGTGCGTGCCAGAGCGGGAGACGGATATGCGGGGATTGCAAGCGGTGGGCAGCTGCACCACATCTCACTGTACGCGGATGATCTGCTGCTGTATATGGAGGACACGGAACGGGCTCTGGAAGGGGCGATGGAAATGCTGTCTGAGTTTGGCCGGTTGTCGGGCCTCAGGGTTAACTGGGCGAAGACCTGTGTCTTTCCGCTTCGAGCGGATGCGCCCTGCCCCGCACGTGACTTGGGGGTGGTCTGGGAGCCATCTTGCTTTACTTATTTGGGAGTCTGTATCTACCACGAGGCCGCGGACCTATTAGAGGGCAATATTGGACGGTGCGTACGAGCGCTGAGAGGTTGTATGTCCTTTTGGGCATCCCTTCCCCTGACGGTGCTGGGTAGGATTGCCCTGTTGAAAATGGTAGCGCTTCCACGACTCCTGTATTATTTTCGGACGCTGCCCATCTGGATTCCTCAGCGGGTCTTTAGGGACTTGCGGACGATGGTTATTGACTTCCTTTGGGGGCATGGCCGCCGTAGAGTGGCACTAAACACGTTGCTTCGCCCTAAGATTGAGGGGGGGATGGCCGTCCCTGACTTTGAGTTGTATTACTTGGCGGCGCAGCTTCAGGTTCTTACACAGCATGTGGCCAGGGTGTTCAGGGGGCCGGAGTGCGACCGAGAGTTGGGGATACAACGCCATGTACTGGCCTATATCGTTATGCAGCAGAAACTGGAGTTGCGAGGCCTCACTATGGAGGAGCGGACGCTCAGGTTATGCTGGCAGAGGAGTCTGAGGAGGGCGAAGGCGACTCGACCGTATGCACCGGAGATACCGATAGGCATGTTGACAGCACTGCCACATGGGAGCGATTGGTCCCCACTGTCGGAATGGGAGGAGTCGGGACTGCAAGTGGTAGGAGACCTGTATGTTGATGGGACCTTGGTGCCCTTCGGGGTACTACAGGAACAGTTTGGGCTGCCGGAGGGGGGCTTCCTCTTGCATGCGGCCGTGGTGGCGGCCATTCAGAAGCACTGGAGAGGGGGGCTCATCGAGCCGGACACGAACATGGCATGCCAGTACGTAGTGATGGCCGCTGGCACCTTTAAGGCGGTGACCTGCCTCCATAATAGGATGCTGCACGAGGGGCTGGAACCGCTCCTGGGGCTGAAAGCGACATGGGAGGCGAGCATAGATAGGCCCATTCCGGACATGGTGTGGAGCCATATTCTTAAGCGTACGTGGAAGGGCACGAGGAACGCGCGCTTCCAGCAGGTGCATTTCTTTGTATTACATAGGGCCTACTTGACTCCGGAGAAGATCAGACGGTACTTCCAGGTGCAGGACGCACGGTGTCCGAGGTGCTCGGCGTCGGAGGCGGATATGGATCACCTGTTCTGGGGTTGTCCGAAATTGGAGGCTTACTGGGCGGAGGTAGGGGAACTTCTCAATGCAGTGACCGACAGGGAGGTGGAGTTTGATATGGCGGCGTGCTTGTTGCTCTGGTTCCCACACACCAAACACACTAAGGTGACAAGTAAGTTTATTGACCTAGGGCTGATACTGGCGCAGAGAGAGATTACCTGGCACTGGAAGTCCAGGGAGGGACCGTCTGTGAGGAGGTGGACGAATTAATTGTTGAGGTGGTCCAAGTGCGAGAGTGTGCTCCGAATGAGGCAGGCTGTCAAGCTTGATAATGAGAAGAACTTAGAATCAGCGCGTGCATGGGAATTGATAGTGCAGGCCCTGCGTGATTCATTAGTGGAGGATGAGGACTGAATGGATAGGACTCGAGGACACCGCGAGGCTTATGAGTACAGAGGTATCATCGGATCTGTGGCGGGACCCATGCAAGAGTCAGGAACATGGCACACACCATTAGCGGTTGCTGGGGGGGTGGGACTAGGGGTTGTTTAGGGGCTGTTGCGGGGTGGGCTAGGAGCCGGGAGGCAGATTGGTTACGGCAGCGATTCTGGATTGGACTGCTTACTGGGTCAGTGGAGCGTGGGTGGATAGCGGGAGGCGGCAGTGGTGTATGGGACGGACATGATGAGGCCTCGTGGGGAACGGGGAACGGGACAGCAGCGGCTCTGTAGCACTGGAATGTTGGACTAGGATGGCTGATGTTGGGGACAGGTTAGGGGTTGGGGGGGGTAAAATGCAGATACGTAAAAAGATTTCGACCATTGTCCCTCAGGGACGCTCACCATGATGTCTTGCTACTAATTGGGATGCTGTGCCGCCCGGCCTCCGGGATGCGGGCTGATTGGCTGTGTATGATCTGCGCTCTTACGATTGATGCGGGGGGACACCATGAGTGTACTGGTTGAGCAATTGTATGCAATGGTTTCTAATTCTGCAATAAAAACAAATAAAAAAAAAATGTAAATTCAACACCTCCAGTGTTTTCTTGCATCAAATGTTTCTGCAAACGTCAAATTTCACAAGGTACTGTTCAATTTACCTTTGATTCATCAGCTGCACGCCATGACAACGGTGACAACTTTATTTGTGTTATCTTATTATTTTATTCATCTTACCTAAAATGTACATTATGCTGGATCATTTTCGACTTCTTTCATTCTCATTTTTTAGCTCATATTCACTACGTTTTCTCTTATGCGTTTTAACACTATTACAATTTTACAATGTGTTTATGCACTTCTTATTTTACTGTAGTACTGCCATTTTATTCTGAAGCATTTGTTAATGTATTTTGCTTGGCATGCAGGTTTTCGACATTTTCTACTCTGTATTTTGACGTGGTGCATTTCTTCCTTTTCTTTGGTTCTGTACATGATTTTTCACTTACAGTGCCTTTATTATATTGTGCGCAGGTTTTGTTTGTGGTCTAACTTGAGATGTGACTGGATTTTCTTTGCTGTGTAGTTCAGTTCACGCAGATCGCACTTTTCCTGGAGCAATTTTTCTTGTACCTCTGATGTTTTTAATGATGATACTTACAGTGCATTTTTCATTTAGTGCGCAGGTTTTCATACGTGGTCTAATTTGAGGCGTGACTGAATTTATTTGCAGTGTAGTTCAGTTTACCCAAATCGCATTTTCCTGCAGTTTCATACATGGTCTAACTTGAGGCGTGACTGAACTTCTGTGATGTGTAGTTCAGTTTACCCAGATCGCATTTTCCTGGAGCATTTTTTTGTCCCTCTGATTCTTTACATGAGTACTTGATATTTACTGTTTAATTGTCATATTCTATGCAGGTTTACTTATGTGGTCTAATTTAAGGTGTCACTGAATTTTTCTTTGCTGTCTTGTTCAGTTTCCCAGATCGCACTTTCCCTGCAATTTGGACTTGTGGTCTAATTTTAGGTGTGACTGTACTTTTATATTCGGTGTGGGACAGTTTACGCAGATCGCAGACCTTTTCTACGTGTCTTCCTTTTGGTTTAGTGGGCAGCCTTTCTTAAATATTGGGACTATTTCTGCCCCCAACCAAGTTTCCGGTATAGGGGAGTCCTGCAATATGGCTTAAAGACCAAGGAGAGGTAAGCAGTCCAAATCTCAGTTTGGTCTTTGTAAAGGTCCCCGGGGACTTTTGTCAATTCCAGGAGCTTTGCCTGTTGGTAGTCTGACTCTTTTTATCGCACCCTCAACCCCCAGCAGTGTGATCTTTGTGTCTAGGACTAGGTTGGGGTGGTCGATACAGAGTCAGCTACTGAATAAGATTGTATATCCTTGGGAGTGTTCTGAGCGGTCTCTTGATTCGTGAGGGAGCCTATTTCCATTGAGTATAGCGCCCCGAAGTGATCCATCCATCTCTCGGGTGCGATATTCGGCTCGTCTGCAACGTATCCATAACTGCTGCCTGTTCTCACAGTTGCCCAAAACTCCTGCATATTCCTATTGCCAAGGGCACTTTTTATGTTGTCCCACCTGTTATTTTCCCATTGCTGTTTAGCGTCTGCAATGGCCTTTTTATATTCCTGCCTCCTCAATTTAACTAGACTCCCAAAAGGAGCGTTAATTGACTCAATGAGAAGAGCCTTCGCCTTTTTACAATTATCATTAAACCAAGTCTTCTGGGTCGTCCTTTGCCTTTCTACTACCGGGTTAAGTATGTCAGCCAATGCAGCCACCAGCCCCGGGTGAAGTTTTGCAACTTTATGTGCCACCACTTCTTGTCCCAGCTCCGTACAGCCACTAATCTTGATGAGGGTCACACTGACAAGTGAGTATAAGGCACTCATTTTATCTAGGGATTGTTTAACCACCGGCCATTTAAGCCTTCTCCTATTATTGGAGAGATTCAATTCACTGTTCTGGATTGATTTGCTCCCATCAGAGATGCCAGTATCGGGTAGTCTCAAGTTTAAGACCAGAGCGTTATGGTCACTGTCGTGACGGGGAATAATCTCGAAATCCGAGACCCTAGGCCATGATCTTGTCTCGAGTAAGATGTAATCTATCCGAGATGTTTGGCCAGTACGATTAAACGTGGCCTTGCCATCACAATCGGACTGCGTTCGGCCATTACAAGCTCTCATTGAGTGGGCTATAGTTATCAAATTGAGTTGGACAGCCAGTGGTGACCAAGCCTTTATTGGAGCAATTTGGAGCTCAGTTATAGACCATTGCTCGTCTTCCCCAGTACTTCATGGGGCAATGCATTGCTATTATACCCTAGAATGAAGTAGTGCATTGTACATCCCTCTATTAGTTAGATTGTTTTGAGTGTTCAGCCTTTTGACCACTTTCTGTATATATGACCACAACTTGTTCTTTGACCACCAGCACTAAGGTGGGTTTCCCTTACACTGTCTTCACACGAACATCATTTTGCAGAATGTATGAGGATTCTAAATGTCAGCTGACTGAAAATACAACCTCGTTTGAGAGTAGTTCTCCAACTTCTCTCATAACTTCTTTCGATGCCTCTGAATGACTGTTTTTACTTACTTTGAACGAGAATGTGAAAAACTACAAAGTATTAGAATATATACGACCAGAACAATTGATGTTTTAAGCAAGTCCTGATAACGACTAGGATTAGGCACTGAGTCGAAACCTGTTGAAACCTTTTATAACAGTGTATTTCTGCACAATGAGACGATAGCTCTCAGTTTATCAGTGTTGATGTAGGACATATTATGTTAACTTAGAGCTCAACCTTCTACAAAGTACCTCTGTGCAATATCTGCGATCCTCCTTTCACCACACAACTGGGTTTTTGTTCACTTTTCGGTGGTTTTCTGTGTTGCAGTTGTAGGGTATTACGACATTATAGATTGCCATTGCATGCACTGAATGAGTTAATTGTTTGTTTTTGAAATTAGATGAACCATATTTGATAATTTGAAAAGTGGGCACTCTTTTCACCTTGGTTCCTTCTTTTTTCAGGTACTTGAAATTAGAATTACTCTTCTTGGATCAGAATAAGAGACGAAAAATTCCAACCAATAAAAATATTTTCCCCGTGTGAACTTTCAGACATTCTGCCGTTAAATCACCAGTTTACCAAATAAGGACTATCGTGGACTACAGAGAGCCATGTTCACTCTGCTTGACCACAAGGTGTCGCTGCTGCCCCGCACATGCTGCGGGTAGGAGTCAGGGCCCAGAGGAAAAGGAAACAATCCTCTGAACAGCAGCCGCACCCACTGGCCACCACAGAGGGTAAGGTCGTAAGGACAATACCAAGAGGGCGTGAGTTTACTGAGTGAAGGGGGCATAGGTGACGACTTGCAAAGAAGGGGGTAGGGCATGACTGTTAAAAGGAAGTCAGGAATTCTATATAGGTGTCACTGCAACACCGACACCTTCATTGGAGGACTAGTTGAGGCTAGTTTTATCCGAGGAACTTACATAATGTGATTGTTTTACACGTTGCGTCACCAGGCGGTTTGCTGTGATCTGGAACGCTATGACCGTTTCCTCTGAAATGTTCTGTCTGTCCGCCTCGCTGCTGGTGGTGGCTTGCGACGTGTACCTTGTCTCACTCCCCGCTGCTTCCGGGATTTCTCCAAGGAGGGGGGCGGGGTGCTGCCCCTCCTCCAGCCGCAGGGGGCGAGGCTGGGTGTGGTAGGTAGTGTGCAGGCTGGACGGTGTGTAGGAGAACAGAAGGTACTCTAGTCAGTAGTGAGTAACGGGGAGAGGGAGTCTTTTGAAGGGGGCGCGGTATTAAATGTAAAAGAGGATGGAGGATGTGGCGTCGACCCCGAAGTCGGGGAACCAGGTTCGAGTCTCGGCAAGGATGCTCAACATCCTGTGATTCTGGGCAAATCACTTAGGGGCGTCTTATCAAGAACAGCGTTAAAATTATGGCCGGTTAAGGGCGATAATGGGCTTGATAATATGCCCTGGAGAATTCCAATAGAAGCCCGTGTTCACACCAGAACATGGACATCTATTGGAATTCTCAAGGGCATTATCAAGCCCATTATCGGCGTTTTAGCAGCAGTTTTTTGTCACTAACCCGGCGATAATTTTTAACCCGTTCTTGATAATATGCCCCTTAATCTCCCAAGTGCCTCTCTGATACCTCCGAGTCTAGTTCGCGCTGTATAAAACTCAAAACAAAAATCCCCCAGAGGGTTTATAATGGTGGCCTGATAAGGTTTTTCGGATCTCTAAAGGGAAGTTAACATTGCTCTGTCAATGAGGGCCTAATGAAAGTGAAAGTCTAATTGAGTACCATAGGAGGGGGGGGGGGTTCACATAGTATGGTACTGTTATTTGCTGACTGGAGAGCATGCAAAGTTCGATTAACAAGCCTTTAAGTATGGTTTATAGGGTATTGTTGGTGAAGTTGTATGGGAGAGGGGTGTATCTGAAAGCATGAAGGTCTGATGCTTCTCACTCATAGCTCGGATTGTATGTCAGAATATCATTAGCAAAAATATTGTCTGATATGATAGAACAGTGTGCTGGGCAGACGAGGATCCGACACTCCACTGCATTCTAAATAATCTGCAGTCTGAGAATCAGAGAGTCTGGTTGTTCCAAAATATAGGGAGTTGTCATTATCACAACCCAGACTCGGTGTTGGACTGTTGGACCAGCTTGAAAGGGGCCACTGTTTTTTGGCTCCGTTGCGGCCCTCAGGATCAAAAAACCCAATCCAAACCCTGGCTGTTTTATGCTTTCCCATTTGACAGGGCCAGGGTGCCCAACAGTAAGTAAACCAGGGGACACACCCAGTAATCCTATAAACTCGGGTGAGTATAAATGTCAAAGTACACAATGTACTTTTCGGGCTCATGAAGATGAAATCTTATCCTCGCGAGCCTCAATGCGTGCCAATGCAAAATCCCTCATATCAATAAATATAGTATTTGTTCCCACTGTAATGTACGCAGGTGTTATGGACAACAAAGATAAACCAACACGCATGGTTGGTAATAGGATGCAATTGACAATGATCACATGGACAAAATTAATCATAATCCCATATGTGCACAGGGGTACAATGTCTGACAATCAATGGGTGACCAAGGTAATAATCTGTCAATGTTTCAAACCTTAATATTACTTTAAACAGGGTTTCTGCACTACAGAAAGACAGGTGGTAACCTAAGTTGCTTGATATGTGACAATATGTGGGTCGAAACATCGATAGAGTATTCACAGCAGTGAACACTGAGTCGGATCTGGCCATGGAATTGCAAAAGGAGGACGAGTCTCAATTATGTCCAAATTAGAGAATATAGGCTTGAGTGGGTACAACCAGAAGGTTTAGTCCTAGTGAGGTATAGAAAGGGGTTTAACGTCCCGGAGGTGTACGTCCTCATCCAATGGGGCATTTTTTGCTTTTGGCCAGATGGCCAGAAATTGGAAGCCCCCAACTCATTAAGAAAGATTCCGAATGTGACTTTGGTAGACAAAGCTGGTACAAATATTAAATAAGAATATCCTTTCCTAATGGATAATGAATGTAGACAAAGTACAGATCTTTGCCAGACAAAGTTCAGTTTTATGATCCAAGGTAGACCAAAGTGCAGGGTAATGAAGACGCAGCCAACATGTGTTTCACCACCTGTGGCACGCAGGCCTGGGGCTTTCTAAAGCCCTAAGGTCTCTGTCCTTCTCCTGTTCCACTCTTATTAAATAAAGATACATGACAGATTCAAAATACTACCTCCCTCATGTAAAGGGATCAGAAGTTGCGGTACAAGGTTGCAGTCAAATCAGCGTTTCAGCGTATGCTGGCGTTATCCCGTGCTCAAATATTAAACTATTCCTGAGCCACTAAGGTTATTAATATTCTAATAGCGACCAAACCAGACAAGACTGCATTAGTGGCCACCCTCTCTGTGGCAGCTGTCACAGATCAGAGTGGTTGGGCAGGGATTGGGTAAGAAAGAAAAAAAATATCCTTACCTTTTCCCTGTGTCTCTCCTCCGTTTCTCTGCGTCTTCTCTGGGCGGAACGGAAGCAGGAAACACACAGGCTTCCCTAAGCCAATCGCAATGCTGAGGTCAGCAGCGTTGTGATTTGTCTGAGCACCATGGTTCATCACTCAGACAGACAGTGGGAGCCTCTGCATGTCCTCCACCCACGCTGTGCATAAACAGCCAGTGGGAAACATGCAAAGTGCGCATGACCATTTGGCTGGCACAAGACGTCATGCGGACTGACAGAGGGCACTCAACACTCCTCCCCCTGCTCTGTGAGCAGAGCAGCCCAGCCCCGCCCCGCCTGCAAAACTGCTTAAGCAGGGAAAAATAAAATGACATTGTGTTATTTCCTTTTAATTTACCTTTTTCACACTGCTGAAAAGCAGTTGGGCGACACTCCTCCCCCTTAGTGGAGGAGCCACCACTGCACCCTATGCCTGATTACCAGCAATGCTTGAAGAAATGGGGCGAAGTGACGCCACAATAGCGGATGCACAGCGTTGCTTCATTCATAACAAAGATGCCACAAATAATCCAGTTTCTCAAGATTTTATTCCAATTAAATCCACTACTTTTCAAGATTCATTGCTTGTTTTCCAATCATATGAGAGGTATTTATTCACTGTGTCCTAAAGGCTGTTGAAATGCCCATCCAGGCCTTATTCTGGCGCACGTAGTGTGCATAAGTAATCCTCAAAGGTTAATCTGTATCACCCAATGCATTTCGGGCTGTTTATTGGCCCTTGGTCAGGGGTTCTCTAAAAATTCAAAACATTCCTGTTAGACTGTGGTTTTAATCTGCCTAAGCAGGTTAACCAATGCACCAAATGTTAAAACTGCATGCCTTAAACTATGACTCACCCCACAATCAAATGTCGGCCCTCTGAATTCATAATCAAACATTTTCCCAGAGTAGCTTCTACCCGACTCCCTCGCCGGTATTGGGGCGTCACTTCGCCCCATTTCTTCAAGTGTTTCACAAACACGTTTTTTTGGCGGACCATGTTACCGGGCTTGCACGCAAGCAGACCAAATGTTGAACAAATTATTGGATGAAAAGTGGAAGAAACTGGTGTGCACTCTGTCACCCCTCTCTTTTGATGATTACCAGCAATGAACATATCAGTGCATCTTGCAGGGTTGCCTGCACGAAAGTAAAAAGACTTTGTCAATGTGGAATGCATCTATACGAGTAATACACAATAGTTATAGCTGCAATGTCCCTGGCATGAAGATAATACTAATAATACTGTTTTCGCAAACACCATATAATTTATCACTCAAATATCAGCTTTAAATATATTTTGCAAAGGGGCGGAGCTTGCCTGGCTCGAAGCTGGCCGCTGTTTGAGCGAGCTCCGCGAGCCATCTAGACTATCCTGCATTATTCCTGACGTTTCAGTACTCCAAATACCTACAAATCGATCTTTGTATTGGTGCAGTATGTTGACGACTTACTTATCACTTCTGACACAGAACAAGGTTGTAGAGACAGTACGGTTCAACTGCTGTTACATTTAACTCTTAGCCATTAAAGATAATGGGGTAACTCAGTGTTCGAGGCATGTGGGCTGCTGAATTCATATCTGTGCATAGATCGCCGCCTAGTGTTGGGTCCGGATGATTGCACATTGTTGTCCTGGAAGAGTCTTCGAAGTATCATGAGACTGGACTACAGTGCGCATGGGCATCCTCTCCACCCTCAGATTGTTTTTTTCCGCCATTGGGCTTGGATGTTACTATCTTAGCTCAAGTTAGGAAAACTTCCTATAAAGCCAAAAGGCTTTCGATAGCGTCGGTATCGTTTCGTTCGGTATCGGTGTCTTTGCTTAGTGGACATTGAGGACTCTACAGGTTTTTTCTTTCCACACTCTGCCCGATCTTAGATCTGAAATGGAAAGAAGTCCATTCAAGCAGTGCCCCCTTTGCAATGCAAAATACCCGCACATCGATGTCCACCCGGTGTGCAACAAGTGCCTGTCCCCAGACCATACCGAAGACAACTGTATGGCCTGTGCCCGGTTCAGGTCGAAGAAAACCCTCAAGATTCGACGCGCGACTCGACTGGAGTCGAAAAAGTCAGCGCCTGTTCCCGTGAACATCTTCGGTACCGAAGACGAGGAGGTCGCTGATCTGGAGGATCAGGAACACTGCTGCGATCCGGCTTCGGGCCATGACTCCGAGTATGAAGCCGAAGACGAGGAGGTACAAGACGAAGGTGAGAACGTCGTCGATAAGGTAGGAGACGATGTGGAGGCCCTTGGGGCTGTAGAAGATAGCTCAGGCGAAGAGCTAGGCCAACCCGGCCGCACAGAGGCCGAAGATGACGCACTCAGTAAGGCTCAGGTCGAGGGATCATCACTAGGCCTTACCCAAGATCCACAATCTCGTTCTACAGCCCCGCATAAAGGCCCGGCTTCGAACATTTCTAAAGAGCCTGCGGTTTCAAAACCGCCATCGGTCGATACAAAGAAATCGAAACCGACAGCGTCTTTGCAGAAACCGAAACCAAAAGTGCTTGTGCCTCTCGTCGGCTCCAAGGCCTCAAAACCCTCGGAGCCGAAGAAAACTAAAATGGCCGTTGATGCCGGAAAACTCAAGAAGGTCGTCAAGCCAATGGTTGGGGCGCCGAAGACCAGGGTCAAGGCCGTCGAGCCATTGAAGCCGACACCGAAGGGTGTCGATTCCCACAAACGGCCCGCACCGAAAGACGGGATCGATCCTCGGTCGAGGCCTACGGACAAGTCGAAGACTGGCTCCAAGGACCCTGTCGCGTCGACAAAACCCAGTCCGTTCATAGCCAAAGAAGTGTCGGAGTCGCTCCAACGCATCAAGGAGAAGGGTACATCGGTCAGACCGAAGAAGGCCCCGATGCCGAAGCTGGTCGGACAAGTTCAGACCGCGTCGACACCTATCAAGTTTGGGTTACCACCCTCGGTGCGTCCGAAGATGTTGGAGCCGAAAAAATCTATTGGCGCCGCTACACACGTGTCGACGGAACTGGAGGCTACAGAAGAGCCTGAAGACCAGGAGCCGAGACAATTCATCGGCTCGGACACTGGGAGACTGTCCATATACAAACGAAAGTTAATGCCAGAGACTCCAATGGAATCATATAAGATTCCCTTGAAGAAAAATAGACTTTCTACAACTTCTCCAGCTCTTGTGGAACCCCTCCATCACTATGAACAGGAACCTCAAAATGTTTCCCCAACATACTCAGATGTTGAGACAGGGGATAATTATAATGAGGATGACCTCTATCATGTCGACACTGATCCTGATGATCAAGACCAACAATGGACGGACCCTGCTGACTCAAGGGATCCGCAAACGGGCCGGACACTCATGTGTACAGTGTGAAAACGTCTCCTACGGAGGACACAACTGATTTTAACGCCCTTATTGAGAGGGCAGCCAGTAATCACGACGTCGAGCTACATGCTGACCCTGTGGACGAAGACTTTCTGGTAGACACTTTTTCAACTTCAGAAAGGGCAGTCAAAACCCTGCCCATGCTCAAAGGGGTCCTCAAGCATGCTGCAGACATTTTTAAAGATACCACTAGGGCCAGGGTGTTAAACCCAAGGATTGGGAAGAAATATCGGCCGGCCCCTGTGGACCCTCCTTATATAAAGGGACAGTTGCCATTGGATTCATTGGTTGCTTCTAATGCACGTAAGAGAGCGAACTCCCAGACTACAGGTGATGCTCCTCCTCCGGACAAAGAGTCGAAGGTTATGGAAACTTCAGGGAAAAGAGTAGCTGCGCAGGCGGCTAACATCTGGCGCATTGCTAACACTCAGGCTCTCTTGGCCAGATATATCAGGGCACATTATGATACCCTTGAGACACTATTACAACACCTACCTGATCAGTACAAGGAGGGGCAGAGCTACTCATACAGGAGGGGAAACTCATAACCAATGCTTCCATCAAGTGTGCTCTGGACGCAGCTTATACTGCAGCCAGGGCCATCAACACTAGTGTTATGCTAAGACGACACGCCTGGTTGAGGATTTCAGGATTCAAACCTGAAATTCAAACTTCTATCCTCAATCAGCCAGTTAAACCAGACTTTTTATTCGGACCTGAGGTTGACACCACCCTTGAGAAACTTAAAAAGGACACGGAGACTGCAAAGTCTATGGGGGCTCTGCAGTCACAACAGTTTCGGGGTGGCTCCTTTCGTCGCTCCAGTACTAGAGGCCCCTCAAGAGGCCAGTCAACGCAACAAACACAGTACAGTAAAGGAGGTACACAATCCACCTACAATAAGAACAACCATGGTGGATATCAGGGTAACAACATCAAGGGCAGAGGCAGAGGAAACAACAGTTCCAGATCCTCTGCCAATACCAAACAGTGACGCCCTGTCACTGCCCCCGACCACATAACACCTGTCGGGGGGAGACTACAACAGTTCCTGCCGGTCTGGAAATCCATCACCACAGACAGGTGGGTGAGAGACATTGTACAGTATGGGTATTGTCTGGAATTAACGTCCACTCCACCCAACATCCCACCAAGACACCGTCCTATGTCCGCAGAGCACTTACACTTATTGCAGCAGGAGGTCGTCAGCATGCTGCAAAAAGGGGCCATAGAGCTCGTGCCTGTAGAAGAACAAGGGTCGGGGGTGTACTCTCTCTACTTTCTAATACCCAAAAAGGACGGGTCGCTCAGAGCTATACTAGACCTCAGGCCTCTAAACAGTTACATTCTGTCAGAGCATTTTCATATGCTCACCTTGCAACAGGTTCTGCTGTTACTCAGTCAGGGAGACTTCCTCGCAACGCTGGATCTAAAAGATGCGTATTTCCATATACCCATACACCCGTCACACAGACAGTATCTCAGGTTCACTATTCAACATCAACATTACCAGTTCAAAGTCCTCCCTTTTGGAGTAACTACGGCACCCAGGGTGTTCACAAAGTGCCTGGCAACAGTAGCAGCACACCTCAGGAGACAGCACATACATGTCTACCCTTATCTGGACGACTGGCTTATTCAAGCAAAGTCGGCCCAGCAGTGTGCCAGCCACATGTCCCACACCTTACATCTTCTTCACAGTCTGGGATTCTCACTGAATTACCCAAAGTCCCACCTTCAGCCCGCCCACGTGCGACAGTACCTGGGTGCGACGATAGACACTCTGGCAGCCACAGCACAGCCAAATTCAGTGAGAATAAACAGCATGCAATTGCTGATACAAAAATTCAGACCTCAACGCTCTCTTCCAGCGAAAGTGTTCGTGCAGTTGATAGGCATGATGGCCTCCTGCATTTTCATAGTCCCGCACGCGAGACTACATATGCGTCCGCTTCAGGAGTGCTTAGCACGTCAGGGGAATCAGGCTCAAGGACAGTTAAAGGACCTAGTGTTGGTGAGCGGTCAGGCATTCAACTCTCTGCATTGGTGGAACCCACGAAACCTTTGCAAGGGCCGACCGTTCCAAGAGCCTGTCCCACAAATTGTACTGACGGCGGACGCGTCTCTCCAGGGATGGGGAGCTCATGTACTCCACTACACAGTGCAGGGACTATGGACAGCACAGCAAAAGAAGATGCACATGAACCTTCTGGAACTGATGGCAATCTTCATGGCGATGAAAGCTTTCAAGGTACACTTGTGCAACAAGGTTGTGTTGATCCGGACGGACAACATAACTGCCATGTACTACATACAGAAGCGGGGAGGAACACACTCTCCACAGTTGTCTCATCTGACTCAGAGCATGTGGAAGTGGGCCATTCAAAGGAACATCTTCCTCATGGCGGAACACCTCCCGGGCAAAGACAACCAGATGGCGGATCTGCTCAGCAGACACAGCCACCAGATGCACGAGTGGGAGATACATCCATCAGTACTCCAACCGTACTTCCAGCAATGGGGTCATCCACAGATAGACCTGTTCGCCACAAGGGAAAACGCATAATGCCAAAGCTTCGCAAGCAGGTTCCCACACCCACAGTCGCAGGGCAATGCGATATGGATCAACTGGTCAGGATAATTTGCGTACGCTTTTCCCCCAGCACCTTTGATACCACTGGTGGCACGCAAACTACGGGAACACTCGATGACCCTCATTCTGGTTGCTCCAATGTGGGCACGCCAACCATGGTACACCACGTTTCTGGAACTATCCGTGGTACCGCATCAACGGCTACGCCTCACACCCAGGCTTTTGGCGCAGAGCCATGGAGACATTCAGCATCCAGATCCGCAACAGCTCAACCTGGCGATCTGGCTCCTGAAGTCCTAGAATTTGGCTACCTCAACTTGCCGCCGGAATGTATGAATATCATCAAGGAGGCAAGACGGCCTACAACCAGAGCATGCTATGCGGCTAAATGGAAAAGGTTGTCATATATTGAACCAACAATGACATTAACCCACTGGATGCATCTATTCAAAACATCATCTGTTATTTGTTGCATTTGTACAGATGTAATCTAGCGTACAGTTCCATTAGAATACATTTATCCGCCATAGCAGCCTATCTTCAGAACAGGCAGCACCTCTCCTTATTCAGAGTGCCTGCCATTAAAGCTTTTCTGGAGGGACTTAAAAGAGTGATCCCTCCCAGACAACCACCGTCACCAGTCTGGAATCTGAATGTGGTCCTCACCAGATTAATGGGACCACCTTTTGAACCCCTACACTCTTGTGAGATTCAATTTCTGACTTGGAAAGTTGCTTTCCTAGTGGCCATTACATCACTGAGGAGAGTTAGTGAACTCCAGGCACTAACCATTCAAGAGCCATTCATCCAGGTCCACGCAAATAGGGTAGTATTACGCACCAACCCTACATTTATGCCTAAAGTGATTTCGCAGTTCCACATGAACCAGACCATAGAACTGCCAGTTTTCTTTCCCAATCCAGAAAATGTCACAGAGAGATCCCTACACACGTTAGATGTCAAAAGGGCTCTCATGTACTATATAGACAGAACAAAGGATTTTAGAAAAACAAATTAGCTTTTCGTTGCCTTTTCTCCACAACACAAAGGCAACCCCATTTCCAAAGCAGGGATAGCCCGGTGGATCGTTAAATGTATACAGATTTGCTATGCTAAGGCTAAACGCACACTAACCATTCTACCACAAGCACACTCCACACCTAAGTTAGGAGCGTCCATGGCTTTCCTGGGGAATATTCCTTTAGAAGAGATATGTAAGGCAGCCACTTGGTCCACCACACATACATTTACGAAACACTACTGCGTAGATGTGCATTCTAAACAGCAGGCAGCTGTAGGACAGGCTGTTCTCAAAACTCTTTTTCAGACTGCTGCAGCTGGCACGGGCAGCCACCGCTAACAGGAGGGACTGCTATGTAATCTATGCACAGATATGAATTCAGCAGCCCACATGCCTCGACCGAATATGCTACTTACCAGTATGCATCTGTTCTTGGCATGTAGGGCTGCTGACATTCATATCGCCCACCCTCCTCCCCGGCGCCTGTAGCAGCTGTAGCATTCAGAATTATTGTCTAGCATGGACATCACTCACTGTATTACACTCCATCTCTGCCACAATGGCGAAAAACAATCTGAGGATGGAGAGGATGCCCATGCGTACTGTAGTCCAGGGGAGGAGCCACCTATCTCGTGATACTTCGAAGACTCTTCCAGGACAACAATGTGCAATCATCCGGACCCAACACTAGGCGGCGATCTATGCACAGATATGAATGTCAGCAGCCCTACATGCCAAGAACAGATGCATACTGGTAAGTAGCATATTCGAACTATCAGAGCCTGGGTAAATGTGCTAAAGAAAACAGTGGTTCTGTCGAATAATTACATTTAACTCAGCATGGCCATAAAGTTTCTCTTTCTAAATTTCAGTATTTTCGACAGGAGGTCACCTATTTAGGTCACCTACTGTTGAAGAAGAGTAGGAAGTTGACCCCTGAGCGCATCAGTGCCATTGTTAAAATGCCCATTCCACAATCTCAAAAAGATGTGCGTGCTTTTGTAGGTATCACTTCCTACTGTCACCAGTGGATACCTAATTACTCCCTACTAATCAAACCTCTGCTTGCATTGACAATGAAAGAAGTGCATAAGCCTTGCCCTGGACACACTGAATGGCAGCAGTCTTTTGAGCAATTGAAAACTGCTCTTTGTTCGGCTCCAGGACTTGGCACACCAAATTATGGCAAACCGTTTGTGTTGTGTTGTACCTCCATGAGATGGCTGGTTGCGCGCTTTCAGTTTTAACACAAAAATTCCTTACTTCCCATGGCACAAAAATCCAACATGGACACCTTATATTGTTGCTTTTGTATGCTTTGACACTCCCTAAGAAATTGGCAATATTGAAGTGTAACGCCCACCTGAAAGTTACTGATGATATAGGTAGAGAAAATGCTTTTGCGGATCAGACAGCTAAGGAAACAGCCTGAACAAAGATGAAAAGAATGTTTGTAGCAGGCCCAGCTAGATGGGTGCCTGAGGTTGTCATGTTCGAGTACACTCTAAAGAATGTAAAAGAAATACAAAACAATGCCACAGTAGAAGAATTAGCAGTGTGGCAGGAAAGTACAGCACAATTGAATGAGGAGGGATATTGGATTGATAATTCTGGGAAACATAGATGGATGTTGCCAGATGCATATGTTATTCCTGTGGTTACTATGGCCCATGGCCCAGCTCATATTAGTGCTAAAGGCATTTGTAAACTGTTAGATCCTGTATGGCAGAATGATAACATCTCTAAGACAGCTGCCCACTTAGTGAAGTACTTTATGGTATACATGATGCATAATCCTGGGAGAGGTACCCCTACGCCCCCTGGTAACTTTGCACCACCCACTTTTCCTTTTGAGGTCCTTTAAATGGACTATATTGAGTTGGAGAGATGCACTATTTTGAAGTATGTTTTGGTTCAGTAAATGGGTTGATGCTTACCCCACTAAAGACAATACGGCATTACGACTGCAAAGGTAGTCCTGAAGGAGTTCGCTCCTCGTTTCAGCTTGCCCCAAGTGATTTGGAGTGACAACAGAAGTAATTTTAATGCAAAAGTGATCCAATTGATTTGTGAAGGTCTGCACATAAAGCAAAAATTTCATGCTGTCAATCATCCACAGTCAGTAGGTTTGGTTGAGAAGTACAATGGTACTCTAAAGCTCAAACTGGCAAAAATTCAGGAGACTACAGGGTTAAAGTGGCAAGATGCTTTACAGTTAGCTCTTTTGTCAACAAGAATAACAGCACATTCTAGAACAGGATTATCACTATATGAGGTCGTGTTGGGACGCCCTGCAAATATCTGGGGCATCCCGCACCCTCAGCGGTTTTCTGATATTGAGTACCCTATGTTACTTGACTATCTTGGCCAGTTAGCAGAACGTTTATGTTCTATTCACCAACAGGTCTGGGATTCCCTGCCTCCTACGCCAGAGGGACCCGGCCATGTCATTCAGCCTGGAGATTTTGTATTGATCAGGAATTTTGAGTGGAAGAAAAGGTTGGAGCTGCAGTGGAAGGGACCGGAGCAAGTCCTTTTGGTAACGCATACCACAGTGAAAGTTGCTGGCCGTAAGAACTGGATCCATGCGACCCATTGTCGCAGGGTCCCTCTGCCCTTGTCCTATGACCAGTGGGCAAAAGACGGCATCGGGGACTCAGAGTGCGAGACGGTGCCTCGGTTTGTCCCATTTAGCGATGTCAAACTGACATGGCTAGACCAGTCACTTACTTTTGATCATCAGGCTACCAAACTGGCTGCATCCTGTTTTGGCATCCTGCAGATGCTCCATAAAGTTCTTACGCTCCTTTTTTTTCAGTAACAAGAATCCTGGTCCAGGCCTTAATTCTTTCTCACCTTGACTATGGAAAAGCTTTGTATCTAGGAGCTCTTAGGGCTACCACAAAAAACTTCAAGTCATCCAGAATTGCACAGCCCGGATTCTCTTATGGCTCCCAACAGCCACTCCGCAAGACCTGCTCTGAAAAGCCTACACTGGCTCCTGGTTGCAGACAGAATAAATTCAAGTCCATATGTATTGATCACAAATCTTTCTGGAAGAAAGGCCCTCCCATTCTCCAAGCCATCATTTCCCCTTACCACCCAAATAGACGCCTTCAATCATCCAATCTCTACCTAGCTGCGGTCCCTAAAATCAACAGGATGAGAAGTGGTGGTTGATCTTTCTGCTTCACTTCTGCCAAGCTCTGAAACACTCTTTCCCTCCCCCTACACTTGGAACCAAATCTTCTCCCCTTCCGTAGACTTCTGAAAGCTTGTTTTTTTCAAAACCACACCTATTAAGCTGTCGTGACCTGCCTTTCTCTCGGCTAGCGCTGGGATGCTCTCGGGTAGCCATGTGCTCTACCAATGTCCATGACATAACATAAAATAACATGGACACAAACAGATAAGGAAAATGATGATGTGTTCAAATCAGCGGCTCCTCCCGAAATATGATCTATCCAGGAGCCTTTATTTGTTGATCAATCTGTGCCAGAGGCCACCAGGTACAACCTGCGCCCCCTGGCTGAGAGACGGTGCACCAAAAGAGAAGAAAGATTAGTTAGGGATGGACTGTGTAAGTTAGGGTGTACTTCGTTATTGCACCAACAGAGTTAGTTTAGGTTGATGGTAGTTTTGTGCACTGTTTGAACATTGGACCGGATAGATTGAAGTGTACTTTGGAGGTATACCATCGTGATCGACGTGGGATAAGAGCTTAGGAAAGAGCAAGGTCCAACACTGGTGCTCAAGAATGGCAATATATTGAGCACCAGCATCATTCATTATGCAATGCCCAACACAATATGGTGTGGACCCGTAAACACGTTTTGCCCTTGTGATTTTGCTGTTATTCATATTATGTGGTGTATCATGGGTTTTGGAAAATTATCAGTGTCCCTCTACCTAGTAAGGGTAAGGTTATGTCCCCAACAAGAAACAGAAGAGCAGCCCGAGCAATGTATTCTTAGAGGCACATAAGAGGTTCTTTGGAGAAGGAACGGCTTGTTACCCCACTCAATCTGTCACTAGCCTATGGCCCGCATACCCTTTATCACTGGTGGATTATACATGTACTTGTTCTAATGTCCATAATGGTACAAACGATGTGGCACTTGGGATGGTACTGCCTTTGGGTGTACCTTGTAAAGGTGCGAAGCCTAAAGTAAGATGGATTAAAAGAACTCTGACCAAAGCATTCTGTAAGGGAGTGACTGATATAGAGGTTAATAATTATAGTAATGGCATCACCTTTGGATACATCCTTTCCTCTATTTTCACTTTGGGTGGTACTTCAATGGCCCGAGGCGAGAAAGCCAGAGAATATTTTAGGTGCAAGCTCCAAATTGTATCTAATACTACTGTGGCTGCTTTACGTGACATCACCACTCAGTTGGAGAGTGCGCGAATATATTCGGAACAAACCAGATATACCATTGTGATCGACGTGGGATATGAGTTTAGGACAGAGCAAGCTCCACCGCTGGTGCTCAAGAGTGCCAACATATTGATGGACAATAGAAGCCTGTACCAGTGAGGCTCTGACGGACACTGGGAACTTTTATATTTCTCTTGCATTTTGCCGCCCATTTTCATCATTTGTTATGCATCCCTTTGGTAGAATGATTGCTGAAGAAGAACAGCCAGTGCTTCTTATTGCTTAGATCAATGAGAGAGAGAGGACTAGATAGGCTAGACCGTATCCCCTGTATTATGTATAAATATCAATAAGGACTAGCTACAAAGAAGATTTAGGAGACTCAGGTAAGTACGTCAATACATAAGGAAAAGCATTGTTTTCCTTATAAAGCCCTCACCCACCGACCTAGTCAGTGGCATGCTTCATCATCGGGCCCACCACAGTGGCACCGAATGTGCCCCGGGTGTGCTTCAACGCCAGGAGACTGCGGAGCTGGTATGTTACTGAGTGTGCAGTGAAAAGGGTGAGAAAGTGAAGATTTAAAAGCTATACAGTAGGTCCCAGCACCCGAGGGTTACTTAACTTTAATGAACTGGGCCTCTGTTAGCGGATAAAAAGGCAAGAAGACGTAATTTGGAGTGTGAGCTATGACCTCCAACGTCTAGTGTGGTCTACATGTTTCAGCCAGTGCCTTGTAGATTTTAAGCTGGCTTTCCTCAGGACCATTTAGTTATGTGAGAAAGTGCAAATTAAATAATAAACTTAAATTTAAGTGGTTGTGTGGTGAGGTTCCGTGACGGTTCCGTGACGATTTGAACCCGTGTTTTCAAGTTTGTCGGAAATACATAATATTGGTATCAGCGAACCGCAAATGATCCATTTAGTATATCCTGGTGTTTTCGCTATGCTACGAGCAAGAGCACTCCTTTTATAAACACATTTCTGATCTACCCACGGCATCCATCTTAGATCATGGCCGCCATTTTGTGTTTCTTGCCCTCACATATGCAATAGCCTCTGATCACTTCATTTCGATTAAGGACACGTAGCTTTAGCCGGAGATTCACCTCTTTCATGACACGTGCACCTTAAACCAGATCACGCTGTAGCTGCATGACTCGACAAAGGCTACCTCCTCTGCCCGAGGCCAGCCCTGCCAAACTGGTCTTCGTGTCCATTGTCCTGATCATGATTAGGCGGCCGAAGCCGGTAGCCTTGCCCATTTACAACCCACAAACATCCCTTATCCCACTTTTCTATCTTCCACACCTGGCTCTGTTTCTTTCTTTCTGAATCTTTATTAGGGGGAGGTAACGAACTTTACGATGAGGCGGTCCGGGTCCTGAATGCAATATTGACAAGGAATTGTGACAAACTAGTGGGAACCCCTCTCTTCGCAATGTTTGACCTCAGATATTATCGACGGTTCCTGTGTAACGCCAAATATTTATTGTTTTAGACACAAAGGTTTTGGGAATGTATTACATGTAAAGAATTCGCCCCCAGCTTAAAATTTAGTATATAAGGAGCAAACCCGCTTTGTACAAATTGAACAGGCTCCTGGTTACTGCCCGTGTGTAGTATCTGTGACTTCTGTGTCCCTGCAGTAATAAACCTTTGGTCTTTGACGCCACCATCGAGAAGCCCGTGTTTCTGTTCATTTGTGCACCAAGGCAGGTGGAACTCCGGGGTCTTTGGGTGTTGTTCCCTGACACCTCTGGACGGAACCAAAAAGTCCAGAACTCCAATTGGCGCCCAACGTGGGGCGACGTCATTCGGTACCGGTCCAAAAGCCTGAAGAGTTCGAGAAGCTTCGTGTGAAGATTCCTGAGGGAGGCGCCCCACTTCATCGATCCCGGCATATCGCAAAAGTGGCCCGAAGTTCTCTTCCACGAGGGTTTCCCGTTCAGGACGGCTGCAGTGGGCCGTCGCCCTGTCTTGGACCCGAGGTGCAGTCCTTAGTACAGCGAAACGTGACGGGTTTCTCCTTGGTGACGTCTTCAGTGACTCAGTTAAGTATTTAGTGATAGCTAGCTGGTTACTTTTGTGAGGATTGTTAAAATCCTTGATCGGTTCTTGGTTTGGTTTGGTTTTGTAAGATTATCACTGGTTGTTCTAGTTACGATAATCTATTTGGTTTAGTTTGGGTATCGATACATCAGTTCGTTTTGGTAGGCCTAAGTTCTTGGTTCGAGTGCACATATTTGTTCCGTGTTTTGTTTGTTTTGTGTTCCGGACTAAAAATGGTAAGTCGGAAAATGTTGTCTTGTTTTGGTTGCAACCGTGACTCACGATTAGAGGACTCATGTCTGGTTCCTCCGATTGGGACTCCCCTATATGATTTATATTGTAAGCATGGCGTGGGTCCTATATCTTATAATGAGGTATGGGTCCGTTATTGTAAGAAGGATGGTGTCCTTAGTTGGCCACTGCATGGTAGTTTTGAACCCGAGATTCTCGACAACTTAGAAGCGAAATTGTTCAAGAAGAAAGCCCGGCCGGCAATGTTTGATTCTTTCCGTTACTGGCGAAAAGAATCCAAACAGAGAGAAATGAAAAGGTTGAAGAAAGAACAGAAAGAACAAGAAGAGTTAACTCTAGAGCAAGCGGCTAAACAGTTGCAGGCTAACGAGTGTGAGAAGGCCATAGATGTAGCAATTAGAGAGCATAACCTAGCGATTGACAAGTGCTATCCTGCCTTGCCATCGAAAATGGCTAAGATACTGGAGGATTCCGAAAACGATCCTCTGCTATCTTATCTGTTAAGGTCACCTCCACCGTATGCACAAGGTGCTACGGCTCCACTTGTCCCGAATGTTCAATTGCCGGTTGCTGGACAACCTGGTGTTCCTGCTCCTGTCCCTCAGAATCAAGTTCCTGTACCTCCTGTGATGAATGTGAATGTTCCTACAGCTCCTCCTCTTCCTACACTGCCAGCCTCTATACCTACTTCTGTACCTACTGCTCCACAAACTATTTTTCTCGATACTCCTACTGTTCCGTTATCTATTCCTACCTCTACTGCGTTCTCTACGTCTGCGAGTGTGCTAACTCCACTTTCTGTTCGTCGAAGAATCACTGATTCTGTTACTAATATGCTGTCTCCTTTATATAAAACTTTAATTAAGACCCCTACTCCTGATTCAGTTCAGAGACGTAGTCAGCTTCCAAGTACTGAGGAACGGGGAATTTTAGATTCCACGGCTCTCAGATGGATTTCGAAGAGTAGAAGATATAGTACGAGAGATGTGTTAGACACATTTATGCAGTGGAAGGAACCGACGCAACGGTACGTCTTTGATGAGATGTGCTCGTTGTTACGTGAGGAAATAGAAGAAGATGATGTCGAATCAGATTTGGAAGATTTAATTAGGGTTCAAAAAGAGTTTGCTGCTGGAATGATAGTGGGTGAGAATATAAAGGAAGCGATGGAACTTATTTTAAGTTTTAGGAATGATCCATCCCTTCGTTCACCGAGAGACTTAGAAAAAGGTAAAATGAAGCTAAGTCGCCAATATCCTATGAGGGAGGTTCCTCCAATCTGGCGCGAAGCAATACAACGTGATGATAATGCAGGAATTGCAGCTGCTCCAGCACAGTTCCAACGAGTGTGGATACACATTCCATGGAAGCGAGCTGAAGTGTTAGCGGTGAAACAGGCCTTGCCAGATCCACGCAAAAATCCAGCCGGATATTACAAGGAATTAACACAGACAGTTGAGGCTTGTATAATGAACTTAGCCGACATTGATATGTTGTTTGGTAACGTAGTTCCGCAACCAGTGTGGGCTAAAATTCGTAGAGAGGATCATCAAGCTGCCTTAGGTGGTGATTGGGCAGCTATCACTGCAGCAGATGGTCAGCAAATAGGTGGTGCGAAACCCGAACCCCTAATCGCTAATCTTCCAGGTAGAATAATTGATCTAATGAAGACTCTGATGCCAGCATTGCGTGTAAATTGGGACAAGCTGTCAGCATGCAGGCAGAAGAAAGACGAAAGTGTCTCCGACTTCTTCACAAGGTTTGAAGAGACTTTTGTAGATCATAGTGGTCAGGACATGAGTACAGAAGGAGGGCAAAGACTGTTTGTCGATAAATTTGTGCATAATTTGTTACCCGAATTATGCAATAAATTAAAGGATTCAGAAAGTGCTTGGGCTGTATCTACGACAGCGCAGATACTTGCGACTGCACAGTACTATGAAAATAGGGATAAAGAGGAAAAGGAAAAATCAGAGAAGAAAACGAAAGATTTAAAAACTAAAGTTCTTTTGCAGCAGGCGTATCCGCCTCGCACGAATCAGACTAATACGCAGCAAGGTTCATACCAAAGGACAGATTATGGCTCATCAAGACCTCAATACCAGTGGAATCAGTGTGCGTACTGTAAGAAAGAGGGTCATTATAAAAATGAATGTCCGATCTTAGCGCAAAATAATGCAGCAGCAGCTCAGAGAGGTCGTGGTGGTTTTGTGCAGAATTCTAGAGGACGAGGGCGAGGTGCTATGCCTCCACAAACGAATGATCGTCCCTCCAATCACTTTGATCAACGAAATGGACAATCTGCCCAGCAAAATAGATCTCAACAGTACCTTGTTGAGGACTATAATGAAGTAGATGAGGGTTTTCAGCAAAATGGGTACTAGGACAGCCATGGACAGAGAGAGGGAGTAGTATCAGTTCCAGTGGATCAGAGTGGGCCTTATGTCGCAGTAGCAACATCAGGTGTAGTCGAACCGTTTCTGTTGGATACTGGTGCCGCAAAAAGTTCTATCATTCATGCGAAACTCCCTGGCGCACCTTTGTCCGGCTCAACAAATGTTTCCGTAGGTTTTTCAGGCGCCCCTGTTTACAACCCGATATCTGGTCCTTTGTCTATTTCTGTTGGACCATGCCAATTGAAAGCACCCCTGATTTTGACGACAGGTTGTAATGAAAATCTGCTTGGTTTAGATTTGTTAAAACGACTATATGCGACATTGTACTGTTCTCCAGAAGGAGTACAGCTTACGTTGGGTAAAAATATCACCTCTCCGATGTACTTGTCAATGGACGCACTCCCGCCAGAGCTACATTCACTCCCTGACTCTCTTTGGGCGACTGGTCCTAATGATGTAGGTCTCCTAGAAATTCCACCGTATGTGGTAACTTTGAAAACTAATGTAAAATTTCCAAGAATCCCCCAATATAAAATATCTAGTGAAGGAGAGCGTGCGCTTTTATTGATTGTGCAAGATTTGATTAAGAAAGGTGTGGTTGAAGAAACTAGAGGGAATGTCTGTAACAGTCCTATATTGCCGATTCTGAAGCGAACTGATCCTACAAAACCTCCAGTGTACAGGTTTGTCATAGACCTTAGAGAAGTTAATAAGATTGTAGTCCCGCAGTTTCCTGTGGTGCCAGACATTACTGCCTTGTTAACATTGATTCCTGCCACAGCCACATGGTTCTCAGTTATTGACCTAAAGAATGCCTTTTTCAGCATTCCGATAGCCGAAGAAAGTAGGGATATTTTCGGCTTCTGTCTAGGAGGTCGCAGTTTCAGATTTAAACGCGCTCCACAAGGCTATTGTGAGAGTCCATCCATTTACAGTCAAGCATTAAAAAGCCAGTTAGATTCCTTTGTCCTTCCTCCAGGTTCTGCTCTAATACAGTACGTAGACGATCTTCTAGTGGCTGCCGATGACAAGGAAACTTGCAAAGCAGCTACAATTTCCTTATTGCATCATTTGTCTAATTTGAATCACAAGGTGTCTCCTTCCAAAATGCAATACTGCTGTCAAGAAGTGACCTACCTAGGTCATCTCTTGTCAAAGGAGGGAAGGAAGTTGACCCCAGAAAGAATAAAAGCAATTACGCAGATGAGTGTTCCACGCACACAGAGAGAAGTACGTGCCTTTCTAGGTATTACCTCTTACTGTAGGCAGTGGATCCCAAATTTTTCTCTTTTAGCGAAACCATTGGTAGCTTTGACTGGGAAAAATGTTCCGAGTCCGGTGCCATGGTCTGATGAATGTCAAGAGAGTTTTACTGAATTACGAAAAGCATTGTGTTCAGCTCCTGTATTGGGTACACCCGATTACAGTAAGCCATTCACGCTCTACGTTCACGAAAGAGAAGGTTGCGCGTTGAGTGTTCTGACACAGAAGTTTGGTGATAAACAACGCCCTTGTGCGTATTTTTCATCAACATTAGATCCGGTAGCCAGAGCGTTGCCTAGTTGTTTGAGAGCTACAGCGGCAGCTTCCATTCGACAATCTGCTGGTTTGGTGATGAATAACATGCTAGTGGTCATGGTTCCTCATGCAGTGGATACACTCATGAACCGAACGAAGACACAACACCTTACTAGTGCGAGATTATCTGGCTACGAGCTGACATTACTAGCGAGTCATATTCAGATCAAAAGATGCAATGTATTGAATCCAGCAACATTGTTGCCGACTGATCAAGAGTCGAGTGATTCCGAGCCACATGATTGCTGTTTCAAAACGGAGGAAGAGACGAAAGGACGCATTGATTTAAAAGATACTCCGCTATCAGATCCGGATGGTACGCTGTATGTGGACGGGTCATGTTTTAAATTGGAGAATGGTGATGTGACTGCTGCTTACGCAGTAACGACTTTGAAGACGATTGTGGAGACTGCAAGAGTGAGTCAGAATTCTGCCCAAGCTGCAGAATTGATAGCTCTAACGAGAGCGTGTGTTTTAGCTGAGGGAAAGAGAGTGAATGTGTTTACAGATAGTCAGTACGCATTTGGCGTGGCCCATAGTTTTGGCCGGTTGTGGAGAGAAAGAGGTTTCATTACGTCCCATGGGACTAAGATCCAACATGGTCAGCTAGTTAACGACTTGTTGGAATCTCTAACCTTGCCGACTGAAGTTGCGATTGTAAAGTGCAGTGCTCATAAAGCAATCACGGATGATGTTGGTCGTGGGAATGCTTTTGCTGACGAAATTGCTAAACAGACAGCTAGAGACACGATGAGCAGAATGTATGTTGCTACGTCTGCAAGATGGATTGCTGAGTCTGGAATGTGTGAGGATACTATGGAAAGTGTGAAAGAAATTCAGAAAGAAGCAACTGAGGAAGAGAAACGTGTATGGAGAGAAAGTACGGGCAAGTTGGACTCGAATGGATGTTGGATTGATTTGACAGAACAGCAACGTTGGATGTTGCCCGATGCGTATGTGCTTGCAGTAGTGACGATGGCGCATGGAGTAGCGCATATAAGTTCTAAAGGGATATGTAAGATGTTAGCTCCGGTCTGGAAGAATGAGGGAATCAGTAAGTGTGCAGAGAGAGTGGTGAAAAATTGTATGGTGTGTTTGATGCATAATCCTGGCAAGGGAACTCCAACTCCAGCTGGTCATTTCGCTCCTCCTTCCTGCCCCTTTGAAGTGATTCAGTTAGACTTCATTCACATGGAGCGCTGCAATAATTTGAAGTATGTCCTGGTGGTAGTCTGTGCTTTTTCCAGGTGGATAGAAGCATATCCATTAAAGGACAATACTGCCCTATCAACTGCCAAAATTCTTCTCAAAGAATTTTTCCCTAGATATGGAATGCCACGGATTGTATGGTCAGATAACGGAAGTGAGTTTATAGGGAAAGTTATGCAGAGTGTGTGTGCCGGCCTAGGATTGAAACAGAAATTTCACAGTGCAAACCATCCCCAGTCTGCTGGTTTAGTCGAGGGTTACAATGGCACCCTCAAGCTGAAAATAGCCAAAATACAAGCATCCACAGGTTTAGCCTGGCCAGACGCACTTCCTTTGGCCTTGTTATCAACGAGAGCAACAGTACATTCTAGAATAGGGCTTAGCCCGTACGAGATAGTCTTTGGTCGCCCGGCAAATATCTGGGGTGTACCAAGGCCTAAAGAATTTTGCTCCATAGAATATCCTATGTTGATAGACTACCTTTACGACTTGACTGCTAAATTGAGTCTTATTCATCAACAGGTTTTCGATGCTTTGCCAAAACCTCCGGAGAGTCCAGGGCATCAGCTGAAACCAGGAGATCTGGTTGTCATCAAGAACTTCGCGAGGACAAAGAACCTTCAGCCGAGATTTGTGGGGCCTTTTCAGATCTTACTGGCAACGAGGACAGCAGTTCGTGTAGCTGGCCGTAAGCACTGGATACACGCCTCTCATGTTAAGCGTGTTCCTTTGCCGCTCCCTTACGACGACTGGGTGAAAAAGGGAATTGGTGCCTCCGAATCTGAAAGCACACCGAAGTTCATCTCTTTCAGCGATGCCGAATTGATTACTGACACTTCAAAATCCGACTCTCCTCCTGAAAAGACTCCTTTGAACACTGAACATTTGTCTCCAGCATCAGAAAAAACTTTGCTACCTGCGAACTTAAACTCTGCAACAACTGCTAGTGATACACTATTTTCCGATCAGACAGTACCAGCGAAGCAGAGATATAACCTAAGAAGCCATAAAATGGACAAATAAAGCAGGCAACTGCATATTGTGATTTTGATATATATTGAACTTTTGCCTTCAGCCAGGAAGTTTGCTATTGTTTATTGTTTTTAAAATTGCCTTGCCGTCTGGGTAGCCGTAGGGTCGTGGCTGTGTGCCTAGTTTGAATTTGCAGGGGTCTGACACAAGGTCGATCTTTCTGTTGGTTCTGGGAACTCCCAGGGCTGATAGAGGCATTTTCATCTACGTACACATCATCAGTGGTCGCGAGCGGATTGTAGAAGATGGAGCTTCCTGCGCTGCAACGAGAGAATGTGATTTATGTTCGCAGAAACAGACTTAATAGAATTCTTCATAGCAAATGCTTTTTGATGCAATGTGTCATTACATTTTTGATTGTCTTAGCAACATTGGTGGGTGGAATCGTCTTTAGTATAAATTTGATTTTTGTGCCAGTTTCTACAGTACCTCCCCTTGATCCTGCTATTTCTACTGTTTCCTCTATACACTCTTTTCACTCGTTTCCGGAACATGAGCAAGCCAGACGCTCAGAGTTCACCAACAACACATTTGTACAGCTCTTGCACCAACACCAACTGGTAGTTAACACTACAGACTGCTGGGTGTGTGGCTTGATACCCCACACTATGGATAAAGGTATTCCCTATCTGGTTTTGCCTTACAGCTACAATGGATCATTTCAGGCCTTCCAAACCATCTTTGCTTATGCCCTTGAAACCTATCCTCCACGTCCACCGCGTTCCACTAAATATAACTCTGCCAACAAAGCCTTAGTCCAGGGAATTATTGACATGGTCAAGGACGTCAATAATACTCCATCTTACCCTAGAGACGAATTGCGAGTATATTTAAGTTGGAATACTTCAGAGTATCGCCTTAGTTTAGGAGAAAGCAAGCGTAAAAGCTCAACTCCAATCTGGGCCGTACCTCACCGAGGTCAGGTCTGCCTGCAAGGTAATGGGAGAAATCCGAGAGCTCAGCTAGGGAGGAGTGAGTGCGTAGAGACTTACGTGTTTCCGGCTAACTCTTCCCCTGCCTTTCTTACTGCTAGGGGTACCTACTTCATTTGTCGAGACAGAGCTTATACATGGTTGCCTGCCGACTTTTCAGGATCATGTTATATTGCTCGATTGTTGCCTCCGACATACACTGCTTCATCTGATTACCACAGAACCAGAGTAGCGAGAGGTGTCTTCAGCAAGGAAGATACCGCTGGTCAGGAAGCTGGAGACTTCTTCAAAGGCTTCCTTCCGTTCTGGGGGCCTATGGCCAATAGTAGAAACATACGTCAGCTAACACGGGTAGTTGAATCTACTATTACCGAAACTGCTGGTGCCCTTAGCAATCTGACAGCTGAGCTTCAGGCGGATAGGCTCATGACGTTGCAGAACCGTATGGTTCTAGACGTTATACTTGCAGATCGAGGTGGGGTATGCAGAATGATCCAATCGAGCTGCTGTGTCTTTATTCCTAATAATGCTCCAACAGTCTATGAGGCGATCTCAAAGTTGCACAAGATTTCAGACTCCATACATGTAGACAAGGGAAACTGGTCCTTCATGGAGTGGTTTTGGACTCTGATATCAGCGTGGGGATGGAAGGTTCTAATGGTCATTGGTGTCATCTTAGTATTCCTATTCTCATGTTGTCTGATTATCCAGTGTGGTCCTGCTCTGTGTAGTCTTTGTGCTGCAACTTGTCTCAGAAAACCACCTGCGTTTGGAGAAAAGACACGAGAAAGGATGATGATACAACAGCATGTCACTGACCTGATGAGCATAGAACTAGATTCTGACATAGACTGAGTAATTGCCTATGTAAGGGCAAAAGGAGGGTCTGAGGTTCCGTGACGGTTCCGTGACGATTTGAACCCGTGTTTTCAAGTTTGTCGGAAATACATAATATTGGTATCAGCGAACCGCAAATGATCCATTTAGTATATCCTGGTGTTTTCGCTATGCTACGAGCAAGAGCACTCCTTTTATAAACACATTTCTGATCTACCCACGGCATCCATCTTAGATCATGGCCGCCATTTTGTGTTTCTTGCCCTCACATATGCAATAGCCTCTGATCACTTCATTTCGATTAAGGACACGTAGCTTTAGCCGGAGATTCACCTCTTTCATGACACGTGCACCTTAAACCAGATCACGCTGTAGCTGCATGACTCGACAAAGGCTACCTCCTCTGCCCGAGGCCAGCCCTGCCAAACTGGTCTTCGTGTCCATTGTCCTGATCATGATTAGGCGGCCGAAGCCGGTAGCCTTGCCCATTTACAACCCACAAACATCCCTTATCCCACTTTTCTATCTTCCACACCTGGCTCTGTTTCTTTCTTTCTGAATCTTTATTAGGGGGAGGTAACGAACTTTACGATGAGGCGGTCCGGGTCCTGAATGCAATATTGACAAGGAATTGTGACAAACTAGTGGGAACCCCTCTCTTCGCAATGTTTGGCCTCAGATATTATCGACGGTTCCTGTGTAACGCCAAATATTTATTGTTTTAGACACAAAGGTTTTGGGAATGTATTACATGTAAAGAATTCGCCCCCAGCTTAAAATTTAGTATATAAGGAGCAAACCCGCTTTGTACAAATTGAACAGGCTCCTGGTTACTGCCCGTGTGTAGTATCTGTGACTTCTGTGTCCCTGCAGTAATAAACCTTTGGTCTTTGACGCCACCATCGAGAAGCCCGTGTTTCTGTTCATTTGTGCACCAAGGCAGGTGGAACTCCGGGGTCTTTGGGTGTTGTTCCCTGACACCTCTGGACGGAACCAAAAAGTCCAGAACTCCAGTGGTCTTTTGACTATGTGTAGTGCACGCTAAGGCGCTATAACTGTTAGAGGGGGATTCCCTCAAGCTTGATCTGTTTTATTTTGTAAAAAGCTTCAAGGGTCGCCTGGCAGAGAAAAAGACAGAGTATTTCGGTCTGGTTCCTCCTTGGACCTATTCGTCTTTCTGCGGCGCCCGTTATCATAAGGAGGAACCAGACCAAAATACTCGGTCTTTTTCTCTGCCAGGCGACCCTTGAAGCTTTTTACAAAATAAAACAGATCAAGCTTGAGGGAATCCCCCTCTAACAGTTATAGCGCCTTAGCGTGCGCTACACATAGTCAAAAGACCACACAACCACTTCAATTTAAGTTTATTATTTAATTTGCACTTTCTCACATAACTGAATGGTCCTGAGGAAAGCCAGCTTAAAATCTACAAGGCAACTGGCTGAAACATGTAGACCACACTAGACGTTGGAGGTCATAACTCACACTCCAAATTACGTCTTCTTGCCTTTTTATCCGCTAACAGAGGCCCAGTTCATTAAAGTTAAGTAACCCTCGGGTGCTGGGACCTACTGTATAGCTTTTAAATCTTCACTTTCTCACCCTTTTCACTGCACACTCAGTAACATACCAGCTCCGCAGTCTCCTGGCATTGAAGCACACCCGGGCACATTCGGTGCCACTGTGGTGGGCCCGATGATGAAGCATGCCACCGACTAGGTCGGTGGGTGAGGGCTTTATAAGGAAAACAATGCTTTTCCTTATGTATTGACGTACTTACCTGAGTCTTCTAAATCTTCTTTGTAGCTAGTCCTTATTGATATTTATAGTGCTTCTTATTGCCCAGCACAATATGGTGTAGACCTGTAAACAAAAGTTAACATGTGTTACCCCTGTGATTTTGCTGTTAATCATATTTTGTGGTGTATCATGGGTTTTGGAAAATGATCAACGTGTCCCTTTACGTAGTAAGGGTAAGGTTATCTCCTCAACAAGAAACAGAAGAGCAGCCCGAGCAATGTATGCTTATAGACACATAAGAGGTTCCTTGGAGAAGGAACTGCTTGTTACCCCACTCAATCTGTCACTAGTCTATAGACCGCGTACCCTTTATCACTTGTGAATTATACATATACTCCACACCTGATTTTGTGAAAGTGAAAGGAGTGTTTGGGTTTGGTTACTCGGGGTCATGCTTTCATTATAGAAAACCATTGGAGGAGGGTTATCCCAGTTGTGATGATAGTACGTACTGTGATCATTTTTATACGGAGAAACAGAATATAACTTTGGTGTGTTGGTATTACAAGGAATTGACAGTTCCCTGAGAAGCTGGTTATTATCCTGCTTGTTGTCCAATTATCAATAGTACTGATACGTCATTGTACATAAATTGTTCAGGAATTGTGTTGCATAAGACCACGTTCCCTTTGGAGAATTCAGAAGACCCTTTGGGTGGAATTCCCGATATTCTGCAGTGGATTATGATTAGGGCTCCCGGTTTTCCATTTAAACAGATTTTTACATATAAATACAGACGGAAAACAATTTTTCCTTTGTCTGTATTTCTATGTAAAAACGGGTAAATACTAGAGAATTGCGTCGCGGCTGTGCTCGAATCCAGAGCTATCTCGCCCCCCCGCCCCTCCTCGTCGTGTGTGGCAGCCCAGGATGAGACAGCTTCCCGGGCACACACACAGCCGCACCCGAGCACTTCACATGTCTTTAAAAGACCATTTGCATGTTAATGAGGCCTTGCTGTTGTTTCACCCCTTCTAAGAGCCCCTGCAGCTCCACTCTGACTATTGCTTAAAGATTCAGCCCCCCCTTCCCACCCCCTGAAATTTGACTCAAGTTGCGCCTCTGGGCTGAATATTTTATAACGAAGATTTGTGACCTTATCTTCATACAAACTCCTTATCAACAGAAGGTCCCGGATAAAATCATTTTATTTAAAAAAAAGGAAATGAGTCACTCTGACCGGGTTTTTACTCAGCTTTCTATTCTTGGAGTGTGAAAAGCAACATAAATCACCAGCTTTACAGGACAAGCACAAACTGGTGGCGACACACACAGATGCACACATACTCACACACACCTCTGCTGAAGATCTGATTAAGGGCAACAATGGTGCAAATAATAAATAATTACATAGCGCAAGGATTCCACCCATATGCCCTGTAGCGCTACTCGGAAACCAACCCGATTTTCAGCTAACTCCTTCAACGTGGACATTGGAACAATAAAAGGAAGTTAAAACCTCAAACTACCGTTTTTTGTGTAGTGCTTGCTGCCAGATACGTATGGATTCATAGCACTGCAAATGGGATAATGTGCCGAGCTTTGGAAGGGTTAAAAAACGAGACCGCACAGAGATTGAACATGGGACCTGTATGTTGCACAATGGTTAATACCATGCGTGCAAAGCCCATTGGGCCCAACGGGCTTCAGGTGCTCAGAAGCCAGTATTGTCTTGTTCTATTCTCTATATGAGGAGAACAATATTTGGGCTTTGGAACGCATATAAAACAAGCATTAGAAAATGCAATAGGTCTCGGATTTTTTTGAGTTAGAGGTAATGGCATTGTAAATGGCAATGTGTTTTATCCATGTGTTCACCCTGCACACTCATACACTGCAGTCACTGTCACTCCGCAGTCACTATCACTCTGCAGTCACCCTGCAGCCACTGCACTCACAGTCACTCTGGCACTCACTCTGCACTCACAGTCACTCTCGCACTCACTGCACTCACAGTCACTCTCGTACTCACTCTGCACTCACAGTCACTCTGGCACTCACTCTGCACTCACTCTGCACTAACAGTCACTCTCGCACTCACTGTCACTCTGCGCTCACTCTCCACTCAGTCTGCACTCACTCTGCACTCACAGTCACTCTGGCACTCACTCTGCACTCACTGTCACTCTCGCACTCACTCTGCACTCACTGTCACTCTCGCACTCACTCTGCACTCACAGTCACTCTCGCACTCACAGTCACTCTCACACACTCTGTACTCACAGTCACTCTGCACTCACAGTCACTCTGGCACTCACTCTGCACTCACATTCACTCTTGCACTCACTCTGCACTCACTCTGCACTCAGTCACTCTCGCACTCACTCTGCACTCACTGTCACTCTGCACTCACTCTCCACTCACTCTGCACTCACTCTGCACTCACAGTCACTCTCGCACTCACTGTCACTCTCGCACTCACTCTGCACTCACTGTCACTCTCGCACTCACGCTGCACTCACTCTGCACTCACAGTCACACTTACAGTCACTCTCGCACTCACTCTGCACTCACAGTCACTCTCGCACTCACTCTGCACTCACTCTGCACTCAATCTGCACTCACTCTGCACTCACAGTCACTCTGGCACTCACTCTGCACTCACAGTCACTCTGCACTCACTCTGCACTCAGTCACTCTTGCACTCACTCTGCACTCGCTCTGCACTCACAGTCACTCTCCCACTCACTCTGCACTCACTGTCACTCTGCAGTCACTGTCACTCTGCACTCACTGTCACTCTGCAGTCACTCTGCACTCAATGTCACTCTGCACTCACTGTCACTCTGGCACTCACTCTGCACTCACTGTCACTCTGGCACTCACTCTGCACTCAGTCACTCTCACGCTCACTCTGCACTCACAGTCACTCTCGCACTCACTCTGCACTCACTCTGCACTCACTGTCACTCTCGCACTCACTCTGCACTCAGTCACTCTCGCACTCACTCTGTACTCACAGTCACTCTGCACTCACTCTGCACTCACAATCACTCTCGCACTCACTCTGCACTCACAGTCACTCTCGCACTCACTCTGCACTAACAGTCACAATCGCACTCGCTTTGCACTCACTGTCACTCTGCACTCACTCTCCACTCACTCTGCACTCACTCTGCACTCACAGTCACTCTGGCACTCACTCTGCACTCACTGTCACTCTCGCACTCACTCTGCACTCACTGTCACTCTCTCCCTCACTCTGCACTCACAGTCACTCTCGCACTCACAGTCACTCTCGCACTCACTGTCACTCTCGCACTCACTCTGCACTCACTGTCACTCTTGCACTCACGCTGCACTCACTCTGCACTCACAGTCACACTCACAGTCACTCTCGCACTCACTCTGCACTCACAGTCACTCTCCCACTCACTCTGCACTCACTCTGCACTCACAGTCACTCTGGCACTCACTCTGCACTCACAGTCACTCTGCACTCACTCTGCACCCAGTCACTCTGGCACTCACTCTGCACTCACAGTCACTCTGCACTCACTCTGCACCCAGTCACTCTGCACTCACTCTGCACTCACTGTCACTCTCGCACTCACTCTGCACTCAGTCACTCTCGCACTCACTCTGTACTCACAGTCACTCTGCACTCACTCTGCACTCACAATCACTCTCGCACTCACTCTGCACTCACAGTCACTCTCGCACTCGCTTTGCACTCACTGTCACTCTGCACTCACTCTCCACTCACTCTGCACTCACTCTGCACTCACAGTCACTCTGGCACTCACTCTGCACTAACAGTCACTATCGCACTCACTCTGCACTCACAGTCACTCTGGCACTCACTCTGCACTCACAGTCACTCTGCACTCACTCTGCACCCAGTCACTCTGGCACTCACTCTGCACTCACAGTCACTCTGCACTCACTCTGCACCCAGTCACTCTGCACTCACTCTGCACTCACTGTCACTCTCGCACTCACTCTGCACTCAGTCACTCTCGCACTCACTCTGTACTCACAGTCACTCTGCACTCACTCTGCACTCACAATCACTCTCGCACTCACTCTGCACTAACAGTCACTATCGCACTCGCTTTGCACTCACTGTCACTCTGCACTCACTCTCCACTCACTCTGCACTCACTCTGCACTCACAGTCACTCTGGCACTCACTCTGCACTCACTGTCACTCTCGCACTCACTCTGCACTCACTGTCACTCTCTCCCTGACTCTGCACTCACAGTCACTCTCGCACTCACAGTCACTCTTGCACTCACAGTCACTCTCGCACTCACTGTCACTCTCGCACTCACTCTGCACTCACTGTCACTCTTGCACTCACGCTGCACTCACTCTGCACTCACAGTCACACTCACAGTCACTCTCGCACTCACTCTGCACTCACAGTCACTCTCCCACTCACTCTGCAGTCACTCTGCACTCACTCTGCACCCAGTCACTCTGGCACTCACTCTGCACTCACACTGCACTCACAGTCACTCTCGCACTCACTCTGCACTAACTGTCACTCTGCACTCACTGTCACTCTGGCACTCACTCTGCACTCACTGTCACTCTGGCACTCACTCTGCACTCAGTCACTCTCACACTCACTCTGCACACACAGTCACTCTGCACTCACCCTGCACTAACAGTCACTCTCGCACTCACTCTGCACTCACTGTCACTCTGCACTCACTCTCCACTCACTCTGCACTCACTCTGCACTCACAGTCACACTGGCACTCACTCTGCACTCTGTCACTCTTGCACTCACTCTGCACTCACTGTCACTCTCGCACTCACTCTGCACTCACAATCACACTCACAGTAACTCTCGCACTAACTCTGCACTCACAGTAACTCTCGCACTCACTCTGCCCTCACAGTCACTCTCGCACTCACTCTGCACTCACAGTCACTCTGGCACTAACTCTGCACTCACAGTCACTCTGGCACTCACTCTGCACTTACAGTCTCACACAAGGACTCTTAGGCTCCGCCTACACTGCTACACAGTGTGACGTAGGCCCGAGCTCTAAAAACCGAAGCCATCTGCCGCTGGCCACCAGAGGAATACAATTTAATTCACCACCGCAGTACTCGATTAACCATGTGTTATGGCTACTTCTCTACGCATATTTCACAATAACAATCATATAAGGGATTATTGGAACAAAATCGGACCCAGATTATCATCCGACGATCTCTCCATTCACCCTTTATAGGGGGATCAGCCATTTCGGATTAGTCCGAAAAGGACTGTCCCACAATTTCCAGTTTGGCAAATCTGTAAACTAAAAACCTCAGAACAGACACGCCTGTGGGGTAAACACCTTAGCGGACTGTGCAAAAGGGGCCATGACAGGTGATTAAAGCCGTTAGAATAGCGAAAAATATCAACTGTTATCCCCCACACCTCTCACTTATCACAATCATTGATCACACACTAGTCCTGTCTCAGTGGCTCTGAATAATATATAGTGTAAGAGAATCGGGGTGGGCGTCAATCGGACACATTAACGATAGAATAATTCATGGCAGCCATGCACTGGAAGCTGCCTACAGTCGCCTCGCGTAGCGCACCTTCCCAAACAGAATACAGACAAAAAAAAAACTAAAAAAAGAAACACACACATACCCCCTTCTGCGCCTGCGCAGCACAGAGGATGGGCTTGTGACAAGTACTGGGTCTGTGCACAGGCCCTTAAAAAGATTGATCTTATTTACAGGTGAGGGTGGCATCTTAGGCACAAAGCGTGGGATCACAGCTTCTAATGTATGTAGACGGCGGCATGTAAAGGCGGCGCAGAACTAAAGCTGGACAACACCGTACAAAAGGGCTGTGCTTTTAATAAAGAAATCTCTAATAAGGCATCTGCTGCTTGGACAAACATATCCCCACGCCTAATTACAGCACAATGCATAAAAGACCTAAGGAAATGTAAAATGAAAGCAGAACGGATCGAGGCGACTGGCTGGGTTCGTACCGTAAGATGCATTGAAATTGTCATTGTTCAAAATAGATTCACACCTTTGACACAATCTGACTGAGAGGGCGAGCGTTTGTACCTTTACGATTTTTAGGCTGACACATGACATGTTTCAAACTCGATGTAAAAAAACAACGAGGACACAGAATTTCTCTGCTCAGTGCGTGCCCCACCACATTTAGGAATGTCATGGGAAATATCATCCAGTTTCTGCTACAGGAATGAATGACAGCTTAAAGGCAATTGGCAGATGTAACTCTGGTTCAAAGCTGTGGACAATTTGCAGTGAGCAGCCAGTGGACTATGATACGGGACGAATGCCATCTGGTGGTTGCCATGCGTAATAGCAGTCAAAGTGTTTCAATAGCCTCAAGGAAGAAAGAAAAAACAGCATCTGTCTTCAATTACCGTGGCCCCTGACAGCCACGATAATTGAAGAAATATGCCCTTCTCGTGCGTGTGTCCGCACGGAATATGCACTAGGCGGAGCAACTCTAACGCCTATGGCCTATTGCGTGCTGGCTTGTAAAAACACACGCATGCGAGGCCCAATTGCCATGCAGCTGCCATAAATAACGAGCAAAAATCACGAGCTTTTCTGGAATTCATAGGTTAGATTTTCGAAGCCCTCAGAAAAGGACTCTTGAAGCCACGCCCACTTCGTGGGACGTAGGCCGAGCCCTTAAAATACAGTGATTCTTCACAACATTTAAATGTACATTCCCATATTTCAATGCACACTCCAGAATCTTTACCTACACACCACATGGCTAATTCCAGTCTTTGCCAACTGATAGCACAAGGCTGGTGGCAGAGAAGCAGAGGGGAATACTAAAATGAGGAATAAAATAAATGAGCAGAAACATTGTTACCGGAAATTACTCCCCATGTTAACTGCCGCAAAGTCATGTTCATACCTTCGGCACGCCTGCAAGAAGTACCCGTATCATACTGTACATATGTACACATAGGCTTGTACTGGGGGGGATACCTCTGATTAGACCTATAATGCCTTTTCACAGAAATTTATCACAAATACATTAAGAAAGGATGCTATAAGTAAGAGAAAGTCCTGTAATTTCTTCAAAACATTATTTTATTATTTTTCTTTTTTGTTTTTTGTTTTACAGTTTGTCTATTTATATATAACTACAAATTATTTTGTGACACGTTAAGATAATCTTAAATAACATATTGTCTAAATGAAATTTAAACTTTACACAGTGCAATTGAAACAAAAAAAACCCAAACAGTTCATCTTATCCTATTGTCATTCATTCCATCATGCATACATCTACATTCACTACCCACTCTAAAAAGACAGATATAAACATAATAACATAACCTCACATAAGACTAACACAGAATATTCAAAGTAGACCTCTATACATATACGGGTCTTTGGTGCGTACGCACCAAAGAATTTGTAGTTATATATAAATAGACAAACTGTAAAACAAAAAACAAAAAAGAAAAATAATAAAATAATGTTTTGAAGAAATTACAGGACTTTCTCTTACTTATAGCATCCTTTCTTAATGTATTTGTGATAAATTTCTGTGAAAAAGCATTATAGGTCTAATCAGAGGTATCCTCCCCAGTACAGGTTTTCTTCTCTCCCTTCTCTGGACCTAAAATTATACCGGGAGAACTCTTCCTCTTATTTATTCATATGTACACATAAGGCCTTCTCATACAATCTTGGCTAATGCTCCTGTTTTTTAAACCGGAAGAATTGCCTAACATGCACACATTGATTGGAAAATAAAGGTATCCCATTCCATTTAGGAGAACCATATTTCCAATGAGTACAACGTTATTGAACAAAAACAGCTTCAGTTCTCCTCATATTCTGAAACACATTTGGAATCTGTGTACAGGTAGGGGCCTTTGTTGCTGCCCCAGCCCTTCAGAGAATTCACCATCTCCTAAGGCTCTGCCTCTCAAGTGACCTCTGCACCATCCCTCCGCCATTTCAACTTGAAAGGTACGTGTATTTCCCCTATGTAAAAAGTAAATATCTGAGACTCCAAAAGAATCAGGGCACCCACCACCCACTCATCGGGGCCCGGTAGATTGGTACTTCCTCTCCAGTACTACCCTATTACGGTAACTAGTCCCCAAAATTTGCACTCCCACATCAGTGCTGTCTGGGCTCTCACCTGCCCCTTCGCCAACTAGGAGCGCCAACATCATGCTGTAGCCTCCCACAACACCCCTGACTCCTCCTGTCCCAGGCCCCATACAGTTGCCTAGCTCTGCCCACTGATGCCTTTAGCCCACCCACCCTCCAGACAGATGTGTTGTCTCTGCCTCAAGTGTCCATCACTATCGCCCACTCCCACCTGGGGCCCTGGGGCCCTTGGTTACTCACCCCCCCTGTCTGTGTTAGTACTCCGCATGTTCATGACAATGACGTGTAATGCCACAGCCTGTAGATCCCGGCAGCTCGAGCTCACGGCATGCGCCCGGGATTCCACGCATCTCAACCAACCTCCACCCCAGGGCTTTAGATGGAAATACAGAAGCGCTGGCACATGTTTGCTCCTGATAAGCGCTTGTACTCTATCCTAATGTGTCTTATAACAGAACGGAAAAGCACAGGTACTCTCCTTTTCAAATTACTCAGTACCGGACCATTTAAAGCACTGCTAACGCCACAAAGAAACGCTAGTTTAAGTGAGCGGATGTGTGCATTGTCAATTTAAATAAATGTGGAAAAATACTAGCTGTAGCTTCGTCTTTTGCTTGTGGCATCAATAAATGTGGATAAATACAGAAAAAATGCTCAAAATATAAATATGGATAAATACAGACGGAAATGACAAAAAAATGCATACCATAAAACCGGGAGCCCTAATTATGATAGACCGATATATGCATCCCCAGGGTTTTTCTTTTTGTCTATTGGGATTTATTCTAATGTCCATAATGGTATGAACAAAGTGGCTCTTGGGATAGCACTGCCTTTGGGTGTACCTTGTAAAAGTGCGAAGCCTAAAGTAAGATGGATTGAAAGAACTCTGACCAAAGCATTCTGTGAGGGAGTGACTGATGTAGAGGTTAATAATTATAGTAATGGCATCACATTTGGATACAGCCTTTCCTCTATTTTAACTTTGGGTGGTACTTCTATGGCCCAAGGTGAGAAAGCCAGAGGATATTTTGGGTGCAAGCTCCAAATGTTATCTAATACTACTGTGTCTGCTTTACGCAACATCACTACTCAGTTGGAGAGTATGCAAATATATTCGGATCAAACCAGATATGCAGTTGATTTCATTTTAGCTAAGAGTGGTGGTTTATGCGTGGAAGTAGGAGATGAGCATGTTATCAGGATAACAAATATGGAAAAGAATATTACCCAACACATTTTGGACATTCTGGATAATGTCAAGGGAATGGAACGTGGAAACTGGAGTTGGTCTCTTTTTGGCAGCACGGGGTAGATTCTTGAAAAGGTGATTTACTTAATAGTGATATTGGTGTCTTGTGCCCTTATTCAATACATTCCCATCTGTTGTTCTTATTGCACCACTCTTCTCACTCCTAAGAGGAAAATAACGATTCATGATACAAATGCTGAAATTATGATACAGAAAGAGTTAGATGACATAATGCAGATAGATGAGGGCATTTTCGAGGCGTCTTCCCTCCTTACAGTCTTCCTTCCAAATGTTGAGAATATGGAATGTTCATAAAAGTCCTGTTCTTGTGTTTTTCTTGTTCTTGCTTGAAAATGTTTTAGTTCATGCTAAAAGGAGGGTCTGTTAGAATAGAAACGATTTCATTAATGTATTATCATATGTAAGTTAGCATTCGCTGCACCATTTTCTATTTATGCGCCATTTTGAATCATGATCGAAACCAATCCTTTGCTATTTCTGAGAAAAGGCCTCTGCTGAGTTGCGTTTATCCAAGGTTGAGTTTTGCTTCACTAATGAATGCACTGTTCTTATTAGAGCATACCTTTCCCTCTAGAGAGAGGCCTTCTCCCACTTGTCTAGTGGCAGGGCCGGGAAGATCAACCTTGAATAGTAGATAATGTGTGCCCGGCCTGAGAATCGATACTTACTCTTTGCACTTCATTGTTTTGCTGCATCTGCTTGGAAAATTCCATTGTGGGCGTGCCTTCATTGGTTCTGAAATGTACATAATGTATCTTTATGTTTGCTGATGTCAGTCCCTCTGCAGCACTCCCAGCGACTGGTCAGACCTGGCTTCGCTCTGAGTTTACTTTAAATAAACAGTTATTGGTTTGTATTCTCTGCTGTCTGACCGACTTCATTTTGTATGGAATGCTGAGAGGTGGTCATTAGTGACCCGGGTGACCCTAATCTGGCCACTTCCTACAGTGGTGTTACCTAGATTCTTGTTTCTATTCGTAAACATCCTGATAGTGCTGCCTGCACACATTTATAAGACACTGCACTTTCTAATAACTAGACTGGGCTGGGCAGGGAAGCAGCTGCTGGTTAGGTGGGACGTTCTCACTTTGCCATACTCTATGGGAGGACTGGGGGCTCTATTTTTGGAACTATACTATAGAAATTGGGATCTCATGCTTTCCACTGGCTTCATGAGGAAAGGCACCCTCCTTATATATTAATGGAAAAGGTGGCTGCTGCGCCTAAATATTCTGTCAATGGTCCTGTTTTGGGCCCCTCTTAGACGGACTGGGGTTCTGGACTCGGTGGTACATGTGTGGGAAAATCTGCTTAAAAGACAGATGGGCACGATTCTCTATTGCCCCTTAACCCCAATTGCGTGGTATAACTGGCTGCTGTTAAGCCGTGAGAGGGGGGTGGTACAGGCTTTTGAGATTCTTGGTGTCAACAAGATAGGCCACCTGTTTTCAGATGGCAAGGCCCGGGGTTGGGATGAGTTGGATATTGAAGGCAGTAATGCTTCACCTCTTGCTCGCTTATACTTTCATTGAATGAGACACGTGTTGCGTGAGCAGTTGGGAGATGAATTGCCGGAGCCGCCTGATTTAGGGGCGCTCTCTCACTTATTGCACTGTGGGACCTCCAGAAGGATTGTTTCTATCATTTACGATACAATGCAGGATTATAGAAGAAATCTCTAGATCTGGGGGTAGCACTTGAGGACACAACTTGTCGATATTGCTGTGAGATTACACAACAAGTGTCACCGAATGGCAGACATCTCCTGATCCATTTTAAATTCCTTAAGAGAGTCTACTATACACCAGCACAACTATTTCTGTACGGCCTACGGGACTGTGCAGATTGTGAGAGATGCTGGTACGCCTCAGGTGGGTTTCTGCATATAGTCTGGACATGCCCGGACATAGCGAGGTTCTGGGAGCAGATCTTCCAAATGTTGCACAAAATTACTGGGTTTAAGCTTACAATAGACCCACTGCTGGCGCTGCTGGGGTATACTGGGAAGCTACCAAAAGAGGTACGAAAACTTATAGGTATGGGATTGTTGCTCGCCAATTGAAGAATTGCTATGCGGTGGGCACGGGGTCCTACACCTACTGTAACAAAGTGGTCTAAAGATATGGTATATTCTAACACACAATGTGAATTGTATAATGAATTGTTGCCACTTCAAAGCCGCCCTAGGAGTTTTTGAGGATTGTACCAGCAGTACTTGGTTGGTAAGGAAACGGGGGAGGCTGAGGGAGAAGGTCCTGTTTAAATAAGTCAAAAAATGGATGATATTCTGCGAAACAATTGTGGTCCTTTTATGTATGGTGAACTATTATATATGATAGTTTTAGTGCAACTTCATGTTATGATGGGAGCGGGTTGTGGGTAGGGCTGGGTGGAAATTCCGTTACGCCACTTTCGCAGAATTATGGAAAAAATATGTGGAAAACGAACGCATGTCCTGAGGGTCCGTGTGCCCGGGACAGGGGTTCCTCGTGCCTGGGCAGGCTCCCCGATCTCCCCGGCCTGGCTGGGTTGAGAAGCAGGGACTGGCCCCTGGGCCTGGGTTTTGGTCAGAGCCTGGGGTGTGGGAGCGCCTTTCCGGCAACCTGCCAAGTGTTCATCTGCCTGGGACCAGGGTCCCTGGTGCAGTGCTCCGGAGCCTTGCAAGGGCAGGCGGGAGCCCTACCCCTATGGCTCGGGCGGGCATATGGAAGTCCTTTCAGTCCCGGCCATCTAGTCGCACTTTTCCCCATGCAATGCCTTCTAATGGGGTGACCAGATGGCCGGGCTGCCCTGGAAGTCCCGATGAGGGCTCATTTGCCTCCCCAATCCCAGCCAGGGCCCCAGGAGTTTGGGTACATCCGGTTCTAGGTTCCCTTGTGTCTCTCGGTACGCAAAGGTTCCCAGAAAGAGGTGTGGCTTTCCTCCGGATTAGTAGGGGCAGGGTATGCTGGAACACCACCCCTTGGGCTGGCGGTTCTTTGCCGGGAACCAGATGGTCAATGCCCGGACAACACCTCCCTAGGTGTCCGGGGCTCCCTCCTCCGGCCCACGGCATGCCAAAGTGCCCGGGGCGGGCTCGATGGGTCCGGGCAGTCCTCCCCCGGGTGTCCAAGCACAAGAGCTCTGGTGGTCCTGCCCGTGCCTGAGGCCCAGCCAGTGTCCCCGAGCCCCAAAGCCCTGCGTGAGCAGGCGGGAGCCCTACCGTGAAGGCTCGGGGTGGGCAGATGGGAGTCCTTTTGGTTCCGGCCATCTGGCCGCACCTTCCCCTCGGCCATCTGGTTGCACACATTGCTTTCCAGTGGGGCGAGCAAATCGCCGGGCTGTCCTGGAAGTCCCGATGAGGGCTCATTCGCCTCGCCGGTCCCAGCCAGGGCTCCAGGAGGCCGGGTGGGTCCACACCTAGGGTTCCCTGAGTCTCTCGGTGTTCACGGGTTCCCAGAAAGAGGGGTAGCCTTCTTCCGGATTACTAGGGGCAGGGTATGCAGGGACACCCCTCCCAGGCTGGCGGTTCTCTGTCGGGATCCAGATGGCTATGCCCGGACAATACCTCCATAGGCGTCCGGGGCTCCCTCCTCCGGCCCATGGTGTGGCAAAGTGCCCAGGACGGGCTCGATGGGTCCCGGGCGCCCGAGCCCTGCGTGGGCAGGCGGGTGTCCTACCGCCAAGGCTCGGGGTTGGCAGATGGGAGTACTTTCTGTCCCGGCAATCTGGTCGCACCATTCCGCTCAGCTATCTGGTCGCACGTAATGCTTTCCAATGGGGCAACCAGATGGCTGGGCTGCCATGGAAGTCCCAATGAGGGCTCATTTGCCTCCCGGATCCCAGCCAGGGCTCCAGGAGGTCGGGCACGTCCGGGCCTAGGGTCCCCTGAGACTCTCGGCGTGCACGGGTTCCCAGAAGAGAGGTAGCCTTCCTCCGGATTGCTAGGGACAAGGTACTCTGGGACCCCTCCCTGCCTAGTGGTCCTCAGCCGGCAGCTGGACGGGCCAGGATGCCGCCACAGCCCTGGGTCCGTCACTGGGCCTACTGCGTGGCAGGCTGCCCTGGATGGGGTCCGGCCGGCCCGGAGACCCTCCCCCTGATGGGCTGAGTCCAGGGGCCCGGGGGAGGGCGGCCCTCCGACCCCAGGCTCCGTCCTCGGTCCTACTGCGTGGCAAGGTGCCCCAGTCGGGCAGGGAGGCAAGCAGCAGCCCCTGGAAAGGAGCCTCCCGAGCAGATGCCTCTGTGTGCCTGGTGACCCCTCGCCGGACTGCAAGGGCGACTGGGTACGGCACCCTCCCAGGCCATCTGGGCACTGGGTTGTCCCGGGTCATCTGGTCACCTGGCTGTGCGACCAGATGGCCCTGCGGGCGGGGTGACCAGATGGGAAACCTCACCCGCCCGGACACGGAAAGGATTGATAGATTGATAGCTCTTTCTCGATTCTGTGGGTGGTGGTGCATGGCCGTTCTTAGTTGGTGGAGAGATTTGGCTGCTTAATTCCGATAACGAACGAGACTCCTCCATGCTAACTAGTTACGCGACCCCCAGCGTCTTATCTACCGCTTTGCCTCCATCGTTTTCTTGTCTACATGCTTTGTCTATGTTTGTCATGTTTTTTAGGAGTTTTTATGTTGTTGTTCTATAGTCTTATCGCTCCTCTACAGTCAAAGAATCATGTATATGGATTTCATCAAAGATATTTTCATACAAACTCAATAATTTATCAATAACATTTATAAATATTTTCTACCCATGTGGTAACTAACTTTTTTTCCGTGGGTTTTCTCTTTTTCATTTTGGTTAGTCACTTAGCTTTATTATTTTTTTCACTCTCATTTCCATTGTATACTTTGCTGCTGTTCTACTTTGCTATAGACCTTTTTCAAATTATTGTACTTCCCTATGTATAGCAAGTGCATTATTATATAGGGGTCCCCTACTTCCAAAACCACTTAACCCTCCTTGGTTCCAGCCGAGGGTCCGGGCGTTGGGGACAGGGGTCCAACGGGTCCGAGGGAGGCTTTCGCCGGCCTGGTTAGGGTTCGGAAGCTGGGCCCGGAGCTTGTGCTCCTTCCCAGTGTCCCAGGGTGCGGGAGCCCCCCGTCCTGCAAGCCAGCCAAGGGTCCGGGCCCCGGGGATGGCGTCCACCCCGGCCCGGGAAGGCTCTCTCTGGCCTGGCTAGGGTTCGGAAGATGGGCTGGGCCCGGGGCTTGTGCTCTGTCCCACTGTCCCAGGGTGTGAAGGCCCCCTGTCCTGCAAGCCAGCCGAGGGTCCAGGCGCTGGGGACGGGGGTCCACTGGGTCCCGGGGAGGCTCTCCCTGGCCTGGCTAGGGTTTGGAAGCTGGGCCCGGGCCTTGTGCTCCATCCCAGTGTCCCAGGGTGCAGGAGCCCCTCGTCCTGCAAGCCAGCCGAGGGGCCAGGCACTGGGTATGGGGGTCCACTGGGTCCCGGGGAGGCTCTTCCCGACATGGCTAGGGTTCGAAAGCTTGGCCCAGGCCTTCTGTTCCATCCCAGTGTCCCAGGGTGCAGGAGCCCCTCATCGGGCAAACATCGGAGGGACTGGGCGCTGGGGATGGGGGTCCACTGGGGACCGGGGAGGCTCTCCCTAGCCTGGCTAGGGTTCGGAAGGTGGGACCGGGCCCAGGGCTCGTGCTCTGTCCCAGGGTCCCAGGGTTCGGGAGCCCCCTGTCCTGCAAGCCAGCCACGGGTCCAGGCGCTGGGGAAGGGGGTCCACCGGGGCCCGGGGAGGGTCTCCCCGGCCTGGCTAGGGCTTGGAAGCTGGGACCGGGCCTGGGGTTCGTGCTCCGTCTGGCAGGCCCCGGGGTGCAGGAGCCCCCGTCCTGCAAGCCAGCTGAGGATCCGGGCGCTGGGGAAGGGGGTCCACCGGGGCCCGGGGAGGCTCGCCCCAGCCTGGCTGGGGTTCAGAAGCTGGGACCGGGCCCGGGGCTCGAGCTCCGTCCGGCGGGCCCCGGGGGAACGGGAGCCCCCCGTCCTGCAAGCCAGCCGAGATTCCAGGCGCTGGGGACAGTGGTCCACCGGGGCATGGGGAGGCCCTCCTCTGGCTGCTTTCAGAAGCTGGTAACGGGCAGGGGAGCGGGGGTGTCTGGCCGCGGAGCAGAGTTTTCTGCCCACCCCTAGTTGTGGGCTGTTGTCCTCGAACTGACTATGCAGCTATGTATTGGAGGAGATGTCATAAGATTGTATCACATAAGAGGAGATTGCTCTGTAATTGGCTAAGAGGTGTAGATACTGTAACTGCTAATAGTCAATGTACGTATTTGCGTTATTTCTTTCAATACAAATTAAAAAAATATACATGTATGTATTTTGGAAACACCCATTTTTCTTCAAACATCAACTTATGAGATCTGAAAATACATACATTTTTATATTGAAGACACAGTTTACAATTTTGGTATACCTATTTTAATTCAGCCAATCAAAAGTTTCACATTTAGCAGGCTGGGCTGCACACAGGAGAACTGCCTACAGGTAACTGGAGAACTACTTGTTGGTGAACCCTAAGCTAAACATTTTGGTATTGTCAATGCTTGTTTTTTAATCAAATTAAGCACTGCCATGCACCCTGGTTCCATGAAGTCAACTCACATATCATATTATTTGTAAATTCATTGTCTTTCGGGGTCACCAGGAGGGCACCAAGGGCAAGGAGAGAGAGAAATTTGACCTCACAGCCTACCTTGATGAGCAGTGGTTCCACTGGTCCCTGCGTGTCTCTAAACAACTATTTTCTTTTGAGTTTGTGCATGCCTACTATTTTTACCAGAAGGTTCTTGATACAAGATGTCACTGCTCTGTAAAACATCCCAGCAAACAAAGAAATGTTATGTTGCACAACATAATACTCAAAACATACAGGGACTTCGGTCTGAGGTGAAAACTTTGGAAGTGAATGGAAAGTCATTCTGAGTAGCCATCAAAGATAGTAGGCCATACTAAAGGCAGACTCTGCGCTATACCAATGACTAAAATATAACATAACCACATTTCTAATTGTATCTAACAGGTTTCATTGACCGGTTGTGTAAATAGACTATCAAATGATTAAAAGCAGCTGGGGCAGTGACTAAGGGAGAGCAGTTATGTTTAAGCATGGGCGGAAAATCAGTTCCGCTCGCGGATTTTGCGGATTTTCGGTAAATTCGCAATCCGCGAACTCTCGCGAATTTACCGAAAATCCGCAAATTTGCACGCAGCGGATTTTTTTTCTTGGTGATACAATATTGCGGCTGCGGCGTTCACTTACCGTCATTCAGCGTTTGCCGAGTTGTTTTTCTCGATATTTTGCGAGTGCTGCGCCATTTTGGATCTTGCTGCGGGATCCCACGGGAGTTTGGCGACGCATCGCGAGAGTTCGCAATTGCAACCATGTAGGTGCGGCGGGCAGCAACAATCTTGCACTCGCGAAATTACAAAATTTGCAATTCTGCACAAGAAATCCACTAGCAAGCAGCATAGACCTTCTGAAAATGATGATTTTTATCAGAATACCTTATCAGGTTGACATTTGCCTGCACTTTTTTGGATTTGAGGCCTTTTGACTTTCTTTGGATCACTTTTGGATTAGAAATCAACTTTCACAAGTAAGTTTGTTTGGGGCATTACAGTTGATGTTCTGCAGAAAAACGAGTTTTGCAAAACTGAAAGCACTCAGCAGGTGCAAAAGTTCACTCATCATTAGTAACCATTCCCTGTAGTACTTCCTGAGGGGCCCCTCCAGAGTTCATTTGCCTATGTTTGTTTGGGGCATTACAGTTGCTGTTCTGCAGAAAAACGAGTTTTGCAAAAACTGAAAGCACTCAGCAGGTGCAAAAGTTCAAACTCATCATTAGTAACCATTCCCTGTAGTGCTTCCTGACTGGGGCCCCTCCAGAGTTCAGTTGCTAGTTGCAACAATTCTATGACCCTGCTCTGACCCTCACAGCAGGCTCATAGAATAGCTACAAGTAGGCCACAAAAGTCCTGGAAAAAAGAATTGCACTGCAACAGAAAGCAAATTACAGATAAGGAATCAGGTGCCAGACTGGAATTTTAAAACAGTGACACATTAATAAATCAACCCCAAATTAATTCATGTCAGTTGAAGCAGGGCAGGTGTGCTTGCTTTTCCCCCCCATAATCTACAGTGATGAACCAGAGGGTGGCATTGATGTACCAGAGGGTGGCATGGGTGAAACAGGGTGGCAGTGGTGAAACAGAGGGTGCTGTAAACCTGTGATGATGAACCAGACGTAGAAACAACATAGTCGCGACCGTTGCGAGCCGACAAGTAAGTTTGCAATTGCGAACTGGTACAAAACCCTCGCGAACTGGCAGAAACCCTTGCGAACACAAAAAAAAATCTGCAAATTTGCGAGAATTCGCGGATTTTGCGGATTGCGAGTTCGCAAATACGCAAATTCGCGAACGCCAGATTCGCAAAATTAGCCCATGCTTAGTTATGTTCAATAAACAAATAAATAGATGCGGCCCCTTTAAGAAGAGCCACTGCGGTTGGCTACCAGGCTGCGGCTGAGACAAATACTTGAATAGTTGTGTGCTGCAGCTGCTTCTCTGCTAAGGCGGAAGAGCGTCGCCCCACAGGAAAAATAAAATGATAATGCCACCATGTTATTATCATTATATTTGTCCAAACTAGCTATGTTTAGGTGCGGGCAGGGCTGGGATGCCACAGAGCAGGGGGAGGATTGGTGGGCACTTTCTAAGTGGCCGGGATAGTTTGGCACATCCTAGGCTGACCAAACAGTCATGCGCACTTAGCATGTTCCCCACCCGGCTGTATTGCACAGCATGGATAGAGAACATGCACAAGCCCCCTAGTCCCTCTCTGAGCGCCGGCTGGTGACAGCAGTGTCGTGATTGGCTAGGGGAGTCTAGGAACCTGTATGCTTCCTGTTCACAGCGTTGGACGGAGAGGCAGCGGCTGTCAGGTAAGAGGATTTTTCTTTTTTTTATATCTCCCCCCTCCCCGCCCAATCAGTTCAGCCCAGTAGCAGCTGCTTCTGGTTGTGTGACTCCTTTGTGTGCTGGAAACTCTGCACGCTACTCGCTTGAGCACTGCCACTCGAGCACATCTCAGCAGGGCTTCTATACTAGTAATGGACAGCACTGGAAGTTCTCAGCAGCACAGAGCACTTCTCATCATGGCCGTTATTCTTTTAACTCACCAGTGCTGGTAGGGATCAGAAGGGCTACTACACTCTTAATGGAAGAGTACAAGCACATCTCAGGAAGGCGACTGTACATTTAATAGGACAGAACTAGCATTTCACAGCAGTACAGTTAAGCATGTAATAAAACAGGACCTTCCTTTCTCGGCAGGACTCCTAGAACTGTCAAGCAATCCTACCATTAGTTCTCAGCAGGTTTCTAGGCTTTTAACTCAACAGTGCCAGCAATTGTCAGCAAGGCTGCTGTAGTTATAATGAATAGTGCCAACACTTTTCAGCATGGCTACTGTGTTTTCATCAAGAGTACTTGTACTTCTCAGCAGAGTTTCTATGTTTCTCGTGGAAGGGACCAACACTTCTCATAGAGGCTACTATACTTTTGATGGACAGCAGCAACACTTCTTAGAAGGGCTCAAATAATTTTCAGAGAGAGAATACCTGCACTTCAAAGCAACAAACAGGCACTCTTAGAGAATTAGTATCTGCACATTTATGTTTCGATGTCAAGCACTGATAGAAAGTGCCAGTACTTTTCAGCAGGGCTCCTATGCTTTTCACAGAGAGCTCCACCACTTCTTCGTGTGGCTGCTGTACTTCTAACTGAACCATTGCAGCACTTCTCAGGGGGGCTGAGGTACCTTTAGTGAACCAACTTGGCACCTCTCTGCAGGGATGCTATAACTTTAATGAACCGAACTCCGTGCCGGACTGGGAACAGCAACCAGCCCTGGCGGATTGCTGCTTGAACGGCCTTGGGAGAGAGGGGGGGAGTGCTAGTAAGAAGCACTGCTCCCGCTTCTGTTACAGGGGGCCGATATTGCAGCACTGCTGCAAAATTAGCCCCCAGTGACAAAACCTGCCCCCACCCCTCCGGACCACCGAGGAAATGCCTGTTGCCCGCTACGGCTAATCCCGGCCTGACCTTACTTGCACTTCTCGAAAAACACCCCTATTGTTTTTAGAGAGTGTGCAGTCAGTTCTCCGCAGTGCTGCTATATTTTTAGGTCTCGCCTGGCGTTAGCAGCGCGCATGTGCTGCTCTCGCCATGCGAGGGCCTTTTGCGATCGATTTGGCCAAAGCTGAACATGCACATGTAGGAATGGACAAACATGGCTGCTCTCACCATTGACACAAAGCAAAACATGCACACGTACGTATGGACAGTGGACAGTCCGACGCCATCTTGTTTTGCTTGTGCCAATAGCTTTCACACGCGCGCCCATGGCGGCGTGCTTTTCTTTCTAGTCCTTCGTTAATTTTCTGAGCTGAGAAGAGCCAAACACTTTACGGCTCATGTCGCAAAAGAAGCGATGGCGGCACACTGAGCAGTGTTATTCGATATTTGAGAGATCATGGACAAGAGGAAGAAGCCGCTGGGCGTCACTGCTTCCTCTGGAACCTACTGCGGGGTGGCAGCATGCCCTGGCTGCTGCAGGAGAGGTGTTGGGAGGGAATTGTACTCCCCACCTAAAGCTAGTACTCTCCTTTCGGTGCCCCCACCAAACTTATGCCCTGTTTATGTTTTCCCATTGCATCTTCTGTCCTCTATTTTGAAGAACAACCCTTGGCTTCCAAATCGTCCTATGTTGCATTAACAGTGGCACCTTCAGCCAGTTCTGCCTGATGAGCCCAGCTGAGTTTAGTTTCTAGGTCTTTCCCGCTCGGAGTCAGTCTTTATTGGCCAAAAAGCCACGAGTGTCATGTCACACTTGGGTGGTACCATTTGGCATCTGTATCATCTCGGTTAGAGCTTTGCTGTTTAAAACACATATTTTGAGGAATTTTTGTAGACTGAGAGGGCACTTTCAGTTATCCAGAAATCTACCTTGACTTTCTTTAGACAACATAAATTATTGTATTACGTGGTTACGGGTCAGAGAAATCTAATTCTTATTGAATTAGTGTCTCTTCTCAACGGGCACCGCCATGGGCATTGTTCAGGAGTCCCCCATTCACATCTGGACTTTTAATATATATGTATATGCCTCAGACATTTGAGAGCCTCAGGGGCCCTATCGTTTTAATGCCACCGTGCAGCACAGCTCGCCATCTTACTACACGTAAAGGCCTTTTAGGAAAACGACTGTTTGTAAGCTAGTTGTCAGTTTTGGGTGCATTCAGTAGACAAGCTTCCTGGACTCATTACCAGCCCCCCCCCCTTTTTAACCGGTACCCCCAACCATAAATCCGATTTCCAACCACAGAAAATGCAAATTTTTGGTCCTGTTACAATTGCTTGTTCAAGCTCTTCCACAAAAAGGTCTTTCTTGTGCCTCTGGAAGCCCACTATGTGGACTCCTCTCCAAAGTTCCTTTCTGTACCTTCAAGCTAAGGCCCATCCTTAACGTTACCCTATTGCTTTGTCAGTAACATTTCATGTTTACAGTTGTCTTTCTTTTATCTGTGATTGTTTTCTATTCCACATTGTTCACTTTTAGAGAACTCTATCTTCAATGCCCATAAAGAATCGATTACTTAGATAAATTGTACGTTGGGAAATGTAGTGTTCTGGTCACATGGACAAATCTGACGACCCTACCCATCTTTACTACAGACATACCCCTCTCTCACTTTCCTCATTATGTCCCTCCAGACTTCCTTTTTATACTTATTTGGACCGATGTTACAACTTTGTCAACTATCTGTTAAAAAAAACACACACACGCCGGGAAGCTTAAAGTCCAACATGTGTTTAATAACCAGCAAAATATAGAATACAATTGTCTTTTCAACTGACCAGAACTCAATGCAATAGATCTCACCTTTTATTAAGTTAAAGCCATTTGCTTTGCTATACAATACCATTAGCAAAGCAAATGGCTTTAACTTAATCAAAGCCGAGACCTATTGCATTTTCAATGCTTGTTAAAGGATGGTATCTGCACTTCTCAACAGGAGCAACTAAACTTTCAGTCCGACAGTACAACTATGTTTGGCAATGCTGCTATATTTTTAATTAGACAATGTGGCGTTGTCTCAAAGGAAGTTGTTACCTGCAGGTGTTGTTTTCTGTTTGCGTCCTGGGTCTCCTCTGTGCCTCAGCATGCTCTGCTTCATTTCACAATCAAGTTCTGAATGTTTGAACATTCTGCGGCTCTGCTCCCAGCAAAGAGGTTAAAAGTACACTCAGCTCCCACAGACTATGCCATGCCAACTCCATGACTGGGATGTGGGTTTAGTACATACTCACAGGGATTGTCATGCTCACTCTGCACTTTCCTGTTTGTTCTGCTTTGCCAACTTAGTGCCAGGGATGTTGGTTTGGTGCAACCTGCCAGGACTTGACCAACTCAGTACTAAGTATGTGGAATAGGCTCATCCCTTTTGGGCCTGCCATGCCAGCTCAGTGGCTTGAATGTGGCCAGGCACACCCCTATGCGGTCAGTCATTCCAATGTAGGGCCTGATTTAGATCTTGGCGGACATGTTACTCCATCACAACGGTGTGGGATATCCCACCCGCCAAAATATAAATCCCATCAGATATAATTGGATTTATATTTCGGCGGACGGGATATCTGTCACCATTGTGACGGATCAACCCGTCTGCCAAGATCTAAATCAGGCCCTTAGTGCCAGGAAGGGGGCCCCGGATCTCCCTTGACGGTTCTACCATTCCAACTCAGTGCCATAGAAGTTGTTAAAGGGCACCCAATGGAGTCTGTAACAGTATTGTGTTGATGATTATGTGGCACTTTCCATACCTCTTATGGGGCCTAAAGCGATTTCTCAAGATGTAGTGCCATGTAGCCCTAGCAGGACAACAGAAGTTCTACTTGGTTGTCTCTGTGCTTGTCAGGTGCATGATTGGAGCTGTGTTGGTTGTAGTTGTCATGTGTAGAATAAAGCTAGGTGCCTTATGTGAAGTTGGAAACTATAGTTACTAACAGTGCATAAGCATATGCGTTATAGCTTGGCATATGCTATAGAAGCAGAATCACAAGGAGTTATTTATCATATATATGCTGATTTCATTATATGTGAGTTGTTGTAGTGGTATTTGTGTGTTCCACAGATCATATTATTAGTACATACACAGATGTAGGACAGAGACATGTCTTTTGATTTCTGGTACATCCAGCCAGTCACGGGTTTGGTCTCTTGGGACATTTCACAGTCCATCCTACAGTCTTTTAGGTCAGTTTGATTGTGTATGGTCTGCTAGTACTTGTCATGTTTTTATTATCATTTTTTCGGAGTTTCAGGTGGTTGCTGGTCATCCCTGGGTAGGATTTTCCAGAATTGGTAGGTTTGTAACAAGAAAGGTTATCCAACTATACTGTCCCTCTGGCTGAGTGGTCGCTCCCCAGTGTCCCCTCGTGACACTCGGTATTGTTGTGCTGCTTCTGCCATTGTTTTTTGTGCCTTATTACATTTGCCTGCTGTGTGCCTACCTGCCGAGCTGCTGTACAAGTTAATTAATTAATTAAGCGTGCCGCTTTCACCGCACTCGGTATCGTTGTGCTGCTTCTGCCATTGTTTTTGTGCCTATTACATTTGCCTGCTGTGTGCCTGCCTGCCGAGTTGTTCTCTCGCTATTTAATTAATTCATAGTGCCGCTTTTGACTTTATTTGAGCGCTCTGACTAGCGCGACGCTGTGCTCCCCCCTCCGCCTCCATTTTGTTGTTGTTGTGATCCCTAGAGCCCGCCCCGCCTCCCAGCTGAGCAGCCCTCCCACAGACCTCATCAGCGCCGCAGAACCTTAGAGCGCCGTGACTCGCTCCTGTCCCTCTGGCTGAGTGGTCGCTCCCCAGTGTCCCCTCGTGACACTCGGTATCGTTGTGCTGCTTCTGCCATTGTTTTTTGTGCCTTATTACATTTGCCTGCTGTGTGCCTACCTGCCGAGCTGCTGTACAAGTTAATTAATTAATTAAGCGTGCCGCTTTCACCGCACTCGGTATCGTTGTGCTGCTTCTGCCATTGTTTTTGTGCCTATTACATTTGCCTGCTGTGTGCCTGCCTGCCGAGTTGTTCTCTCGCTATTTAATTAATTCATAGTGCCGCTTTTGACTTTATTTGAGCGCTCTGACTAGCGCGACGCTGTGCTCCCCCCTCCGCCTCCATTTTGTTGTTGTTGTGATCCCTAGAGCCCGCCCCGCCTCCCAGCTGAGCAGCCCTCGCCCCTCCCCCTCCACTATCCATATATGACAGTAGTTCCCGCGCGCAGCGTTCACGCGCAGCGACCGCGCCCAACCCGCGCCGAAGGTGCGCCAAAGGTAAGCCCGTCTACGCCCGTCCGCGCCTGGACCGCGCCCAGCGCCAGACCCCCTGCCCCTAGCGCCGCCCAGCCCTCCCGCATTACCTACGATGCCGCCACCCTCCTAGCCCTTAACCCTGGTCGCGCACCCAACTGCGTCCATGCCGCTCCTGGACGCACCCATGGACCGTTCTCCTGCCTCTCCTGCAAATTTAGCGGCACCGACAACATCCCCGCTACGACCACACCACAGATTCCAGACCCCAACCACCTACAATGCATCCTTCTCAACACCCGTTCGGTCCACAGGCACGCCATTGACCTTTGGAACCTCCTAGACACCATCTCTCCTGACGTCGCCTTCCTAACGGAAACATGGATGAACGCCTCCTCCGCCCCTGACATCGCCATCGCTATCCCTGATGACTATAAGATCACACGCAAGGACCGCACCGACCATACAGGAGGAGGAATCGCTATCATCCATAAGAAATCCATCCGCATCTCTACCAGCTCCGACGCCAACCTCGCTAACTCCGAACACCTTCACTTCCAGATCCACATCGACCCCAAGACAACTCTCAGAGGCACCCTCCTCTACAGACCACCAGGACCCCGCGCAAAATTCAGTGAAGACATCACGGACTTCATCACCCCACACGCGCTCCCCTCCAAAGACTACATCCTTCTGGGAGACCTCAACTTCCACCTTGAAAAGATCAACGACCGCAACACCGCCACCCTCTTGGACAACCTCGCCAACCTCGGACTTAAACAACTGGTCACTTCCCCCACCCACATCGCAGGTCACACACTCGACCCCATCTTCACCTCCAGCAACCATGTCTCCTTCAGCCACACTACGAATCTCATCTGGACTGACCACAGCTGCGTTCACTTCACCTACAACAAACCGAAACCCATCATCCACCTCCAACCAACTCTACAAAGAAACTGGAACAAAATCACCACGGATCAGATCTCCACATCGCTCCTTCGAACCTCCCCAGCCCTCTCTTCCAACGCCAACGAAGCCGCCTCCAACCTCACCCTTTGGTTATCCAACACCGCCGACACCTTAGCACCACTGAAAAAACGTCAACACAAACTTGGCAACAAGAAGGCCTCATGGTTCAACGATGATCTCAAGAAGTCCAAGAAACTGTGCCGCTCCCTTGAAAAGGCCTGGAAAAAAGACCCATCCACCAGCACCAAGGACGCCTTCAAAAGCGCCACCCGCACTCACCACCAACTGATCCGAAAAGCCAAGAAAACAGCATTCAAGGATCGACTTGACAACAACGCCCACAACAGCAAGGAACTATTCAACATCGTCAAGGAATTTTCCAACCCCGCGGCCAACTCCAACGACATCACCCCATCTCAAACCCTCTGCGACTCCCTAGCCTCTTTTTTCCACAACAAGATTGCTGACATCCACAACAGCTTTGACAACCAACCCGGAAGCCAACCCACCCTACCATCTGCTGACCATCTTCCCCCCGTAAACACCCTTAACGCCTGGAACCTAATCTCCACTGAGGACACCATCCGCCTGATGAATTCCATCCACTCCGGATCCCCCACAGACCCATGCCCTCACCACATCTTCAACAAAGCAGACTCCGTCATAGCCCCGCACCTCCGAGACGTCATCAACTGCTCCTTCAACTCCGCTACCTTCCCAGAAGACTGGAAACACGCTGAACTCACCGCCCTTCTGAAAAAACCAACAGCAGACCCCACCGAGCTCAAAAACTACCGCCCCATCTCGCTTCTTCCATTCCCGGCCAAAGTCATCGAGAAAGCCGTCAACAACCAGCTCGCCGCCTTCCTCGAAGCCAACAAATCCCTCGACCCCTCACAATCTGGCTTCCGAGCCAAACACAGCACTGAGACCGCCCTCATCGCAGCAACAGACGACATTCGAACTCTACTGGACAATGGAGACACAGTCGCCCTCATCCTCCTCGACCTCTCTGCAGCCTTCGACACTGTCTGCCACAGCACCCTTTTACAACGCCTCAGAAACATCGGTATCCAAGGAAAAGCACTGGAATGGATCACCTCGTTCCTCACCGGAAGAACCCAGAGAGTCCGCCTCCCACCATTCAAGTCCGAGGCCTCTGAAATCATTTGTGGCGTACCTCAAGGATCCTCACTCAGTCCCACCCTCTTCAACGTATACATGAGCCCCCTCGCGACCATCGCCCGCCAACACAACCTGAACATCATCTCCTACGCGGACGACACTCAACTGATCCTCTCTCTCACCAAGGACCCCAGCACCGCCAAAACTAACTTACACGAAGGAATGAAAGAAGTCGCCGAATGGATGAAACAAAGCCGTCTGAAACTGAATTCAGACAAAACAGAAGTCCTCATCTTAGGTACATCCCCCTCTGCATGGGACGACTCCTGGTGGCCGGAAGCCCTCGGAAAAGCACCCATCCCGACAGACCACGCACGGAACCTTGGCGTCATCCTGGACTCCTCACTCTCCATGAACAGACAAGTCAACGCCGTATCCTCTTCCTGCTTTAACATTCTTCGCATGCTCAGAAAAACATTTCGCTGGATCCCCTCTGAAACAAGAAAAACAGTCACCCACGCTCTAGTCACGAGCCGACTGGACTACGGAAACACCCTATACGCAGGCACCACCGCTAAACTCCAGAAGAAACTACAACGAATCCAAAACGCCTCAGCCAGGCTCATACTAGACATCCCACGCAACGAACACATTTCTGGTCACCTTAAAGACCTCCACTGGCTACCCGTCCATAAGAGGATCACTTTCCGACTGCTTACCCACGCACACAAATCACTCTACGACATCGGACCAGATTGCCTCAACTCTCGACTGTCCTTCTACACCCCCTCCCGCCAACTTCGCTCCTCCAGTCAAGCCTTCGCCACTGTACCTCGCATCAACAAGACCACCATGGGAGGCAGATCCTTTTCATACCTGGCTGCCAAAACATGGAACTCACTCCCCGCTTACCTTCGCCTCACCCAGAATCACCTAGCGTTCAGAAAGCAGCTTAAAACGTGGATATTTGACAAATAATCCCCCTCCCCTTCCTAAGCGCCTTGAAACCCTCTGGGTATGTAGTGCGCTATACAAATTTTATGACTTGACTTGACTTGACTTCGCTTCGATCGGAGAGAGGATTAGGAGGAAGGCCATTCTTGAGGTTAGGTTCCTCCTTTGGGTGTTAAGTTTGAATTTACATCCTAGTAAGATTGGTCCTTTGCTCTGGACTGCTCTGTGAGCAACACCGAGCCCTTAGTAGTTTATTCTTCCTGTAAGAGGTAACCATGTTCAGAGCAGGGGAGATGTGGTTGCTTCTGTTAAGTGCTTGTCTGAAAGTTGCATTCTCGATTTGTTGAAGTTTGTTGAGTGGCCATATTTTATACCCACAGTAGACTGCGTTGGCGTAGTATAGGTGTGACAGTAGTAGACATCTGATGCTTGGATACAATTGATGTAATGGGGACAATCCATTATAGTGTTCTCAAGATGTTGAAGGTGCTTTTTGTTACCAAGTTGACCTCTTTTTCAAGTGAGTGTGGAGCCCATAATTAATCTTAAGCTCTTTACTTTAGCCTCTACATAAGGCCTGAGGTTGTACGCCTGCCATGGGCACCCTCCGTTCTAGAGTAACAGACCCTGGCCCTAATGCCAACCTCTAAAGTGCCCCAGCAAGATCCCATTCAAATGCGGCGCTATTGCAGCCTTGAGCGCCTTAACCCATTCACACCCTGCGCAACCTCAGAAGTGTGGACCCACACCATTCACAGCCTGCAACAATATATACTTATTCCTAATCTGACCATACAGTGCCTTGCATTAATAACCAAGTCATTGGATCATTTCTCAACTAACACCACATCCATGTGCCCCCTGCCTTGTTCACCGCCTTCAGTGATAGTCCTTCATACTTAACCTGTGCCTGAATGGGTTCCTGGTGATATCCTCGAGTACCCGGCACGGGGCGCCATACTCTAGTGACCTCCTGCATTACTCGAGTTGTGTGGCCCACAGCTATTCCCATGCTGTACTGGGATTATTGACCCTTATTGTAGTCACATCTTCACACCTTCGCTGTGACACTATCATGACCCAGCATTCACACACTCACAGTGACACGGTCACAGACCCAGCCTTCCCACATTTATTGTGACACTGCCATGGGCCCAGCAAACACACATGCTTGGTCCCAAGTTCACATGTTCTCTGTGACACTGCCATGGACCCGGTTATAGGTTCAGGAATTGTACTTTAGCTTTGACACTGACTTGGCCCAGCCGTCATGCCTTCACTGTGAAAGTGCTATGGGCCCTCAATCACACATGCTCTGTGACACTGCCATGGTCCCAAATACACATATTCTCTGGCCCGGCAACTACACATTCACTGTGAGACTGTCACATTCTTAGCCCTCGCACACCCGGTGAGACACTGTCACGTGCCCGGCATTCAGTTGTTCTCTGTGTTACTGTCATGGGCTCTGTATTCATACAGTCACTGTGGCACTGCCATGGGCTCGACCTTTGCACCTCTGTAGAAACACTGCCTCAGCCTGAGAATTTACAAATTCAATTTGACACTACCAAATGCCCATCACTCGGGCCTTTACTGTGACCCGCCACATGCCCAGCTTTTAGATGTTCACTGTGACACTGGCATGGGCCCTGAATCCACACATACATTCTGACACTGTTATAGGACTAGCATGAGCGAATATATGACTTTACAATGCAAACAATTAAAACGCATGCTTTCACGATGCTGTTTTACATCACAAGTACCATTACATAGCATGATTTTACAACGCATGCCATTACAACGCATTCCATTACAACACATAATACTTTTAGGGCAACAGTAGGGTAAGTGTTGGATAGTGTAGGGGTAAAAATTACCATTCCCACTCCAGTGAGTGCAACAGTAGGGTAAGTGTTGGATAGGTAGGGGTTGAAATTACTATTCCCACTCCAGCGAGTGCAACAGTAGGGAAAGTGTTGGATAGTGTAGGGGGAAAAATTACTATTCCCATATACCCCAAAACCCATACCCACCCTAAAACTAAAAGAATCTCCATTACTTACCTTATAATGTATTAAAATGGTATGCTGTGTAATGGTATGCATTGTAATGGCATACGTTGTAGTGACATGCGTTGTAATGGCATGCGTTCTAATGGCAGGTGATGGAATGGCAGTTGCTTTGTAATGGCTGCGTTGCAAAGGTAGTGCGTTGTAATGACTGCGTTGTAATGGATGTTTCCCGCATGAGCATATTCACCATGACACTTCATTGGGCCCAGCCTTCACTCATCCTTAGAGACACTGGCATGAGCATAGAATTCACACAGCCATTGTGCACTGGCACATGTCCGGCATTCAGACTTTAACTGTGGCACTGCACGTGCCCAGAATTCATACATTCAGCGTGACACTGCCACAGCCCAACATTTACACATTCTGTGTGACACTGACATGGCTCAGAATTCACACATTCACTGACACTGTCACAGCCCCAGCATTCACACATTAATTGTAGCACTTCTAAGGGTCTAGCATTCACACATTCACTGTGACACATTCATAGGCCCAGCAGTCATACATTCAGTGTGACAGGGTTGCAGGCCCAGCATTCACACACTCACTGTGACACTGTCAAAGGCCCATCCTTCATTTCACATATTCGCTATAACACTGTGACAGGACCAGCATTCGCACATGTACTGTGTCAAGATTTCTACCTTTTGACTTTGTCTTTTTATGGAGCTCAGAATTCTCAAGCGGGGCAAGCCTGAAGCTCAATCCGATGAAGTCTCTTCAAAATCAGACACCTCTGATACAAGATCCCACTGACACTCCGGTTGTCTTGGAAGCCCAAAATTGTCCCAACTTTTCAGCTTCTGGAGCAGCTCCTCTTGGTCACGTCTAAAGCTCCCATGACCCAAGGGGCAGCTTTTGGGGGTTAGGTCTCACTCTCTCCAGCAGAAGCCACCATTAGGGTCTAGTCGAGTTCTGGTTGCTACTAATCATCAGGGCAGGAAAAAGGTCAATTGCAGCTTGTTTTGACCCCATAGGAGGTCAGCCAACTGACCCTTGGAGTTCACTACCTGTCCTGGGCACAAGTGAAAGCAGTTCCAGCCCTTCAGGTGTCCACACAGGTCTCAAACAGCAGGCCCAGTCCTCTTTTGATCTTCTGTAGGTCCAAAGAGTGTTCTGATGAGCAGTGCTTGAGGTGCCACTTTAGTATGATTTACCCGTCAGTGGGTGGAGGTGACTCTTTGACACTCCCTAAACAATGGGGGAAAAGTTCCCCAAGGCCAAACCTTTCCAGCATATCCTGTTGGTCTTACTATAAACTATCTCACAGTGCACTATTGTGAGGCAAATCCAAAATGGAAGAATCTTGCTGCTCCTGAAGAGAGCTTGTGTGCCAGGCAAGAATGAGTTAAGGGAAATGAACAGTTACCCCTCAGCTACACCAAACTCGTTATGGGACCAGCTACCCCTCCCACTGGGATGGTGCCAAACTAGCTACAGAGTGTCCACGGAACAAAAGGCTATTCGCCTAAGGCTCATTTTACTCCTAACTATGACTAGAGAGGCCTCTCACTATACCACTTCAAGTTAATAAAGTACCTGAACCCAATAGTACATAATACATACATACCAATAGTACATTATTGCATGTACCTCTTTTAAATACTAGGCATCTGGCTACAATGCCTGCATAGGAATGACTTATTTAATATGAAAATGTATGGTTCTTTGCTGTCAAAAGGGGTTATTGACAGGTTCGCCTTATGGTTTAACAACTGCAGAAGTCAGGCTACAGACGTAGGACTGAAGCCACATTTCCTTTGTCTGCTCAGTGAATGGCACAATGTGCCGCAGTGCAATGGTGGCATTTAACTTTCCACATGCTATTGGTGTATGTCCTGCACCATGCCCTTACACGGAAGTTACATATGTCAGTTGGGGATTAGTCAATCTTACCATGTTTTAGGTCTCAGAGCCCATACACCAGGCCTGGATAGGAGTGCGATCCAACAAAATCCCAAAAAAACCCGGGACTGGTGTAGGAAATTGTCTAACAGGCATGCGACTTTGATCCCACTAAATTCTCAGGAAGTAGAATTTGGGAAAAACACCCGGTATTATTTCTACATTAAGGTGTTTGTTGTCTCTAATGCCTTACCGTCCTGAAACAGACATTCTAGTCTTTCATTTTCGCTAATTGTGGGGGGTTCATAAATCTTCAACTCGGCGCAACCAAAAAAATGTCAGCCCTGGTTAGGACCATACACAGAACCACACATGTACCCAAATAATAAGTGAAAAAATGTGTGGCGGAGAGGAAGGCACCTCACGGGCGAACACCCTCGGGGCAATCTGGTCAGATATTTACCAGAGACTTGGCCCCTTTCTCATCATAGGCGGCCATTCCTATTCCAGAATTTAGGTGAATAAGTGAGAAAAAGGAAAAGAGTGAAGGTGCAAGTCAAGGAGATTGAGAGCGTGACTCCTTGGACAAACAAAACAGAGTGAAAGATAAAATCAACAGCCACACCACTCGTACTACTTTTATTAAGAAATTGGGTGTGCGAAGTTGAAATAAAAAGGAGGGTAGCTTACAATTGCATACCACTACCTGTGACCAACATGTTTCACTGCCCAGGAACCTTTATGGCAGATTCATCAGGGTCAATACTCTGTTACTGCACCCCCTTCCAACATCTTTTAGACAGGAAGCTGCCGAGTTGAAAAAAAGAGAGGAAAAAACTAAAATCACGACCAGTTCATAGTCTAGACCAACCTAATGTCTGTGCTTTTTCTAGCAAAAATTATTCAATGTTAGTTTACATTTTCAAAATCATTTTCAAAATCATTTACCCTTATTCAGCTATGCTCCCTCGTACCAGCTGAAAAATAGGGGTACTCCACCGAACAGTCGGTTGTCACATCAACCTGTAAGGTATTTGTATGTAGTCAGGTATCATGAATATACAATGGCCCGCTATTCAAATTGCCCTTCTATGCAGTTGCTGCCACCCCATTAGAGCAATCACGTCACCCCGATGCATACATATGTATACACAAACTCCAAACAAGAGCATCCACAGAGAATGATAAACAACCTCTCTATTCTACCATGTAGGGGCTGTCTGGCTAAAAGATGGCCTTCATTGATGTGTGCGCAAGAGATAACATGCTGCCTGTGCGTTGTTAACAATTGTTGTGCCATTAGCATAGGGTAAATGCGTAGAGCATTAGCAAGTAATGCCTCATTCTTATTGTTTATGGCCCAGTATCAGTACATGCATGGCAATCACATCGCTTTTACTATGGCGGTCATATAGATCACCGTGTATTTCAACTGTATGTAACCTGTGGAGGGGGAGTGATAACCGCCTACACGACTAACTCACAGCGGGTCAATGGCATAATAGCCCAACAGAAAAGCAGTTTGTGTGCCAAGATCATTAGCCAGTCTAAAAATACCTCATTGGATGCATCAAAAATGATATACATGCCTCAGGCCGACAGCGGCCCCGGTGACCCAGAGCCCTCTCCTTACCGTACAGACGTGGAAACTGGGCGTCGTATCATCCCAGGAACAATTACCAGGAGACGGAGTGCACCATTTAAGCGTCCCAGCCAGGTGAACCCGCGTCGCGCACCACAGTCACGTGATCGGCGGGTACCCCCGTCACGTGATGTGGGCTAAAGAGTATGCAGGACTTCACTGACAACAACGGGCGCCATACTGGAAAGGCAAAGTAGCCCTGAAATATGTGAAATCAATATGGTGGGAGGTATAAAGAGATTTACACGGAATGCTCGGGTAAGGGATGTAATAAAAATCAAGAATCGATCAAGTCGTCTTCCTCAGTCAAAACAGAAATCTCGCCCTCATACATCAATACCCCTCGGCAGTATATATACTAATAAGGCTGAAGGGAGAACCTTAATTACAATAGCCGCCATTGCAGAGTGGTAGAGAAACATAATGAGATTGAGTCTAAATCACGTCAGGACCCCAGACGAGTTGTAAATGCACTACACATAGGATTGGGGTAAGACAACAATAATGTAGCATTATATGTAAAGTGTAGCACAGATGATGCTGATGTCCAATACTGGTGGCTGTTAGTATAGCCACCGAGCAGTTATATTATAATACTGCTAACTGCACTGGCTATGGGGAGCCAAATCAGGTTCGAAGAGCATTATAGGTGGATAGCCAGTCATTTAAACTTGTTCCACACTGTTCATACTCATGAGGCTGAAGGGAAAACCTTAATTACAATGGGCGCCATTGTAGAGTGGTAGAGGAACACAATGAGACTGAGTCTAAATAACGTCAGGACAAGTTTAAATGACTGGCTATCCACCTATAATGCTCTTCGAACCTGATTTGGCTCCCCATATGTTTCTCTACCACTCTGCAATGGCGGCTATTGTAATTAAGGTTCTCCCTTCAGCCTTATTAGTATATATACTGCCGAGGGGTATTGATGTATGAGGGCGAGATTTCTGTTTTGACTGAGGAAGACGACTTGATCGATTCTTGATTTTTATTACATCCCTTACCCGAGCATTCCGTGTAAATCTCTTTATACCTCCCACCAAATTGATTTCACATATTTCAGGGCTACTTTGCCTTTCCAGTATGGCGCCCGTTGTTGTCAGTGAAGTCCTGCATACTCTTTAGCCCACATCACGTGACGGGGGTACCCGCCGATCACGTGACTGTGGTGCGCGACGCGGGTTCACCTGGCTGGGACGCTTAAATGGTGCACTCCGTCTCCCGGTAATTGTTCCTGGGATGATACGACGCCCAATTTCCACGTCTGTACGGTAAGGAGAGGGCTCTGGGTCACCGGGGCCGCTGCCGGCCTGAGGCATGTATATCATTTTTGATGCATCCAATGAGGTATTTTTAGACTGGCTAATGATCTTGGCACACAAACTGCTTTTCTGTTGGGCTATTATGCCATTGACCCGCTGTGAGTTAGTCGTGTAGGCGGTTATCACTCCCCCTCCACAGGTTACATACAGTTGAAATACACGGTGATCTATATGACCGCCATAGTAAAAGCGATGTGATTGCCATGCATGTACTGATACTGGGCCATAAACAATAAGAATGAGGCATTACTTGCTAATGCTCTACGCATTTACCCTATGCTAATGGCACAACAATTGTTAACAACGCACAGGCAGCATGTTATCTCTTGCGCACACATCAATGAAGGCCATCTTTTAGCCAGACAGCCCCTACATGGTAGAATAGAGAGGTTGTTTATCATTCTCTGTGGATGCTCTTGTTTGGAGTTTGTGTATACATATGTATGCATCGGGGTGACGTGATTGCTCTAATGGGGTGGCAGCAACTGCATAGAAGGGCAATTTGAATAGCGGGCCATTGTATATTCATGATACCTGACTACATACAAATACCTTACAGGTTGATGTGACAACCGACTGTTCGGTGGAGTACCCCTATTTTTCAGCTGGTACGAGGGAGCATAGCTGAATAAGGGTAAATGATTTTGAAAATGATTTTGAAAATGTAAACTAACATTGAATAATTTTTGCTAGAAAAAGCACAGACATTAGGTTGGTCTAGACTATGAACTGGTCGTGATTTTAGTTTTTTCCTCTCTTTTTTTCAACTCGGCAGCTTCCTGTCTAAAAGATGTTGGAAGGGGGTGCAGTAACAGAGTATTGACCCTGATGAATCTGCCATAAAGGTTCCTGGGCAGTGAAACATGTTGGTCACAGGTAGTGGTATGCAATTGTAAGCTACCCTCCTTTTTATTTCAACTTCGCACACCCAATTTCTTAATAAAAGTAGTACGAGTGGTGTGGCTGTTGATTTTATCTTTCACTCTGTTTTGTTTGTCCAAGGAGTCACGCTCTCAATCTCCTTGACTTGCACCTTCACTCTTTTCCTTTTTCTCACTTATTCACCTAAATTCTGGAATAGGAATGGCCGCCTATGATGAGAAAGGGGCCAAGTCTCTGGTAAATATCTGACCAGATTGCCCCGAGGGTGTTCGCCCGTGAGGTGCCTTCCTCTCCGCCACACATTTTTTCACTTATTATTTGGGTACATGTGTGGTTCTGTGTATGGTCCTAACCAGGGCTGACATTTTTTTGGTTGCGCCGAGTTGAAGATTTATGAACCCCCCACAATTAGCGAAAATGAAAGACTAGAATGTCTGTTTCAGGACGGTAAGGCATTAGAGACAACAAACACCTTAATGTAGAAATAATACCGGGTGTTTTTCCCAAATTCTACTTCCTGAGAATTTAGTGGGATCAAAGTCGCATGCCTGTTAGACAATTTCCTACACCAGTCCCGGGTTTTTTGGGGATTTTGTTGGATTGCATTTGATGAGTGGAGGGCTTTTCCCATTAATACCCGTAATAGTCCCTCTAAGCTCCTTTTTGTTATTGAACTGGATAGGAGTGCCCCAGTATGCAGAGTTAAAAAAAAATACAGCAATACCAGTAAGAAAAAATGGTTGTGACCACGCAAAAAGAGGCTCTTTCTCACACCTGTGCCAGGGTCATGGGGAAAGTTTGATATAAAGTATTCAGCAGTGTCACATTTAATGTGTGGCGGCTGGGTCGGGGCTGTGTCACAGTCAATGCGTGAATGCCGGGCTAGTGAATGTGGCACACTCAATTTGTGAATGTGGGCCTTTGGTAGAACCAGATAGAGGTGTGAATGCTGGCCCTGGGACAGTGCCACACTTTATGTGTGGCTGTGGGACCTGTGACAGCGCCAATGAATGTGTGAAGGATGGTCTAGTGAATATGTCGAAGTGAATTTGTAAATGCTGGCCCTTTGACAGTGCCGCGATTGATGTGTGAATGTGGGGGGGGACCATGACAGTATCAATGAATGTGTGCATGCTGGACCATGTCGGTGTCACACCAAATGTGTGAATGCTGGGTTGTGGCAGTGTCAAAGTGAATGTACAAACTCTGGGCCTGTGGCAATATCACCATGAATGTATGCATACTGGCCCCTCAGTGTCACAGTGAAGGTCTGAATACCGGACATGTGCCCATGCACAATGGCTGTCTGACTCCTGGGACCATTGAACTGTTGTGTGAAGGCTGGGCCCACTGTGGTGTCGTGGTGAATGTAATTTGTAAATGTTGGTCCTACAACAGTGTCACAGTGAATGTGTTGTGAATGCTGGGCCCATGCCGGAGTCACAGTGAATATCTGAGAGCTGGGCACGGGGTTGTGTCACAGTTAATGTGTGGATACTGGGCTCATGGTAGTGTCTCGATGGAGGTGTGAATGATGGGCATGTGGCAATATCACAAGGCATGTCTGAATGTTGAGCATGCAGCCTTGTCACAATGGTTGTGTGAAGGCTGGGCACATGGCAGTGTCTGGTTGGATGTCTGAATAGTAGGCCTTTGAGAGTGTCACAAAGAATGTGTAGATATTGTGCCATAGCAGTGTCTTGGCGGATGTGTGAATCCTGGGCAGTGGAAGAGTCCGAGTTAGTCTGTGAATTCTGGGAACGTAGCAGTGTCCCAGTGGATCTATGAATGCTGTTCCATGGCAGTGTTACTATGAATTTGTGAAGGATGGGTAAAATGTTCCTGCACAACCATGGGACTTTGTCGGCTGTGGAATTGACTTTCAATATCAAGAAAAAAGAGAGTTTCCCAGAAAAACAGAAAGGACTGGGTATTCACAATATCAAGAAAAAGTTTTCCTCTCTGTGTTAATACCTTTTTAAGTGACCTCTGGGCCTACGCACAACTATCAACTTTTTGTGCTATATAGTGACACGGATAATTATTTTTGCTCGACACTATATATAGCACAAAAAGTTGATAGTTGTGAGTAGGCCCAGAGGTCACTTAAAAAAGGTATTAACACAGAAAGGAAAACTTTTTCTTGATATTGAGAATACCCACTCCACACCAAAACCAACGGCTTCAGTGGGAGCTCATCCAGCCGCTATCTGGTTTTGAGAGGGCTTCCACGTATACAGTATGCAATCTTGCTTGATGTATCCAAACCACGCTCCATTGCAGTTGGCCTGAAATTGCGCTTAAGTCCCAGTGAACAGTGACAACTGATTGTCACTATATTTTTTCTTGCCAGTTTTTGCCTTAGATCTTTAAAAATATATATCTCCAGATCACCTTATTGGATTGTTGTTGTTTTTATGTCATGTTACTCATTAAATTGTTCTCAGTTTCTCTAAAATTACTGTGGCATTTTTATTGTGTTGTGTTTTGACTTTTGAACTGTTTTGTTGCTGTTACATTCTTTAGTTATAGCCCGTCTGTTCTGTGCCCTAGCTACCAGGGTGTGAGCCCAGGTTTAAATTGTTGAAACTGTGTTTTACCCTGACAAGTTTGTTGTAGGCTCACATCCTTCCTAATGAATAACTCGCTGTCTTACAGCAGTGTTAGCATTGAACATCCATCATCTGCACCTCAAGAGCTCCCTTCCACAGGTGTTGTACCCTACTGTGGTACGCTGGCTGGCTCTGTGCCAGTGTAAGGATGGCCCTATGATCAGGGGCAGCCTTAGGCATGTGCAAGCTGTGCACCTGCACAGGGCCACCAAACTCCAGGGGCCACCACACCAATATATATCCTTAATATAATTATCCTCTGAGGATGGATACATATTTGCGTTGCGGCCCCTGGCAGGGATTTGGCGGCCTCTGTTCCACTTCCAAACACCTACCTGAGCTCCTGGGGGGCTCTGCCCCGCCCAGCCCCCTTTTCCGGGGCCCCATACCTACGCTTCCTGCCCAAGGCCGCCATGAGCCTAGAGCCGCCCCTGCTATGATGAAGCATGCCACCCATGGGCAGGTGAGGACTTTCGTCCTCTAAAACAGACAGGATCCACAGACCTTGAAAGTCGTGTTCTTTTTGTGGCACACACCTGGGCATTCTTTGTATGATCGTTGAGAAAAGGTATTCCTCCTTGTTCCCTTTAATTGAAAAAGTTAGCATTCACATATTGACCTCGACTCTGACATGGGCCCAGCAGCCAACAGAAAGTAATTGGGACCTCTGGGCCACCGTCCTCAATAGCCAGTGAGGGAAAGCAGCAAGCCTGGAACTGTCTCTTAAGCGACACGAAAGGCCACTGACGCCAGTTCTGGTAGGGCTGGGGCAGAGTCTGTCACCTACCGGGCCTATTTTGCGTTTGCCTCCTTTTGAGCTCAACATCTGGTCTCTGCTGCAGAAGTGTGAGAAGCTCGTGGAATACTAATTATTTCAAATAAGATGCTCAGTCTAAAGCAGGGCATACCATGAAACGGCCCCACCCCTTCAACCCATAACGCTCCCTGGAGTGCATTCCCGGAGGTGGGGGCTGTTTAGACATGTCGGTGTCCGCCCCGTTCAAACCCTCATGGAGCCCAGTTCAGGTCGACCTCTCGAAGCTGGGAGAGGGATCCGCAGCTAGAGACGCGTCATGCAGCTTCATCTGAGCGCTGCTATGAGCTTGTTAATACACAGCCTCTGGGCGCTATTCAATGTTTTTAGACTCTGTATTTGGCAGCTAAACATACCCATTCTAAAAACACCAGCCATTTTAAATCCTTAGCCACAAATTGTTTACTACTATTCCCTAACCACTGGACGACGTCCCTCTCCCAATTATCCGCCTCTGAATGCTGTTTGCCTCTCTCCCATCGCCTCTAATACCTGCCTTGGACACCATCTATATGCTGTATGTTACCGCTACCTTCAATGATGTGGCGTTATAGCCAGAGCTGCCAACTTTGGCAATGAGGAACAAGCTCAAGTCCCGGCGCCGGCTCACCATCTTGTGATCCTGGGCAAATCACTTAACCTTTTTTGCTAAAAAAATAGAAATGAGTCTGACCCTGTGTAATGTAAGTGGTGCTCATGTAATGCGTGCCAATGCGCTACATAAAACTGCAAAAGAAAATAACTCCTGACTTTATTCCCAGCCTCTGCGGGCCACCCCCAACTTTTACCTCTGCTCCCTGCATTTAGGTACTATTGTGAACCCCTAGCACTGTCTCGTACCCTTTACCGCTGCTTAATGGCGCGCCCACTCTCTGCCTGGCAGTTGCAGTGCTCTGGTGCCCTGGCAGCCGCGCCCCCGGCCAGTACACCCGGAATGCCGTTAATGGTTAACATTCCAGGGCAAGCTCCGCCGGGGCACAGGTGAGCGCGGGGAGGGGCTTCCGGGGAGCGCCCAGGGGCCGTGCCACCCGCGGCCGCGGACAGGACCCCGAGCAGGCCACTCGGCGAGAAGAGGGGGTGAGTACCGGACGAGTGTTCGCAAAGGTTGGGGTTAGAGTATGAGACGGGGGCGGGAGGGGTCGATGAGACGAGGGCTCGAGGACCTCTGTGGAAATATGTAGCATAAGACGGGGAGACCAGGGGTATCAAGCGAGCATAATGGGAGTGCCATGGTTGATAGTTGTGAGGAGGAACCTCTGAAAACTGGTAAAAAATAATCTCAGCGTTCAAGAGACCACATGTCACATTCGATGGTTATTACCAAACCATGACGTTTTTTTAGAAGATGGCGGTGGGAAGGTGTGGGTGTGGCGTTGGACTCAACTCAGCTGGGCCGTTGGGACTAGCCAAGAGGGAGGTGGAGCTCAAAGGAGCGACACCGACCCTGAAAGAGCGAGATTGAGTCCTGAGGAGACGGGCTGACACTGAGGGGCGGATTTACAAGCCCTTTGCAACACTTTTGCGCCCCAGTTGCGTCACTTTTGTGATGCAGCAGCTATAAAAACAATGCGCCAGGTTGCAACACATTTGCAACGTGACGCATCTAGAGAGATGCGTCACGGTGTAAAGCCCTGCCTCACATTATACCTGCGTCAGGTATAATGTAGTAAGGTGGACGTTCCAAGTCAGGTATAATGTATGTAAGGTGGACGTTCCAACGCAAGAAAGCCTCGTAAAAGTGACGTAGTAGATTTCACTGCACCACTTCTACGATGCCTCTGCGTCAAAGCTTTACGCCTGCTTGAAGCAGGGGTAAGGAATGATGCAGCACAGCATTGCGGGAGTTGCGTCATGCGTGCGCCACGACTTCAGCAATGCATGACCTTTGCGCCACGAATCTGTCAATCCTTGCGCCGTGGTGCGCTGTATTGTAAATGCAATGCATCCATGGTGGCGCAAGGTTTTTTTTGAGTGATGCAATTAAACTGCCGCTTCTCTGCTATAACGCAGAGATGTTTCAGTTTCTTGTAAATCTACCCTGAGTGCAATCCCTGGAGTGAGTCTCCCTCCCAGGTAGTGAGTTAGTGATTCAAAGAGTGAGACGCACATGGAGTAATACAGTGAGCTGGGGAGAGAGACTCAGTAAATTGAACCAAACGGGGGTCATTGGTTATAGGTCGTGGCTTGGATATTGTTTTAGTCCATTTTTTGGCTTATTTACATAATGATATGAGGGCAAGGGTCCATATCAGTATGCAAGGTGAGGTATCTGGAGATGTAGGTATACACTGGCGAGTAAGACAAGGGTGCGTATTGGCTCCCCTTTTATTTATCCTTTTTTATAAATGAGCTTCATCGCTTTTTTAGTGCAATCAATACAATATGTACCAAGAATTAAGGGGAAGCCACTACTGACATTATTATATGCAGATGACGCAGTGCTCAGGGCACGCACTCCCAGAGCCTGATCATTGATGCTTTTGTGGATTTCATGGCCTCACTAATTACAAAATCATTATGTCTTGCGGACATAAGGGTATTCCTATGTCAAATATGTTGAATGGCTCTCAGCATTTGAGCCACACCAGTATCTTCCTATATCTCAGTGTGATTTTTTCGGCTAGAGGGTCTTGGTTGACTAATACTTTACATCGCTGCATGAAACAGTGTTTCGTGCAGCCTCCCCTAACCTTCAGGGGGTAAGCCTCTCCTTCAAATTTACAAGGCACAATGTGCACCCATCACCATGTATGGCGCAGAGGTTTTTTTTTTTTTCAAATTGCAGGGCTATACAGTGTGATGTGAAATAGATTCTGCAGAACACTTTTGTCTGTTCCCATTTCTGCCTCACACTATATTTGTCTCCTAGAGCTTAGTCTTCCTTATTTAGCTGATCGTATCAGGGCTCGCCCTGTTCTGCTGTGGCTTGCAATTTGGAGTAATGCTGAGGCCAGGTTAACACAAGACATTATTCTGGATTGTCTTTCTCTGGATAAGGGTTCACTTATTTCCTGGCTGGCCCATGTGAAAGCTGAATACTGTAAAATTGCAAGAGTCCGCTTTCACTGAGCCATCATCTTATATTTACATGTTATACAGGTTATGTACCTTTTCTGTGCAAGCGCTTAGAGACCAGTGGTGATTTGCGCTATAGAAAAATCTTTTAACATAACATAACATAACATAGATAAAAAGATAGTAGCACATGTACTTTATGACCATGAAGAATCACAACGTTTAAGCGATATGGCAGTGAAGCCAAATGTGCCTGCATATAAAGGACTATATGAACTTGATTGTCCGCCTGATTATATTTGGTATGCACAGAGTAGATGGGAACGATCTTTGATATTCCGTTTTAGATCAGACACAATGAAAGAACTGTTGTGATTGCCCCACAGCTCTGTTCATAATTTGGAGGCTCTATCCATGTCCCTGTGATAATGATTCAAGCCAATCAGTGCTCGATTTTACATTCTTCTGCAAATTTTATGTAAGGTATACAAGACTGTTTTTAATCCCAGCTTCAAAAAAGTTTTTCAAAGTATTGGTCAATGTAGGCCCGCCCTCAGATTTTTAATGGCCCTACCCAATGCTGAAATTGTTTTGTCTGTTGGGGCTTTTTTTTAAATCTGCTGTGCAAGCTCGTAGGGCTATGCTGACTTAAAATATTTTTTTGTTTTTTAACTTTTTAACTATGGTTGATCTGTTTTTATGCATTGTATTTTGATGTAATATTGTATGTGCTTTTATTGATTTTATTATACGTCAGAATAAAGCTTTTATTGATTGATTGATACTATGAGTGAGTCTGTTCTTCAAAGAGGGAGCTTGGCGAGTGCAGTGAGGGTATATTGAGTGCAGTGAGGGTATATTGAGTGCAGTGAGGGTGGTGGTGAGCACAAGGGTGCAGTACAGGTAGTGTGGAGTGCTCCCAGGCGTAAGAGCACATACAGACGTATGGAGAGTGTGGTGTGGAATGAGAACAATGAGAGTCACAGACAGCTCAGTGTGGGGTGTGTGAGTGAGGTGAGTGTTGTAAGTTCACTCATGACTGTGGTTCAGGCTGTGGCCTCCCACAATCAACTCATCAATGATGATTTTGGATTGGGGTAACAAGGAGAGTGAAGGGAGCGCAATGAGAGGGGGAAGCAGCGCACAAGGGAGAGTACAGGATATCCCATGCTCTGTCATGGAGTGTTACAAGAAAATGAGTTCCCTGCTACGCAGCCATGGAAAGAGATAGAGTCATAAAGGAAAACGGATGGTAAAAAGGCCAGGCTCTAGGGGCGGGACAGTCAGAAGAAGAGGCGGGAAAGCCAATGAATAAGAAGCAAGCAAATGAGATTGACAAGAAGGCCAACCAATGGTAAGCAATTGGCTGACCCAAAGCCCACTCTTGGCATTGTACACAAAGTACACAATAGGTCTTCTACAACTGACAGGTAAAAGCTGTCTGAAAGCAAGACCTAAAAAGCCATGTCCTTTGGCACACATATCATAGACATAATGCTCTTCACTGATCCATAAGAGGTTCCAGCTAGGAACGATATAATCCGTTTTCTAATTTTGCAGGCCACTATCCAATTTATTCGACCGTACACATTACAACACCCAACCAAATACAATGTTATAAAATGAATGTACTAATAGGCACTTAGAATTATAATATAATGACCCCTTTGTGTCCGGTCAGCAAGAATTCCAGAACCATCAAAGGAGCCAGCTTTACGAAAGTATTTTGTGTTTGGAAAGCTTATAAATGGTGGGGGTATGCTACACAGATGCACATAACAAAACACCTTTATGTGACATCAGTCGTCAGTAGTAAAGTCAGCTGTATGGAGATTGCTGTAATGATTATAGTGGGTGGGATAAATAGTGAGTATAACGAGGGATGTGTGAGCACAGCAAATGCTTTCACACAACGTACTGCAGCAGATCTTGCCCTTTTCTGAGTTTAAAATGCTTTAAGTTATATAACATACCAAGTTATCAAAACACATACAAAAGTGAACTCTTATCTATAATGGACATACACATCTGGAAAATATTACATCCATGCACTTAAATATGAAATTCAATTTTGAGTTCTAAAAATTAAAAAAAGCCTATAATAATGAATTTAATTTGGATACTTGTAATCTGAGAAGCATTTTACATTTGTTGTAAATCAATGGAAAACAAGCATTTGCAATGCATAGGTCTCGCAATAGAAAAGTTTGAGCAATTGGTATTGTAAATGACAATTTTTTTATTTATGTTTTGTTTTTGAAAATAGCGAAATTGATAGCTTTGTCATTTACAATGCCTATAGTTATAACTTTCGCAAATGGGACACCTATAGCATTTGTAATGCAATATGTGTTGTATTTCCGTGACTTACATGTATTGATATTACACATAACAATGGCTTTTAATTTTTTTTCAATAATACTTAAATATAAGTTATTGTAATTTATAATGGCAATAGCTTAAAGTTTTGTAAATAACTTTTGTGAAGATTATGTTCAGTGTATTTTATTGTGACGAAAATCCAAGAATAGAAGTGAAATATCAGCATCTTTTTGTTACATTTGTAATAAAGCTTGAAACACTGAGAGAACATATTTGAACCAGGTGTTGAATGGTTGCACAGATTGATGCTGTGCTGGCGCTGAGTGATGTTGTGATGGCGAACGAGTGATGTTGTGGCGTTCAGTGATGCTGTGGTAGCACATAGTGATGTTGTGTTGCCCCTGAGTGATGCTGTGGTGGTGCGGAGTGATGCTGTATGCTATGCTATGGTTTTTTTTGCTATCCTATGTTTTTTTTGTTATGTTTGTCTATGTTTTGCTATCCTATGCTTTGAATTGTTATGCTGTGCTATGCTGTGTTTTGTTATGCTATGCTATGTTTTGTTATGCTATGCTATGTTTTGCTATGCTATGCTGTGCTATGTTTTGTTATGCTATGCTATGTTTTGTTGTGTTTTATTATGCTATGCTTTGTTTTGCTATGCTATGTTTTGTTATGCTATGCTATGCTATGTTTTGTTGTGTTTGGTATGCTATGTTTTGCTATGCTATTATATGTTTTGTTTTGCTATGCTATGTTTTGTTGTGTTTTGCTATGTTTTGTTATGCTATGTGCTGTTGTGTTTTGTTATGCTATGTTTTGTTATGTTATGCTATGTTTTGTTATGCTATGCTGTTTTGTTTTGCCCTCCTATGCTTTGTTTTGTTATGCTATGCTATGTTTAGTTTTGCTATCCTATGCGTTGTAATGCTATGCTATGTTTTGTCGTGTTTTGTTATGCTATGCTATGTTTTGTTATGCTAAGCTTTATTTTGTTATGCTATGCTATGTTGTGTTTTGTTATGCTATGTTTTGTTGTGTTTTGTTATGCTATACTATGTTTTGCAATGTTTTGCAATGCTTTGCGATGCTATGTTTTGTTATGTATGCTATGTTTTGTTGTGTTTTGCTATACTATGTTTTGTTGTTTTTTGCTATGTTTTGTTATGCTATGTTTTGTTATGCTATGCTTTGTTTTATGCTATGTTATGCTATGTTTTGTTATGCTATGTTTTGTTGTGTTTTGTTATGCTATGCTGTGTGTGAGAAGTTGGCCTGATATGTGGTGTTTCCAATTCTGGAACCGCCTTGTATCAGTCCAAACAATCCCTTATGGTGTCTGGTTGTAAGTCAACCTTGTTAGACAAGCTATCCTAGGGGTAGCATGGACTAAGCAGCCTTAAAGGCTTAATTTAAGAGCTGTTTTACCACATACAATCCTGTAATACCAAATGAAAGGACACCACACAAGTATATATTATAAAAATATATGTGTTTATTTCTAAATTAATCCCCAGTACTCTTTATGAGCAAAGGGACACAAGCGTTAAATCAAAAGCACAGTATAACATATAAAGTTGGACAATTATGGATGAGGGCGGGTGGCCACTCAAACCATATACTAAAAAAATGGTATAAGAGATACCAATCGAACAGTGGTTAGGCCTAGGGCCTAGAGAATCGCTGGGAGCAGTCAGGACTAGCAATGCTGAAGTCGGGAGAAGCCCGCAGAATTCGGGTGCAGCTCGTAAAGTGCGGCTTGCACCAATGCAATGTCAATGGTGCGTAAAAGTTACACAAAGTTAGTTTAAAGATACTTCCGCTGAACCTAGAGGAACAAAACTTAAGACACAGACCCTAGAGGTGTGTACCAACGTGGGCACACCGGCGTTGCAATGTTACCTCACCCACAGGAAGTGGGTGCACAGGGTCGAAGTGGCGTCGGGTTTTGACACGCAGGTTCTTGGTGCTTGGAGCTTGAGAAGCTGCAGGCGATGGGAAGCAGAAGTGTCCGGTGTGATCCAAGGGTGGATCGAAGTCGAGATGAATCTGAAAGCAGAGGGGACAGAGTCTGAGTCACTCAGCAGTGACCAGGGTGGAACCAGGACAGAATCAGGCAATGTCGGGCGCAATCAGATGGTTTTTGAGAGGCTTCTCTCCGCTGTCACGTGGGCTCTGGGGCATCTGCGACGTCCAGGAGTAGGTCACGATCTGTCCCACGCAGGCTCTCGCCGTCAGCACCGTCGGCTTCAAGATTGCAGCAAAACAGCACTTGTCAAAAGCAATCCACGCGGAACCAGGAGATTGCTTCTCACTCAGACCAGGAGGGTCAGAGTGGGGGCTCCTTTTCACAGGAGCTGGTGCAGATCTGGAGCAACCAGAAAAGCAAGTTAGTTTCAAGTTTTCGTCGGCACAGGGGCCACAAGCCAGCTGGCGAGTGACCGGGCCAACGCTTCGAGCCAACACAAGCAGAAGGGCCCCACGCAGCACTCGTCGAGTGTGGAGGGGGTAGCTTTGGTGCAAGTGTAGCTCAGGGTTGGGGCTTCTCAAACCCCGGTGTACAGCTTCGAGGGTCACTCGTGGGCTGCACGGTCAGCATCTCGTGGCCATTTCAAGATGGCGTGCCCCACGCTTCCGGTCGCCTCCACGGGTCTCAGCTCTGCAGGGACTGTGGATCGGGCTGGAGGAAGGCAGGCAAGCTTGATCTCGTCGATCTCTGTCACTCGAGTTCCGGCGGGACCTGCAACAAAGCAAGGGTCGAGGTGCTGGGTGGTACCTGTTTGCACAGGGTGGTCACTCCTTGACCACTTCAGTCTTTTATGTTGAGTAGGATGTCGAAGGGTCCAGAATTCGTTTCTTATGTTTCTTCAGGATGATCTGAGTTGCATTGGCACTGCTCCTACTCTTATTCGAATCTGGTGGGCTTGACATCCTGCTAGGTCCCCTCCCATGGGTGGGACCCAGGAAGGGGGAGGATACACCCCTTTCCTTTGATCCAGGCACCGCTGGGACAGGGGCTGGTGTGCCCCAGAACCGGTTTGGCCGGATTATGCAAGGGGCAGCCTGGTGCTCCCCAGGCAGTGTCTGGTTTCTTTGAAACCTCCCTGCTACAATCCACTATCTCCTGTCTGGGGTGGTTTAACACCGCCCTGCGACAGGAAACCTTTTGTCCAGGCCACCATTTGCTGAGTTTCGGTCAGCAGCAGGAGGCCAGACCTGTGGCAGAGGCATCCATTTTGTGGATCTGAGGCTCATTTTAAATCAACCGCGTTTCAGTAAAGTAACATGTCTTCTCCCTCTAGAAGGGTGGAATGCTACCCCCGTCGCCAGAACTGGCGAGGGGGTAGTATTCCAATTCGTATGACACCTTACACGACATGTTTTGATAAAGCCAAACCAAAGTTGCTATATAACCGCGAGGATTATAAGGCACCTAATAGTATATGGTATGGCATTATCCCGGATCAGCTTAGGGAGTTGTTCCCGACAGCTGCAGACAGGCTCAGCTCATGCCAGAGCTCCATCTCACATAAAACCATGCACTCTGCCTCCAGGATTGATAAGGCCTTCTATAGGAGTGACTCACAGGTTTATATGTGTCCAGATATAGGTTTAGATATAGGTATACTATATCTAAGCAAGGGGTGATTACACCCACTTGCCCCAGCTGAGTGATCAGCCAGTTGTGTCAGTTTAAGAACCAGCCAGGGGTGGCAAAAGCTATGCTTCAGCCCCTGGTAGGCCTTGGTGGCACCTATGCCCTGAGCACCTATAGTGCATGGTACAGGGGCTGACAAGGAGTCCATTTTCCAATTGTGGTATGTACCTATAGCACATGTATTACAAATTTAGAGAGAGAACAGCAGGCTGGGGGTCTGACTAGCAGGCCCACAGCCTCAGTAAGTCGAAAACCAGTGAAGCAAAAAGCAAAAATTGGGGTGACCATAGGATAGCAGACCCTACTCTCCTACACAACCCCCCCTCCAAACGCAGGGACATTAAACTTAACCATGACCAGATAAGTCTTCATGTTCTAAGTGGAAGTACCTGGAGAGACCATCTGCATTACCATGGTCAGTCCCTGGGCAGTGCTCCACTGTAAAGTCCATCCCCTGTAGGGAAATGGACCACCTGAGCAGTTTGGGATTTTCACCTTTCATCTGATTTAGCCACAAGAGGGGCTTATGGTCTGTCTGAATTAGGAAGTGAGTACCAAACAAGTATGGCCTCAACTTCTTTAGGTCCCAAACCACAGCAAAGGCCTCCCTCTCAATAGCTGACCAGCGTTTCTCCCTGGGGGTCAGCCTTCTGTTTATAAAAGCAATGGGCTGGTCTTGACCATCTTGATTAAGTTGTGAAAGCACAGCTCCCACCCCCAACTCAGAAGCATCTGTCTGTACAATGAACTGTTTGGAGTAGTCAGGACTCTTCAGGATAGGTGCAGAGCACATGGCCTTCTTCAGGTCATCAAATGCCTTTTGACAGCTAACTGTCCACTGAACCTTTTTGGGCATCTTCTTGGATGTCAAGTCATTCAATGGTGTCACAATGGACCCATAGTTCTTTACAAATTTTCTGTAATACCCAGTCAGGCCCAAGAAGGCTCTGACTTGTGTCTGGGTAGTTGGAGGAGCCCAGTCCTGTATGCTCTGGATCTTGCTCTCCAATGGTTGAACCTGACCCCCACCTACTAGGTGGCCCAGGTACACAACCTCGCTCTGCCCTATCTGGCACTTGGTAGCCTTGATAGTCAGGCCTGCCTTTTGCAGGGCCTCCAGAACCTTCTTCAGGTGGATCAGGTGATCCTCCCAGGTGGAGCTAAAGATAGCAATATCATCTAGATATGCTGCGCAAAAGTCATCCAACCCAGCAAGGACTTGATTCACCAACCTTTGGAAGGTGGCAGGTGCATTCTTCAAACCAAAGGGCATTACCACAAACTGATAATGTCCACTAGGGGTAGAGAATGCTGTTTTGGCTTTTGACTCTTCAGCTAGCCTGATTTGCCAGTAGCCAGCTGTCAAATCAAATGTGCTCAGAAACTTGGCAGAAGCCAATTTATCAATGAGCTCATCTGCTCTTGGAATGGGATGTGCATCTGTCCTAGTGACAGCATTGAGACCTCTGTAGTCCACACAAAACCTAATTTCTCTCTTTCCATCTTTGGTATGAGGTTTTGGCACAAGGACCACTGGGCTGGCCCATGGGCTCTCTGATGGCTCAATCACTCCAAGCTCCAACATCTTTTGCACCTCAGCCTTTATACAATCCCTGACATGGTCAGGTTGCCTGTAGATCTTATTCTTCACAGGCAGACTGTCACCAGTGTCCACCTCATGGGTGCACCAATTAGTCTGGCTGGGTGTGAGTGAAAACATATGCCTGTGGGCCTGCAACACCTGTCTGCAGTCCACCTGTTGCTGCTCAGTGAGGCTGCCTGCCAAGGCTACTCCATCAACTGATCCATCATCAGGGTTCTGGGAAAGCAGGTCTGGGAGAGGGTCACTCTCTTCCTCCTGATCCCCATCTGTGGCCATGAGGAGACTCATGTCCTCCCTGTCAACAAATGCTTTCAAACGGTTTACATGGAGCACCCTGTGGGGGCTCCTAGGGGTGCCAAAGTCAACCACATAGGTGACTTCTCCCTTTTTCTCAATGACAGGGTAGGGTCCAGTCCATTTGTCCTGGAGTGCTGCTGGGCCCACTGGGTCCAACACCCACACCTTCTGCCCTGGCTGGAACTCAACCAGAACAGCCTTTTGGTCATGCCAAGCTTTCTGTAATTCTTGACTGGCCTCAAGGTTTTTGGATGCTCTCTCCATGTATTCAGCCATCCTGGAGCGGAGACCAAGTACATAGTCCACAATATCTAGCTTAGGCTTTTTGAGAGGTAACTCCCATTCTTCCATCACCAAACACAGTGGACCCCTCACAGGGTGGCCAAACAAAAGTTCAAAAGGGCTGTAGCCAACCCCCTTCTGTGGGACCTCTCTGTAAGCAAAGAGCAAGCAGGGTAAAAGGATTTCCCATTTCCGCCTAATCTTCTCTGGTAGACCTTTTATCATTCCCTTTAGGGTCTTGTTGAACCTTTCAACAAGCCCATTGCACTGTGGATGGTAGGGTGTGGTAAACTTATAGTTTACTCCACACTCTTTCCACATTGCTTTTAAGTATCCAGACATAAAGTTGGTACCTCTGTCTGAAAGAACCTCCTTTGGAAAGCCCACTCTTAAGAAAACTGCAATGAGGGCTTTTGCCACCACAGGTGCTGTGGTGGTCCTCAGGGGAATTGCCTCTGGGTACCTGGTGGCATGATCCACTACCACCAGTATAAATCTATGCCCAGATGCTGTTTGAGGATCCATGGGACCCACAATATCTATTCCAACTCTTTCAAAGGGTACCCCCACCACAGGTAGTGGTATCAGGGGGGCCTTTGTTGTGCCACCTGACTTACCACTGGCTTGGCAAGTGACACAGGAGCGACAAAACTCCTTGACATTTTCTGACATGTCAGGCCAGTGAAAGTGTGGAACAAGCCTGTCCCAAGTCTTATTCTGGCCTAAGTGTCCTGCAAGGGGAATATCATGGGCCAAGGTGAGAAGGAAACCCCTAAACTTCAAAGGTATGACCAACTTCCTGGTGGCACCAGGCTTGGGGTCTCTAGCCTCTGAATAAAGGAGTCCATCATCCCAATAAACTTTATGGGCACCTTGAGCATTCCCTGCAGCCTCAGCAGCAGCTTGCTGTCTGAGGGGTTCAAGTGAAGGGCAATCTAATTGGGCCTGCCCCAGGTCTGCCCTTGAGGGTCCCCCTGTCCCCAGAAACTCAACCTGGTCAGGTTCAAGCTCCTCAGAGACAGTCTCCTCTTGGACTGCAGAATCAGTTTCCTGTGAAACCTGATCCTCAACCTGGGGCAAGTGGGAAGGCACAGCCTTAACCCTCTTGCTCCTTCTCTTGGGTTGTGGTTGGTCTAATGTTTCAAGATCCACCACTGGTTCAGGAAGGCACTTCTTAGCCTGAGACCTTGTCACTGCAAGGACATGAGCTGAAATCCCTAGCATTTCTGCATGAGTCCTGTACTCCACTTCTGACCAAACTGAGCTTTCAAGATCATTGCCTAACAGACAGTCTACTGGGAGGTCTGCACTCACAACCACTTTCTTTAGGCCATTTACCCCTCCCCAGGAGAAGTTCACAACAGCCACACTATGTGAAGTAGTGGAGTTGCTTGCATTGGTCACTAGGTAACTTTCACCTAGTACAATCTGACCAGGGTCCACAAAGTCTGGTGTCACCATAGTGACACTGGCACAAGTGTCCCTGTAGGCCTGAGCCAGTTTCTCATTGATTAAGGGAGTCTGCCTATATTTGCCTAGGTTAATGGGGCTTACTGCAGTGGTCAAAGATAAGTACACATCATATAGGAGAACTGCCTGTGTGGGGATTCTGACTAGGCCAGATTCCACCTCAGTACCCAAGGTTAACCCTACTATCCCCTTATGTTGTGCACTACCACTGCTGACTGTACTAAGGGGTGCAGTTGCTTTAGGAGCAGTGGCAGGAACTGGATTTTTCTTAGTGCATTCACTGCCCCAGTGTGAAACTGATTTGCAGGTATTACACCAAGGTTTCTTTGGGCCATCATTCTTCTTTTTCTTTTTGTCATTTTGGGAACCACCCTCCTTATTACTAGTTTGGGGGCCTGAAGACTTCTGGTCCTTTTCTTTATCTTTCTGATTCCCACCCTTCTGGTCTGTTTTCTTCTGGTCACTATGGTTCTGGGGTTTCTGCTTAATCCTTGTTCTGACCCATTTGTCTGCCTTCTTTCCCAATTCTTGGGGAGAGGTCAGATCAGAGTCAATACGGTATTGATGCAACAGCTGGTTCTGACAGTTATTAAGGATCTGCTCTCTCATTATAAGATTGTACAATCCTGTATAGTCTGAGACTTTACTTCCCTGCAGCCAACCCTCCAAAGCCTTAGTGGCACAATCAACAAAATCAGTCCAGTCCTGAGTCTGTGCTTTTTGGGTGTCTCTGAACAACAACCTGTATTGCTCAGTGGTTAGGCCAAACCCTTCAATAAGAGCACTCTTCAGGACAGAGTAGTTTTTGGCATCCTCAGGTCTAACAGTGAGGAGCCTATCCCTCCCTTTCTCAGAAAAGGAGTACCATAAAATTGCTGCCCACTGATCCTCAGGGACCTGCTGTACCATGCAGGCCCTCTCAAGAGCAGTCATCCATTTGTGGATGTCATCCCCTTCCTTGTAGGGGGGCACAATTTTTGTCAGGTTTCTATTATCATAGGCCCTGTCTTTCTCTTTAGGAACTTTGCTGCCACCAGTGGCATCTAAGCCACACAACTTTCTTTCTCTTGCTAAAGCAAGTTTAGCTTGAGCCAAGGCTATCTCTTCCCTCTCTATCTGGAGTTGGACAACCCTCATCCTGGCCCTATGCTCTTTCCTCTGGGGGAAGTCATTCCCCTTTGAGATTCTCTTGAGGCACTAGAAACATGAGAGTCCCCTGATCGAGATCTCACCCTCCTGTTGCCTGGGAGAATTAAGTTATGGGATCTGGGGAGGTGCTGGCCTCCTCCACTCCCATGTAGGTCTAGATTGGCCTGGTTAAGCCTGCCAATCTGTACCTGGTTCACCCTCTGATCCTGATCTTCAGGCTCCTCTATCTCTGAGCCTTCCTCTTCCTCTTCCTCCTCCTCTTCTTCTTCTGGAAGATTCTCATTTTCAGGGGAGTTCACCCCCTCACCTGAATCTAAGGGAGCCTGACTCACCTTATCTAAGTCATCCTTTTCCAGGATAGCTCTCAGGGAAGGAATGGTAGGGCCTCTGCCCTTTTTTAGCCCCCTTGCTGTGCACAAGGCACCCAAGTCTTTGTGGCTAAGGTTGTCATATCTGGAAGTTGCCTTGATGGGGTCAACTATCACAGGGGCAGAGCCTGAAGCTCCTCCTGTGTCAGACATGGCTGCTAGTGAGGTGTAAGTGGTGCACTTACCTACACTAAGTGTTTTCCTACTGTACCTTGTTAGTGAGTTGTTGTCAGGGTGTGCTAATCCCTTTAATCTACAACTACTAAGTTCAGTAGAACTTAATATGCTAAGCTTTTGATTTATATGTACCTAAGGTACTTGATGTGATCTTTCAATTTGATAAAAAGATTGCAATGGTAAAACAAACAGCAAGCTCAAATCCGCACCGCTGCGCACCAATGTGAGAAGTTGGCCTGATATGTGGTGTTTCCAATTCTTGAACCGCCTTGTATCAGTCCAAACAATCCCTTATGGTGTCTGGTTGTAAGTCAACCTTGTTAGACAAGCTATCCTAGGGGTAGCATGGACTAAGCAGCCTTAAAGGCTTAACTTAAGAGGTCGTGTTAAGCGAGCCGTTTTACCACATACAATCCTGTAATACCAAATGAAAGGACACCACACAAGTATATATTATAAAAATATATGTGTTTATTTCTAAATTAATCCCCAGTACTCTTTATGAGCAAAGGGGCACAAGCGTTAAATCAAAAGCACAGTATAACATATAAAGTTGCACAATTATGGATGAGGGCGGGTGGCCACTCAAACCATATACTAAAAAAATGGTATAAGAGATACCAATCGAACAGTGGTTAGGCCTAGGGCCTAGAGAATCGCTGGGAGCAGTCAGGACTAGCAATGCTGAAGTCGGGAGAAGCCAGCAGAATTCGGGTGCAGCACGTAAAGTGCGGCTTGCACCAATGCAATGTCAAACCCCGGTGTACAGCTTCGAGGGTCACTCGTGGGCTGCACGGTCAGCGTCTCGTGGCCTTTTCAAGATGGCGTGCCCCACGCTTCTGGTCGCCTCCACGGGTCTCAGCTCTGCAGGGACTGTGGATCGGGCTGGAGGAAGGCAGGCAAGCTTGATCTCGTCGATCTCTGTCGCTCGAGTTCCGGCGGGTACTGCAGCAAAGCAAGGGTCGAGGTGCTGGGTGGTACCTGTTTGCACAGGGTGGTCACTCCTTGACCACAAGGGAGATTCTTCAGTCTTCTACGTTGAGTAGGATGTCGAAGGGTCCAGAATTTGTTTCTTATGTTTCTTCAGGATGATCTGAGTTGCATTGGCACTGCTCCCACTCTTATTCGAATCTGGTGGGCTGGACATCCTGCTAGGCCCCCTCCTATGGGTGGGACCCAGGAAGGGGGTGGATACACCCCTTTCCTTTGATCCAGGCCGCGCTGGGACAGGGGCTGGTGTGCCCCAGAACCGGTTTGGCCGGATTATGCAAGGGGCAGCCTTGTGCTCCCCAGGCAGTGTCTGGTTTCTTTGAAACCTCCCTGCTACAATCCACTATCTCCTGTCTGGGGTGGTTTAACACCGCCCTGCGACAGGAAACCTTTTGTCCAGGCCACCATTTGCTGAGTTTCGGTCAGCAGCAGGAGGCCAGACCTGTGGCAGAGGCATCCATTTTGTGGATCTGAGGCTCCTTTTAAATCAACCGCATTTCAGTAAAGTAACATGTCTTCTCCCTCTAGAAGGGTGGAATGCTACCCCCGTCGCCAGAACTGGCGAGGGGGTAGTATTCCAATTCGTATGACACCTTACACGGCATGTTTTTATAAAGCCAAACCAAAGTTGCTATATTATAGGATTATAAGCCACTTAATAGTATATGGTATGGCATTATCCCGGATCAGCTTAGGGAGTTGTTCCCGACAGCTGCAGACAGGCTCAGCTCATGCCAGAGCTCCATCTCACATAAAACCATGCACTCTGCCTCCAGGATTGATAAGGCCTTCCATAGGAGTGACTCACAGGTTTATATGTGTCCAGATATAGGTTTAGATATAGGTATACTATATCTAAGCAAGGGGTGATTACACCCACTTGCCCCAGCTGAGTGATCAGCCAGTTGTGTCAATTTAAGAACCAGCCATGTGTAGCAAAAGCTATGCTTCAGCCCCTGGTAGGCCTTGGTGGCACCTATGCCCTGAGCACCTATAGTGCATGGTACAGGGGCTGACAAGGAGTCCATTTTCCAATTGTGGTATGTACCTATGGCACATGTATTACAAATTTAGAGAGAGAACAGCAGGCTGGGGGTCTGACTAGCAGGCCCACAGCCTCAGTAAGTCGAAAACCAGTGAAACAAAAAGCAAAAATTGGGGTGACCATAGGATAGCAGACCTTACTCTCCTACACTGTGTTTTGTTATACTATGCTACGTTTTGTTTTGCTATGCTTTGTTATGTTATGCTATGCTTTGTTTTGTTATGCTATGTTTTGCTGCTCTGGAACTCAAAAAAAATTAGTGGTAGATTGGTATAGGGAAATATAAGTATAGTAGTAATATAGGGAGGTACAAGTTAATTTGAGCGGAGAACATGTGAATCTGTTAGTTGGATTGAATAGAGTAATGGAAGGATAGAAGAGGGAATAAACCAGAAGGGTTGATTCGGAAGTAAGTTGATGTCTGGTGTGAGTAAATGAGATATGGAGGAGGGAAGAACCTGTAGAAAGGGATCAGGGTAAAAGAGGATCAGTGGGAAAATGAGGTTTGGGATGGGTGAAAGGAGAGATACCATGAGGGAGAATTTAGTAGGGTTGTTTGTGAAATTATAGTAGTAAACCGATGTTTGGGGTGAGCCAGGAGGCGTGGAGGAGGGAGAGTCTAGGAAGGGTTATTTTGGAGATTGTAGTAGTAGAAAGGGTTTGGGATGAGAGAGAGTGAAAATAGAGGATACATTGATAGAGGTGTAGGGTGATAGTAGGACAGCTTTAGCGAGAGCAATTATATTTTTCCTTATACAATAGGACTAATATAATAAATATATACATACATTATTACATAATAAGGGAATATATGTCTAAGGAAAATAATATATAGAAATGTGTGTGTGTTGTTTTTCTGGAGTAGAGAGAGGAGATATTGATGTAGTTGTTTTCTGTGAACGATTTGTATGTGCAGTACTGCAGGTGAGTGGTATTTGAATAGTACAGGGGTGGTGATGTGTTTTGGAGAAGAGTATACAGTGTGTAAGAGGGGATGGACAAGAGTTAAAAGTGTTTGTGGTACATTTTATCAAGGGAATAGTTAATGTGTGTGGCCGAGCGGCGTGTAAGGATTGTATGGTTGTGTATAATTTGTAAATAGAGGAGTCAGGGGTTGGTGAATGGTGTGATGGGAGGCTGAGTATAGGTTTTGTCATGATAAAAGGGGCTCTGTTAGGAGCAAGTAGAGGATAGGGCTGGTGTTTTGTTTTAACACGGAGTGTGTGTCTGGATGCATTAATGTTATTTATAATGTGGTTTTGTGTTGTAGTCATTTAATACACATTGAAATCTAATTGAGGTTTGTGGTGCACAAGTAGAATGCCTTTGCTTATACTGTGTTTGGATGTTGGCTATGTGGAGGGGCTAAGGTAGTAGCTCATAAGTGAAAATTGTGTAGCCTCTCTGGCCCTAGGTTCGACCCAAATAGGTGTAATCTTCCCAAGATCTCGGGATCGGGGAGACAAAAATGACCACACAACAATAGTGTTTTAGGTGTGCTTCCCAGCAACCTTTAATAAGTACAGAATAGTGGACAAAGTAAAATAGCGATCTATAGTCTTGCGGTGTGCGGAATTCCCCACGATCTGTAGTAAACCAAGAAATAAACAATATGTATAACGATACCCATTAGCCGCCCTGTACTTCAGCAGGGCTTCGATCCAACCGTCCTCCGCATGAATACCGGTCCTGGTATTCCCCAGGGGAGGGCACTGTGCAGAGCAACGGCCGACAATGCCGTTCGAAAGAGGCTAATGGGGTTGACTCGTTCCACTGAGCAGTAGCGCCTGTTATAATTGCTTTTTGCGCTGTGTTGGAATGCCCCCGGAATGCCCAGCCGGGCACTCAACCGTAAGGTACAGTGAGCAAGGAAGGGAACTGCCGCTCCACCTTCAACCACTACACACTGTAGGCTGGCGTCCACTTGTCTTTCCGGTGGGGTGAACTGTTACAGCACCTACACCCTCTAGTGCCTCTCGGATACACCGGAATCTGAAACCCCAGCAGAGACGCGGCAAACACCTCCGTGGTGTGCGTCTCTTCTCAATCCTGTCTTGGGAGCGTAGAAACCAACACTCTACCAAGACTCCTCTCGAGTGACGGGAAAACGAGCAGCCGCTCAGTCTTACCTCCGTCGCGGAACTGTTGCCTTGAAATCAGGTCCTTTGGTATCACGAACGACGCTGGTCCGGCGTCAACGAACAGTAAGGTCTGTACAGGAAACAAGGAGGCCGGCAAGGATCTCAATACCCGACGCCGTCCCTTGCTCCTGTGCGCCTTATGTAGGCGTTTCTGGTTCGCGCACTGATCGCGCTAGGCATGCTGGTACTGGTAGTTCGGAATCCGCTTGTTACTTCCGGACTTCTCTGCCGTTCTGCGCGGTAGTACCACGTTGTGCCACCGGAGACCGGGAGTTTCTTGACAATAGGCAACTGCCCTGGTCCTCTCCACCCTTAGCATTGATGCCCGGGCAGGGACTCCCGAAGCCCTAAGCTTAAAATTCCCATATTGGCCAATGGAACCCTATTGCTAACCAAGTAGAACCCTAACCCTAAACCCTAGAGCGAGTAGGAGACCTGGCCCTATTAACCAATCACAGCCCTAGCCCTAGCCCTAACAGCCAATCAAACCCTGATCCCCTAGTTCAATAGGGAACCCTAGTCCTAGTAGTTAGTCGGAACCCTAGCCCAAACAGCCTATGTAGCAACCCCTCTGATAACAACAGCACTCGTAGATCGCACAGCACCAAGCGTTTAGTTGACATCTACACACGTATTACACCACATCCATGCTATCTGAGCACATTCATAAGAACGAATTACATCAGACCGGAAGTTGAATAGTAGTAAAGTAATTACACTACTAGGACTTTGGGACCTGCCCTGCCCCTACCCAAAAGCTGAAAGTTGTTAACCTAAAGAAGAATATGACATTAATCCTTGAATGCACAGGAAATGAGTCAAGATAAAAAGGCATCTTTACTGCTAATTCACCTTTTGAACCTGAGCAGGATTATTTTGGAGGTGTTGCGGCACACCACCATCCCCTGCACCCCTACTTCCAGCGCCTATGGCCTCGGAGTGAGTCTCCTCCATGTTCTCCCAAGCCAGGGCTCAGTGTCTGGCAGTCCTATCTCGCCATTTGCGCCATGCTCATGTGGTACTATTCCTGTTGCCCCAGAAGTCAGTGTCACACAGCACTCCACCCCCTCGCCCCCCTCCCCGGATCAAGGCTGGACTGACCATGCAGTACATAGGGGGGGAGAAGGGGTCCCAGCCAGCCCTGAAAACTGCCCTAAGGGAGGGGTCACACACTTTTCTTAAAACATGCAAGATTTGCTCCTGAGGATATATAACGTCCTGTGTGTATACTGTGCCAGGCTCTGGCGTATTGAAACATTGTAAGAGCCTCTTTTCAGAACTACCGCAGAGACGTATTCTTTTTATTCGACATACCTTCACCATAGTACTGTTAAAGTCAAACGAATCTTTTGGGAACTTTTTGGCAAAAAAAAAGAATACTAGAGGGGTTAAAACTTCCGTTTAGAGCTAGCTCGCCGTAATTTTACATAAAGAAAAGGCATGAGAAATATTGCTTTTAGCTACCAGTCAAGTCCTGTCAGGGTTCAACTGTCACCGCCCGAATTAAGTGGTCAGCGCCCCCACGCCCAGCACAGGCTCCAGGCGCCCCCTGTGGGAAACAGCTGAGCAATGCACGCACCTCCTCCCGCCTTCCCCCTGCCTCGAAGGCAGAGCTCAGGAATTCAAGACTTCAGGGAGTGGAGCCCGGGAGGGAGGCGCGAGGAGCAGAGAGGCGGTGACTCGGGAAAGAGGTGAGGGGAGGACTCGCGGGAGGAAGAGATGAAGAGGAGGAAAGGAAGCAGGTAAGGAGGAAAGAAGGGGTGGGCAAGGAGGAAGGCAAGCAAGCAGGTGGGTACAAGTGGGGAAGGGGCCAGCGAGGGAAGAGGGGAATGGTTTGAGGAAGGGAGGTTGGGGTGAAGGCATTGGAAGAAAGGGGCAGGTAAGGACGGATAGAGGAAGAGAGGGAGGGAGTGATTAATGGGAGAGTTAAGGAGGAATCAGGGTTAGGCAGGGAGGGAGGTAATGAGGCGCATGTGGATGTATCTGGACTTCAGGGACACATTTTCTTACCTGCCCGCTTCTCGTGAAGTAAAATAGCATATTTTGGAGCGGTTCCGTCGTGTTTTTGAACTTCAACTCATGTCACCCCACCCCGGGAGGGCCCTCTATCTATGGTGTGGCGCAGGTGTGCTGGCTGTGAGGGATGGTAGAGGAGAGGTCTGTGGAAGATGCTGCCGGTGGTGGACCTCGAGATTGGGTGTGGAGATGGTGTAACGGGACTGACCGCTTAGTGGATGGTTCGTGACTGTGAGTGCTGACGGCGGTGAAGCACGAAGTGTAGGAGCGCGATTGGGCCACAGACCTCTTGAGTGTTGATGGGTGGTAGGGTGGGAGTGCTGGTGGTGGTGCAGTAGTAGAAGGTTTGTAGGAGAAGGTGGACTGGTGGAGAGTTTTATTTCCGTTGTCTCAAGGGTGACCCGCAAGATGTGACTATGCCCTGCCCACGTGCCCTGAAGGTGACCTTCTGGGACTTCTTATTTCATGGTTCCACTCAGTGCTTGTCCCGGGGAAGGTCTGTGCGTGGCTGTGGCTGGTGCAGGAGTGCTGGTTCTGCTATGGAAGGTCTTGTACTTGGCTGATGGTTGCGGACAGTGAAGGGGTTGGAGTGGTGGTTGTGCCGTGGAAGAAGGTCTGTGAGTACTGATGTGAAGGGTGGTGGTGGTGGTGCAGAAATATTGGTTGTGCAGTGGAAGGTCTAGGACTGGGTGGCTGTGGAGGGCGTGCAGGGGCATTGATTATCCTGCAGAGGGTCTGTACAGTCTGGTGGTTGTAAAGATTGTTGGTGTCAGAGTTCTGGTTTGGTTTTGAAAGGTCTGTATGGGGTGCTGCTTCTGGAGGCTTGTGTAGGAGCACAGGGCGTGCCGTGGAAGGTTTGTAATGGCTAGTAGTGGCTGTGGAGCGTGTGGTAAAGGCACTAAGTGCCTCCAGTGATAACCTCGAGGCGCTGCTTGAAGCCTGTTTAAATATAACACATGTTGTATTTTTTACAGTAAGAGATGGAGTCCAAGAAAAACAGCCTGAAGAAGGAGCTGGAGGAAGAGCTCAAGCTGAGCACAGATGACCTGCAGAGCCACGCCTGGTACCACGGGCCAATTCCACGACAGGTAAAAACACCCTGACACAGCCACGCCTGGTACCACGGGCCAATCCCACTACAGGCAAACACACCTTGACACAGCCACGCCTGGTACCACGGGCCAATTCCACGACAGGTAAAAACACCCTGACACAGCCACGCCTGGTACCACGGGCCAATCCCACTACAGGCAAACACACCTTGACACAGCCACGCCTGGTACCACGGGCCAATCCTACGACAGGTAAAAACACCCTGACACAGCCACGCCTGGTACCACGGGCCAATCCCACTACAGGCAAACACACCTTGACACAGCCACGCCTGGTACCACGGGCCAATCCTACGACAGGTAAAAACACCCTGACACAGCCACGCCTGGTACCACGGGCCAATCCACTGCAGGTAAACACAACTTGATACAGCCACGCCTGGTACCACGGGCCAATCCCACGACAGTTAAAAACACCCTGACACAGCCACGCCTGGTACCACAGGCCAATTCCACTGCAGTCAAACACACCCTGACACAGCCACGCCTGGTACCACGGGCCAATCCCATGCAGGTAAATACACCTTGATTCAGCCACGCCTGGTACCACTGGCCAATCCCACTGCAGGTAAACACACCTGGAACAGCCACGCCTGGTACCATGGGCCAATCCCATGACAGGTAAAAAAATCACACCCTGACACTGCCACACCTGGTACCATGGGCCAATCCCACGACAGTAAATACACCTTGACACAGCCATGCCTGGTACCACGGGCCAATCCCACGACAGGTAAATACACCCTGACACTGCCACGCCTGGTACCACGGGCCAATCCCACGGCAGGGAAACACACCCTGACACAGCCATGCCTGGTACCACAGGCTAATCCCAAAACAGGTAAACACACCCTGACACAGCCACGCCTGGTACCAAGGCCAATCCCATGGCAGGTAAATGCACCCTGAAGCAGCCGCCCCTGGTACCATGGGCCAATCCCATGGCAGGTAAATACACCCTGACACAGCCACGCCTGATACCACAGTCGTATTCCTGACATATAAATACAATCACAGTGGCACGCTTGATAACAGGGGCTTAATTATGACAGGTAAATACTCCCTGTCAGAACCACATCATCACGGGTCTGTGCCACTTCAAGTGAACACAATCACACCTGATATCATGGGCATATTCCTGACACCCAAAACAGAGCCACGCTTGACGCTACCAGGTGCCCACTCCACGACAGGTAAATACGCCTGACAAAGTCAACTCTGGTCCTCTCCAGGATAAAGCCTGATAGAGCCACAGTTGGTTAGATGAGCCCCCCCACACTAGGTTAAAGCACACCAAACCACGCCTGCCACCACGAAAGATGAATACAACTAAATGAAGCCACACTGGGTACCAGAGACCTACTTTAGATAGGTAGATGCACACAGCCACGGAGCTACACATGGAGAGATACCTGCTCCATCACAAGTGCATCTTGAAAGAGACACGTTCTCCCTGGCCCATTTCATGAAAGGTAAATATATCTTGTTACAGCCACACAGGCAAAGGCCTTTGCCAGACACGTACATACACCCTCAATAAAACCCATACCAAAGTTGGCTCATTCAATGGCAGAGAGAGCCCCACATGGTTATATGGGTTCATCTAAATAGGTGAATGTAGGCAAATGTACCCTGACACAGTTAGGAATGGTGTGAAGGACGGATTCCACAACAGATCCATTCTTGTGGTACCAGGCGTGAAAGAGTCATGGCTGGATCTACAGGCTCAACCAGATATGTAAATACACACCAAACCATACCTGGTACATATGTCATATGCAATGGCGAGTACATTCACCTGTCAAAGACATATCTGGGACCATGTCCCTATCCTGCAACAGGGACATACGTACACAGAGCAACCGTGTGCGTATGTCCCTGTTGCGGGATAGGTACATTGTGCTAATATGGGCCCATTCTACTGCGCCATGCCAGACCACACGCACACCTGGGTGCCATAGGCCCATTCCAAAACAGATAAAGATACTAAACGGTGGTAAATATAGTTCCAAGTGCCTTTCACGTGACAGGTAATTAATTATACCTTGGCCGATCCATCTGTGGTACCATGGGCCCCAACCACGGAAGGCAGATACACCCAACACAGCCGCTACTGGCATCATTGGTCCGTCACATGAATTGTATATTTTACAAAAGACGTCTACGTCGATAGAAGAGAGCTATCTTCTAAAAATACAAGATTGGGCGTCTACACAGGTTTATGTTTCCTTTGTTTGATTCAATGGGCTGGCTCTGTGTTTGCCACAGCAGAATGTCTTTGGAAGGCTTGACGTGTTGCACGTGTATTACATTGATGCTGCCTAGGAATCTATTGCTGAAGTTCTATCAGTTCTATCTATACACTGCACACAACTGACAGCGCAACAACCAGCGTCGTTCTATTTTCGAGTTCTGTGAAGAACTGATGTTGATTTATGTTGATTTATGTTTCATGTGTGTTTTACATGTCCCAGCAGGGGCATGTGGATAATTGACTTCAAGCCATGCTTGTAGCTATGATATGCTTGTATTTTTACTTTTTAGGTCTTGCATAAAGGGAGCTTTAGTTGTTTTGCCAGTCTTTTGCCGAAAGGATATACATATGTTCATTCATAGGCAGAGAGACTGTCAATGAGCCCTCCTCATTCATTGGTCATTCCAAGTGTCTTTCGCATTTTGTTATCATCTACCACAGCATCAGGCAGAGGGCAATGGCCCACTTAAGCCATTGGCTGTCTTCATAGTGATTGATGGCTTTTTATCTGATTACATGTGCACATCCGCACTATTTACTTTTTTTTCTGTGCAAACAAAAATAACTGCCACCTTTCAACAGTCCTATGCGGAAGTCAGGTTGATGCGCTACTCGGAATCGACAATATAGATACTGACTAGGGGATGAAGCAGGAGCTCATGGTGTTTTGCAACAAGAGGCTGAGTTTGTGGCACAGGCAGGGCTCGAGTCGGGGTACCACGCGGGTGGACGGCGTCCCCCCACTTATTTTACCGGGGGGACGCCGCCCCCCCCCCTGCCAAACGGCTGGACTTCACTCTTTGGCCTCTCTGGGACGAGGAGCTCGGCACCTTTCGTGACGTCACTTCCTATCATGACGTCACTTCCGGTGACAGCGTCCCCCCCACTTCTTTTTTTACGACTTGTGCCCTGGGCACTGGCATACTGGACATTGAAGTCTGCTTTACCTAGAGGAAGACTATCCCCTGAAGAAGGAACTACAGTCAGTTCCGAAATGCATTGGGCGCCAACATTGAACAAGAAATGAGATTGCGAAAAAGCATATTTAAATTGTTTCTGCAGAGAGAATTGTGAATTAACAATGTTTATATACGCTGTTTTGTTATGCATTTAAAGTGCAAAAACATAACATTGTATAATTGTTTTTGAGTTCATAAAAAGAGTATATAGTGTGAAATAACACAAATAAATATTGAGCTATATTGTAAAGTATTTGGTTTACACATTGGTGTCAGAACACCAGATGAAGTGTGCGACACTGAGTCAGGCCTTGTTGCTTGTTATAACCAGGACCTTTTCAACAGTTGCATTTTAAGTGGCCTTATTTTTTTAGCTTTTAATTTCTATTTCATTTGTTTGCAAATAAATGAAAATAGAACCACGGGACCCATCACCTGCTTCTTAAGGCTATATCTATTCGCTCTATTCACTTTGCCAACGCAGTCCTGTAGTTGAATATTTTTTTTCAGGGCTGCTTTAGTTGGAACACTTGTAATCTGTGCATATATTGGATTAGTTATTGTTTTTATGTTTTTTATCCAGTGTAACGGTCTGAAATGTAAATAGCACTTCAGAGATCGGCGCCTCAGCTTAGTCTCAGGTTTGCCTAAGGTCAGCGTTCTAGCTTCGGGGCGGACCTTGTCCTGTGAGAATACTTAGCCACTTTTCTTTTGCGCCTCGTCCAGCATCGCAGGCACTGCCGCCTCCCAGGCTGGCACTGCTAGGAAAAAAAGTTATTGAAGTATTTCAGGAATGGGCATGCCTGGAGCAGAGATATGTGCGTTTCCTTCAACACTTTCACATTCAGATCGCAGCGTGAATGCAAAACATGTACGTGCTTGACAGCGTGACGCAGCGAGAGCGTGTCTCTGAGTGAAAGCCCTCTGTACCATCTGGCATCATCACGGTTTTGATGGCTTAATTAATGGCCCCCATTAGGTGCCGGGCTTCTCCGGAAACAGTTTTGCTAAGCAAGACGAAGCCATCCGTGTAAATGTATAAATAGCCAGCCCTGCCCCACACATAACTTTGTGTCACTGAAAGCAGCAGAGATGGTCGTTTATTGGTTTACTTTATATGGTAACATGCACTTTCTCTTTTGTAGCCTTGAACCATTTGAAAAGTGAGTCTCAGCAGGCTTGCAGACTTGTATCTAGAAAGATTTCTTAACAGTGCCTGACTGATTTTGCTTGTGGCACATGCCCGCTGATTGTCGGCTTCGTTGAACCCAACTTAGCTCTTGAAAAAGAAGTACAATGCATTGCCCTTTTGTGTACAAGCGTAGAGAAGTAAATGCTCAGTGGCTGGAATGTTAACTGTGTGAGAAATATGAGCTGTCATGCTTGCGTCTCCTTTTAACCTCTTTGTGTGAGTACAGGCAAATCACTTTTTTTCACGTGCCATGTTTTCTGTAACTGACCAATTTGGGAGTACCAAGAAGGAACTTGGTTAAGATGTGGAAACTATTCGAAAACTAAAGTTCTACGTTTTATTTGGCTAAAAAGACCAGAACTCAGCTCCATATGAAGTAATAGTTGTGTCTAAATATGTAGCAGGTTGATTACTTAAGGTAATCTCCATGACTCTTTCTCCATTCTTCTTCGTATCATTCCTTATCAATGAGATCCTTTGCCTCCCCTCAGACAAATTCTTTTTTTTTTAATCTGTCTTCTGTTTTCACTTTTTGCTTACCCCCTTCCTGGGGGTGACGTTTATAAGTAATCCTTTGTTTAAACACTTCTTGTACGTGCCAAGCATACCCGCCTCCTTCGTCCTTCATAGAGTCGGGAGGTTGGGAAGTCAAGGAATGGGGTAAAACGGAGAAAGAGTAACAGAGATTACCTCCTCCTCAGACAGGGTAGTGGGGATTACTCCTCCTCTCTTCCTCATCACATTCCTTATCAGTGATATAGTCAAGTCAGTGGTTGAAGAAGTCGAAAAAAGAAGACACCATACACCAGAAATCATATTCAATTCCAGGTGGACCTTTTACTAAATTATAGAAAGTGAAAAAGCATGTAACACAATCAATTTCCACCAACATTAGGGACAGACTGGCCCAGCACGAAATGTGCATGATCAGTCACCATCTTTTTTTCAATTTATTTTTATTGAGTCAGTATTTTTCAGATCAAACACCCCAATGGGAATCCAAAGCGTACATTTAACTTTGTGCTTCATACTTGATACAATCATTATTTACATCTCAGGCAAAAAGAAAAAAGAAAGTATGACATCATAAGTGCGCAGGTGGGAGAAAAAGAGAAACAGGAAAGCCTACAGGGGGAAACCGACCAAGAGGCTTGCACCTCCAGGAATTCAATCAGTCGGCCATAGAAGAAATTAAAAAAGGGCTGCTACAAATAAAAAATACAATATCCCCTAAAAAGCATATACATTCCATTGCTGCAGAGGAAACCCCCCAACATTGCAAACATTAATAGGCATCCGTCTACAGCTCCCAATTAAATTGCGCCCATATTCTACCAAACACCCTAAGTGACCGAACACCCCTTACTCTGTTAAGAGCCAGCGCTGCTGATTCATATATTTGCCGAATTGGTGCCCACCAATCAGTAGCCCGCTGGGGAATAGCCAAGACCCAAGATCTAGCTATACAGAGCCTGGCAGATACTATACGTATAGACAACAGTCTTCTCAGCCTAATATCAAACTCCAATCTGCATCCTAACATTATTTCCAATAATGTTATTTGAATCTCATATCCTAAACCTGCTGATCCTACCCGGCACATATCTTCCCAGAATGCCTTCAAAACAGGATATGCATGTAGGATATCTGCTGCTTGACATCTGCACTTGGGGCAGCTAGTTTTGTCGGGATGTAACTTTGCACTCCACCTCATAAGTTTATCTGGTGTATAGTATAACGTGCAAACAGTCTTAAATTGCTGCAGATTTAACTTCACTGAGTGCACAGCACCCTCAACTGTCTCTAACGCCCTGTATATTTCTGATGGTAACACCTCCTTGGAAAACACGCTGCTCCATTTAGATGTCAAACGCAGACTATCATCCTTCCTACGCTTGCAAAGTCCTTGGTATTCTGTGCGAATCACTGATTTCCATTTAGCCTTAAGGCTTTTAGAAATGGATGGAGTCTCTGATTGAGTTATTGCTTTGCCATTGGTGCAAAAATAATCCCTCAGCTGTAAATATTTTAAAAATTGATGATGAAGGTCGGACTCATTTGGTAGGCCATTCAGATCGAATAACTACCCCTCTGTCGATACGCCTAATCTATGCCATACTTCACACGCCCAAACATAAAACACAGCGGGAAAAGCCAGGTTATCCCAGAGCGGTGTGACCCTATGTATTAACTTTATGGAGTACTTGGCACAGATCTCTCACCAAATAGTTACAGTATCCTTGACAAACTGAAACCTTACCTGTTTGTAATAATTAGGGTCTGTTATTTGATAGGAAAAAAAACCTGCTCTCAGTATCCAATGCTGAATAATAACTGAATACAGATAAATCCGGTTCCGCTGGAACAAGCAAAATACGCAAACGACTGGCAAAAACTACCTAGAAATATAGCTTAAAATCTGGGACCTGCAAACCCCCCTGTCGGTACGGTAGTTTTAATAAGCTTATAAAATGCTTTGGCCGCCTATACCATTAACTAAAACTGCTTAAAGCCCCCCTCTAACTTCTCTTCTTAAAAAACATATTTGGCACCCTTAGTGGTATAGATCAGAAAAGATAACAACATTTAGGGAGGTCATTCATTTTTAGGTCTCTGGTGATCGGGTACAGTTCATGTGAGCCAGGCGCGTGCACATCGCCAGCCACATCGCACATCACACACCACCATTTGTCTGAGCCTCGGCATCAGACTTAAAAGGATCCCGCTCCCAAGCCGCTCCCCCGCCCCCGCCACCCAATGCCGCTCCCCCGCCCCCACCACGCAATGTCGAGAGCTTTTTTTTTTTTTTGCAACTCGTGCCAAAGCTGGTGTCGTCATCCGCTCCTCGAGATGGCATGCAGCCATAGGGTCTCCGTAAATTGAGCTCTCTGGGTGACTGAACAGTTGGTGCAGCGTTGGAAGGAAAGCCTCCTCCAGACCCGAGCCCTGCAGCAAATGTAACGTTACGTCGTCGCCAACCTCGAATTTCAAATTACATCGTCCCTTCTTGCACAACAGGACGGACTCCATCCTTGCTTTGAGGAAGCCGAAGCGCAGCCTGCTGTCCCGTCATGACCATTTCAGATTGTGTAACGGGAGCCTTGAAAATCCAAAAGGTTCACTCTGGATGCTAAGACCCTCCTTAAAGCCTCTCTTCCTATTGAACTGCTGGTCTGTTTTGAAGAGGCTTCTATGTTACGTGTTCGGTCATAGTTATAAAACCCCCACATATTACAAGTGTTCATTTTTTTTATCCTCAATTAGCACAAACTCTCTAGTGCACATCGCTTAGGTTTGCTTAATTTTTAACTCTCAGTCCACCGTTACGTCATCACCAACCTCAGGTTTGAAATTACATCGTCCCTTCTTGCACAGCAGCACAGACTCCATCCTTGCTTAGAGGAAGTGGAAGCGCAGCCTGCTGTCCCGACATGACCATTTCAGATTGTGTAACGGGAGCCTTGAAAATCCAAAAGGTTCACTCTGGATGCCAAGACCCCTCCTTAAAGCCTCTCTTCCTATTGAACTGCTGGTCTGTTTTGAAGAGGCTTCTATTTTACGTGTTCGGTCGTAGTTATAAAATCCCCACATATTACAAGTGTTCATTTTTTTTATCCTCAATTACCACAAACTCTCTAGTGCACATCGTTTAGGTTTGCTTAATTTTTCACTCTCAATCCAGTGCTCTAGCCCAACCTCCAAAAATGGCATTCAGATGTTTAAGTAGTCGGCAGAGTCGCCAGCTCTTTGTAACAGTTCTGACGTTGTCTGGACGGACCTTGCTCCATGATCCATAAGTGCTTTACAGGGCAATACTGCTCTATTGGTATGATCTGCGACCCTAATCAAAGTAGCTGTGTATTCATCAGTATGGCAATTGTTTTAAATCGAGATTTGTGTAGTTCTGATGACATTTTAAGCTGCCTGTTCGGGGAGCTCCTCTAGCAATATGCAAATCTTGAGTTCATCTATAAGACTTGTAAAGTCTGTGATCCTGTGGGTGAAATGTTCACGGCAGCTTTTCTGTCTTTCCTTGTGTCTAGGACAACATATTGGCAAGTAGATCTCGTTTTTCACAAAGTATAGATCACACTGTTGACATAACAGATTTTGAGGATACGATGATGTGGCCTAGTGGCTCAAACTTCCTAGGAATCTGGAGACCCAGGTGCGAATCCCAGATTCATAGCTAAACTGAACATTATGTGATCCTGGGTAAATTGCTTAACTTCCCAGTGTGTAAAATGTTTTTTGTGTAATCCCCACAACCGATCGTCCCTGACCCATCAACTTAAATATAGCGCTCCATAGCTAGGTTTGTGCTATATAAGTATCATATAAGGCTATTAGCGTCTGTGGGACACACACACCACCAGCCGTCAGTGCACGCTTTGCCACCAGGCACACACACCACCAGCCGTCAGTGCACGGTTTCAACAGGCACACACATACCACCGGCCGTCAGTGCACACTATCACCAGGCACAGACACCATCAGACTTCAGTGCACGCTTCCACCAGGCACACACACCACCAGCCTTCAGTGCACGTTTCCAGACGCACACACCACCAGCCGTCAGTGCACGCTTTCACCAGGCATACACACCACCAGCCGTCAGTGTACGCTTTCACCAAGCACACACCACCAGCCGTCAGTGCACGCTTCCAGACACACACACCACCAGCTGTCAGTACACGCTTCCAGACACACACACCACCAGCTGTCAGTACACGCTGTGCCAACAGGCACACACACCACCGGACATCAGTGCACGCTTTCAACAGGCACACACACACCACCAGCCGTCAGTGCATGCTTTCACAAGGCATACACACCACCAGCCGTCAGTGCACGCTTTCACCAGGCACACACCACCAGCCGCCAGTGCACTCTTTCACCAGGCACACACACCACCAGCCGTCAGTGCACGCTTTCACCAGGCACACACACCACCAGCCATCAGTGCACGCTTCCACCAGGCACACACACCACCAGCCGGCAGTGCCCACTTCCACCAGGCACACACACCACCAGCCATCAGTGCACAATTTCTACAGGCACACACACCACCAGCCATCAGTGCACGCATCAATTGTTAACGCATCCATAATTAACTATTGTAGAAAACGCAGTATGGTGCACTTTACTTTTAAACATGTCAGTACATGCTTTTCCACCAGGCACACAGACCACCAGCCTTCAGTGCAGGCTTCCAGACACACACACACCACACACCACCAGCCGTCAGTGCACGCTTTGCCACCAGACACACACACCACCAGCCGTCAGTGCACGCTTTCAACAGGCACATACACACCAGTAGCAGCCAGTGCACGCTTTCACCAGGCATACACACCACCAGCCGTCAGTGCACGCTTTCACTAGGCATACACACCACCTGCCGTCAGTGCACACTTTCACCAGGCACAGACATCAGTCATCCATGCACGCTTTCACCGGGCACAAACACCACCAGCCATCAGTGCACAATTTCTACAGGCACACACACCACCAGCTATCAGTGCACACATCAATTGCAGTATGGCACACTTTACTTTTAAACATATTCATCTAAAGCGCAGCATGCCACCATTGCTACAAAAATAAATACACATTTTTTTTGACCTACAATTTATAGACGTTTGTTGGAATTGGTGTTGCAATATTTAGCAATGCCAATAGCTCAAACTTAATTAATGCGAGAGCTATTGCATTTCAAATGCTTGTTATTATATTACAAAAGATAATATTGGTTCTGTCGGACCGAAATACACAGTGATATAGTATTTCCTTTTTGTGTAATTTACACTCATCCATCCCTGTGAGGGTACAACGACAATGGTACTTATACCAATATGCACAAAACACACTGACCACAATGTAAGTTATAGCAGAGTTTTAGTCATGCTTTATCTGAATTGTATTAAAACGTTAGTCTTGCTGTCCAAACAAACATAAAACATATAAACCACATACATTGTGTATAAGACTGATATACATTTAAAACAACATACAAAAATGTTAAATCACAGAATTATTTAGCAAAGTCAACTATATATACAATAATCCAATCGGTACATCAATTGATTCTTGGGTCCTAGTAGATTTTGTATAGTTGATTCATAAAAGAAAGGATTGTGTCTACGTTTCGACCCTGGGGGGCGATGCGCTGGTTGTGCGCATCAGGGGGCGGGTCTTCATCAGGACTGTGCAGATGTGGGACAGCCTTCTGTGAACCCCGGCTCCACTTGGATACCTGGTCCTGCGTAAGAAATATTTGCTGGTCCGCCGACTCAGCCAATATCTGCAAGACTAAAGTTTTAATACAATTCAGATGAAGCATGACTAAAACGCTGCTATAACTTACATTGTGGTCAGTGTGTTTTGTGCATATTGGTATAAGTACCATTGTCGTTGTACCCTCACAGGGACGGATTAGTGTAAATAACACAAAAAAGAAATACTACATCACTGTGTATTTCGGTCCGACAGAACCATTATTATCTATTTTAATACCCACCCAGGTTCTGAGAGTTACAGGGTCACCCCATTACATTTAATGTGATTATATTACAGCGACCTATATTGCTTATTGGAAGCTGTCCTATAATGCTTATTGGAAGCTTATTCCGAAATCGGTATTTTTGAATCACAGATTATAACAGCTCATAGTTCAATTTAAAAATCTTGTCTATCTTGGCACATAATTTAATTCCCAAATAAGTAGCTGTATTTTCTACCCCCGGTATTGATATAGCTGACTCATAGTTCAGCAGTAACTGTGTTTATGACTATATTCAATTTATAGCCAGAGACTGACCCGAATTTCCAAGGCCGCCGCCTCTATGCACATCATACCTTTTCTGGTTCATCAGAGTATATTGCCACATTGTCCGCATATGCGCTCATCTTTAATTCACATTCACCGGATACCACGGCTGATCCCAACATTCCTCTGTAATGCCAACAAATAAGGCTCTAAATACAGTGCAAATAGCAGAGGAGAGACCAGGCAGCCCTCCCATGTGCCTCGCTCTATCTTAAAGGGTGATGAAGGTATGCCCACATATATCAATTTAGCTGAAGACACTTGTACAAAGCCTGTACCAATTTGCAAAATTGCTTACCTAGCCCAAAGGCCTCCATTGTCCTCCATAAAAATTCCCAGGTAACCCAATCAAAAGCCTTCTCAACGGCCAATAAAATCATAGCCAATTTTGGACCCCTTTTGTCTGCTACATTGAAAACATCAATGACAGTGTTTATATGGCTTGTGGTGTCCCTGCCTGGAATAAAGCTGTGTTGCTTGGATACTAATTCTGGTAGGATCAGGGCAAGCCGTATAGCCAAGATTTCGCATCTGCATTGATAAGACAGATGGTTCTATACGAACAAATCTCCTCTGATGGTTTGCCCTTTTTTCGAAATATTGCTATGTTGGTCATATCCCAAGTATCTGGAGGTATACCAACTTCATCTATATACTGTGTTACCCATAAGATTTGTGGGATTATAATGTCCTTAAATGTTTGTAAAATTCAAAATGGATTAGATCATCGCCTGCTGTTTTACCAGAGGGCAGGGCAGTGATAGCAGCCTCTAGTTTCCCAACAGTTATGCCCCTATTAAGCAATACTGCCTGTGATTCTGCTGCTATTGGCAGCCTACTGCTTTCTACATTGGTTGCTGCTTCTACCATGCAAGAGATTGGAGGTTGGCTATATAGTGCTTGATAAAATGTAGAAAACTTCTCAACAATGGTTTGAGGAAGGGTTTAGACTATACCATAATACCCTTTAATACTCTGGATCAGGCTTCTGGCCATCCTATCAGAAATCTGATGGTTCAACACACTGCCAACCTGATCCCTGTATTCTTACTGAAAGGCCTTTTTTGGCATAGGTGGCTGCAGTTTTCTTCCTCAAGTCATGACTTAATGTAGACCACTTGTTAATAAGCTGCATATGCAAATCTCGCTCACCAGCATGCCCTGTCCTGATTTCTGCAGTGTGGGACACTTCTAATTGTAAAATCTCCAGCGCCAGTTGATTGACACCATTTAGAGTGTCCCTATTTTGTACATAAATAAACTGTGTTGTCACACTCCTGATATAAGCATTAAGTGTTGTCTATACTACCAAAGGTGATGCTGTCCCCGCGTTATCCTCCAGAAATCCTGCAAGAGAACTTTCCACCACCTTACGACATACCAAGTTACTAAAGAGCTGTCTTGGAAACGAAAACTGATGCCGTCGACCACCTTCCCATGACAGGTTCATACCTAAAGTAATAGGGTTATGGTCCGCTGTCACTTTAGGGCATGTCTCCATTTCAATTTCCTGAGGTTCACCCATTTAACAAATACCATGTTGATCCAGGAGTAGTGTTTATGTGGGAATGAATAATGCGTTTGCCCGGGCATTGTAGGATACAGTGCCCTCCAGGCATCTATAAGCCCATGTAGCTGGACAGGTTCGACAATGGAAGCCCTCATCTTTAACATTTGTGAGGAACATGAATGATAATTGTATCTATTGCATACTTCATCATGAAGTTAAAGTCTCCCATTACCACCATTTCTCTGGAACAATCCAGCAGTTTCAAGTATAGCCCGTTCATCATCTCGGGGTCATCAACATTCGGCCCATAGACTGCACATTTATTACAAACTTCAAATCGTCCACTAGAAGTTTGACAATTGCCCATCTGCCCCTAACATCAGCTCAGTCAATCAGGGATTTGTAAAGTGTGGCGACTCACCCATGAGGGTGTCAAGGTGCTGGGGGACGGGGGGCTGCTGATCCGTCTGGGTATGGAGGTTTCGTTTAAGAGCCAGGTCCTTCCTGAATTGGGTCAATTCCAGGAATACCAGGAATACAATGGAGAAGAATCCATCGCCTTTATCTTCCTGTGGAACCGTTTCCATGTGTATTAGACATTTCTAGGAGCGGCGAAAAGGCATCTGTGAAGTGAAGGGTTCATTTTGTTTAATAAAGGGATCAACATAGTGTTCGGGGGTAACCCAACATTACCTCTAACATGCTCCAACAATAATTATACCCTTTCCTTGGACATAAACTGTGAAGAAAGGTCATGCCTTTCTAGTCATTCCCACTTTCCAGTGGCCTGAGAGAAGAATGTCTTTCAATAACAATATTAAAGCATTAATCACCTGATGGGGAAGGCTTGCTCCTTTTCAAAGAGCGGCCAGAAGATTTGCATCTTGATCTCAATCTAGAGGGAAATCGAGAGTAAAAATCTTTTTCTGTGACCCTAGATTTACCTCTGGCCTGCGGCATGATTGTACAGCTTTGTAGAGTAATTGCTCCATGGTAAGGAAGCAAAGTTAGCCCACTAAAATCCTCAGGCCATCATCCAGTGAGTACATAACCTCCTCTAGCCCAGCAGCGGCTGCTTCCTTAAGGGTCGCCGGTAGTCTCTCCACTCTGAACCCAGAAACAGTTGTATCGTTAGTGATAGGTGGCGGACACCCGTCTGACACCTGGATAATAGAATACCATTGGGTTCCGTCAACAAAACAGGAACCTTTCACACTATGAATTAACTCCAAAGGTCACTCCCAGGAAGGGAGGGTCTTAAGGAAAAATAAAAATAGAAGAAGGACTAAAAAAGTAAAAACTTTGGTGTGAGGCAAAGTGCTAGACCAGGAAGAGCCCCAGGCAATTTTCCTTTTGGTGGCTTGAAACAACGTAGGGAGTGGTGTGGATCTTTTTTAAATATCTGCTTGCCCAAGGGATACAGTGCTCCATAATTTTACTTGTCCTGTAAAAAAATCCACCCATCCCCTTTGGTGGTATGTAGTGAGGTGACAGATTAGGGCATTGTTCTCATTATATCACGGCTCTGATAAGAGTGTCTCAAATTAATGCCATATTCTATCATGGTTGGGCAGGTTTCTGGTGGTCCCATATTTCTGCAAATCAATATGAAGGGACTGAAGTAGGTGAAAAGCGAAAAGCGGTAGTTCCAATGTTAGGATGCCCCTGTGACTCTATGAGCACCAACCAACTTGCATGGTGACCGGTATAGAACGATTCCTCTCCAGTCTCTTCCCACACTAGAAAATGTTGGAAGTTTACCGCTGACAAGGACAAGAATAGAACGTTTTTGCAGGATAGGTGAAAAAAAGGGGTGTAAAAAAGTGAATTTGCAATAGCTCAGCTGATTTTAGCATGAGCAAGTATACCATATATTTTTGAATTCCATCTTCACCATAGAGTTTCTGGGCATTCAGCCGATATGTTTTGTTACCCTACTCAGTTGTAAGCATTTTATCAACCTCAGAAGGATTTTAGTTGAGTGTACCTGCCAGGAACGAAACCTGTGACCGTGTATATTTTCTCATTAAAAAATGGAATTCATGCGGGAGGGGGGGTCTGATCTAAGTGCCTCAGACAGTGAGGTAAGCGAGAACGACAAGGAAGAGCATCAAGAGAGTGGAACTCAAGGAGAATACATGTTATAAGTGTATAACATATGCATGTATGACCTAATCTAAGTTCCATTTAATATTGAGACATAATTAGAATATGATTGTGGAAACCCTATTGTTCTTTACTCGCCTCAGCACTGTTACTCCACTCCAAAACAAGGGGAGGAAGAATACTCTGTATGCTGAACTGTTGATGTTATGTTTTATTGAAAAAAATGGAAAGTATGGTTTCCAGCCTCACCTGTTAACATTTTGTGAATTCTTGAAAGTCTTTAATCTGCACCCATTCACATACAGATGCACTTTTTTGTCTTTCTTTAAGAATTGTCCCCTGGTGTATTCATGTTCCCCATTACGGGGGGTACACTGATTATCCCTCAATTTCTTTCTAAATATTGCCATGTATCAAAAACATTGACTAAAACATGCCTTGGAAAAAGTTTAGTAAAGCGATTTTGTTCAGGTTTCAAAAGTTTTATGTATATGTGTTATTTTGAAGCAGAAGGTCACCAATCTTCCTTTAGGTTTCATCATACAATCTGGGCGAATTCCATGAGCATTGTAAGTAGCCTCATATTGCTAAATACTGCAAGTGTACAGATGTTTATGCACTGAGCCCACACTCTGTAATGGCGCTGCCCTTGCTTCACTCCCTTACAGTGCTGGTTCTAATTATAAAGGCTCTGTTTTAATGAAACCTACATACAGGTTTAAAGCATTTACTGTTGTACAAATCTTGCTTTAGTGACAGACAATCCTTTCACTGATTGGTACTGTGAACTGGCACCAAAGACATGAAAACATGTTGCCCTTGACCTCAAACAATATGTCCTTGGTGTTGGGCAATAGGAATTCAACACCCCTTCTAGCTCTTAGGTTCCAAATACCCTGCCACCTTCCTCAAGGAATCCATTGCCAAATGAGGGCCCGCCGCCCGCAGTGGTATCCAGTTCTTCCAGGCCTTACTAGAGCCCTCTTGGAGCATAGGCGTAGGCCCAAACGCCCTCCCCAGACATTGTCCCTCATTCTTTCATACTGAATGTCTGTAGGCCCTCTACACATGCTGCCTCTCCAAGTCATACGCAGCCGCACCCACACAAGTACTTAACCAACGAGCCTCGCCTGGTGTTTCCAACCAATCAAGACACTGCTCAATCACTCTGTGCTCAGCATCCCATGGTCATCTGACTGAGACACCACACTTGTTCAATCACACAGACATGAGAACATCTAATCCCCAAACACTCCACACTTACAAATGTATGGAAGTGGTACTTAAATCGACATGTAATGTACAGCATCTTTTCTGCCTTTGAGGTTGAGTTCATAAACAAGGAAGGTAAATATTTCTCTTGGTGTAAATAGAACTCAGAGACATATATGAGTAAGAAGAAGAGTCACATTTTCTTCCGAAGTTGGCCATCTTCACTTCAGCCGATTTCGTAAAGTGTCTTTTAAATAAAACGCAGGTGAAAGATCCAGCAAACAAATTATTTTGCTAGTAAAGATATTTAATTCTTTCACAAACAAGTAGTTGTGATAGAAGAGTCCCGGCAAGACCTGATACTTGCTTACTTTCATGGTCAACAAGAACCTGTTTTTCATCTACGCAGCTCTCAGTGACATCCCACCTAACCTAAGCAGGTAGACTGATTAGTATTGTAAACCACAAAGATGGTGTGGTGGCCTTATAACTGGAGCTTCTGGGGGAAATACCAGAAGTGGTACAGAATATTCTTTTTGCCATTGGTCTTAACAAAAATATAATGCTGCTTTGTCTCCTACTCAGGATGGCAATTCCAAGAATTGGACGAGGTGGGCTGCACTGTTACATGGAAGCAGTGCATTCCTACCCACTCTCACTGATAAAAGGCTCACCTGAGCCAGCCCTAAACTGACGAGTTTAGGAACGCCTGCACGCTATGAGTGGGATTATACCCGAGAAAATTGGCAGCATGTCCAGCAACCGTAAATATTCTCTAGTGATGAGGGAGGGCTCCCGAAACACTGGTGTCTAGAGATACGATTTCGAAAGACGGCATTCGCTGAAAAATGTGTGAAAAACTGAACTACACCTATCAAGACGCTATGGGGTAATGGCGCTGTTACATGCAAGCAGTGCATTCCTACCCACTTTCACTGAGCTCCTTCTGGAATGCGCCTTCTACAACAGCATGGTCGCCATTGTGCTTTTTTGCCACCATCCTATAGCTCGGACCGCTCTTGTCCAGGTGTTCACCACCACGGCACTCGTTAGTGGGAGTTTGCCTGTCCGTCTCCGCCGGAAGAGGTGTCTGAGGTACACCCCAGGCTCTGACTGTTGTAAATATTTGCAGGCTTTTTGTGTCCACAAGTTAACCTGCTGTTGCACTTTTATGTGCACACTAGCACCACTTAGTGGAAGAACTATTGTTCTCTGCAAACATATATCTTAAGCAGAATCATTTTGGTGGCTTTACATAAAGCTACGTAAAACAAACTATTGTACAATTCACCATTTTCACGCGGGCGCTGCCAAGTCGAAAAACTTTGCAAGCTTCGCAGAGAGTCAAAGTTTTCAATAAACCTTCCAGAAGAGGCCAATAGAAGATCTTTACTATTTTGCGCAGCCCTAGTTTCAATATCATTGGGCATAAAGACCGAGTGTATTCATAGAAATGCAAAATAGTACCTGAAGGTTTCGCCCATCACTGCCCCCTGCAAACCCAAGGGCTCCCGGATGCCCAGCGTCAGTGACACCAGGGAGCTCCCTCTGCTGGACCTAGTGGTGCCCCAGGACAGCTCATCCAGACAGTTGTCAAAGCAGACTCTTGGGAGCAGTGATGGGCGAAACCTTCAGGTGAAATGTGAAACCCGCGCAATCCCCCTCTGAAGAAACTTCACAGGGCCTAAGAATTTTGGGGGCATTTCACAGAAGCTTGTGGAATTTCGCCGAATTTTAGAAGGCGTTCTGTAGTTCATCACATTTTTTTGGTGTCCGCAAAAAATAAAAAAACAAACAGAAGACCAAGGCCTTCTTGGGCGAACCCTCCACAGCACAGCCGCGCCGCCAGGGTCTGTGCCCGATAGGTTCTACACAGGGAAGTGACGTATGCTGGGTAGCAAGCAAATGCCTGCCTTTAGCAGTTGTGGTCTCCATGGTGACTGACAATATTCTGGTTAATCCGCCCATACTTGTTGGACAGAGGCGCAGCTTCCAAAGGTGCAGCAGGTGCAGTGCACCGGGGCACACTGAACCTTTATTATGCTTATTTTATAACTCTGACAGGTGGCATTTCCTTCATTGTAGTAAGGCCCACCAAGACAGACTGGCTACGTTGAATGCAACTTTTAACATTCTGTCCTCTGGGCTCTGCAGTGAAATACTCAGACAGCATGTTTTCGGCACGACTCTACAATTGCTTCAGAACAGAAGTTGTGCGTTCAGAGGTGTTACTACGACAGTGTTTTGGGGCAATGATTTTGTTTTAAGGAGACAGGTAGTTTGCTGCGTTTTTCTGTGTGCTTTTGGACTCTCCCTTCGGAATCTGCTCCTCGTGACGTCAGTGATACTGCGGGTGCATTGCTCATGTTTCTTCATATCTGGGGCTGTGTATACGGAAGTGCCTCATTCTTGGCAAGCCGCGGGTTACGTTGTTGACAAATGCGGTCTGACTCAACTCCCAGGCCAGACCTCTCTGTGTCTTTCTCTCTGTTCGCTGATCTATGTCCAGAGTTGGCCCATAGCACCAGACGGCTACATCTGGCCTTGACATGGAAGCATTCTTCAAATTGCAGGGACTCTCCCCTTAATTACGTTTATAATTCACTCGTCTTTGTCCGACTCCGACAACAGCCGGCAGAGAGGTGGGTCCGAAGCCCATGATGAATAACAGTGCAAGGGGATATACCATGACTCAGAGGGGTGTGGGCTGGGGCCAGTGCAGCGAAATCAGGAAAGGAGACAGAGAAAGAGTGAAAAGAAATGATAACAAGCATTTGCAATGCAATAGGTCTCGCATTAGGTAAGTATTAGCTATTGGTATTGTAAATTACACATTTTTTATTTATGTGTTGGTTTTGAAAATAGCTACATTAATAGCTTTGTCATTTACAATGCCAATACTTTTAACTTTCACAAATGTGACACCTATAGCATTTATAATGCAATATGTGTTGTATTTACGTGACTTAGATGTATTGATATTACAAATAACAATTGCTTTGAATTTTTTTAATAATTAATACTTAAATAAAAGTTATTGTAATTTATAATGGCAATAGGTTAAACTTTTGTAAATAACTTTTGTGAAGATTATGTTCAGTGTATTTTATTGTGACAAAAATCCAAGAACAGAAGTGAAATATTAACCTCTTTTTGTGACATTTGTAATAAAGCTTGAAACATTGAGAGAACATATTTGAACCAGTTGTTGTTGAATGGTTGCACAGATTGATGCTGTGGTGGCGCTGAGTGATGATGTGGTTGCAACGAGTGATGCTGTGGTAGCGCATAGTGATGTTGTGGTGCCCCTGAGTGATGCTGTGGTGGTGCTGAGTGATGCTGTGGTGATGCGAGAGATAGAGTGTAATTATGTGGTGTGTAACTATGTGGCACTGAGTGGTATTTGGAGTGTATGTTGCGTTGAGTGCAGTGTAATTATGTTGCGTGTAATTATGTGGCACTGAGTGGTATTTGGAGTATATGATGCGTTGAGCGCAGTGTAAATATGTAGCATATAATTATGTGGAACTGAGTGGTATTGTCTGGAGTGTATGTTGTATTCAGTAGAGTGTAATTATGTGGTGTATAATTATGTGGCACTGAGTGGTATTGTTTGGAGTGTATGTTGCTTTGAGTGCAGTGTAATTATGTGGCGTGTAATTATGGGGCACTGAGTGGTATTTGGAGTGCATGTTGCATTGAGTGCAGTGTAATTATGTGGCGGGTAATTATATGGCAGGTAATTATGTGGCACTGAGTGGTATTTGGAGTGTATTTTGTATTCAGTACAGTGTAATTATGTGGTGTGTAATTATGTGGCACTGAGTGGTATTGTTTGGAGTGTATGTTGCATTGAGCGCAGTGTAATTATGTAGCATATAATTATGTGGCACTGAGTGGTACTGTGTGGAGTGTGTGTTGCATTCAGTAGAGTGTAATTATGTGGCACTGAGTGGTATTTGGAGTGTATGTTGCATTGTGCGCAGTGTAATTATGTAGCATATAATTATATGGCACTGAGTGGTATTGTGTGGAGTGTATGTTGTAATCAGTAGAGTGTAATTGTGTGTGAGGGTGCAGAGTGTGTGAGAGTGCAGAGAGTGTGAGGGTGCAGAGAGTGTGAGGGTGCAGAGAGTGTGAGGGTGCAGAGAGTGTGAGGGTGCAGAGAGTGTGAGGGTGCAGAGAGTGTGAGGGTGCGGAGAGTGTGAGGGTGCGGAGAGTGTGAGGGTGCGGAGAGTGTGAGGGTGCGGAGAGTGTGAGGGTGCGGAGAGTGGGAGTGTTGCAGCGTGTGCGTAGTGTGTGAGGGTGCGGAGTGTGTGAAGAGGGAGCTGTTTTGAGGGCACTGGAGAGGAAGAGCAGCAGAGGGGGCTGTTTTGAGGGCACCAAGACAAAGAGCAGCAGTAGGAGCTGTTTTGAGGGCACTGGAGAGGAAGGGCGGCAGAGGGAAGGAACTGTTTTGAGGGCACTGGAGAGGAAGAGCGGCAGTAGGAGATGTTTTGAGAGCACTGGAGAGGAAGAGCGGCAGAGGGAGCTGTTTTGAGGGCAATGTAGAGGAAGAGCATATTTAAATAAGTCAGAGCGGGGAATTAATATGCAATAGCTCATTGCTTTCAGTTATTTTGGGTCCCATATTTTGCATGTTTCAGTGCTCAAATTAAAGACAACTTCTGTCCTCGTTACATTATATTGATCATTGAGTCTCTCAAAAAGACTGTGTACACTGCAACTCCAAAATAAGTCAGGGTTCTGAGCAACATTTCATCAGGGTGCCCCAGCTAAGACCAGATGGGCCACAAACATGTCATACTGCCAGATTATCACATAAAATCAATTTAGCTCAGTGTATTCCAATGGAAATCGTGAACAAGGTCATTTGTCATGCAGAAAATATGACACCCACAAACTCCACTGGTCCGATGGTGACATCAGACTGGTTTTATGGAGAGAACAATTTGTAGTGCCTCAGTTCATCAGACAAAAACTATAATAAAAATTGTTCATATGTTTAATACCTGTTTTATATGACTAGGGCACGCTAAGTCAAGGACCAAACAGATTTTATGACAGATTTAGAGTGGCAAAAAAATCACCTATCTCTCCCCCCCCAAATCAACAATCAATGGGACTTCATTACACACACAAATGTTATTTAAAGACCACGCAGACAGACAGTGCATTTCCTGACTCCTTCGGACATTATTCCCCTTTGTTTGCTCTCCAGTTTTACCCGTGTTTCTCAGCCCAGTCGAACTGGTTTATATAGGGCTCTACATACCACGTAACACGTGAGATGCTGGACGTGGTTGGTTTTTAGCAAATAGCTACTCATTTCATTCTGGGACCTATAGTTTCTTGTTTAACCTGGCAAGAAAGTACTTAAAATCCACGGCCCGTAAAGTGCTGTTGCGCTACTCGGTAGCTATGGAGGTGTTATGATAAACCCCCGACATTGAACAGTGATATTCTCTAAGAACCAACTCGATTGGTCAATAATTTACATTGAGCTGGATTAGGTGGGTCCCTCCTTTATTTGAAGTACGTAACGCTTCCGACACCACCACTGCTTACAAAAAGTCACTAACAACCTTAATTAACACGTACGCCCCTCTTCACTTTTTTGAACAAATAAAAAAAAAAACCACAGCGTGTGATGCCCAGCGCGAAACGATGTACCTGCTTTTCACAGACAGACTGCCCTATAACCAGATCCACCCCTCCCCTCCCACTGCCGGGAAAGTTATGCCCACCTTAATTTCGTAACAAAAACAAAAAAAAGCATCGCTTTACCTGTCGGATGGTCCTTGCAGTCTCCCTGTGTGCGGCAAGGGTGTCTGAAAGAACCCTCTGCCCTCAATGAGAGTGGCGTTACTCGGCACTGGGCTGGCACGGCGGCGGGGGTCCGTGGTTCTGGAGCAAGGAGGCTACGAGAGAGGTCAGTGTCAGTGCCCCGCACACAGCCCGACAGGGTATGAGGAGGTGTGAAGACCCCTCTATCCCGCCTACGATCCCTGGAGGTCCGCCCGAACCTTGACTTGTCTTCAGCACATGGCGCACCGGGATCCTTTACACAGCGTCCCCCTTGCACAACCGATGGGCACCGGCAGCAGCTCGGGAATGAGGGGCAGGTATGTGAGGCATGCTGCGGGGCCGGGGGCCGGGAGGATGGTGCACCCAAGAGATGTGCAGCATCAAATTAAACTTAATGGGCAGAAAGCAGATACTCTACACAATTTAAAATAACCTGCATTTAAAAACAAGATGTGCACTTGCACACCTGAAAACGAAACCTAGCGTGGGGGCGGGACTTCCGCCTTGTGCGCGAATCAGCGCCCACGGAGTTCCTGGCACGAGTAGCAGTGGTGACGCGGGGCTCCCATGCCCGAGGGAGAGCCCCGCGGAGGCTACAGAACACCGGATTGGTGGTAAGTGGGACTGTATTCGGGAGGGCGGGCGGGGGGGGCGCGTGTGTGTATGTGTGCGTGCGTGTGTGTGTCTCTGGTGAGGTAAGGGGGGGAGCGTGTGTGTATGCAGTGTGTGTATGCAGTGTGTGTGCGCGTGTGTGTATGCGACGGCGGGGTGGATTCTCTGTATGTATGTGTGCGTGCATGGGTGCTCGTGTGTGTGTGTATGTGTCTGGGTATGCGCATGCGTGTTGCATGCAAGCCAAGCAAAAGCAGGGGCTGTGTGTACGTGTCTGCGCAAGCGCGTCTGAGAGGCGCGCTCCCGCTGTGAAAACTGGAAAGGAAAAGCGCGTGGCACATTGCTGTCCACATTCCCAAATACGGGTAACATTAGTTGTCTTGCTGACAGCTCGACCTAAAAATTGGTAAAAAAAGAAACAAGCATTTACAATGCAATGGTTTCGCCTATGGAAAAATTAGAGCTATTGGCATTGTAAATGACAAAATGTGTATTTATGTGTTGGTTTTGAAAACAGATAAATAAATGGCATTGTCATTTACATTGCCATTAGCTTAATCTCTGCAGTCACTCTGCAGTCCCTAGCACTCCCTAGCACTCCCTAGTCACTCTGCACTCCCTAGCATCCCTAGCACTCCCTAGTCAGTCTGCACTCCCTAGCACTCACTAGCCCTCCCTAGTCACTCTGCACTCCCTAGCACTCCCTAGTCACTCTGCACTCCCTAGTCACTCTGCACTCCCTCGCACTCCCTAGCACTCTGCACTCCCTTGCACTCTGCACTCCCTAGCAGTCCCTAGTCCCTCTGCACTCCCTAGCACTCCCTAGTCACTCTGCACTCCCTAGCACTCCCTAGTCATTCTGCACTCCCTAGCACTCCCTAGCATTCTGCAGTCACTCTGCACTCCCTAGCACTCCCTAGCACTCTGCAGTCACTCTGCACTCCCTAGCACTCCCTAGCCCTCTGCAGTCAATCCGCACTCCCTAGCACTCTGCAGTCACTCTGCAGTCCCTAGCACTCCCTAGTCACTCTGCACTCCCTAGCACTCTGCAGTCACTCTGCACTCCCTAGCACTCCCTAGCCCTCTGCAGTCACTCTGCACTCCCTAGCACTCCCTAGTCACTCTGCACTCCCTGCACATAGGAGACCTGCTCACAGGTGGCACGAGGGCGACCAGCAGCTCGCAAGCTCCTCTTTGGAGAAGACTGGTCTAAAAGAAAATCAGTGGAGACGGAAAATGCAGGTATAGCTTCAGTTACCGTGTGAATGCATATAATGAGCATGTACAACTAGCCCCTATAATAAATGGGCTGTAAAGCGCTTCAACACCTCGTCAGGGAAAGTAAGCGCTGTATAAGTACAATTTAACCCCTCCTTGTGGCCGTTCAAAATCCATAGTCGTGCATAATTGCGGGTCAGATGTGCTTGTAATAGAGGTCACAGGCAGGCCGGGTCACCCATGTTGCAATTCTGCCCGTACATTGCCCTAACCAGAGCACTTTCTTGGGTTATAGACTTTTATCACAAAGTGCTTTCTAGTTTGGGTGATTGTATGGGACAGACCGTCTTCAGCCAACATACCTACAACTTAAAATGCATGTTTCCGCCAGAAATGAAGTGTTTGCTTTCAGTGTCCTGTATTTGACATGAAATGAAAATGACATGTTTTGTGACTATGTAAGTCTGTCTCTCATACGCAGGGCCACTGTAATTATGCTGCAGGAGAGGCCTAAATTATGCGACAGTTCAGTAAATTATGCGGCATAGTGCTTGCTTTTGTGCTTTATTTCTGAAATTTCTAACTTTTGTAACACTGCTTTGGGCATGGCTTGCACCTCATTAGTACCAGTTTCACACCCAAATATAGAAATAAGTAACAGAAATGCAACCAGGTCTGCTTTGCGGAGGGCCTTCCACTGTGCGGCAACACATACCGCTGGTTTTAGTAACTTGTGAACCGTTAGAGAATCATTTCTTTTAAATCTGCAGATTATGCAGCAGATGGTGCATTATGTGGCAAATCAATAAATACGAGAACATCTTCATGGCCGCCCATTCGCATACTTTCAGCGGCCCTGCTCTTATAGTGGTTGGTTTGGTTGATAAAGCATCTGTGTGTTACAGGGCTTGGGTGACGTGTTGATCTCGTTCATGATTGGGCCATGGGACTCCTATGACCTTCCTCTGTGGCTCAATCACCGGCTGCTGGTGACAGCCATTGGTTGATGGGCGGACCCCTCTATGACACTTTCATAATTTGATAGATACCTGAGTTACAACATTTGGTTGACGGGCTGCTCTCTGGCAGTCATGTGTGAGTTTCTATAATCTACAATCATGGGGTTAGTGTGTGCCAGAATCATAGGTCAATGAGTCCAGTAGTCGTTGGTTTCCTGTATGGTACTGATAATGAGGGTGGGGGTAGGTGAGGCAGAGATGGCGGGCCCGGATCGTGATGGCTCCCACCGCGTACTTTGAGTGTGTTGGGGGGCGCGGCGCTTGAACTCTAGTTTCATTACACCACTGCCAACTGGTGCCATGGGCATCGCATGCACCGCCTCCAGTAGGCTTCTCTTATGTCCAATGTGTTGTCCGTCATTTGTTTCTACGTCTAGAGCCTCGCCGGTTGCCCGGTGCCCAAACACTAGTACTTCCTTTGTTGTCTCCGGTAAGAAAGTGCTGTTCTGTTGGGGCATTGGTTGGCTCGGACCTCTCCCGCGCGGTGTTGTATGGCTGTCCTGTGCAGGCACTGTTGGTTAATGGGGTCGCTGTTCCATGCTTGACTTATGTGCACGCGCTCGGGGTTTGCCAATCGTACTGTGCCCCCTGATTACGCTGCTCCCCGTGCCTCACTGGAAAGGGTGGTGTACCGCACCGTGCTCTACAATGTTTGCTTAGTACATCACGCTTGCATATGGGTGCTGTGTGATCCGTGCTTTGCTGGAATATGTTGTTGTACATGTAAACACATACTGGAAATAACGTTTGAAAATGCCAGGGCCTGCTTTCAGATGGTTGCGCACATGGATGCCGCGACCAACTTGTTCAATGTACACTGATCCTCGTCATGTGGACAGGGTGGTGGTCCACGCCGCGCCCTACGCGCTGAGTACGTCAGGCTTGCATGAGGCGATGTGTCAATTATCCTTGGGTGTTGTACTTGGGCCGAGAGTGGTGTGTCACTTGATGCTTCACATTGAGGTCGATATCACGAGCAAGATTCTGCTATAAACAGCGGGGGGCGGGTTAACAGGCACACCGACAGCGGGAGGGGGGGCGGGCACACGGACAGCGGGACGGGGGCGGGCAGGCACACGGACAGCGGGAGGGTGGTCAGGAAACAGCCAGCGGGACAGGGAACAAGACGAACAATGAACACAAACATCAAGTAAAAAAAAAAAAAGTACACGCCCACAGTGGCCACGTTGTCATGACGTTGCGGAGAGGGAAAGAATCGGCGGAACGCCCACCAATCGCCTCGGGAAATGACGGACAGTTCTCTCTTCCAATGGCTAGCCTCCATTTATGGAGCTAGCCAATGGAAGAGAGAGGCGGAACGAAGGCCACATTGTTCTAACATTAGAACTGCGCAGCTTTTCGGCGCAGGCGAAACCTAAAAAGGTGAGATGTGCACAGGTATTCACAGATGCTGTTTACATGCTTTACAGATATGATTACATGCATACATGTTGTTTATCACATGAAAGCCATCCCTATTGGTTTTCCAATGCTGGGGCAAAAAAATGCAGGGAGTACTCCAATGTTAAAATGCTATTTTGTCCAGAGCACTTACAATCCTTGCACTAATTCTGCGCGCTCCCCTTGTATATCAATATACTTTTTAGTGAGTTTGTCTTAATGAGGAGTTATGTTTAGTATGCAGTTGTGCATAGTAAAAAATGGCTCCTCTTGCCCCTTAAGGAACTAACTATAACACATAGCTATGTTTAATCAAATCCCCAGTGGTCTTGGCAAGGGTATAGTTAGGGCTTGGTGGGGCGGGAGCACTGTAGAAGTTTTGCATAGTGTTACTACAGTGTAGTTGGCTGCGACTGTCTCAGTGGCCTTCACAGGGGTTGGTAGTCCGAAGGTATGGATAGGTAGATTGCAGTGCTGGGCGCTGACAGTTCCACAGAGGTGTTGTCTAGAGGTGTCCAGGGGCGGGCTGGGGATAGTGTAGTGCTAAGCGATGGCCTTACCGGAGGCCATTGACACCAGAGTCAACACCATTCCCCCATGCACTCGCATCTGCTGTGTCTGCCTCTTCACAGAGAAGTACAGGCAAAGGAGAACGCAGGATCGCCTTTTTACTTTTTATAAGAGCTTATAGAATTTTAGAAAGCCTCAGAAAAAAAGTGGAGAGTGAGAAAATATTCCTTACATTCATGCTTTTGGTGAGAGCACTGAAGGTGGGGGGGCTTCTGTGGCAGAGAAAGTGCTTCTTGAAAATCACAGATTAAGGCCCACATAATCTAACTGCAAGGCGCTCTGCGTTTTAACAGGCAGGCTGTGCACTGTAGCTACGCAGGCAGAGGGTGCCTGGCCTGCCTGTGCTGAAGCATCCACGCTTCGTACCCAGGGTGCTTCTTCCTCAAGGCCCAGGGTCTCCTGCTTGTTTATGGTCTCATGTGTGACGCCCCCTGTGCTGCTGGGGTGCAGAGGTTGGGGGGCAGTGATGAAGCCCCTTGCCCTATGGACTGCTCCTGAACTAGGGCAGGAGGAAAGAGCCGAGATGAAAGATGGTACATGAGCTAAGTTAGGGGAGCATTGGGTGGCCACTGCAGCTGTTCCATTCACCATCACTTTTAACATGGCCATCTCCAGAAAGGGGACTGGGCTCTCTCAACCAGCAGCTGGGCATAAAGAGCAGACTTCCTGTTAACCCCTATGCATGGTTCCATGGTGCTGTGTAAGTCCTAAAAAAAGAAGTGGGGGACGCGGCCACCGGAAGCGACGTCACAACAGGCAGTAACGTCACGAAAGGGGGCTCCAAGTTCGTCCCAGAGAGGCCAAAAAGGTGAAGTCCATCTGTTTGGCAGGGGGGACACCGTCCACCCTGTAAAATAGGTGGGGGGACGCCGTCCACCCGCGTGGTATCCCGACTCGAGCCCTGTGTGTATCCCAGCTTGGCTGAGCCTGCATTCACGCTACAATGTTGTTGTGTGCATGGTTGAAAGTGTGCAGTAGCTATACAAGTCCCCCCGAAATATTGATGCTGATTTGAAACGGCTCCTTTGTCAGGGATAAACATTTATTGCATCAACTTCCAAGAAAATTGACCAGAAACCAATACTCAAGCAAGAACATACTAGCAAGCTGCATCCAATGTAATGAACAGCTATCGTTTAGCACAGATGCACCTTCTCTACCACTGTAACACAATGTCTTTAGTGAAGCAAGAGACAAATCAACTGTCATGTGCACCCTACATGTGGCCTATGTTTGTAATATAGATGGAGTCAAATCAGTGCCAAAGGAGGGTTTTGCACAGTGCACATCCTGAGCTGATGTATTTTAACGGCTTCCGTGCGTCGGACGGACCCCGGCCTTCGGACGTCACGGTGGGCGTGTACAGTGGACGGCCAGGGGCTGTCTTAACCGCGCACGTGTGGAATTCTTCAGCACCACGGGGGAATGCCGGCCTCATTGAAGCGGTTAAGAGCTCTTAAATGGTACAGGAAAAAGATATGAGGCGCAGTCAAATAAGGTAATTGCCTTGGATCACACAGTTTTGTCAAGCATGGAAGCCAATATTCATCCCAGTTTTAGTTTCCTGGTTGCACAGTTTAGTCACTAGGAGGGAACCTCTTTATCATGAGATTAATGCTTTGTTTTAAATTTTCTGTGGAACTACATAAGTACACCATTTTTAAAATTTAATTGAACTTTTAGGTCTCACCTAGGCAGCGCTTGCACTGTCTCTTCGAGACATGCCGTTCCCTAGAATTTGGGCTTTAAGCACTGCCCATCTTTTCAATTGGCTCCTCTTACTGTCCTTTGTAAATGCCATCCATTGATTGGTGAATAAGCTTAGTCGTCCCTCCATTTGGACTTTTGTATCCTCCAATGAGGACTGCCCCTGTTACATGTGCTCTTACTCTTCAGGTTATTTAGGAAACTTGAAGAGCATTTTTTTGTTGGCCTGCCTCTGCTTCTGTTAAATGTTCGGTTTATTTAGTGCATGAACTTCATGAAATGCTTGCAGCTGCCACTTCATTTGCCATGCTGTTTGCCCTTCTTCGGTGTTTATTAAGTTTCTCCGCTACTTCATCTCCCTGTGCCGACCCCCACCCAACCCTCCCGCAATACTGCTTTTTTTGTTTTTGGCACCCGTCTTTGGTGTTTCAGTTCTGCCGCTACTTAATCTCCCTGCAAGCTGGTTGAATCCTGCAGTAGATACACACATATTGTATGATTGTATGTTGCCGGGAAGAGGAGGAGTCATGTATCGAAGCAGCTGTTCCCACCGCAGTTGTTGCTGTTGTTGCTCATGGCCCGCGGTATGCGGTCTACCGCTTGACTATTGAGTCGCCTGGTTTTCCGGTGTGCCTGCTGTGATGCACCGCCAGAGTCCAACTCAATCTCGAGGGCTTGGGAGCCTGGAAGCCGCCATCCAGGAAAACAAAGAACTGCCGCCTTCTGCCGTTCTCCGCAGCTTACTGCCTCCCACCACCCGCCGCTCCTATTGGTACTGCTTGTACTGCTCACTATGGCCCACCCCTAGCCCCGGCTCTTGTTGCAGCTCCGGTCCCGCGCTGCCGAGCCCCCGCAGGCGGCCGTGTAATCAGTCTTGCAGTCTTGCCATGGAACATGGAACAACTACCAGCTGGGAGCAGCCAGGTCCGCAGTGAAAGTGTGGGAGTGCCGGGATTGCTGGTGGAATTACGAGGTGACAACTGCGGGGGGAGTTGCGGCTGTTGGTGATGGTGAGCAACAAGGTCTGTGGGACTTGTGTAATTAGTAAATTGACATCTGAGATTTGACATCCTGGGAGGGTCTAAGGAGTTAAGGGAAGTCGAGGGTCTGCTCCACCCTTCTTACGGGTTGCTCCCCCCTGCTGAGCTCATGTTAGCTCATCAGGACTTCAGGGCTTTGACTACTTCAAATACCTCAAGCTCACTCTCACCCCGCTACCTATTGGAGGTCCCTGGTGTTTGGTCTTGGTCTTCACATTGCATTTCCGGGGTTGGACGCTGAGTGCTTGCTGTTCACCTCGGAGCTGGAGTTGGTGCCCACTCGCGGCGGTGACGGCTGCGATCACACAACAGTACCGGCAAACGGAGAGCACACCGGAGTGGAGTGGCCAGCTACAGGGTGCTTCAGGGTGCAACAGGCAGACCTGCTACGACCCGCTTTAACCCAGCCACCATTTACAACCTGAGTTCACGCTAGTGGCAGCCTAGAGGCAGATTTGCACTGGCGTTTGAGACACCAGGGCTTGGGATGACAACGCAAAGAGAAAAGTGAAAGTGACTATCAAAGACATTTCAACAAGCAAAGAGAAAAAGAGAAAGAATAAGAGAGAGTGGTCATCTCAAAGGTGCTGGGTGAATTGGGCAAGGCAAGGCAAGGAGCCGTAAATTCCATCTCAACTTCATTTCAATCTTTCTAACCTCACTCCTCACTCCTCTTGCTTTTCTGCTACCTTGCCACCTTGCTCCACTGCGAGTGTGGTCCACCCGCAATTTTCCACGATGTTCGTACGTGGTCCTCACGGTCACCTGAAACGGCCAAGACAGGTCCCTAAGCTCTTCCCTTACTTTCACCGGCGGCCAAAGTAGAGGATGAGATCAGGCAAGCTGAGGTCTACAGCCCCACAAAAGAGAAAGAAACTGAGAAGTAAACTAGAGACACCAACCGTGGACATTGACCAGATATTAAACCTGTCGCCAAGTGTTTTTGGAAGTACTACAGTCAGCACGACCCAACTACTCTTGAAGGGAGCAGAGGCGGCAGACCGTAACTCATTCAGTAACCAACCAAAAATAACAACAAGATTTGCCTTCCTGATAGTCGCGGGGTCAAACGTCTTTTCAAGCAATATGAAAATTGTCGGTCTACCCATTCCTTTGAGCCCCACAGTGACTATCAGTAAGGGAAGCTCAGGCGGCAACAATGAGATAGGCAAATCTCAAATCAATCAAATGTCAGTCACCAACAAATTTGAAGAGCCAATTCCATCACAGGTGGGCGGAGACCGTAATTCATCCACTCAGAGTAATACAGGGCTTCTCGCAGCTATGACTTTGGGAAGTCCCAACACAAAGACCACTCCAACTCACTTAGTGCACAGGTGTGACTTCATAGCCACTCCTTTCGTTAGACCAAATCCTATCTTTAACAACATCGATTCCTTAATAGAATCTAACAGTGTGACAATGAGCGATCCTGCAGCGACTAACACTGTCCCCCACGACGCCAGCCAGAACACATTGAGTAATCATAATGGACTACCAGCAAATCCTGCTAAAAAGGACAGTCCAACCGTAATGAAGGAGGAGGGAGAAGTCACCTCAGCTCTTATATCATCCGTACTACTAGAGCACTCACCTCCTTTGGGGGACCGCGGAATAGAATCTGCCCAATGGGTACAACACGCCCCAAGATGGTCTGCGCCCACGCTACCCACAGAGAAAGTTCACGCAATGGGGAGAGATCTTTCCTTTTTAGAATTAAAAGAATGGGAAAAAATGCTGTTTTCATACGGCAAAGACGCCCCTGGCCACCCTCGGCCATCATCTTCTCCAATGGAGGAGAAAAAGGAGGATTTCACGCAAGAGAAGGCATGGGCCACAGCCCTGGACATTCCTCAAAGGTCAGCCGATGCAATGACTTATCAAGCCAACAAAATGGACATACAAATCAGCCTCCTGAACACACTGGCTGTGTATGAAGTCAAAATAGACGACAAGATTACAAATCTGAACAACTTGATTAGACGGGCCCAAGTGGCAGCAGACCACCCGCAACAAGGATGTGATTGTTTACCAATAGTCTAGAAACTGAGCACGCTCCCAGAGATGATGGAAAAACTATTGGTAGACTTAAAAGAAATCACAAACACAAAGTCATTCCTTTCAAAAGATAGAGATGGCGACTCAAGTCCTGGAAACAAAGCTAAAGCAGTAGCAAACTCAGGGGCGTGAGGGTTAGAGGAAAACGACTCACCTTTACCCCAGGCGCAAACAAGACCTGAGCCTCTGTACCCGATGTTTAACACCTTTAAACGACCAGCAGCTACAGAGTGTTACGACTTAAAAAGAACTGATGAGCCAAAAATACAATCAGAGGACCAACTAACCTTACTGGAAAGCATAAAATAAAAGAAGATTGGCACTCAGCTACCAGCAATGGAAAAGGATGTAGCAGGGGCAGTGAAGGCCCACCTGGTATATAGGGGGAAAATGGAGCCAACCACAATCACTCATAAGGCTCTTTCTGATCCAACGCCTCTGCAAAACACAGAGAGTCAAAGTTCCATTGGGCCCATCAACCCGCTTGGCAGCACGAATTCCTCGAATCAGGCTCATACCAGCAGCTCACATCAAAATCATCCGGGCAATTTTGCAACACCGGCGAAGGATAAAAGAGGCGAAGCACCAATATCGCGCGGCAAAAATCAAAAGTGCCCTAGTGCACGCAATATGGCACCTAATACACCTATTCACACAGCAATGAATGAGCAAACATTAGGACCCTCGACAGGAATAGATCAAATGCATCGTGCTCAAGGACTAGAGCCCAATTCAAGGCTGCCAATGGTCTCTTCTCATTGTGATCCAACCTTTACGCTATTCTACCCAGAGTACAAGTCTAAAGGCAGCTGCGCTATACTAAATCGCGGGAACATCATCAAATTGATAGAAGCGATAGGTCTGTCAAACGTTATAACCTCACAAGGTATTATATCGATAGAATTTATCGCACCGGGCCAGGGCCAAATAAATGAAACCACAAAGGTCACTTGGAGCTCGATAGGGGTAATGAACAATATCTTAGGGCACACAGAAACCTTCAAGCAGTGGGGCATACTCATTCTACTCGGAAGGGAATCAGGTTACCCACATGTTCCGCAGGCAAGCCGAGGCACTGAGCGTACACGTGTAGAAAAAAGAGCAGTATATTCAGTCTTGAGGAGTGCCTGTAACAAAACTCCCACTTCCGACCCTAAAGCAAGAGAAGTAAGAGACGACCTGTTCCCACTGGAAGAGGCCAGAACATGGTCCTGGCTGGCGGGCTCCGTACACTCAACCCGGCTACTACGCTCACATCACAACAGCCAAAAGGGTAATAACACTTGTCCTTTAAGGATTTGCTCCTGGAACATCAATAGGCTAATAAATAAACTGGAGGACAAAGCCACAATCTCCTACTTTCGATCATTCGATATAATATTACTACAAGAGACATGGCTTGTGGAGCCGCAGCAAATAGAAGGGTTCAAAACTCAGTGGCGGTTTAGCAATATATATATCAATAAATAAAGCAATTGCTGCATGGGATCTAGTGAGCTTATCCCGTTTTCTCCAGTCCGTGGGAATCTCCTTTAGCACAAACAAAGGCGAGCCAAGGTCCATCACTCTAATGAATGCCTATGTTCGCCTAAATTCAGTGTCGAGGCAATCCTTTTGAGATGAGGTGACAGCGACAGTATTAAGAACGAAATCTGGATTCCCGAATGTAGATATAATTCTATCTGGCGACTTTAACATGTGGCTAATGTCTGACCTACAGAAAAACGAGGTAACCAAATCACAGGAAAGCATTTGGGTCATACCACCGCAGGACCTTCCAGGATGGCACAAGGAAGACCCGAAGGGACTCTCCTTACAAGGTAACCTTTAACATATAGGCCTTAGAGCCCTCAATGGGCGCTTCCTCCCAGGTAAGCCACCCGGCCTTTCATACGTATCGAAAAATGGCGCTTCCTTAATCGACTACACCTTTGTCAGCCTGTTCCTCCTGCATCAAATACTAGGCTTTGGATTTGGCAATAGAACAGAAAGCGATCATAGTCCCCAAGAAATATCGATTAGCACCAGATTAATGAAACATTAAGAGGTAAGGGCACCGGCATCTGATAGCTACACAATCAATTTAAAACGAATCAAGTGCTCGGTTAGTAAACTACAACAAGTAGCAACGGAGGCAAAACAAATCTTTGAGAGTACCAGTAGGTCAACCGACGACCAAATTGTCAACTGGACAACATTTGCAATTAAATTGACAGGCACGCAAAACCAATAACGCATGCAAAATCAAACGGGGCACAACAGTCGACCTCCTGGAATCCTGTGATACAATCGGCAAAAAGAACTATGAATCGGCTATGGCGGGAATTAAAAACAAACCCGACTGACCCTCCAATAATAATAAAACTGAGAGAGGCCCGCAGCCAACTGAAGAAGGTAAAAAGAGAACAACGCAGAGCTCACTGGAACTCCTTTTGGGCCACATCATACCAAGACATAAAAACAAATAATTCTGCGAGGTTCTGGCGTACCATCAATAGTCTTGGAGGGCGTGCCCCGAAAGTTGCGTCGTCAAATATATTGGAGTCTTAGTGGTATGCTTTTTTGCACATTTACTTTAATGACCATCAAGATAACATTTCTTATCATAATACCAGCGAAGAAGGCAGCAAAGCTCAAAAAGCAGCAATTTGGCCCTCAAAGCGACACATTAAAACACCAACTATGGATGAATTTCCCAACGTAGGTCAAACAATCGAAAAACTAACTGAGAGCTTAATCCATCAAAGCAGTATTGTACATAGAACAGTCCAGAAGGACCAAATTAAAAATCAGATCAAAAAGGGTCGGAAGGATGGAGCCCCAGGTCCAGGAGGCATCCCTCCGGCTTTGTTCAAGGAAGATCCAGCCTTTTGGGCTTCTAAGCTATCTCCACTTTTCAATTCCGTCCTACAAAATAACATCATTCCGCCCTCTTGGCAAGGATCGATTCTTGCACCAATTTTCAAATATGGGGACAAAAACTCCTGGGAATTACCGACTAATTGCCCTTATCGACAATGAAGCAAAGTATTTTGCTGGGATATTGCTCAACTCACTTCGGGCATGGGCTGACGACCATTCTGTAATTCCTCTAAACCAAACTGGTTTTACAAGCGACACTAGCCCCTCGGTCAATCTTATGACTCTCTCCTGCTTGATAGATCAGGCAGAGACCAGCACTAGTTCGTTTTACATGGGATTCATAGATTACAAATCCGCGTTTGACAATGTCAACAGGGCTAAGCTCTGGCAGAATCTTTCCAGATTGAACAACCCAAATGACCTATTAAGAGCCATACAGCTCCTGCACCAGGACACATGGGTCAGGATTAAGATTGGGGATGGCTCCAGACTGTCACGCTCAATCTTAAGGACGAAAGGTCTTAAAGAAGGATGCATCCTGGCCCCCACACTTTTTAACTTATTTTTATCAGACTTCCCGGAAGCCTTAAACAAGGTAAACTCTCATGCTCCCAAACTATCTGGGTTCCAGCTGTCAAATCTTCTTTACGACGACGACGTGGTTCTTCTAAGTAAAATAAAGATTGGCCTGCAAAGACTCATGGACGCTACCGCCGAATACTCAAACAAGAACGAGCTCCTGATAAAGAACAAGAAAACTAAAATCTTGGCGGTACGTCCAGGAAGGCCAAAGAAGCTGGCATGGGTCTTAAATTGTGAAAGTATTGCAGAATCCAACATCCATAAGTATCTAGGTGTTCTCTTCAACAATAACGGAAGATATAAAACTCACTTAGAAGAACAAAAAGGAAGGGAGCAGCACTAGCTTTTGCAATTAGCTCTATTCACAAGAAGCTACTCTTCCCAACATTCACTCCAACATTGCAGACAGCACAGGCAAAAGTCATTCCTACATTAACGTATGGAAGTGAGGTGTTAAAAGGATTGGATAGCGGCCAATTAGACAAAATCATTGCAAAAATCTACAGAACAGTGTTCAAGTTTGCAGCACAAACGTCATCAGCCCAAATTAGGCTGGAACTGGGCATTTGTAATCAATCACTGGCCAGATCAATGAGTTTCTTAATGTGCTGTCACAAACTGAGGTCGTCAAAGGAAGGCAGCCTAGGGCAACACCTATGGCTTTGCCTGAATACGAAACTAAGGCGAGCAGGTCATGAATATTGGGCAAGAGGTCTAAAAACTCTAGGCTCGAATGAAGTTTGGAACCTACAGGTCAGACATAACGAATTTAAAAGGCTTGCAAAAATAAGCGTAAAAAAACTCTGCTCACTGGAAGATAAGGCACGTCTAGCAAGAAGAAGCAACGGCTGGATGAATCTGTTATACGTCCAGCTGACGCCTCAGAGGTATCTAACCCTGCCGTTTACCGCACGCACCAAATTAAGTTTTTTAAAATTGAGAATGGGAGTGATCAACTTGTTGTGTCATCTGCCTAAATGGAAAAGAGACCATGGCCAGGAACATTGTCGACTTTGTGGAAATGATAGGGAAGACATAATACACATCCTATGCCTTTGTCCAACCCTGTTGAAGGAAAGACGGTCCCTTTTAAGGAAAGGTTGGAATATCAATGAGGTCAGATCATGCAGAGCCGCAGTACTGGCCTGCTTTGACCCACGGAACACCAATGTAAATTGCGCACTAGTAAGGTTTATGGATGGTGCTGCAAAAACACTAGGGGAGGGGATCCATGAACAGCATCCTTCATTAGAAAAATAACTGGCAAGTCCTCCCTGCAGACATCCAGAAAAGGATAAACTGTTATAGTCATCACACTAACTGTCTAAAGGGGCCGAGCACCCAGGCTGGACTACTCCAGGACTCAAAATACTTTAAACTTGGACACGATCACAATAGTCCCAAAGGGGCCGTCTCCAATGCTATGGCGTCAGGGCAGCTACAAGAGACCTCTGACAATCGGGGGGGGGGGGGGCGGGGTCTTTTACAATAAGGAATTGGGGTTCCACTTTTTTTTAATACTTACATTTTAATCTTTTGTAACTTGCAAAGGTTTTTTAAATAATGCAATTAAGTTTTCTTCTACTTAAATCTCCCCATGCCGCCCCACCCAGCCCCTATCCCTCACCCCTCCTACAACACTGCTTTAATATAAAAAAAATTGCAGTGTTATATAACGCAAACTCGACCCAAAGGTATTAGAGCACTTTACTAGACCACCAGTTGCATTAAAGATGAACACATTCAATTTTCAGGCAAGGTCGATGCCAAGACTCCAACCTGGTTCCCAAGCTTCAAGGTTGCCCGCTCTGGCTGTTATGCCACATCCGACCGCAGCTCCCTCCTCTCCTGTTCCTCCCTCTTTCCTCCTCCTCATGTGGTCACTCCCTATGCCCATCTGAGCTTCGTTTTCTCCGTCCATCATTAGCTGCACATGAGGAAGGGTGGGACAACGGTTGATGGTGGCAGCATGGTGTGGTCGCTCTCTTGGGCTCCTTCACCCGTATTCATAAAAACAGCAAATAGTGCAAGCGAGTCAGAAGAGCAGGCTAGAGAAGAAGCAAAAAGACTCTGGGAGCATACACAACAATAACAGACTAGAGTTGTGGCCATTTCGGAACGGAGATTTAGTTCATTACAAGGCAGGCATCAGTTCCACAGTAGCTTTGCAATAGGATGTGTCAAATCCAGTGCACTTTTGAATATTACCATATCAAGGATACCTACCAGCACAGGATTTGCTCAAGAATCTGCCACAGTTTGTCTTCTTTTCATACAGTATCACCCTTGAGATCGGGGAATGGCTTTTATTTCCATTGGGGTGCATCTGATTAACGATGTGAGCAGACCACTTTTTAAGTGTGCCTGAAATGTAAATGAAACAAAAAGGATATTGTCATTGCAGGGTTATCTGGGTTACTTTGATTCTTATAAAAAAATAATAATAATTTAGCTGATAATGGTCTTTAGCTAGAAGCTTGACAACTTTTAAAGATTGACATCGTCATGCATATGTTGATGCTGAACATAATTTCTAACTTGATGCCGTTGCTGTATATGCCTCACTAGTACCCAGTAAAATGTGTCTACATTTTATGTAAAACTCTCTGAAACCCTGGTATGGGTTAAGGTTTGCTACCTAAACACTGAATCAATAAAAAGGGTTGATTGCTGGATGTGGTGCACATGTAACAGACAGAAGGACATCTTGTACTTGAGCACTAGAGAGCCTGCTAAGCCCTTTGCATACAGAAATAGCACAGCTGATGTACTGTAAGTCTTCAGCAGTACTTGATTCCATAGTGCTTAAAACCCTTTGTGGTTCTGGCTATGCTTTTTAGTCCTGTTCCGTAAATCCCCTTGACTCTCCTGTGTTTGGACTTGCACACAGTTAGTACTTTAGTAGTACTGCAAACTACACTTTTGTAGTAATTTACCACTTTTGTAGTAATTTACACTTTTGTAGTAATTTGCACTTTTGTAACGTATACTTTTGCACTAAGTTCCTAACTCCATTCTTTTTTGGGAAGGGTGTTGCAGTGCTAGTGGTTGCCCATGTGTAGTGCTGGACTTACTACAAGAGTGTAAGTCACTACAAAAGAGCAGTTTGGGAATACTGAAAAATAGTAAACTTATTCAAAATTGTAAACTTACTCAAAAGTGTAAGTTACCTTTGTGAATGATGCACGCTGTGCATTATGGGTCTGTCCTGCATTTGCACCTCCTACTGCGAAGCTTAGAACGATGCATAACACTGCAGATGCCCCTCAATTCTGCAGCAGCCTCTGCTATTTCATTCAGGGACTGCAAGCCTGCCAGTGACTCATTACATAGACTGCACCACAGATACTACAGCTATTTAAATAACATTCTCAGATATTTACCCGGCAGCCTGACAGATAACATCTTCACACCTGTTCAGCACCATAGCTCTCCAAATAACATCTGCTTTCTACTACTGGTCAGTCTACCCACAGTAAAGTAAGTGCATGTTTTAGCTCGCTGCTTAATAACAGATCACATTTTATTCTATGTCTGTCTTCTAGAAACAGAAGTGTACCCATATTTTCTGCAGTTTACCCATCTGCTAGTTCCACTAGAGATGTTTACGATGATGATGTCAGTCCCTATGCGTTTTCTCCCATAATTCCTACACCATGAATGTGCCCCAGGCAGTAAAGTGCACCTTTGAAAAAGTGCTTTCAGGGAGACCATCTTTTATAGGGTCTAATATCAAATGCATCTCCTATGTCAACAGCAGAAACAGTATTTTACCATCCATATTTTAAAAACAATTTCAAAGAAGTGTGTCATATTTTACATTTCATAAATATCAGTTCATCTCACATAATCCACTTTTCTGAACGAACACTGAGGCTAGGCAAATTGTGTAGTTCTAGTCTTTCAGATCAATTTAAGGAATTGTTGTAGTTACAGAGTTAAAAAACAGAATTCTTTCGAGGAGTGCCATGTTACAGCATGTAGATTAGTTTAGCCCTGAGCATCCCATACTGCTATCAAATGCAGCACTGGACTCTTAAGTCTAAAGTTGATGATGGGAAGGGAAAGGGAGGGTGCTTGGACTGGAAAACAGCAATATGGTCCTCACCACTGCTTTAACCCATGTGTGCTTCTGCCAAGAGCCAGAATAAAGCAAGCAGTGGATACCATCCATGTATCATAAGTCTTTTTAACAGCATTACAGTGCCATGAATGTGGCCGAAAGGTCAAGCTCAATCCCATTGTATGCATGTTTAGTGAGTATTAACTAGGCATCCATACTGCTGCTGCTGGCTTAAGCTGCTGCACAAACAAGCAAAATATTCACAGCTGCGTGGAGGTGAAGCACTATTTTTGTGGACGCACACAATTTCTGCCCAAACAAAGCATGCACTCTTGCCCACCAACTTCTGGGTGGAGCTAAATCCTCTCTGTCAAGTACTCCTGAAAGCTCTGTTTTAGGTTCATCACATAAGATCTGGCGGCGACTGCACTGTCAAGCCAAAGCTAAAATGCAAGCAGGAGAGAGAAAGGAAAGAACAAGAGTAAAGAGGTGAGAAAAGAATTAAAGGTTGGTTTATGGAAAATAGAAAGAAAAAAAGGGAGGAGGGAGGAAAAAAACAGGGAAAGGGTTAAAGGAAGCAAGAAGGGAAGAAAGGAAGGGTGAACGTTTGATTGGATGGAAGTGTGAAAGAATCCATGGATGAATGGATGGGTGAAAGTGCAGGTGCAAGGATGGAAGGATGGTGGAAGGATGAAAGGTTGGGTGAAATGAAGGGTGGCTGGAGTAGTTATAGAATGATTAGCTGAAAGGAAGAGATGGATATGTTTATGGATGTGTGAGTTGGTGGAAAAGTAGACTGATGGATGGCTGCTAGATGGATGGAAGTATCGAAGGATGAAGGAAAGTCTTTTAGGAAGGTTGTTCTTGCTCACTTGGCTTTGTTGATGCTGTCAGAACTTTTTATAAAATCGTAGGGGCGGGGGATACTTCCTTCAGTGGAGCTACCTATTCACAGATTCCAGCAGCTTAGATTTCCAAGCTCTTAAAGTGCCAAGGCTCCTGCTCGTGAATCCTGTGCCTACGGGAGGAATTTACATTCATGCCCATGGCAGAGGCAGTAATATTTGCCATCCTTCACAGACTCCAGCAATTTGCTATTTCAGACACTTAGGGCCCCATTAGGATGGCGGGCGGATCGTCCCTGCCGGGCCGGCGGTAGTCACCGCCGGCCCGGTGGGGGCGATCCGCCCATCATCCCTGCAGAAAAGACCCCGCCATATTACAATGGCTGGGGGGTCCGCGGCGGACAGAAAGACCGTCCGCCGCCTTTCCGCCCGGTCGACATGTCGACCGGGCGGAAAAGGGTTCAATATGGTGGCGTTGTCTGAAAGACACCACCAGCCATATTAGAATGTGGCCTTGAACATGCCTTTCCGTGGCGGCAAGGCATGCGAAGTCTGCTTGGGGGCCAGTTGCGGACCCCCAGGGACTCCGGGGGATGGGGTTGCACATGGGGGGTACCCATGGTACCCCCCTGCCTTTCAATGAACAACTAGGCAGGCACCGCGCGGTGCCTGTCACGTTGTGCATTGAAACGCACAACCTGCCTCTGTGGCATTGCGGCGGGCGTTGCTCTCTGCACCACCCACCGCAATGTTGCAGATGCTCTATGCACCCACCAGTGTGGCGGGTGCATGCTAATCGGGAGTGCGGGACCCCCGCACCCTCAGCGGGCGGTCACGGTTTCCAAGCCGCCCGCCATACTAATGGGGCCCTAAGTGTCTGTTTTATATTATTCTTCCAACCCTGGCCCTGTTGGCTGGTTCCGTGGACTAAAACTGATATTTAATAAAGTGATAAAGTAGTTTTTACATGAATTTTAAAATCTTTCTAACTTACTGGGAGTTGAACACTCACTTTGGTATTTTTTCTTGACACTTTGATATTGCTAGGCGTTAACCTTCAACCTGTATTGTGTAAAACGTTTCTGCTGTTTATCTTGGCAACGCTCTTTTCTGGCACTCAATCCATTTTAAATGCCAGGGTGGCACAATTATAGTAACATGGCGGTAATTGATTTTCCTTGTTTTTAACACCCTCTGATAAATGGATATAGAATCAAATAAAGGCATAGCTTTGTGACGTTTTGAAAGTAGCTTTCAAAGAAGTAAGTTTGCTGTATAAAATAGATCTTTTCCAGTGTCACCATCCAGTGAACATCAGGTTAGGCTCAGACAGAATCCACAAAAATTGGGATCCTTTGTCCAGCCCTGTAATCAATTTACCTTCTAGGTAGATTGTCATGAAGCTGCCTCGATAGCTCCAGGAATGAAGGAGAATTGAGAGCGGTCAATTTAGTTGACAATGCCAAGTTCAACCACAGTCGGCTGGCAGCATATTCCAGCAAAGACAAAAACACCTGCTTGAGAGACTCTTAGTAGCCATCTTGGCTGGACAGGATGTCTTTACTGACTGTCCTTCTCTTGGGTATAGTGTTTTATATGAGTGCAAATATTCAGTCATGTATTACCTGGATGATCATTCAGCACTTCTAAGTTCAGAGTGATTGAGAGGGATGTCAAAGTGTAGAAAAGATGTAAAGGTCTCATCCACCTTTGGAATACAGGGTTTGACATCTGCACCGGTGAAGTGGTCAGTTTTCACTATGTAGAGCTAAGCCATCACTCACATTCTTAATGTACAGATTCTTGAAGTCTTGACTCACTGCAGCTATGAGCCTTCCAGTTTACTGATCAGTTGAATGGGTACTGGGACTGACCAAGACGGCGTCCACCATGTCACTCCGGTCATCTGCTACTTAAGGAGAAGTAAGCTGTCCATGACACTTCAGAGTTTGATAGTTGACTGAAAGAGAAGGGGAATATGGAAAGCAGCTCAGTGGAGGACAACCATGTGTACCTAAAAGCCATATTTCTAAGCCTACTTAGAAGGAACACAACAACAAAGAAGGCAGTAATAGCTATAGTCCACTGCAACAGTGGACTATAGCTATTGCGGTGCTACCATTCCTGAGGTCCCACCACCCAAGAACCCCCTTCCAGCCCACAAATAAATACAACAATAAAGGGAATACTCAAAAAGTAATCAAAGGCACAATTCAATTCAAGACTGTAATATCAAAACGATTATATCCAAAGTCCAAAAGTATGGTCGTTCCACATTCAGGCCATTGATTCAAGGAAGCCGGTATATGTAGCACGTATCTTCTGATGTGCTGAACTATCACATATTTCAATCTTTTATTCATTGCACATTCATATCAGTCATTGGAAAAATAGAGATTTCAAATTCATATTTATTAAAGATATCATAATTTCCATATAGGTACCCAACCCATTTCCTTTGTACAAAGAACTTACAATTTTTTTGTATCAATAAAGATAATCCCATATTCATCAGAGGACCCACCTCCTTATGTGTTGCCTCATGTATAAGAAACTTTGAATATAATAGTTTTGATATGACAGTAATTAATTGAATTGTGGAATTGTGCCTTTGACTTTTTCAGTGCTCCCCTCATTGCTGTAACTACTTAGAAGGAACGCTGGCCTGGCATGCTGAGAGACAGTCAGTGTTGTGCTTTGGGACATTGTAATTTGCCGACTAGTTCTAAATATTTCTTCAAAGTGCAAGAAATGTAGAATTAAAAGTCCACACACTTGATAAAAGGGTAGAGAGTACATTAACCACATGCTAAGTTTAAACACCTCCAACCCTCTGGAGCCCCCAGGGAAAAATGACTGAGACAATCATTTGTTTAGATCTGTTTTATTTTGCATTGCTACATATCTGAACAGTAAACCAAGAACACCTTCCCCTTGATGGCAGTCATGTGCAACCCTCAGAATAGGAGTACATTCCCACAGTCTTAACATGTCTTCTCCTTCAGAGTCCTGGGATTTTCTCTCTAGTTGACCTGAAGTGTTGTTTCGGTCTTTATTGACTTGTACCAACCTTTCACGGGCCTCAATAATTGATTAAGTGTAAGGCCCGGTGTCCAAACCTCTAGGTCATCTCGGCCGTTCGATTTCTCCACTGACCCCAGATTTTGTTGAATTTGGGGGCAAGCCCTTGCCTTATATACTTGCTCTTCAGATTGCATGTTCCATTTCATGTTAACTTCCCATCGACCCACTGTTTGGGTCTCTGCACTCCCCCATTGTGGATAATGTACCGCTAAGCTACCATTACTGCCATATTACAGAAGCGAGTCAGACATCCTGCTCTGTACCACTATACTGAATGGCCCCAGTTTGGGGCATTCCCACATAGCTTGCAAGAGCATACTTCTTAGCACACACCCCTCTAGCAATGATCTGAATCGGGTCTACCCATGATTTGCATTCGGGTTCTAGTATTATAAGCTCTGTGAGGAAGGTTAAGCTGAATCCGTGGGCACCCCGCCTGGATTGCTACCTCTCAAGGGTATCTGCAGCCGATGCCGCAGTCGTCCTCCAGTTTACACAAGTCCGCTTCCCATTTCTCTGTTGTTAGCGGTTGGGCGCTATTTACCACTATGGGATTGAATAATGGGGGAACGGGGTACTTATGAAGTGGGGCTCCTAAGACTCTATATTTCACGGGGCTCTCTTCAGGGAGCTCAGTCGATGTGTCAGTGCATTCTTTTATAATGCGCCTAATCTGCATGAATCGTAAGTGTTGACTTCCTGTCAGCTTGTCTTGTGCCTGTAACTCTGCAAATGTTGCCATCCCAGTAGTGCTCCATATGTCCCCTACCTTCAAGATGCCCAGCATGTCCCAACTAAGACAATCGTACTGAAATGTATACTCTGCACAAGTTTCGAATAGTAATACAGTGCTCAGTCCTTACAGCGCGTACAACCAGATCTCTATGCTGAGATCATGGCTTCGAGAAAGGATGGCCTTCAGACAGGATAAAGGAATGATCGAGGGTTTTTGTGGAGTTCAACAGCTGCCATGGAGAGGGTGTCAGATGGGGTGCTGGAGCAGGCTGTAGACAGTCTTAAATAAAGAATTCAATCAAAATAAGAGTGTAAAAATCAGTCACTTTGTAACAACAAGAGCAAGGAAAAATAAAAATACAAAACCCAATAATGGTTTGTATGGAAGGCCCTTACTCACCAACCTGGTTGGTGACATGCTTCATCATCGGGCCCCACTGGGAGAGGCCGAATGCCTCCCCAGTGTGCTTCAATGCCAGATTTACTGCGGAGCAGGTTTTTGTGAATTAGTGAGTGGTAAGTGATAATAGTGATAGTGAGGTTTAAAAATGTCTAAGTTGTATCAAAAATGTTTTATTGTTTGATCAATTGGACATATTAAAAACGATGTGTAGGAAAATAGGCCAAATATATTGTTTGGCTATTTCCAATAGCTTATAAGTGGGTCGGTCAACATGTTTCTGCCATGAAAAGTTGTGAATTAACCAGGCATTCGTCAGGACCATGAGTGGACTAAACCCCGGCGGTATGGGCACGCTAAGGCCCACCCTAACCTGGGGGCGTGAAAGTGAACATTTTGTAAAAAAGTGCATTGGAAGGAAAAATTCCCTCTATGGTACTCTCGATTTGAGAGACCTTAAAATTGGTGTTATTTACTTGAATGGTGAGAAGAATTCACACCATGGATCTCAGGAGGGGGGTGGTGGCGAAATCGGCACACCGCCCTCGACGCCAGGCACCCACTGGAAACCTGCAGAAGCCCTCTATTACCGGATCCCAGATTATCTTCGGGATCCGGTAATAAAGGGCTTTCACGCCCCCAGGTTAGGGTGGGCCTTAGCGTGCCCATACCGCCAGGGTTCAGTCCACTCATGGTCCTGACGAATGCCTGGTTAATTCACACCTTTTCATGGCTGAAACATGTTGACCGACCCACTTATAAGCTATTGGAAATTGCCAAACAATCTATTTGGCCTATTTTCCAACACATCGTTTTTAATATGTCCAATTGATCATACAATAAAACATTTTTGATACAACTTAGACATTTTTAAACCTCACTATCACTATTATCACTTACCACTCACTAATTCACAAAAACCTGCTCCGCAGTAAATCTGGCGTTGAAGCACACTGGGGAGGCATTCGGCCTCTCCCAGTGGGGCCCGATGATGAAGCATGTCCCCAACCAGGTTGGTGAGTAAGGGCCTTCCATACAAACCATTATTGGGTTTTATATTTCTATTTTTCCTTGCTCTTGTTGTTACAAAGTGACAGATTTTTACACTTATTTTGTTTGAATTAGTATAAGTTGGGGACTAAGAGTGTATTTACGTTCTCCCTACCTCTTTTTTTGTTGAACTGACAGTCTTAAATAGCCAGGTTTTCAGTTATTTTCTGAAGTGAGACTCTGATGGGGTTGCACGTACCTTGAAAGGGAGCGTATTCCACAACTTTGCAGCAAGCAATGAGCCTACTCCCTTTCTAGGGAATTATAAGAGGAGAGCCCTGGACGACTTGAGCGATTTACTTGGGCAGTTAAGGGGTAAGCCTACCAATGAGGTGTTTTGGCCTGCCTCGTAGAATGCTCTGTGTGCCATGGTCAAGGATTAGAAATAGATTCTTTTTAGTACCAGGAGCCAATGAAGCGATTTGAGGTGCTGTGTTACTGACTGATGGCAGGGCACCCTAAGAATGAGCCTCGCTGCTGCGCTTTTTCACGACCTGAAGACATTGCGTTAGGTAGTGTGGGAAGCTGAGGTACAGAGCGATCGCATAGTCCAGTCTCGCTGTGATTAACGCATGAACAACTGTTTTGCGTTAATCCGAAGGAGGATTTTCAGAGATTGAAGCGGAGAAAAGCACGTTGCAGCTTGAGCCGTAATCTGAGGACCGAAGGAAAGATGGGTGACAAATGTTACTCCCAAATTTATGCAGATGATGGTGGGGCTGGCGAAGTGTCTAAGTCAGTGGGCCACCAAGAGGGCCTAGATGGAGTGTGAAGTTCCAAAAATCAGGGGAGGTGCGATATATCAGTGTTAATCTTAAAGCAATTTCTTGTAATCCATGTTAATCTTAAAGCAATTTCTTGTAATCCATGTTACTACTGCTGTAAAACAAGCTTTGAATTGTTCTTGTGTAAAGGAGGTTTTGTTGTTGATCAGTCGCAACAGGCATAAATTGCGCATCGTCTGCATATGAGTTAACACTTAATCCCAAAAACTGAATCAATGAAGCAAGTTGGGACATATTTTTCACAGGGCCCTGGGGTTCCTCACCACAAAAAGTTTTTGGCTGTAGCAAGCCAATGGATAATGTATTATGACTCCGAAAACTTTGGCTGTCACTAGGAGTGGGGTTGTTTGTCAGTTTCCCAGCACCAGTGAGTCCCTCAGGACCTGAGAATAATCTCTCTGAACTTTTTCTGTTTTCCCTCTGAAAGTATTGCTCAAGAGTGTAACTTGGTCTGTAAGATTGGAGGGGGGAAGGAATGAGCTCAGATTTTCCAACAATCACTCTTGATAGAATGTTAAAATAGATTATAAGCAAGCAGGGTGCATGAGAGGGTCTTTAGGGTCAGTGGAAAGGGATTGGTGGGAGTACTAAGTGAGAGAAAACACAATATTTGTTTTAAAAAACAACATTTTTGAAGACTTTCAAAACAGAGAGAGGGAGAGAGAGTGTGTGTGTTTTTGTGTGTGTGGATGTAAAAATTCCTAGTGGAATCCGACAGACAGCTCACCATACCCGACTGAAAGCACTATGCCCAACTATTTAACAGAAAATACATGTTTTACGGAGGTGTAATACCCCCCTCATGAAGCTACGCCCCTCGTACCGCCTAAGCTTCTGTGCCGCAAATAACTAGAAAACAAGGAACTCAAGTTGCTGTTCAGTTTCTAGTGCTGTCCCCTGGCACCCCATAACTCTTATCAGTTGGGGTCCAGTTTATTTATTCATTTATAAAGTTTTATATAGCGAGAACAAGATCCCGAAGGATATCAGAGCGCTTTACAGTAGGCAAAAGGAAAGAACAAAGGGTAGTATAAACATCAACATCAATTGGGAAACAGCAGCAAGAAAAAAAAAGGAAGAGAGTACAGAGGACATGATCCATCACTTTGGGGTGGCGGGATGTTGCTTACAATTGCTACAGCACTATCACACATCCACTGAGTTAATGAGAACTTTAGGGGTAATTAACACACAGCATTAATGACTTAGCCTATCTCCTTTGACTTGACTGGGGAACCGAAATGCTTAAATCAACCCTCCTCCGCTCTCTTCAGCTCCTTGGACAAACTCTTTCTTTTTTTTTTTCTTTTTTTTTTATTCATCATCAGTTTATAGCTTCATCATTTCATTATTACACAGATTGGGTACAAAAAATCATATATTTCCCTCTTAAAATACAAAGCAAAGATAAATAAAGAACATGACGATTTTTCCATTTATACAATTCGGAATACTTAATAACTATCCCAGGTATAATCATGGAGCTCCCAACTATACGGAGGGACTTATAGACCATATCATTATTTTTAGTGTGAACATTCTCCCTTCCAACCCCTCTTCTTCCTCCTCCTATCTTCCATCCTTCCAACCTTTTTCCCAAGAGTCCCGCCCTGTGGATACACTGCATTTGACTTTTCCCCTCTAGTGTCTCTCCATCCTCTGTTTCCACTCTGAGACTGGAGCCCAAATTCGTTTCCCCAATTGCTTTGCCTTCCATCCTTTCTTTTCATATAATTCTATCTCTAGATTATATGTGGCTAACAATTGTGTCATCCATTGTTGGAACGTTGGAGGGCTTGGATCTTTCCATAGAGATGCTATGCACATCCGACTTAAGGTCATTGCCAGAAATATGAATTCATGGTGGGCTACAGGGACCCCTTCTCCTGTTACACCTAATACCATCACTTCGTTAGTTAGGCTTATAGGTATCCCCAGTGCTCTATCCATAAACTGTTCTAGTGAGCCTTTGAATGAATCTAGGCTAGGGCATGAAGCGAACATATGGATTGTGTCTGCTTCCAAGCTTTGACATCGCAGGCATGTTATGCCATTTGTTCCTCCCCAGCGAGCTATTCTATGCGGTGTGTAATATAGCTCAAACAGTCTTGTAATGTTGCGCTTGAAGGTTCGCTACTTTTAATACTGTATTTGCAAGTTTAAGCGAGCTTTCAGCTTAATTCCCGACTATGTTTAATTTCATTCTCCATTTTTCAAAAACTTTCATTCGATCATCTTCCTTATACTGGCTTAGTTCATCATATAGCTGTGAAATTGAGCAACCTTCCTCGCCTTGCAATCGTTCCATTACTTTCTCTTTTAAAAATCATATTGCCCCCCTGCTTCTTTAGTAGAACCGACCTAATCTGCAGATATTTGTAGAAATCTCTGCGCTCTAAATTATATGACTGCTGCGCTTTATCAAAAGTAATTAAGCCTGTAAGGTCAGTAAGATCCCCCAAGGTTTTTACCCCTAGTGTGTCCCATTGTTTCATTACGTTGTCATGAAACACCTCTGGTAGTGATGGATTCTTGAATAGAGGAGTATAAAAATTCATATTCCCGAGTTCCATTTTTTTCCGGACCGATGTCTTAAAATCTAGCGCCGTCAAGCCCCCGGTCTCTTGATAGGGACAGAAATGTAATAGGCCTTTGCGTTTTGCCTTTTGCCCATATAAAGTGATTAGCAACTCCCTCAATTTCCTTAAACCAATTGTTATTACATTTTAGTGGGATTGTCCGGAAGAGATATAAAACTTTGGGTAATAATAGCATGTTTATTATATTGCATCGGCCTATTATTGTCAGGTGCAGGTTTGTCATTCTGTCTAAGTCTTTTTTGGAAAGGGGCGACCATTCGGTCCCCCCGAACGTATGGCCGAGTACCACGATCCCCCCGGGAAGCCATCTTGGGCGGGAGGCGAGTCTCGGCTGGTATGCCCGAAGCGGCGTAGCCGGGGCGCGCCTTTTTCCCGCCCTGGAGTGGGCTGGCCTAGACACTGACGCGGCCGGGCCACGCCCTCGGGGCAGGCCGGGGCGGGTTTACGCCCGCCCTGAAGACGGATAAAAGGAGCAACAAGCCAAGGAAGCATCCTCTTGTTCCTGTGCTCTGAAGCTGCACCACCTCGCTGCACGTGAGCTCGAGACGGAACGAAGAGCCAATTTTGAGCGTTGTAATCTTTCTTGTTTGTTTTTCAGATACTCTATCGTGAGAATGCCTAAGAAGGTGGGAAAGCGAATGACTACCGACCAGATGCTGCGTGTTCTCATGAAGGAGGTGACCGACTTAAAGAAGCGAATGGCGGAGAAAGACGAGGAAGGGGGGCCGAAACGTCCTCTGGCAGGAGCAGCTCCAGGAGGAAAAGGCAAGAGGCCCAGAAGGGGAGCAGCTGGGGGGGACAACCCAGTTCCCTGTACCCCACTCGAAGCACCCACTCCTGTGCCGGAGGAAGGGAATCCGATTCCCGTAGTGGTCACCCCTGTGTCCGGGGAAGATATGCCGCCCGAGCTGGCAGCTCAATTAGCAGCGTGGTTGGGAAAAGGTAGCAAGGGCGCCACGGCTGACGACGCGCAGGTGTTGATGAGGCAGCTGCGGGAAACAAGGGAAGCGACGACGGCACCATCGCCATCAGTTCCAGTCGCAGATACAGCTTCCGGTTCAGGTAAGCGGCCATTGCCGATTGCGAGGGATGAGTCAGCACCCTCTCGGCGGGAAAAATTGGGTCAACATGTCCCTCTGGCGATTAAAGAGAAGATATGGGCAGGGGAATATATAAACATCTTCTCGTTGCTTACCGATCATTATGAAATGGAGCATGTTAAGAGCCAGAAAGAGCTCATGCATCCAAGTGTTTGGCGCGCAAAGATGGCCGCCTTTAAGGTAAATGAAAACATTGGTAATTGGGGCAAGGCATGGGGGGTTTTTACATCCATCTTGGGTGAACGTAGGCCCGAATTGCTGCCCGAATTGCCGATTTATCAGTCACGGATCATGGGCTACTCCGTATCTCACGAGGGCAATCATTGGTTTTGTTACGACAATGTTTTCAGAAAAGCGAAAGAGCATGATAAAAACTTAACTTGGGATTGTTATGATTCTGTGTCTTGGTCCAAAATGGAGGACTCCGGTATGTTGAAGGTGCCATTGATAGGAAGTAACGTTGGTGAATCCTCCCGCCAATATGCGGGGACGCCTTTTCGATCAGGTACAAGTAACGACAATCACTCGAGGCCAGCCGGCAACGCAAATAAAAGGGGAGTTTGTTGGAACTTTAACAGGGGGAAATGTACTAGGCCTCAGGGGTCATGCAAATTTAGGCACGAATGTGGGGGGTGTGGGCAATCTTCCCATCCTGAGTCCATGTGCAGAGCCAAAACGGGTGATAACGGGGGTAGAGGAGGCGCCAAACAGGTCTGACATAGTCCGAGGGGCGCCTTTACCTACCCCGATTGATACCATGGCAATGATTCCCTGGCTCAGCGAATACCCGGATCACGCTTCCGCTGGGGTGTTGCGCAACGGATTTTCATATGGTTTCCGCATCCCAGTGGGAGAGTTTCAGGGTATGCCGCGATGTAAAAATCAGATATCGGTCTTACAGCATACGACCGTGGTACAGGAAAAGATCAGGAAGGAGGTGGCTCGAGGTCGAGTCGCCGGTCCATTTAATGTGCCACCAGTTGCTAACTTTGTTTGTTCCCCTTTAGGGGTGGTCCCCAAGAAGGACCCGGGTGAGTTTCGGCTGATACATAATTTATCAGCCCCACGTGGTCTTTCAGTGAACGATGCGATAGACCCGGAAGTGTGTTCGGTACGGTACGCATCCTTCGATGAGGCCGTAGCCATTTTGAATCGCCTGGGGCCCGGTGCGCTGATGGCAAAATCTGATATCGAGTCAGCGTTCCGGTTGCTCCCGGTACATCCAGACGATCAGCGTCTCCTTGGTTTCACGTTTCAGGGTCATTATTACATGGATAGGTGTATGCCGATGGGGTGCTCTATATCTTGTGCCTATTTTGAAAAGTTCAGTTGCTTCCTGCAATGGGTCTTCATGAGGAAAACAAGGTTTCAGAATGTGATGCATTATCTCGATGATTTTTTGTTTCTGGGGGCAGCCGGGGATCCCGAATGTGGACAGGCCTTGGCTGCATTTTGTGGTCTGATGAATCATTTTGGCGTGCCATTGGCACCAGGTAAGACTGTAGGTCCCTCGACTTGCCTCGCGTTTCTGGGGATCGAGCTGGATTCCGAGGAAGGTTGTTTTCGTTTACCAGGGGACAAAGTGTTAAAATTCAGGGCATCCCTGCAAATGTGTTTAAGTGAGTCTAAGGTCAGGCTACATCAATTGCAGCAATTGGTGGGACAGTTGAATTTTGCCCTAAGAGTTATACCGATGGCCCGCCCCTTTTCTCGCTCGATCGCTCAAGCCATGGTCGGCCTGAAGGAGGGTCATCATCGCACACAGCTCTCGGCAGAGGTTCGCCAGGACATGCGCATTTGGTTGGCATTTCTGGCGGATTTCAATGGCCGAATTGTCTGGAACAAACCGGCCGTGTCCTCCGAGGAGCTGGGGCTGTGGACGGATTCAGCAGGGAGCATTGGTTTTGGCGCCATATTCGGCACTCAGTGGTCAGCACAAAAATGGCCGTCATGGTGGCATGAGAGTGATCTGACAAGTAACATTGCTTTCCTTGAACTTTTTCCCATTCTGGTGGCCCTGAGAACTTGGCCAGAGGGGTTCAGAGATCACTCTGTGGTATTCTGGTCTGATAACATGACCGTTGTTGAGTGTATCAATAGCCAGGCAGCACGCTGCAAGTGGATCCTGAGATTACTCAAGGAAATTGTGTTATTATGTATGCAGTTGAATGTAGTATTTAAGGCAAGACATGTCCCGGGGGTGATGAACCAGGCGGCTGATGCGCTTTCTCGTTTTCGTATGCAGGCCTTCTGGGGTTTTCTGCCCACAGCGGACCCGGTGGCAGCACCCTTTCCCGAAGCTCTCTGGTCTCTCGGTGCCCCGAACTACAGAACCTCGTGGGAGAGAGTTTAGCACCCAGGACGAGGAAGGCATATGAAGGGGCGTTCCGTTCCTATTGGGCCTTTTTGGGGGCAGCTAGGGGGGAGCTTTGGGGCCAGGAGGAGTTGGTAGTGAAATTCCTGCTATCTTTACGTCATGCAGGCAAATCAGTGGCTACGGCCCAGAGGCATCGGGCCGCCATTTCCTTCGTGGGATCCAGGACCCGACAGCGTCTTTCGTTGTGCAAAAAGCGCTACGTGGGTGGCAACGCCTTGAGGGTCGCAGAGTAGATGATAGGCGCCCGATAGGTCTGGATAGGTTGGCTTTGTTGTTATCTGTACTTCCTGCAACATGTTCATCCCAGTATGAAGCAGTGTTATTCCGAGCCGCTTTTATGCTAGCATTCCATGGGGCTATGCGAGTAAGCGAATTAGTGGCAAGGAACAAGCTGGATACCAGGGGGGGACTGTGCCGAGAGCATGTCCGAATCAGGGGGGAGACAATGACTGTCTCATTTGTCAAGTCCAAAACCGATCAGGGTTCAATGGGGGACTGCATAATGATACGAAGGATCCCCGGGTCATCCATGTGCCCGGTGAGTTGTGTAGAGGGGTATTTAGCACAGAGGGTGGCATCATGGGGGGGGACATTGTTGAGACACGCTGACGCCACCCCACTGACGAGGTTTCAGTTTCAGCGGGTGCTTGCGATGTCGATTACGGCTGCGGGCTTGAACCCGAGCGAGTTTGGGACCCATTCCTTTCGGATAGGGGCCGCTACAGAGGCTATGGCCAGGGGTCTGAATGTTGAACAAATTAAACGTGTGGGGCGTTGGTCCTCCAATTGTTATAAGAGGTATGTGCGGTTGCACATGTTGTGAAGCTGTAACGTTGTACTCACGCTTCTTGTTTTTGTTTGGTTTCAGTTGCGCAAGCTTACGAGGCGGGGCGGACTATGCAGTCGACCCAACACCGGGCCAGCGGTCATACTTCACCGGCTGTGAAAAAGGAGGTGTGGGTCGTGGGCCACTCATACGTGAGGCGAGCCGCGGACGTATTCAAAGCAGGTGACATGTATCACGTGGCTGGGGAATACGGGTACAGTGTGTCCTTCTACGGAAAGGGCGGACTCTGTATTGACCAGTTTCAATCATTTTTTGAGGGTTTGCTAGGGCGGACGAGGTCACCGCCGTCTATAGTCATAGTACATCTTGGGGGCAATGATTTGGTCACCACTGGTAGACGACTTCTTCTTGAGGCGATGCTTTCCACTGTAAGTTGGTTGGCGAGGAGAGTTCCAGGGTGCACGATTGCATGGTCCCATATGATCCCGCGAAAAGTATGGCGGGGGGCTGTTTCCGTTTCTGCTTTAAACCATTCAGTAAGGAAAATTAATAACAAAGTGAGTAGATTATTCAGTTCCAAGACACTGCATTCTATTTCGCATGGTTGTATTACTGGTGACAGTATGTATTTGGGGGATGGTGTTCATTTGTCCCGGGTGGGGAACGAGTTACTCATAGGAGACTGTATAGCTTGGCTAAAGACTTTAGGTCATGACCTTTAGGTAGGAGTGTTGTGGGGGGTCCGGATAGCCGGTCAACTATCCGGCCTGTGGCGGTAAGGTCATGATCGGTGAGCACTAATTGGAAGATCCCTATGAGTGGGCGTCACCCATTACGGATGGGAGCGCTCGAAGGAGGTGGCCATTGGCCCCTCAACGGGGAAGGCGGTCCCTTCTAAGGATGGGACGCCGAAAGGAAAGGAAAGGCGGTCAAGGCCCCTTCCTGGGTAGGGGGGGGCTACAGCCCCCTCCCGGAGAATTTCCCGGGGCCAAGACATCTGCGACGGCAGATGTGGTAAGATGTGTGGGGTTTGGGGGGGGGTCTACGCTACCTTCTAGATTCCTCACACGAGTCCTCGGACGACCTTTAAGTGGCGTCGAGTTTATTGGGGCCCCCGTCAAGTCAAGGGAAATTGGTAGTTGCACTCGAGGTACGCCTCTGTGCGGTCGCCCCTCACAAGTGAGGGGGATATTTCTGGTTAGGGATCTTGACACCGGTTACGACCTTGCCGTTGGCCCTTAAACGTTAGGATGTACAATTTCAAAATTTCAAGTTAGATGTTTTTGTAGGATGTTAGTTCGGCTAGGAGAACCTTTGTATTAGAGAATATGTTAAGGTTAGCCAAACATCGCAATGTGGTAATGAAATTGTACATAATATGAAACTGTTATTTTAATGTTTTAATTTTGTTTCATATTTTAATAAATACGGCCGGGAGGGTCACTCCCTCCCGTCTTCCAAAAGTTCAGAACTGTTTCCGGTTTCCCATCCTTGGGGATTGTGTTGAGAGGGGGTGGCGGGTATCTCGGCCATATGGAAAGGGGCGACCATTCGGTCCCCCCGAACGTATGGCCGAGTACCACGATCCCCCCGGGAAGCCATCTTGGGCGGGAGGCGAGTCTCGGCTGGTATGCCCGAAGCGGCGTAGCCGGGGCGCGCCTTTTTCCCGCCCTGGAGTGGGCTGGCCTAGACACTGACGCGGCCGGGCCACGCCCTCGGGGCAGGCCTGGGCGGGTTTACGCCCGCCCTGAAGACGGATAAAAGGAGCAACAAGCCAAGGAAGCATCCTCTTGTTCCTGTGCTCTGAAGCTGCACCACCTCGCTGCACGTGAGCTCGAGACGGAACGAAGAGCCAATTTTGACCCACCCACCAGCCCCTGAAGACAGCGAGTTGTTTTGAATAAAGTTTGATGTGGTAACTCTTTTATTTGCAGGTCGGATTATTATCGTGATAACCTTGAATATGCAATAAAGAAATGGTCAATTTATGGTATGTTTTGCAAATAAAGTGATCTTGCTCTAGTGTTGATCAGTAACATGTTTTAATAAATTGTTGCTTTTAACTGTCTTTTAAGTAATTTGGTCATTTAGTTTAGAATTCATTTAGCTTAGAACTGTCGTATTTATTTTGGTCGGGCGGTAAGGTCATGATCGGTGAGCACTAATTGGAAGATCCCTATGAGTGGGCGTCACCCATTACGGATGGGAGCGCTCGAAGGAGGTGGCCATTGGCCCCTCAACGGGGAAGGCGGTCCCTTCTAAGGATAAGGATGGGACGCCGAAAGGAAAGGAAAGGCGGTCAAGGCCCCTTCCTGGGTAGGGGGGGCTACAGCCCCCTCCCGGAGAATTTCCCGGGGCCAAGACATCTGCGACGGCAGATGTGGTAAGATGTGTGGGGTTTGGGGGGGGTCTACGCTACCTTCTAGATTCCTCACACGAGTCCTCGGACGACCTTTAAGTGGCGTCGAGTTTATTGGGGCCCCCGTCAAGTCAAGGGAAATTGGTAGTTGCACTCGAGGTACGCCTCTGTGCGGTCGCCCCTCACAAGTGAGGGGGATATTTCTGGTTAGGGATCTTGACACCGGTTACGACCTTGCCGTTGGCCCTTAAACGTTAGGATGTACAATTTCAAAATTTCAAGTTAGATGTTTTTGTAGGATGTTAGTTCGGCTAGGAGAACCTTTGTATTAGAGAATATGTTAAGGTTAGCCAAACATCGCAATGTGGTAATGAAATTGTACATAATATGAAACTGTTATTTTAATGTTTTAATTTTGTTTCATATTTTAATAAATACGGCCGGGAGGGTCACTCCCTCCCGTCTTCCAAAAGTTCAGAACTGTTTCCGGTTTCCCATCCTTGGGGATTGTGTTGAGAGGGGGTGGCGGGTATCTCGGCCATATAGATTTTTTAATCACGGGGACCAGGTTTTTCTCCACGATCTTCGTTAAATCTGATGGTATTGTTATTCCCAAGTAGACCGCTGAATCTGTTACTCTCTGATCTGCCATTGTGATCTTGTGATTAACTACGATTTGTGTTTTACCCTGGTTTAATTTATAGCCGGATAGTGCCCCGTAAATGTCTGCTTCATTTTCTATTTCCACTAATGCTGAAGCAGGGTCAGGTGATGTAATTGCTAGGTCATCTGCATAACCTAGAATTTTTGTTTCATACTCATTCAATATTATTGGCGGAATGTTCCTATTTGATTCTATTCCCCTTATAAAGGAGTCAATATAAAAGGCAAAGAGTAGCGGGGAACAAGGACACCCTTGTCGGGTTCCCCGTCCGATGTTGATTGCCCCACTCAGCTCGCCATTACTCTGAGTCTAATCTTTGGATTTGAATACAGTGCTTGAAGGGCCCCTAAGCAGCCTTTTCCTATATTTGCTTTCTCTAATGCGGCCCATAGGAAGCCCCCCGAGACCCTACTGAAAGCTTTCTCAGCATCCAGCAATATAAGATTAGGTCTTGTGAGGCTGCCGTGCCATCGAATAATGTACATACCCTCCTAATGTGATCTGGAGTACCCCTCCCGGGGATGAACCCGTGCTGTCTGGGGTAAATAATCTTCCCGATTATCAAACTTAAGCGATTTGCTAAGATTTTTGAATATATTTTAGTATTGCTATTCATGAGACTAATTGGTCTATAAGACCCTGGGTCAGTGGGGGATTTATTCTTTTTCAGAAATACCACCATTGTAGCCTCCCCCCAGGACAAAGGGGGTGCTGCTCCCTTTTGTGTCAAGTCAAGTCAAGTCAAAAGATTTATATAGCGCGCTACATACCCAGAGGGTCTCAAGGCGCTTGTAGAAGGGTGGGGAGTTACTTGTCGAATATCCACGTTTTGAGTTGCTTTCTGAATGCTAGGTGGTTCTGAGTAAGGCGAAGGTGGGTGGGAAGTGAGTTCCAAGTTTTAGCTGCTAGGTAGGAGAAGGATCTACCTCCCATGGTGGTTTTGTTGATGCGAGGTACAGTGGCAAGGGCTTGGTTGGAGGATCGTAGCTGGCGGGAGGGGGTGTAGAAGGATAGTCGTGTGTTGAGGCATTCGGGTCCGATTTCATAGAGTGCTTTGTGTGCGTGGGTTAGGAGCCGGAAAGTGATCCTCTTGTTGACGGGGAGCCAGTGGAGGTTTTTCAGGTGATCAGAGATGTGTTCTTTACGCGGGATGTCTAAAATGAGCCTGGCTGAGGCGTTCTGGATGCGTTGTAGTTTTTTCTGGAGTTTTGCGGTGGTGCCGGCGTAGAGGGTGTTTCCGTAGTCCAGTCGGCTCGTGACCAGAGCGTGGGTGACTGTTTTTCTAGTTTCGGTAGGGATCCAGCGAAATGTTTTTTTGAGCATGCGAAGAATGTTGAAGCAAGATGAAGAAACGGCGTTGACTTGTCTGTTCATCGAGAGTGAGGAATCCAGGATGACGCCCAGGTTCCGTGTGTGGTCCGTCGGGATGGGTGCTTTTCCAAGGGCTACTGGCCACCAAGAGTCGTCCCAGGCGGAGGGGGAGGTACCTAAGATGAGGACTTCTGTTTTGTCTGAGTTCAGTTTCAGACGGCTGTGCTTCATCCATTCGGCTACTTCTTTCATTCCTTCGTGTAGGTTGGTTTTGGCCGTGTTAGGGTCTCTGGTGAGTGATAGGATCAGTTGAGTGTCGTCGGCGTAGGAGATGATGTTGAGGTTATGTTGGCGTGCGATGGCCGCGAGGGGGCTCATGTAAACGTTGAAGAGGGTGGGACTGAGTGAGGACCCTTGAGGTACGCCGCAGATGACTTCAGTGGCCTCTGACTTGAATGGTGGAAGGCGGACTCTCTGGGTTCTTCCGGAGAGGAACAAGGTGATCCATTCCAGTGCTTTTCCTTGGATTCCGATGTTTTTGAGGCGCTGTAGAAGGGTGCTATGGCAGACTGTGTCGAAGGCTGCGGAGAGGTCGAGGAGGATGAGGGCGACTGTGTCTCCATTGTCCAGTAGAGTTCGAATGTCGTCTGTTGCTGCGATGAGGGCGGTTTCGGTGCTGTGCTTGGCTCGGAAGCCGGACTGTGAGGAGTCGAGGGATTTGTTGGTTTCGAGGAATGCGGCGAGCTGGTTGTTGACAGCTTTCTCGATGACTTTGGCCGGGAATGGAAGGAGTGAGATAGGGCGATAGTTTTTGAGTTCGGTGGGGTCAGCTGTGGGTTTCTTCAGGAGGGCGCTGAGTTCGGCATGTTTCCAGCTTTCCGGGAAGGTTGCAGAGTTGAGGGAGCAGTTGATGACGTCTCAGAGGTGCGGTGCAATAATGGAGTCTGCTTTGTTAAAGATGTGGTGAGGGCAAGGGTCTGTGGGGGATCCTGAGTGGTTAGAGTTCATTAGACGGATGGTGTCCTCAGTGGAGATTGGCTTCCAGTCATTGAGGATGTTCAGGGGGGTGGGGGTCCTGCAGGGGATTGGGTGGGTTGGTCTCTGGGTTGGTTGTCGAAGCTGTTGTGGATGTCTGCAATTTTGTTGTGGAAGAATGAGGCTAGGGAGTCGCAGAGGGCTTGAGAGGGGGTGATGTCGTTGGAGTTGGCTGAGGGGTTGGTAAATTCCTTGACGATGTTGAATAATTCCTTGCAGTTGTGGGCGTTGTTATCTAGACGGTCCTTGAAGGCTGCTTTCTTGGCATTTCGGATTAATTGGTGGTGTATGCGGGTGGCGTTTTTGAAGGCGTCCTTGGTGCTGGTGGTTGAGTCTTTTTTCCAGGCCTTCTCGAGGGAGCGACAGAGTTTCTTGGATTTCTTAAGATCATCGTTGAACCAGGAGGCCTTCTTGCTGCCTAGTTTGATTTGTCGTTTTTTCAGTGGTGCTAGGATGTCGGCGCTGTTGGATAACCATTGGGTGAGGTTGGTGGCTGCTTGGTCTGGGTTTGAGGAGTGGGCGGGGGGCTTTTGAAGAAGCGATGAGGAGATCTGGTCGATGGTGATTTTGTTCCAGTTTCTTTGCAGAGTGGGTTGGGGGTGGTTGTTGGATGTGGGCTTGTTGTAGGTGAAGTGAACGCAGCTGTGGTCAGTCCAAAGGAGAGCTGAGGTGTGGCTGAAGGAGACATGCTTGCTGGAGGTGAAGATAGGGTCGAGTGTGTGACCTGCGATGTGTGTGGGGGTAGTGACAAGTTGTTTAAGTCCGAGGTTTGCGAGGTTGTCCAAAAGGGTGGTGGTGTTGCGGTCGTTGTTCTTTTCAAGGTGAAAGTTGAGGTCTCCCAAAAGGATGTAGTCCTCGGAGGGGAGCGCGTTTGGAGTGATGAAGTCCGTGATGTCTTCACTAAATTGTGCGCGGGGTCCTGGTGGCCTGTAAAGGAGGGTGCCTCTGAGTGTGGTCTTGGGGTCGATGTGGATCTGGAAGTGAAGGTGTTCAGAGTTGTCGAGATTGACGTCTGAGCTGGTTGAGATGCGGATGGATTGCTTATGGACGATAGCGATGCCACCTCCTGTGTGGCCGGTACGATCCTTGCGAATGATCTTGTAGCCTTCCGGGATGGCAATGGTGATGTCTGGGGCTGATGTGGCGTTCATCCATGTTTCTGTTAGGAAGGCGATGTCCGGAGAGATGGTGTCTAGAAGATTCCAGAGGTCGATGGCGTGCCTGTGGACCGAGCGGGTGTTGAGCAGGATGCATTGTAGGTGGTTGGGGTCGGATATCTGTTGTGTGTTCGTAGATGAGGAGTTGTTCTTGTTCTTGGTGCCTTTGAACTTGCAGGAGTAGCAGGAGAAGGGTCCATGGGTGTGTCCAGGAGCGGCTTGGACGCAGATGGGGGAGCGGCCGAGGTTGAGGGCTAGGAGGGTGGTGGCATCGTAAGTAATGCGGGGGAGGTGAGAGGTACGAGGAACAGGGGGTCTGGCGCTGGGCGCGGTCCAGGCGCGGACGGGCGTAGACGGGCTTACCTTTGGCGCACCTTCGGCGCGAATGGGGCGCGGTCGCTGCGCGTGAACGCTGCGCGCAAGAGCAACTGTCATATGTAGATAGTGAGAGGGGAGGGGCGAGGGAGGGTGAGCTGGGAAGGCGGGAGCGGGGCGGAGACTCGGGCAGGGCCAACAACAATAATACTAACAACAAAATGGCCGGCGGGACGGAGCAAACAAACAGGCAAAGTAATGCAAAGTGCAGAAGTCAGTGAAGCCAACACAGCGAGGGCACAAATATCTCTGCAACTACTTAGCAGGCGAGGTGAAGCAGCGTTCTAAAGGCACATTAACTTACAGAGATAACAATCTTGCAATGTCAGTAGGTTACGTGATTCAAATTGATGTTTGCAATTAAAGCGTGCAGTGAAAGATGAAATGACAAATTAGCAGCGCTGTATACAAACAAATGGAGCGCTCCTACAATGCGAGCTAATTAAATAAACAAATGAGTGAATAGCAGCGCTGTATACAAACAAATAAGGCTCTCCTACAATGCGAGCTATTTAAATTAATAAATGATTAGCAGCGCTGTATGCAAATAAGCGGTCCTGCAAAGCGAGAAGAGATCGTGGTAGCGCCGAGTGCAAGCAGCTGGGGAGAACAACGATACCAGGCAGTTAGGGGAGGCAGGTCGGGAGCAGCGTGGAGGAGCGGCCCTGTTTCCATAAGTTTGCAAATATCCTCTTTAAATATAGGAAAAAATTTCTTATAAAATTCAAGTGGGATAAAATCGGGCCCGACCGCTTTCCCAGCGGGGAGATCGTTAATTGCTCCCTGTATTTCCTCAAGAGTGAAACAACCTTCCATTGCTCCATTATCCTCCATTGTTAATCGCTCGATCGCCGCCAACTCGAGGTAGTGCTCTATTTCATCTCTGCCCACCCCCCTATCTGGGTTATATAGCTTTTGATAGAAGTCTTGGAATATCGAGCAGATCTACTTTGGTGTGGTAGATGTTACCCCTGCATCTGATATCAGCTCTGGTTTTTCCCCCCTAGTTGCAGCCTGTCGAGTTCTAATCACTAACATGCGTCCAACTTGCCCGCTGTACTCATATTGATCCTGCTTCCAGGCAAAAAAAATTCCAGCTGCCTTAGAGGCGAGTGATTCCCCTACCGCAGCCTTGGCTAGAGCCAGATTCTGCGCTATCTCTATAGTGTCATGTTTTGCGCCGATCGCTTTAGTCAGCTCCTCTTCTAATATGGTGATTGATTTTATCTTCCCCTCTATCTCAGCTTTCTCTATCTTGTTCCGTCTAATAGAGAAGCTCATGGTTTCCCCCCTGATACCGGCCTTCAAGGCATCCCAGACTACCGCAGGCAGCGCAGACCCTCTATTTATCTCAAGGAATTCCTTGAGCCAGCCTTCCATGTGTGTCACATATTTACTATCCTGTAATAGGGCTCTCTCAAATGACCAGCTAGTTGATTATTTCCGAGAGTTTGGAATTGGAATTTCTAGAGTTGGTTGTGATCCGACATCACCTGTGGCAGCCTATTTATCTTAGAGATGTTTATTAGCGTAGACGAGATCAGGAAATAATCTAAACGTGCGACGGCCTTGTGTGGTGCAGAATAATATGTACTACCTACCCCGCATGCATTTTGTTGCTCCCACATGTCGATAAATCCATTATCTTGCATTAGTTGTATCAGAGCTCTATGGCTTTTCCTTTTTCGACCAGTGAACCAAGCGGGATAATTTTTCCATAAGCCATTAACCCATTAATATTCAGAACTCTCTTTCCATTCGTCCATTTTTTCTCTCTCTCTCTTTCTCTCTGTCTCCGTCTCTCTCTCCCTCTCTCCCTCTCCTTCTCTCTCCCTCTCTCCCTCTCCTTCTCCCTCTCTCTCTCCCCATGCCTGCTTCATTTAACCTCTGGAATCTGGGGAAAGTGAAAGGCACCAGGAGTGCCCCCGGGCTTTCAAAACCAACCACTGGGGAAATGCCTGGTGAAATATAATGCCTGTCCAAATCCAGAAGCGAAGTTTATTCAAACCATTCGCTTTTATTATAAAGCTCTATACAATAGAGGTCCGGCATGTATCAGCAGAAAGCTATCCTTTCATGTTCCGAATCCCCCTTTTGCTCTGTACATCAGTTTCTGGCGTCAGACGTCCTTCCCCGACACTTGTGCCAAATTAGGAGGCGGCTCCTTCTCTTATGTGGCTACCACCATCTGGAACCTCCTCTATCGATAGGCCAGAGTTCGGATTTCACTGCCTTTTACAAACAGTTTTAAACCTGTTTTTTAAAATCCTCTTATCTAATGTTCTATGTGGTACTTCCATACAGGGGCAGCTCTTTTAGTATCAAGAGACCTCGTATGGGTAACAGAGGCGCTACTCAAAACAAATAAACATAACACGGCAAAAAGGTACAAACGTTACATTGTAAAATCCCACTGATTAAAATGTAAATAACTGGATAAGCTCAGGTCCCCAAGAACAAAAACTTGGATCTATTGTAAGCACTCACTGACTGTGGTCAGTGTGGTTTGCAGTACCGCTTTCAGCAATACTAAATCGCTGTTAACTTTCTAAGCGCTAGAAACTTTTCTGAGGTCACATTTCGGCCCCAAAAGATACTGGGATTATGTATTGTTTCATTGTTCCTAATTTTAACTCCCCTAAATTTTCTTTATGTAAATAAAGACACTGTGCCTCAGGTTGGCAGTAATGAGTTCCCACCAAAAATTAGAGGATGCTGCTTACACCAACTGCTTACATTCCCTACCAGGGGCGCAACTAGGTCTTAATTTCGGGGGGGGGGCTAACATGGCAGATGAAGGGGGGTGGCTAATGTAAATCAATGGGGCGGAGCTAAAATGACAGATAATCAGGATCGGTTAATGTTCAGGTCAAGCTCAGGTCAAGCTGAAAAAAATGTGGTGAATTCTGCATTAGAAACTGGACAACAATTAAAGCACACATTTTTGTTAGTTTGATGCATTGCCCCCCAAAACCCATACTCACCCTGAATCTTAAAATTACCCCTGGCACACCAAAACACAAACCCACGCTGAACCCTAAAATTAACCCCCTCACACCCTAAAACCCATACCCGCCCTGAAACTATAATTACCCCTGGCACCCCAAAACCCATACCCACCCCACACCCTAAAATGAATCCCTGGCACCCCAAAACCCAATACCACCCTGAACCCTAAAATCACCCCCCTGGAGCCCCAAAACCCGTACCCGCCCTGAACCTTAAATTACCCCTGGCACCCCAGAAACCATACCCATGCTGAACCATAAATTTCCCCTTGCCCCCCAAAACCCAAACCCACCCTGAACCTTAAAATTACCCCAGGCACCCCAAAACCCATACCCATGCTGAACCATAAATTCCCATCTGGCACCCCATAACCCATACCCACCATGAACCCTAAAATAGCCCCCTGACATCCCAAACCCACACCTGCCCTAAACCCTAAAATTACCCCTGGCACTATAAAACACATACCCACGCTGAACCCTAAAATTAATCCCATGGCACCTCAAAACCCACACCCACCCTGAACCTTAAAATTACCCCTGGCACCCCAAACCCCATACCCATGCTGAACCATAAATGCCCCCCGGCAACCCATAACCCACACCCTCCCTGGTGGGTTATGGGATATATATATATATATATATATATATATATATATATATATATATATATATATATATATATATATATATATATATATATATATATATATATATATACACATGCAGAAGGTAATATATGTAGATTTAAGTTGCATTTAATAAGCTCCAGCTTTCGAGAATTGTTGTACTTGAAATGAATTTATTTTAATTTGTTTTTATTTTTTGTAATTCAATAGTGAAGCAACTGTGGATAAATAGTTATGATAAAATATTTACTTATCACGGATCACTTATATACATGTAAAAAACATAGAATAATGTAATTGTAAGCCCTTAGTAAATGGAACCCCTGGTATTTAGGGCAAGGAGGCTAAAGAGAGTCCCCTAGCAGCTGCAGCATGTGGTGAGTAGCAGAAGTTTTGTTGAAAAGATGCTGACTTGGGGGAAAACTTTAAACATGTGTGGCTGACCGGAGATAGGCTGGAGCAGGTTGCACCTCTGCTGCCTTAGCTGTTCGGCGTCCTACCCACCATAATCAAATGAGCACATCATTTTTTTCTGAGTAGTGTGTCTTTACGGAAATTAATGTTATTATGTCCAATTATTTAGTAGTATTGTATTTGCTTTCCATTCAGTCTACCATTTCCTTGAGTAAGCCGATACTGCTCAAACAATTTATTTTTCAATAATAGAAAGGGAAATGTGATTATTCAGTTGGATTACAATAATAGCTAAGACCCAGCGACTCAAGATGTAAACAATAGCGCCGCCATGTTCACTTCCTATTATTCGATGACTCTCACAGAACCCAGAGATAATGCATCACACCAATAGCATCTAGCTTTCTGCTTAAGAGGTCAAGTTCTGCTTGCGGCTTTGCCTGCCCTTGTTACCAAGTCCCTTTAATAGGCTTGTAAGTGGACTTATTACATGTTTACATACCTCATAGACTACAGACTGATTTTTCTTGATTTTCTGTAGTTTTTGTAATGAAATGCCCAAATTTATGAATTCTCCTACTAGAGCTTTTCAGTGCTTTATTCTTTCATTTGTTCTAGAGCATGCTGGTTAATATCTGCTTCCCCACAACCTCTGACTAGTGTAAGTCTCTGAGCTCGGCCTGTGCCACCTTAATCTATAACTCCCTCAGTGTGGGATTTGTGGGAGCTCTGGTTAAGGCAGTGCTTAATTTTGTAACAGAAAAAGTGCCAGGGCCCTCATCAGAAGGCCAATGCAGCTTGCACTACCTATTGCCTGCCAGTGACAGTACAAACATTCATGCTATTCAAAGCCTCCAAAGCTATAAAAATGATTTGGATATTAGGTAATAGTCATTTTAATATATATTGAATTGATAAACAAATGTTGTTGTGCTCATCTCTAAATAAAACAAACAGCGCCACCATGTGGCAGACTGTCATAAGACCTGCTGTTGACAATTAAGTGCCTGTGCCAAGCACCGGAAATCACTGTCTCAAATTAAGCACTGGGTTGAGAGTATTCAACATAAAGCCACTCTTTCACCCCTTCCCTACAAATGAACCCTCACAACACTACCTCTACTACAGAAAATAGTCAAGTTCAAGAATGCATAATGTCTCTGTCATGACAGAGAATGGTTGGAAACAGAGTGGATACGTTGATGTGGAGAGAACTGATTGTGACTTCTGCAGTGGGGTAGCAGATAAGCAGCAGCCCTGGGGCTGGGACCAACGAGGGCATAGGGGGCTGTAAGTAGGGGTGCTGGGGTGCTACAGCAACCCCAAAATAATCATGCTGAGGTTCTGAAAATGAATCAGCAATAAAAATGGGTTTTTATCGTTTCATTTCCTATGCATTTATGGATAGAGGTCAAAAGTCAGGTATTCTGACAAATTGCTGCTTATTTTTTAACATGGAGATTGTGGTTTACTTTTCTTTCTCTAACTGCAAATTGAAACCCTTTTGTAAACTGAACTATATGTCAATCTTGCTGGAGTACATGCAGTGTGAAAGGATCGACTGTAAGATGTCAATCTTTTTTTAACTCACAACAAAATGTAAATGTCTGTAAATGAACTGTACACACATTTCAAGATATACCAGCAGTTAGGAAAGTTCAACTGAGGTGCATTTTTTGTAATTGTGAAGTGTGATGAAAAATAAGGTTTTAATAGGATCTAAACAAATCAAGCACTTTACTAATTGATGCACAAATGCTAAATATTTGCTAAAGCCCACATTTCATGCATTATCTTTTGTGAGTTATCAGTACAACTGCATGCTTGAGCAAATTCAGTGCCCATTTTAATGTGCTGTCTTTAAATGAGAATGGGCTACCAGACCAAGCTTAAGGAACATTTTGGAACGGAGTGCTCCAAAATGCACCCCCGGCTACATACTACACCCATACCACTCTCCTGCTGAAACATTGTAGTTCACTTGCTACACTTGTTCCTTGTGTAGTGCTTAGATTACCCCTCTACACATCTAAAACCCCTTAGGATCCAGGCTCACCTCAAAAACTCTACAGTGAACCCTGTCACATGAAGACCTACAGAAGGTTCTTCTGCCTACTCATATGTAGGACTCATGAGTGACTGTGCAGTCCTTTCACAATAAGTACATTCCCCATGGCAGTTTTCTGTACTCAACAAATAAAGCACTTCAGATTAGTCCCTTTTCTTCTCACAGGAAGTACCCAGTGCACCCTCCTCCTCGTGCAGTACATTGACTCCTATTGGTTTTCTTTCTAGGTGGCAGATTCATTGGTTCAGGAGGATGGTGACTTTCTGATCCGGGACTCCCGCTCCAGCCCTGGTGACTATGTCCTGACCTGCCAGTGCAGGAACGAGGCCATGCACTTCAAGATCATCCGTGTGGTGCTGCGACCACGCAAAGGCTACAGCCGTACCCTCTTCCAGTTTGAGCAGGACCAGTTCGACAACATCCCGGCCCTTGTACGCTTCTATGTTGGGAACCGTAACCCAGTGTCGGAGCACACCGGAGCAGTCATTGCCAATCCTGTGGCCCGGCAGACTCCTCTGAGGCTGCTGATCGAGAAGTATGGTGCCCCGTCCCAGCCACCGGCCGAGGTGATAAGCGCCCCAAGGACCTTGCTGGAACCGTCCCGGAGGAGAAGTGTGCGTGCCCTGTCCACAGCAGACCTAGGTGATATCACCCTGTTCAGGTGAGTGTGAGACACCGCCCTTGACCAGGTAGGAGAAAACTGAAGAACCATCATACCTAACTGGCTTTCTGTCGAAATATCAATACATAAATATGGATCTACCAAAATATTGTAAGCAAAATACAGACTACTACAATTCAATGCAGATAGGTTTAGATACATAAATGTAGATTTACTTCTGTTAACTCCATGTACATGTTCCTTAATGATATATACTGTCAAGGTACATAGATGTGGAGTTTAGAATAGCAAGTCTGTACTTACCTAGAAATACCTACCTAAACAATACCTTTGGTTGGTTGGTACTTTTGTCCTCTACATTCTGACATACAAATTTAAACAACCAGACTCAGCCACACCAATGTGCTTCAATCCTGCAGGGCTGCTTACACGAGCACGAGACAACCTTACCAATCCACCTCAAGCAGTGCTGTATACTACTGCTCCATTGCTGAGACCCACCACAGACTCACTAACATCTGTTGATATCCTCAATCCTGATGTGCTAAACCCTCTACTGCTTCAGTTCTGACATCCACAAACACAGCACTGCAGAATCACTTCAGTCAATGCTGCCACCCTGCTATTCCAGCACTACGACCCACACCCAGTTTCACCAGGTAAACTAGAGCCTGGCTTTGGTCTGACTCTGGAGCCTAATTTAAGAAAGATCCATAACCGAGCCAGGGCCCTGCCTTTTACCCATGCCTATGTAGTGCTATAAAGGAAAAGCAAAAACACGCCATGTATAAAGGCAGGGCCGGACTGGGAACCACAACCGGCCCTGGCAAAGTGCTCGGCCGGCTCCCCTCCCCACTCGGAGGGTTGGAGGTGCTGCAGAGCTCTTTGCTGGGGCCGGTTTTCAGCCGATTTCTGTACAGGGCCGATTTTGCAGCTAAATCGGCCCTGTACCAAAGTCGAACCCCAGGGCCCCAAAACCGGCCACCACCGGTGCGGCGCACCGGGGGATAGCCCGGTGCCCGCTATGGCCAGTCCGGGCCTGCATAAAGGCGTTGGAGAGCTGTTGCACGTTTTTATGGTCTGGTTTGACGGCGTAGCTGTCGCCAGACAATTATGTGAGCATCACTAGAGATTGGCTTTGGCTCCATCCACCTACTTGGGAGCCAGGAGTACATGTTTGACTGGACAGAAAGTGTGTACTTCCACAAAAAAAGTGCTTGACCTATGCACTGCTGTGATCCTTTTGTTTATTTATCCAGCTGCCTAAGCTTGAACTTTCAGAGCCACACATGACATTGGAATACTATTAAAGTGTCTTAGATAACTAGATAATCTATGTTGTTTATCTCTAGCTGTAGCACAGATGGGAGGAGGGCAGTCATTAGCCTACATGGATTTGTAGGTCTGGCTTGACAGTGCAACTGTCATCTGATATTTTAACCAACACCAATACTATTTTACAGTTCTTTGCTTCCACACAAATATATATCAATTCACATGCTATATACTTGTAATGCTTCCCATTGGCATACAATATTCATTTAAAGCAAGATCTATTGGCATTGCAATTCGTTAAATGTAAAACAAGAAAATTAAACTGTTATATTCTGTGTTTGAGTGTTAACAATGGGGCAAACAACAGGCTCCTTCAAGGGAGTTACAGAGTTGTAATGTAAGTAAAACATTCTGGAACGTGGGATGGTGATGCTGGTAATTTGAGAGCCGGCCTTGCCAGGGTGGGATGTGGACATTTCATCTCATACGTTGACGCCTGCTATTTCGTTCTAGCAGACTGGCGCCCGCTGCACTTGGCACTGCCAGCTGTAATCTGAGGACATGATCAGATTAAAACAAAACAATACAAGGTCACAAAAGGAGCTCTCTGCCATGACTGTCCTATCTAATTACATCTCTTAAGGCCTGTATATTGTTCTGAATCAGTGCTGTGAGTCAGGGAAGGCCAGTAATATTATTATGTAAATGGAGTACCTTGCATTCCCTACATTTACGTCTGTTACGGAAGACAACAACCAGTGGCAGGAAAAAGGCATTTCCTGTGGCTTGATTGCGACTCTGGGCCTGATTCACAAAGGTAAATTTACATGTGTAGATTTACTCATGTGTGAACCTAATACTGCATGTATGTGTACATCTACACTTTTTTGCAGTTTTTTCTTGACTATTTATCATTTGTTAAATGTAGACTTACAAGTCTCCACCTCCAGTTGAGCCTCCTACAACAAGCTTTTCAAGTGTAAAGGTAGGGCGAGTAACTTTTCACACGTTGGTGGAAATCCCCACCACCATGGCGGGAATTTTCCTATGAAAAAGTATAGGAAAAAATATTAAAGTTTATTATTCTTTAAGAGAAATTATTGAGAATGTGATTGAATTAAATATAAATGTTAAATCGTTTTAAAAGTTTATTATAAATCTATAACTATTAAAATAAAACGGCATAGCATGTTAACTAAATTAAGTGTTTACTAACTATTAGTTAATTAAAAGTATGTATTGAATGTGTACATATTTCCTATGAAATAATTTTACAAAAATACCACCCATGGTAACATTTGTATTTTTATATTTAATATATATTAAATGTTGTTAAAAGTTATGTGTAGAACTTAATTGAATTTGTTAAAATTTTTAACAAAGTATAATCTGATTTTAAGTTTACTGTTGTCTCCACCTAAACTTGGGAACTACCCAGAGTTCCCTGCTTCATATATATATATATATATATATATATATATATATATATATATATATATATATATATATATATCTCCTACTGGCGGTCTCCAGTAGGTATATATAGTTAGGATTTTTTTGAATAGGGATTTCTGAAAATTCTATGTTGAATAACTTTGGCGTTGAAGGATGGAATTGGCTGAAATTTTTAGGAAAATGGCACATTTTGTTTCTGAGCGTCCCCTGAAAGTTTGGGGGGGTTTCTTGAAGTGGGGGCCGAGAAAAAAGGGGGGTCCCAAAACGTGTTTTTAACATTGAGTTTTCCATAGGGCGGTTGGACTCACTTTTAGCTCGAACGGCTGAATGGATTTCTATGAAACTTGGCAAAATTGTAGGGACTGGTAGTCCGATGTGCCTTTGCTAGGTTTCAAGATATGTGCTCAAGTGGATTTTGAGTATTTTAGGTTAAAAAAAATATATATATCTGTGACAGCGTCCCGGTAAGCGCCCCGGTTCGCGTACCAGACGCGTAACGGAACTTTGCGAGGAGAAGCGGATTGGCTCTCGGGTGTCTGTAAACATTCTAAGCAGTCTGGAGCGGCCGCCATCTTGTGTCTCGGTAGGATCGAGACACAAGAGGTGGCCAAAACAAAGGGGGAAATTACCATAAGGGGGCATAGTAGATCCTCCCTGACCCCCTAGGTTTGATGTGGGGGCTTTAAAAGGGCCCTGCGGGGCAAAAAAAAATATTTTTTTTTTCATTTTTTTTGCGTGGGGAGCGCCCGGTACGCGCACCGGGAAGCGGTCCGGGGAGCGTACTATGGGGAAAAAAGAATAAAAGACTTTTCAAATATTGTATGTTTATTGATTGTTCTTTTTGATTTTTTTATTGTTTTTTTTTATTTAAGTAGCAACATGTAGGTACCAATGCAGAGTCAAAAAATTAATATACACCGTCTCCTTTGAAGATATCTTGCATGTTGTTTCAGAAGTTATTGTGGTATATGGAATTCATACCATAGTGTGTCAGGAAAGCAGAAACAATATGGAGACAGGAGATGATAAAGAGATGTTAAATACACATTGGAGATAATATAGTTGGAGAAAGGAAGTAACTATGAGCAAACTTACTATGTAACACAAAAAAGTTGCACAGTATATTTTAAGTCTCACTTTATATTATAATCATTTTGGTACTACTTCATGAATTACATTTAAAAATGAATAATGTCTCAAACAATTTTTATTTATTAAATATAAATGTATTCTTTAGAATTTTCAAAATGTAATAAAACTTCCAACATCAGATTGTCTGGAATTTCCTCATAATTTTCATTGCATGATTCTATTGTTTCCAAACAGTCAATTAATTGTTCGTCCAGAGACTCATCCATGAAGTCCAAGTCAACTATATTTTCTTCAGGATTTTTCTCCACCATAAATTCAATAGAAATATTATTGGACTCTTGTTTCGCTTCCATTTTCTTTCTGTAAATTGCATAAAAAATAACTATATCAGTAGAGTTAGGGTACTGTTGGGTTTAAGTTCAGACAGGTACTTCTGAGTTTTGAACAGTGTATGGTTTCAGGCAGGAAGTAGAACTATTAAAAAGTGCATGTGATGAAGCCTAAGTAAATTCATAATTATACCACAGAAGCCTAAATCAATCCATAATTATAATAGTCAAGCCTATCTCAATGTCTAACTCTTACAGAGGGACAGTATATAACTATCTGAAAACGTTTTCCCAAATTAATTTAAAGTGCATAACATAGTTCTCCTTTCAAATTAACAACTTACCTTCTTCAAAGTAGTTGAGGTTTTCTGTCAAATTCTTTTGCAAATGTACCTTAGGTAGTGTTAGTCAAAATGGCTGTGTTTCCCTCTCATTTTTTATATATATTCTTGTACTTAACCAATCAAATGTCAGCACATAAAAGTACAAAATGTAAGTAACATTTTAATTGGTTAAAAATTCAAATAGTTTCATATGTGTTTTTGTCATGTAATTTACCTCAGGATATTTAGACAGGGCTACAGCCCAAATGGCTCAATGGAATACCACCAAATTTGGGTAAATGGTAGGGACTGCTATGTAGTAGGGCCTATTCTATATTTGATGAAAGTGTCTCCAGTGGTTTTTCTGTAAATTACTTTCCCACCTTTTTTTATCGAGCGCTTACCGGTGCGCTCCCCGGTATGCGTACCGGTAGCGTTACGGGAGTCCTCCATTTTGTGTTTCGTCAGAATTGAGACACAAGATGGAGGGCAAAAAACGTTGGGAATGGGTAGAAGGGGGCACAGTAGACACTTCCTAACCCTCTAGGTTTTCTGAGGGGGGCTTAGGACGCTCATATAGGCCAAAATTAAAAAAAATTACAAAAGAAAATCGCAGGGAGAGCGCCCGGTACGCGAACCGGGCAGCGCTCCTGGAAGCGCAACAAAGAGAAAAAAAGAAAGACAGGGTGTAAAAATTTTAGCAATTTTGATATAAATGGAAGGTAGTTCTGAAAAGAACTGGTTTTTTAATTCTTTTTCTTGTTTTTTATTAATTTTCAGAACATTTTTTGATTTTTTAGGATTTTTGAAAACTATTTTGTGTTTTTTTAGTGTTTTTTAGGGGAAATAACAAAAAAGCAGGGTTAGAACATGTCTCAACAGGAGCAAAAAAAAATAATAAGGAATCAATGTTTTGTCTTCTTGTTGCATTTATGATTTTCTCCAGCTCGGATAATCAAAGTAATACTCTTATCTCCAAAACTGATAGTTCCTCCACAATATATACAAACTATTTTGTAGTTTTCAAAAGGAGTTTGAAAATTGTAGACCATTTCTCGGCCTTCTGGTCCGGCGAATCAGCTTTGTCCACTGCAGGTGCTGGGGATGACATTTGGGGCGTTGGCAGCAAGATCCCTTACTGGTGCTTGGGAATGGCTCTGCAATGGTGTTTCTGTCAGGAACTGCTTTACTTGCTCTTCCTCCTCCTCCTCTTCATCCTCATTATCTTCCTCTACACCAAAGTCCAGTGTTGGAGGTGGTCCTTTTGGTGGTGGTGGTTGCTGAGAAGCACCAGCTGCAGCTAAAATAGAAGCCATTCTAAAAAACAGGTCTTGCTCTCTGGAAGTAGAAAGTAAGAATGAGGTAAAAAGGTGGGGGCTTTCAACAGGTTCAGAACCAATAAAAAGTGTTATTTTCAGGTCACATGACCTGTTACGCTTACGTTACGTGCCCCGGAGCGCTTCCAGGGCGCTGCGCGTCGCGCTCTGTAGCGCTCCGGAGCACTTCTGGGTGCGCTAACGCAGCGCATCATAAGACGCATCACGCGGCAACGCGATACGTCGCGCTTACGCGACGCGTCACGATGTTGTTTTCTAACGCGGCAGTTGCGCTAACGGAACGTTTACCGGTTCGCGGACCGGGTCGCGGCACCAAATTGAGCTAACGGGAAGCTACCCGGTGCGCGGACCGGTAGCGAAACAAAATTTAAAAAAAAAAAAATATATATACATAAAAAAATTATATTAAAAACATATAAAAATATTTTTCAATTAAAAGAAGAATACATTTTACAGCTTTTGATATTTGCTATTAAAAAAACATTGAAATTCACTGAAAAAACCATAGGTTATAGACCATATATAGTTAGGAATTAGCATTTACAAAACCTTGAAAATTCACTGAAAAAAACATAGGTTATAGATCATATATAGTTAGGAATTAGCATTTACAAAACCTTATTTTACTCACACAAAACCATTGAAATTCGCATATATAGTTAGTTGCAATAACTATATATCGCGCACCCGCAATCCACTGCTGATGATGTCACATATTACATCATTTATGACATGGTCAGTGACATCACTGATGACATCACTGATGACAACTCAAATGACATCACTGACAACATCACTGATGACATCATTCATGTGATAATACGATCAACCTCTTCAGACTCTAATATAACCTTAGATACACTCAGAGTAAACAGACACTCACAGATTGTCACTCATCCATGGAGTTACTCATACACCTAGTCAGTCATGCAAAGAATCAATCACACCTCCATTTCCTCAACTATACAGTTATACACACCTTACTTATTCAAACATATTCTAACACATATTTACTCTCTTATACAATCACTGATACAAGTTTTAAATGATCCATGCAGCCACTCACACATTCACTAGCTCTTATACACAGTAATTTATATATGTCAACTCTCACATGTACTGTGTTTTACATATGTACTTACTTTGACATGTAGCACTGAGATATCCATTCACTCACCAATACACTCATGCACACAGTCAACCACCCATACAGCTGTTTCCACATGCAGTTTTGAACCCATACATCTAGTGAATCAACTGTTCACACATCTATGCACAGAGTCACACACCTCCCAGACACCCACACACACACACACACTCACTCTCCCATACAAATACTTGGGCAACCAATCAATAACCCATATAGTTACTCATATAGCTACTGATCAACACATGCAGCAGTTTACAGAACAACAGATATAATGATGCACAAATTAAGACAGTTTAGTCACTAACCCATGCACTCAGTGAGACACATTTAATCACTCTCTCATACAGTCAGTCATGCACCTACTAAATCCTTCATCCAGACACTTATACATCCACTCATTCTTCAATATGTAAAACATATTTTAACTTTACAGAAACATACAGTCACTGGATGATGTCATCAGTGATGTCATTTGAGTTGTCATCAGTGATGTCATCAGTGATGTCACTGACCATGTCATGAATGATGTAATATGTGACATCATCAGCAGTGGATTGCGGGTGCGCGATATATAGTTATTGCAACTAACTATATATGCGAATTTCAATGGCTTTGTGTGAGTAAAGTAAGGTTTTGTAAATGCTAATTCCTAACTATATATGGTCTATAACCTATGTTTTTTTCAGTGAATTTTCAAGGTTTTGTAAATGCTAATTCCTAACTATATATGGTCTATAACCTATGGTTTTTTCAGTGATATATATATATATATATATATATATGCGGTATGAATCGTCCTCAAGTTTCTCAACCACAGCACATGCAGTCAAATCGACATAGAGACGAGACGAGACCCAAATCTTGGTGTTAAAGTTTTATTGCGCCCAACACCAGTCTGCCATGACGCGTTTCGGCTACCAAAAGCCTTGATCACATGACGCAGTCATGGGGCCTGGCCACCATTTTTAAAGTGCAAAGTGCGTGATGGATATAGTAAACATACTACGACAAATGCATTATAATATTGGCAAAATCATTGAAACCAACATGATATACTGACAGTAAAATACATTAAAGTGCCGTTTAGCTGTATAAATACACAGAATTGATTTTGTTGGCACCGAACTAATAATAACGACTTTTGATTATGCCACGACCCCTGGTTCTCGCTTGGTATACACCAGAGGTGAGTTGGAGTCTTTGAACTCCTGCAATGTTGATATTAGCCCAGATTGTGTTGCCATTCTTGTGCGTGAGAGAATCCTGTCCGCCCCCACTCCCCAGCCGGGTCGTAAGGTTATGAGTCAGGCCCGCGGCTTACGCTTTGGCCTCCTTAACACACGCTCCCTGCAACGACATAATTTAGAGGTGTTTACCCTTCTTGAAGAAGGAGAACTAGATCTCCTGGGACTCACCGAGACATGGTTAGAGGATTCCTCTATGCCGGATCTCGTTGCCTCCCTACCATCCGACTTTTCGGCACTTTTCTATAATAGATCTGGAGCCAAGAGGGGGGGAGGTGTTGCCCTCCTGTACAACTCACGCCTATTGGTGGAAAGGGTCTTGACGGAAAATTTAGCAGGCGCGGAAGTGATGGGCGTTAAGTTGCAATCAGGGACGGATTGTCTGCTGATTCTGTTAGTCTATCGCCCTCCGTGGACCTCGCCTGATTTCCCTGACTTGTTCATAAGACTGGCCCAGGACATTCGCTCAAGATATGACAAGGTAATGATAATAGGGGATTTTAACTACCATTGGGAGAAGGTCCCAAAAGATGGTCAGGCGTTACAGATCGATGAGGCGTTAACCTCATTTGATCTGGTTCAACAAGTAAGAGGCCCAACACATGCCAAGGGACACACCCTAGACTTGGTGTGAACGACAGTTCCTGTCCAGGACATGGCTGCGGCTCAGCCATGCGTATGGTCTGACCACCACTTGGTGAGAGGCAAGGTTTTGGCGGACAGACAGAAAACAACAACTAAAGGAGGATGGAAGGCAGTTAGGAAGTGGAATAAGATTGATGGGGATAAAATGATAAATTTACTTCGCACCAACCCCCTTGCCAACAGTTGCCCCCTCAACCCAGAGGCCCTCTGTGGGGCACTCATGGACAAACTTCAGAATGCCACAGACAAAGTTGCACCAATCTGTAGGGTGAACCGTACGGATAGGAAACGAGGGGCCCCGTGGTATAACGACTTACTCAGAGCTCAGAAACGTGGGCTACGCAAACTGGAAAGAACCTGGCGGAAAAACTACAGTCCTGACTCTCGTAGTAACTATCTACGGGCTCTCGCTGGTTATAAGCAAGCGATTATAGCCAGGAAGTCTGAGTTCTACGAGGAGAGGATTTCTACGGCTACGAATCCTCAGAAAGAAGTCTTCCGAGTCCTTACGGAGCTCAGGAAGAACAAGGAACAGCCCCCGGACTTTAGTCAGGAGGATTGTCAGAAGTTCCAGGATTTCTTCACCAACAAAGTCATTGATTTGGTCACTGAAATTACGGCAACCTCGCAAATTGACTGTCCACCGGTGGATATCCCAGCCATACTGCCAATTACAATCCCGCTCTCTAATCTACCCTTGATTACAAAGGAGAGTTTAGTCTCCCTCACGGGTCGGGTCAAGTCCGGCTCTAGGGCGGATCCATGCCCACCTGAAGTGTTCAAACTCGCACTCCCGGGCATTGAGGATGACGTGCTGAGTCTCCTGAACCTCTCTCTACAAACTGGTCAAGTGCCATCTGCCTTCAAGGAAGCCCGTCTGATTCCCTTGCTAAAAAAACGGGGGCAGACGCAAAATGTCTGAAGAACTTCAGACCAATTTCCCAGTTACCATTCTTGGCGAAGGTCCTGGAGCAGCATGTCCTTATCAGCCTTTCAGAACATCTGGAAAGCAACACGCTGCTAGAGCCGAATCAAGCAGGCTTCCGTGCGAATCACAGCACGGAGCTGGTTATGCTGTCAATCGTAGATGAACTTAGGAACAGAGCAGACAAGAAAATCCCGGGGGCCCTGGTGCTGTTGGACCTCTCCGCGGCATTTGATACTGTGTGTCATGAACAACTACTGTCGCGGATGAGGGACTTCGGCATTCAGGGCATAGCACTGGCATGGTTCACATCCTTCCTTCAAGGGAGGACGAAGAAAGTGCAATTAGGTGACATGCTTTCTACCGCAACCTCGATCACTTGCGGAGTCCCACAAGGGTCTGCTCTGTCACCCCTATTGTTCAACATATACCTACAGCCTTTGATTCGAATGCTTAATCAAATGGACTGTCAGGTATATAACTACGCAGACGACACCCAGATCATCATCCAGCTGGAGGATAGCCAGAATGCCTTTACCAGACTGCAAAACATTCTGAGAAGTACAGCTAACTGGATGTCCGGCAACTCCCTAAAAATCAACCCGGACAAAACCGAGGTGTTGCCGATTACCATCGCTGGCAACCCTTGGTGTGACCGTTTCTGGCCTGGGGAGTTGGGCACGCCTCCAGAACCGGCTGAGGTGGTTAAGAGCCTGGGCATCCAGGTGGACAGTAAGCTGTCCATGAAAAAGCAAGTCACAGCTGTGGTGGGCTGCTGCGTCGGCCTCCTTCGCCAACTCAGGAAAGTTTCCCCGCTGCTCTCTTTTTCCACCCTAAGGAGCGCGGTTTCTGCAATGATTTTGGCCAGGCTGGACTATGGCAATTCATTGTATATAGGACTCCCACAGGGCCTCTTAAACAGAATGCAGACGGTCATGAACGATGCTGCTAGGCTCATTTTTAAGAAACCAAGGAGTACCCAGGCATCCCCCCTCCTGCGGGAACTCCATTGGTTGCCAGTTAGGCAGAGGCTAATGTTCAAGGGGCTCTGCATTGTACACAAAGCGCTTCATGGCAGAGCACCCACCTATCTGAAATCTCGCCTGTCCCTTTACAAACCAGGGAGGGTGCTTAGATCTGCTGATTCCATATATCCGGTTCAGCCACGCTGTAGACTGACCACTGTGGGTGGGCGTGCTTTCTCACATACTTTGCCAGCTATGTGGAATAAACTACCGCTGAAACTCCGCAATGAAAAGAAACTAATGCCCTTCCGCAAGCAATTAAAAACTGTGCTTTTCCAGCAAGCGTGGGGTGGCCGCTAAATGTAATCTGATGCATCTTTTTATTGTCTAGCTGATCCTAACAAAGCGCTTAGAGACCCCTGGGTTATAGTGCGCTATACAAGTCACAATAAATAAATAAAATAAATAAATGCACGTAGTGTGTACAGCTCATTTTACGGTAAAATTGGCTGTGGTTGTAAACATGTTAAAATTGTTAACCGTATGTATTATAAAGAAAAACAACAATAAAATCAATTAAAAACATGTTGATCAAATACAATGTTTTCTAAAATCAATTCATAATGATACAAATACATGTTATTGATATTGCCCATGTGGGCAATACATTCACTTGTGCAAAAATCGCTAGGGGTTCAGTACATGTTGGTTGTATGTGCAACATCACGCATATATACTCATAAAGTGCTACCAGTGTGAAATAAAAAAAGTGTGCCCAATAGGATAAAAAAGTGATCAAATATTTCATAATTCAAAAGTAGTCTGTGTGGAGGAAAAGGAAGTTTACTTAAAAAATTAGTTGCAATGAAGAGTAGTAGTTGATGAATGCAGAATTGGTTCAGAATGGAGATACTAATAGTCAGACCGGGTTAAAGGTAAGTATGGCAATCTTCACTCTTATTGAGCCCGTTGGGCATCTTGCTGTCCAGCAAGATGATATAACGGGTCTCAAGTTTACGGAGGAGCCCTTCCCTGTCACTACCTCTTCGTTGGGGAGGGACCCTGTCTATGACATAGTATGTGAGGCCTTCTGGGTTCTTGTTGTGTGCAATTTCGAAATGTCTGGCCACTGGGTATGTAGGGTCTGTGTTGGAAATAGTCCTCAGATGCTGCAGAATTCTTTTATGAACTTGGGGCCTTGTGCTCCCCACATATCTGAGCCCGCAGGGGCATTGTAAAACGTATACAGCAAATTCTGTTTTGCAATTAACTTTCTCTTTTATTTTTAAAGGAACAGGAGAGAAAGGTATGGTATATTCAGATTTGCTGATTCCATTTCTGCAGGCCTTACAAGTGGCGCATTTCAAGAACCCTTTACTCCCCGCTAGCCACGTGCCTGTGACTAGTTCAGGGCTACTTGAGACCAGACTGGTTTCCATGGACCTAGCTTTCCTATAGGTGATATTTGGCCTAATCTTTACCAGATTGCCAATAACCGGGTCACTTCTAATGAGGAACCAATTGTTCTTCACTATGTTGCGGATATACTTATGTTGGTTGCTAAAAGTCATGATAAGTCTGGTTTCATTGCTCGCTGTAATGCGCGACAGTTTGACAGTAGCATTGGTAGGGCATAACAATTGCTGTCTGTCTAGAGAGTTTGCCCTCCTCTGTGCATTGTCAATGGTATGCAGATCATAGCCTCTAGCCAGAAATCTAGATCTGCAATCATCTTATGCTTTCAGGCAATCTGTATCGTTGCTGCAGATACGTCTGATGCGGAGCATTTCCCCATAGGGGATGCTCTTTATCAGGTGGGGTGGGTGATGACTATACGCATGCAACACCGTGTTGCCCGCTCTTGGTTTCCTGTGGAGCTTAGTATGTAACTTACCCTGATCTATATATATCTCCACGTCTAAAAACACAATAGAAGTAGAACTTACAGGAGGGGCGTGGCCTGGAGCCGAAGATGGTGGACGTGTAGCTCTAGAGCTCCGTCCGTAGTCCTCTAAACAAGCAAATTATCCTGATTCCCCCACCTGCAATCCACCTGATTGCTGTACCGGAGGCCCCCGGAGGTGTCCTGCTGGAAGCGGAGCGGTGCTTCTCCACTCTGCCCGCTCTGCTGACGCGCTGACACGGCTGCTTTGGCCGCGGCCTGCTGCTCGTGGTAAGCCCCGGGCTCAAGTGGGCAATCTCCCCGGCCTCCCCATAGCCTCTGGCGCGGTCCGATCGGGACTCCGCGCCGGAACACAGAGGCGGACACCAGCGGCAGACATCGCCATTGAAGAGGCGCCCTGCTCCTGCAGCGACCCTGTGGCCCCCCTCTCCGCTGCGGAGCCCTGCCCGGCCACCCTGCTGGGGGACCTGCGGAACGAGCGGAGGCTTTCTCTGACCGGCTGACCGGCTCGCCACCAGCCTACACGGTGAGCGAGCCGCCTGTTATCTGCTGCGCTGACCGGGACTGTGGGGCGGGCGGCGCCAGGCACCTGACACCAGCACTACTTGCTCCGGACCCCCCCGGGCACTGCAGGCCTCGAACGCAGTATCATCGGCGCCATCTTGTCTTTGAGTCCCGGACGGAAAGTGTCCCCGGCCCTGCGCTGAGACATCTCTCTGGCCCACACACTTGCCGATCGGCGGAACTGCGACTGGGATTTCACGCGGAGTGACGCACTGTTGGGGTCAATGTGCCCGGCAGCAGGCAGCGGACAGTGGACAGCAGACCCTGGATATCCAGACAGCCGGCCCCAGCCAGTGGTAAGGGGGTGAGACACGTGCGCTGCGGACCTGCCACCACGCGCTGGCCCAGACTTCTCGAGTGCTCCTGCGTGAGGCCGACTCACTTGACATTTGCAGCAGGCCGTCTTTCTCCCTTCATCTGTCCTCTTGGGAGCTAAGGTCACTTCTGCCCACGGGGCCCCCCTGTGGAAGCCGCCTATCCCGATACCGACGCCACGGACAGAGATTCCACGCACTCCCTGCCAACCCTGGGTCTACGCTACTTTCACCCTTGACCACCACACCCTGATCCTGCGGTGGACGCGGTCCGACGTCCAGAGTAGACACGAGGGTGGGCGGCGGCGATCTGCTGTGCCCTTTCCAGCGCCACCATGCTAACGAGATCCATGGGCAAACATAGGGGCAAGACTCATGAACAGGGCGCTGCGGCGGACCTGCAGTCCACGGGCTCCGAGGACCCGCTGGCCTCCTCCAACATGGACATCATTCCGCCGACTGGAAAAAGGTCCCAGGACGCAAAGTTGGACCGTATCCTCAATGAGATACGAGCGACTCGCGAAGCCCTGGAATTGCGTATAGACAGTATGGCGACTGGCCTATCGCTATTAAGGGCGGACCATAACAAATTGGCGGAACGAGTGGCGGAGCAGAAGATAGCACTGAATGACCTAGTGCCACAACAGACGGAGCATTCCACGAGGTTGGAGAGAGTGGAGAAACAGCTTAAACATCTCTGGGACAGGGTGGACGAGGCCGAAGGACGAGCGCGCCGCAACAACGTCCGCATCTTAGGCATTCCGGAGAGAAGCGAGGGGAGGAACCCCACCCAATTCGTGGAGGACTGGTTACGAACGCTGGTGGGCCAAGAAGATCTCACTGCCCTGTACAGCTTGGAGAGGGCACATCGGATGCCTCCTCGGCCCCCCAAACCGGAGGCGCCCCCTCGTCCCCTGATCGCGCGCCTCCTTCACTACAGAGACCGGGACACCGTGTTGCGTGCGGCCAGGGAGAAAGCACCGATACGATTTGAAGATAAAAACATTTCAGTCTATCCTGATTTCTCGCCCACTGTAAAGCGCGCCAGATCCACATTCATGGGTGTAAAACGCAAATTAAGAGACAGGAATATGAAATATGCACTGCTGTTCCCTGCTCGGCTCAAAATCCTGCACGACAACAAATCCCACTTCTTCGACTCACCAGAAGAGGCTGAGGAATGGATGGAGGTCACTCTGACGCCACCGATCTCACAGGACCCATTCGGGGAGCACCAAGGAGGCGGCCGCAGCGACCACGGAGACCCACCGGACCGACGGCACAACACTCCCAGCCCGGGACACCACTCTTCCCATGGACCCTCTGCGAAGACGCACCCTCCTGGTACTCGGGTGGCAAGCCGCCCGTCGTCAACTCACCGGCAGCAGCTCACGGAGGAGGCACTGGCAGCTCACGACGCGGAAGCACTTGGAGACAGGCACACCGTCACCACCGACACTCAAACAGAGGTGTCTGGCTCAGTGGACAGCTTGCCGCTGTTCCCGAAAATTACAGCCCAAATGGCAGAGGAGTTATGATCTGCTGAGAATATGATCCCCTCCAGGTGGTAATGTATACTTGAACTCCCCCCCCCCCCTCCTTTTGTATGTGGTGGGTTGCATGGGGAACCCACTTTGTTGAGGACTAACTAGCCCATGCAGACCGTTCAGTGACAGCCGACAGAGGCCTGTCACCCCCCCCCGGTATGCACACGGACTCCATTGACTTGTGCCCATGTTGGGCACCACAGTTTGGATCCCGGGCACGTTGGCTTGGGGACCTTTTTGTTCAGGGGTTATTTGTTTTCACGACACTCTCACCTTATCGCAACGCAGAACTGACATGGGGACCCAGGCGTTTCACTGGGTCGCACCACACAGATGGTCATGGGGCCACTTAATAATTACCAACTGTGCACCTGGAACGTGCGTGGCATGGGAGCAGTGCAGAAACGTCATAGAATATTGGCCCAGCTTAATCGCAGGGGGACCCAGATTGCATGCCTGCAAGAGACACATTTGAACGCTGCTGAAGCTGTGAAGCTGCGCAAGAAATGGAGGGGACAACTATTTGCTACCTCCTATTCTGCGTTTTCGAGGGGAGCAGCGATTTGGTTCCGCGGCTCTGTCCCCTTTCAGATGTTAGAGCAAAGAATCGATAAAGAGGGCCGATATGTATTTGTGCGGAGGCTGTTAGACGGGGATGCTGTTGTATTTGGATGTGTTTACTCGCCGAACTCTAATCAATCGGAGTTCTTGTTAACAGTGAACTGGGTGCTGGCGGAATGGGCTGATCATCGTTGGTTTATTGGGGGTGATTTTAATGCTGTGCTTGATGTTACGTTGGATAGGTCACATCCCCCTTTACAGGCGACTGAGAGTAGGAAACAAGCGGATGCTCTTACTAGGTGCGCTGAGGGCTGGGACCTGACTGATGCATGGCGCAGTACACATTCACAAGAGAGGGAATATACTTTTTTCTCCCCACCACACCAGCTTCATACCAGAATTGACCACATATTCTGTTCCCGCTCCGTAGCAGATGCAATTGTCCAGGCCCAACACATGGGAAGAACTCTGTCCGATCACAGCTCCGTAGAACTCACCTGGCAGTGGGGCAGGTGACTAGCCCCCATCCCCACTTGGAGACTGTCTCCAGATCTCCTTGAAGACTCGGTATTCCGGGCCTCTCTGTCCGATGCTATAGTAACATATTTCTCCACAAACATGAACACGGCCAGCACCCGTCAAGTGGAATGGGATGCATTTAAGGTCTGTCTGAGGGGGGCAGCCATGACCGCTGGAATGGGCAGGAAACGGGAGATAATTAATCAACTGAAGGAGGTGGAGGGCTCCCTAGCTTCCCTAGAGAATGAGGCTGCCGGCACCCATGCACCCTTCACACCACTACAGGAGGCTCACATTCGACACGCAGAGCTACTGGAAGACCTGAGGCTCCTAGAATATAGAGAATACACGAACAGGCAGCATGCACAGGCGGATAGAGTTGGCCCCCTTCTAGCCCGCCTCTTGCGGGACTCCCCAGTGAACCACCCCATTTTGAGAATCTTGGACCAAGCAGGCAGCCCAACTACCACCCAGGTCGGGATCAACACTGCGTTCAAGGAATACTACACAACGCTGTATAGCCCCCCACAGCCCCTTCCCGAGGTTGCATTCGAGGCCTTCACGAGGGACTTAGCCCTGCCTCGACTTACTGACGGGCAAATCAAAGACCTTAAGCGCACCATTACTATAACTGAAATCAGACAGGCAATACGCGCCCTTCCAAAGGGCAAGACCCCTGGAACAGATGGCCTACCAGCCGACTTTTATGCAACATACATAGACCTACTAGCCCCACGGTTACACAATATCTATTTAGAAGCTCTGCGGACAACTACCCTACCGCAATCGTCTATGCAGGCGTTAATCACGTCCCTTTTGAAACCTACTAAAGAAGGGCTTCAGATGACTGACTATAGACCCCTGTCCCTTCTCAATACTGACTCCAAGATATTGAGCAAGGTGCTGGCATCGAGGCTCGTGCAATACGTACCTCAGCTGGTCCATTCGGACCAATGTGGTTTTGTCCCTGGCCGCAATACGGCCATGAACCTCAGGCGATTAGCCCAGCTCATGCTCGGTGACCGTGAGGACACGAGCTCCGAAGGCTGCATATCCCTAGATTTGAAACAAGCATTTGATTCCCTTAGATGGGACTATATGTTCGACACGCTGTCGAAATTTGGGATTCCACCCGAATTCCTCGCTTGGGTCAGATTGCTGTACACCGCCCCCACAGCTAGAGTGCGCACCTCAGGCCATATATCAGCCCCTATAGCTATAGCACGGGGCACCAGACAAGGCTGCCCACTTTCCCCCCTCCTCTTCGTCCTTGCCCTTGAGCCGATGCTCTGTAGGCTCCGCCAGATGGCCCCCTGATATGGCATTCTACGACATGGGACGGCACATATAGTGTCCGCTTACGCGGATGATATTATCTTATATCTCCGGGACTTGAGGGGCGACTTGAGCCCTGTTGCCCAGGTCTTTGAGGACTTTAGGTCGATCTCAGGCCTGACCATAAGCGAATCCAAACCATATGGATTTACATTTGCAGCCGCAGGTCTGGCTACTCCACTACCCTTCGCCCCCCACGAGTTCCAGATAGCTGAGACCACCTTCAGATACCTGGGGATGCAGATCTACAGGGAAGCCGACAAGATGCTTGACGGTAACCTTGGGAGGGCCATCAGAGCACTGAAATCGCAGATACAATTTTGGCTCACACTACCACTTTCTATACCCGGCAGAGTGGCGATATCCAAGATGGTGATGCTCCCCCGCCTTCTCTACCACTTCACTAACTTGCCACACCTGATCCCGGCAGCAACCTTTAAGACCCTAGACACTCTACTCACCGAACTTGTGTGGGGGCACGGCCGCAGGCGTATAGGTCTGTCCAAGCTGCAGCTCCCCTCTGACGCCGGTGGCATGGGTTTGCCTGATTTTAGAGCCTACAACTATGCGTGTCAACTACAATGGCTGGCCTTCTGGGTAGCGGGCCGCAATCTTCAGGAGATCAATATGAGGGATAGGGAGCATGCATTGGGGAGAATACACACGTTACTTTTGCCCAACTCGGTTATACCGAGGGATGCCCCGCCTCTCCTCAAACTGGCGATAACTTACTGGCGAAAGGCATTAAAGTATACGTCCCCTGGGTCGTCTTATGCACCCACGATCCCGCTCTTGGGTATCCCGCTGGCCACGGGGACTCTATCGGCGGACTCGCTGGAACAATGGCATGACGCGGGAGTGTCACACGTAGGTGACCTGTTCGCGGAAGAGCACCTATTGTCCTTCGCAGACTTTAGAACTACCCACGGAGTCCCTAGAGGCACCTTCCTCCTACACGCTGGCCTTCGCCACTATATCACCCACAAGTGGTCCCCTAGGGGCCGAGAGCCAGCTACGAATCCTCTCATCACAATGCACTACCTGATGGGCACGGGCGCCCACCTGACAAGGTGGCTCACTGCTAGTGTTAAGAAGGGGAGGGCTTTCGATCTGTCACCACTCCGGGCAGCATGGGAGGGGGACATTGGTAGGCCCCTGAGGGATAGAGAGTGGGAATGTATCCTTCAGTTTCCCAAAAAAGTAGCTAGGAACCCCAAGTTTAAGTTCATTCAATTGATGCTCCTACACAGAGCCTACCTGACCCCACGCCGCATACATATGATGTTTCCTGATGCGAAAAGTAATTGCCCCCGATGTGACACCGAGGACGCAACACTGATACACATGCTTTGGCAATGCCCCAAACTAGGATACTACTGGACCACGGTCCATGAATCGCTCCAGAAAGTGGGCGCTCTGTCCCGATCTCCTACACTGGAATGCACGTTACTGGGGTTGGGGCCCTCACAACGCACCAGAACCGTGGCGGCACGTTTCTCGGACCTGGCCCTGTTGCTGGCGAAGCGTGCCATCACGATGAGGTGGAAGTCACCCAGACCTCCCAACCCTGAACTGTGGAAGGCAGAAGTGGTGCGGTGGGGTAAGGCAGAGGGAGATGCACTGCAGCGGGAGGAATACAGAGGCCTGAGGAAAACGCCAATCTCACTGGACTGGTTTACCACATTAGGTATGTTTGAAACTGGGGACGACGGAGAGGACGAGGATGCAGGTGCCTCTCCGAATGTAAGATAAATGTGTCCTTAGCCGGACTGACATGCACTGTCACTGACCGTGGTGCGCTATGGAGAGGTGCGAGGGGCCCCCCAATCACAATCACTGTACTTGTCTCGTTCCATCTATGTGTACAGACGGATGGAGCCATATGTTGTAATACCGTAAGTGCCCCAGTCTAATGATTGCTCAATCATATGTTTTTGTGAGAGTGTCGGGTGGGTTTGTTGAGGGTGGGGGGAGGGATAGCATTGACCGGGGTTTGTCTATAGTGTGACGGTTCTTGTCACCAACAAAATGAAAAATCAAGACAACTATGCAATTATATGTTCTAAGCAACCTTATGTATGTATTACCCTGTTTCCCTCCGGGACTGGAAATTTCTGTGACTGCTTTACCTACTATGCTAATAAACAGATTTAAAAAAAAAAAAAAGAAGTAGAACTTACAGTACTTGTAAAATGCAAATTAAGATTATTAGAATTCAAACAATCAATGAATGCGGCGACATCAACATCAGAACCATCCCAAATCATAAAGAGGTCGTCTATATATCTCCACCAACCTTTAACCTTGGTTTTCATGGTGGCTGCATGGTCTACCATGAGGACCTGCTCCTCCCAAAAGCCCATATGGAGACAGGCGTAACTCGGGGAGAAGCAGGCCCCCATTGCCACGCCTCTAGTTTGGAGGAAAAGTTGGTTAGAAAATAAAAACACATTGTTTTCCAAACAAGCTAGGATCATTTCTACCACCATATTGGAATGTTCTGTGCAATCAATAGATCTTTTAGTAAGGTAGTGTTTAACCGCCTTGATCCCATCCCTGTGGTGAATACTTGTATAAAGGGATGTCACATCCAGAGATACTAAAAGAAAGTTGGGTTGCCATACAAAGTTGGAAAGTTTGTTCAAAAGGTCCCCTGTATCAAGTATGAAAGATGGTAAAGTTTTAACAAAGTCTTGTAGGAAAAAGTCAATATATTTACTGGTATTTTCCAAGAGGCTATTTCTGGCCGAAATGATCGGTCTCCCTTGTGGTTGCTCTTGATTTTTGTGTATCTTGGGGATGAAGTAAATGACAGGGGTTACCGGATGGTCATTTTTTAGGAATTTGAATTCATCCCACGACAACAAGCCTTTGCTTCGCCAAGCCATCAGTTTTGAATAAAAGTCATTTTTGGCTGCTTGTACTTCATGGGCATCTGTTCTCCTATAGCACTCCCTGTCATTGAGTTGTTTCAAAGCCTCTTCTAAATACATCTTTCTGGGCCAAAGCACAACATTCCCGCCCTTGTCGGACTGTCTAATAATCAATTGTTTATGTCCTCTCAGTTTATGATATTGAATATTAAGGTAGTTATATTTTTTCTTTTTTTTGGTCATTTTGGCATTTTTGATCTGTAGTTCTTTTAATTCATATGAAACCCTGTCATGAAAAATATCTAGATTGTCCTTCAGCAATATAGGGCAAAACTTAGATTTCGGTTTAAATGTAGTTCGTGGCAAATTTAACACAGGTTCACCTCCAAAACATTGGCTGAGGGATATTTTCTTCTTCATGCTGTAGTTCGTAAAGCTCTTGTGTCAATGAAACCCCTAGTTGTGGAGGATCGATGGGGGGTGAAGTTGACGAATGCGAGGTGCTTGCGACATTTGATGTGTGTGTACTGTGGTATTTCTTAAGCTTGAGTTTGCGTACATATTTGAACAGATCAATGCGAGTACTAGCATAGTCAAAATCACTTTTTGGACTAAAGGAGAGCCCCATAGATATAATAGTCAATTCACTATCTGTTAGCGTGGTATCACTCAGGTTGACCACTGTTTTGACATCGCTTAATTGTTGGTTTGATTGCGTTGCCATTTGGACCTTTGTCTCCTCTGTCTTCCACCTGTGCCCCCTACTTTTTGAGCATTTCCTCCTCTCTGCGCGTTTGGCGTTGATTTATTTGTGCCTGTTCCTTGGGAGCCATAGCGGAGTGTCTGCTTGCGGTCTTGTTGGACCACTGCCATTTCCTGAGCAGGAGTAAATTTGCGAAACCCCACTCTCTTATTGCGTGTGGCTTCATTATCAGATTCGCTTTCCGCCTGTGAACTGTTGCTTGAAACAGATGAAACCTCCAAAATGCTATTGGTATTATGCTGAATGGATGTGTTAGCTGTAGTACTCCCATTACCATCCTTTTGCTGATGTTGTTTTAAAGTGTCCTATTTTCGAGCAAAGGTGAAAATTTGGCCATGCTCGTAATCGAGCCTATCTCGTTGGAATTTATATGCCTTGCGCCGCTTAATAATGTCTTCCTCATGTTTTAAGCGTGCTTGCATTTCCTCCCGATATTTTGCAATAGTGGGTGTGCTGGGGATCTTAGATATTTCCGCTTCCAGCCTTTCAATTTCTGACATTAATTTCACCCTGTCGCTCTCTGCATATTGTACCAAATTCTGCATGAGGCGTTTGGAGGAATCGAGATTGCACTGTGCCCAGTCCGTTAACATTTGGGGGTCAGGTTTTTCATAGGATGGCGCTAGCATGATCCTGAATCCACGAGGCACCCTTCCCACCTCCAAGTAGCCGGACAGGGAGCTGTGCTCCCACCATTTCGCCTGTTCACTTTTGTAGCATTTTTCAAGTGCCCTAAAAAGATCCTTAATAGTGTTACTCGGTTCCGTCACCGAGACTGCATTTGCAACTGTAGCGGACCCCCCAGCCGGGGAGTCCGTAAACATTCCTTTTGAAGCCTCCACACGGCCCCGTACTGCGTCGGCAGACATGGCATGTCAAACTCGGGGCATAGTTTATAGCACAGATAGGTCGTTTCATGCGTGAATCCTACCCGACAATGCTGGGCAGCCGACCCTCTGCTCCACTCCACACAGGATTTCCCGCGGGGCTCCGGTGACGACGATAGTACTCCCGGTGCAGTCCCAGCTCGCAGCCGACCAACGCCGACCTCCGACCCGGAACAGCTCACGTTCTTCCCCTCGTCGTCAGCACACAGTCTCCGCCTCTCCTGGGGCTCCGGCAGCGTCTCCTTCACGGAGTTGTCGAAATGCTCCAAACAATGGAGCCGAAGCTTCAAGCTGCACTGGCCCAGACGTGGAGGGGTCTCGTCGAATCCAGGGAAGCAGTCATGGATATACTTGCGGTATGAATCGTCCTCAACTTTCTCAACCACGGCACATGCAGTCAAATCGACGTAGAGACGAGACGAGACCCAAATCTTGGTGTTAAAGTTTCATTGCGCCCAACACCAGTCTGCCATGACGCGTTTCGGCTACCAAAAGCCTTGATGACATGACGCAGTCATGGCGCCTGGCCACCATTTTTAAAGTGCAAAGTGCGTGATGGATATAGTAAACATACTATGACAAATGCATTATAATATTGGCAAAATCATTGAAACCAACATGATATACTGACAGTAAAATACATTAAAGTGCCGTTTAGCTGTATAAATACACAGAATTGATTTTGTTGGCACCGAACTAATAATAACGACTTTTGATTATGCACGTAGTGTGTACAGCTCATTTTACGGTAAAATTGGCTGTGGTTGTAAACATGTTAAAATTGTTAACCGTATTTTTTATAAATAAAAACAACAATAAAATCAATTAAAAACATGTTGATCAAATACAATGTTTTCTAAAATCAATTCATAATGATAAAAATACATGTTATTGATATTGCCCATGTGGGCAATACATTCACTTGTGCAAAAATCGCTAGGGGTTCAGTACATGTTGGTTGTATGTGCAACATCACGCATATATACTCATAAAGTGCTACCAGTGTGAAATAAAAAAAGTGTGCCCAATAGGATAAAAAAGTGATAAAATATTTCATAATTCAAAAGTAGTCTGTATGGAGGAAAAGGAAGTTTACTTAAAAAATTAGTTGCAATGAAGAGTAGTAGTTGATAAATGCAGAATTGGTTCAGAATGGAGATACTAATAGTCAGACCGGGTTAAAGGTAAGTATGGCAATCTTCACTCTTATTGAGCCCGTTGGGCATCTTGCTTTCCAGCAAGATGATATAACGGGTCTCAAGTTTACTGAGGAGCCCTTCCCTGTCACCACATCTTCGTTGGGGAGGGACCCTGTCTATGATATAGTATGTGAGGCCTTCTGGGTTCTTGTTGTGTGCAATTTCGAAATGTCTGGCCACTGGGTATGTGGGGTCTGCGTTGGAAATAGCCCTCAGATGCTGCAGAATTCTTTTATGAACTTGGGGCCTTGTGCTCCCCACATATCTGAGCCCGAAGGTGCATTGTAAAACGTATACAGCAAATTCTGTTTTGCAATTAACTTTCTCTTTTATTTTTAAAGGAACAGGAGAGAAAGGTATGGTATATTCAGATTTGCTGATTCCATTTCTGCAGGCCTTACAAGTGGCGCATTTCAAGAACCCTTTACTCCCCGCTAGCCACGTGCCCGTGACTAGTTCAGGGCTACTTGAGACAAGACTGGTTTCCATGGACCTAGCTTTCCTATAGGTGATATTTGGCCTAATCGTTACCAGATTGCCAATAACCGGGTCACTTCTAATGAGGAACCAATTGTTCTTCACTATGTTGCGGATATACTTATGCTGGTTGCTGAAAGTCATGATAAGTCTGGTTTCATTGCTCGCTTATATATGTGTATATATATCAAGGCCACAGAGGTTTATATATTGCGTGTTATGGCAGACGTGCTGAAATAAACTTTTCAAATTGAAGATTTCGGAGTCTGTGCCTGGTCCATCGGATTAAAGGAGTGCATCAGGTGCATAATGTAGAATATATATATATAAATATATATATATATATATATCATGTGATCAAGCGCTCTGTGAAGCGCGAAACGCGTCGTGATGACTGGGAGCACCATTGCTGAATAAATCACCTCCTTTTTTGCACCAAAACTCTGGTTCGTGTCCGTATTTGCAGCCTTCGAAAACCTGCGCCGTACTGGATTATTCCTGGAATATATATATATATATATATACACACACACAGACACATGCATACATACATACATATGCATGTGTGTGTATATATATATATATATATATATATATATATATATATATATATATATATATATATATATATATATATATATATATATTATATATGTATTAATAGTGGGCTTACTCTTTGGTGTCTGTCTGTCTGTATGAACCTCCCCTTGCCTGAACCCCTCTTTACTTTCACCTAACCCCCTCCCATTTTGTAATAAGTATTCCCCATTTTGCCACCAGTCCCATAAAGGTTTACTACTAAAACTATGCTCACGAGTGGGGAAATCCCCACACAGAGGTGGAGGACTCAGGTTAATGAATAGTATTTTGCAGTACCTGAGCAGTACTAATACTTTGTACCCTACAAAAAGGTTTGTGAATAGGCCAAAGTGTAACAGGAAAACCTGGGCTGAAATCCTGGCCTTCATGCTAGGACAAATTGCGTGATCATAGGAAACCTACAAAAAAAATTACTGTTTTGGTTGCACATCTGGTAATGTATACTAAGAATAATTTTTTATTCTCTGAAAAAATATGTTTAAAAATTAAAATTTTTAAACAAACGTTACTCAATGTAATGTAATGATAGACTGAAACACAACTGTCAAGAATAAGGAACTGTTTTATCTTAGTTTTATGAAATTTTGCCATGTTTTGATGCTCTATGAGGTGTGAGTTATATCATGGTTTGGCCAGTGATTTGCTTTTAGGGCCCAGCAAGATCCTTGGCTCGTCTGTGGTTCAGTTCTGCGTAAGAATTTTCTGGTTTGACCCCTCTATTTAGAACCTATCCCTGCAATGCTCCTCGGCCTTCAGCCCCTACCTCTTGCTGTCCCAGTACTGGCACAGCTCTACCAGTGCACCTCTGTCGCTCCGTAAGGTACATTGTGCTGTTCTAACACTATGACCCACACGGCATTCTGCATTGTACCTGTTCAACATATCCTGCTATTTGAGTAACCATACACAGCTCTAGACATTCCTACTCAGCTATGAACTGCTGCAACTGCTGCCGTTCCAGAGTCTGGACTCACACACAGCTCTGCCAGTTCACATCTGCTCCTACAATAGTACAATACACACACCGTTCTGACTCTTTAACACAGCCCGACACACCTGCCCCCTGAGATCCGTTGTTACTCTGAACCGGCTTTAGTTCACAATCACGTTGTACATTTTCCTAGAAATCCAACGAATATTGAATGCTCAACTAAAACTGCCAGGGACCTGAAATTTGTCTATTCTTTCCACAGAACCAAAGAAAAAAGTGGAAGTCAACCCGCGAACTTGGACACTGTTGGGAGGAGACCATCTTTGTACACAGCGCAGTCTGACAGCAACCTGTTAGGTGAGACTGTCTCTACATCACAATTTTCTAACATGTGTCAAAAAGTACATAACTTACCCTTCATCACTACAAAACATTAAAAACACTTAAAATCTTTCTGTGCCTCTACCCCCAGGCCCCATTAGAATTCATGCTGAAGGCCCACTCACCCTGGGAACCCCCTTCTTGTGCTTCATGTGCATCATCCTTAGGATTAGCAGTTTGGAAGAGAGATGAATTGGTCTACTCAATACTTGCAACAGGGTCTAGACGATGTTGAACAACTCTATATCATGTGGAGGAAGTCACTTGTGTCCAGATGGCAACTAGTGCACTTGGAAAGGGGCCCTGTCCATCTTTCATATCCATTTGAGTGTATAGTAGATTCTGTGCAGATATTTAATTTGGATTAAGAGCAGTCTGAATGAGATGGTCAGCTCTCAAGAGGCCATTGACCCTTTTCTCCAGTCCTTTTCCTCGACTGAAGCCAGGTCTGTGGTATTGGACGTAAGGGTTCGGTACACCATCAAAATCCATCCTTTACCCAGTTAGTAAATCACTCTTCTGGCCTAAATCAGGTTAAATTCCAGAAATGCCTTTACATCTGCTTGATAAACCTCCAGCACGGGTCCTAATTGGGGATATTTATAAAACTAAGACTTCATTTAACTTCAAATTCTTCATGCAGAGTCATGAACGACTTCACTCAATCCCTTACCCAGATTTCAATAAGGGCCAGATATACAACCTTTCTTAGCGGTCGCAATTGCGAAATCAGCCCATTTGTGACCGATAAATAGGTCTGTGCAGTGTACAAACCCTATTGCAAAGGGCTTCTCATCCTAATATCGAGTCGCACTTCTATGTACTTGCAGTTTTGCACTCGCAAAGGAGACTCGCAAAGGGGACTGGCAGTGAAAATATTTTTTAAGAACATGTAGTGGTCCCACGGACCACTGCCTTCTCTTAAAAAAGAAAACAGAAACGTTTAATTTTTCTTTTTTAAATGCATCCCGTTTTGCTTCAGGGAAAAAGGAACTGCATTTAAAAAAAAAGGTTCACAGAATAAATGTCATAGATATCGATTAAAAAATATTGAGTAAAAAATATAGACAACAAAAATATCGACTGCTATACTTATTAAACAGGTAAATACAAAAGTATCAACTAAAAATATAGATATATAAAATATTGACTTTTATATAAATATAAAATAAAATATATTAAATATTAAATTTAATTTAACAATATAAAATAGATGTAATATACATTTTAATAGAACATAACAAATATACTTAATAAGAAAAGGTAAACATACAAACATAATTAATTATATATATATATATATATTTACTTAAACAATTGATAAAATATTATTTCTAATTCATGTTAAAAGTTTAAAATTATATAAAAAATAAAAACCTACATCAATTATTTAAAATATAAAAAAGCAAAAATCTATATTAAATTAAAACATTAAACTATTAACAAATAATTTAACTTAGATTTCACAATACAATCAGTGCAACAGTATGGAAAGTGTTGGATAGCGGAGGAGTAAAAATAACTATTCCCACTCCAGTGAGTGCAACAGTAGGGAAAGTGCTGGCTAGCAGAGGGGTAAAAATGACTATTCCCACTCTAGTGAGTGCAACAGTAGGGAAAGTGTTGGATAGCGGAGGGGTAACATTTACTATTCCCACCAAGTGAGTGCAACAGTAGGGATAGTGTTGGATAGCGGAGGGGTAAAAATTACTATTCGCTCTCCAGTGAGTGCAACAGTCGGGAAAGTTTTGGATAGCGGAGGGATAAAATGTACTAGTCCCACGCAAGTGAGTGCAACAGTAGGTAAAGTGTTGGATAGCGGAGAGTCAAAAATTAATATTCACACACCAACATTAAAAAAATATTACAAATTATGAAAAATTATAAAAATAAATACATATTTTAGAAATTGAAAAATATATATATATATAACATATGATAATATTAATGACATATAACAAATACCTAAAAATATTATACAAAGTCAAATAATAAATACATTAAAAAAATCTTTTAAACTAGAAAATATTTACAAACAAAAACATTATTTAATACATAAATGTATTTTTTTCTTCCTACCCTATAACACCACATCCATAGCAACACACTTCAACATTTTTAATTACATTTAGTTCCATAATTAACATAATTAATAATCAATTAAAAAGATATTCTTAACAAATAATAATAATAAACATGAATTATTACACACACGTTAACACTATATTGTCCACAACACACACCTAAATTAAACTATAAAATAATAAAACACAATTAAAACGTATTTTTAAGGTAAAAACTATTACTATTAACAACTAATTATAAAGTAAATACAATTGATTTACTACCCACCTCACAGCAAAATAAAGGTACCCAACATAAATATCAAATAATTAACATTAATTAACAACTATATATTAATTAATTAAATGCACATTACTTCCCATCCATTACCCCTATAAACACCACAACACACACCTAAAATTAATGACACAATTGCCATACTATATTTTTAATTAATTTAATTAATATCAGTTAACAAATAATTATTAATGAAAAATAAATAAACCACATAACACCCTTTGCCACTATAAACCCCAAAACACACACCTACAATTATTTTCTCAATTACCATAATTATTTACCAATTAATTATTATAATTAACAAACAATTAATCAATTAAAAATGAATTACTTCCCACCCTTTACACCTATAAACACCAGAACACACACCTAAAATTAACTACACAATTACCATAATTAATTACAAATTAAATAATTATTATTAATTAAAAACAAAATATTAATTAATTAATAGTAAATTACTTTACACATTTAACGCTATAAAAACTCAATTAAACAAATATTCATAAATAAAAAATGATCAATTCATTTAATATAATGTAATTACTTCCCACCCTATTCCCCTATAAATCCACAACCTACTAGGAAACAAAAAACGTAAAATAAAATAAAAATGTTTTAATAACTACAAAAAATGTAACACATATATTAAAAATACAAACAATTCTTATACAAAAAACATATATCACATACATTTAAAACATATACTAAAATACATAACACAAATTTAAAAATCGATATTAAACACCGATATTTTTAAAATTGATATTACTGATTTTAAGTCGATATTCTTGACCACAATATCCTTGCTGTCAATATTTCTGAACCACGATATTTCAGACTCGATATTTGTGTAACCTGATATTTTAAACTCAATATTCTGTCTCACATAAAAAAAATGTTTTATTTATAAAGCAGTCACAGACATGGTGGTCTGCTGACCCCAGCAGGCCACACTCCCTGTGAGTGCTGACCATTCCCAATTGGGTCGCAAATTGCGACCTGCCTCATGAATATTAATGAGATAGGTCATTTGCGACCCCATTGGGAATTGCAAACAGTGTCTGAGACACTGTTATACATTCCATTTTGCGAGTTGCAATACGTCGCAATTTGTCACTGACAAAACGGAATGGTCGTACATCTGGACCCAACTTTTGAAATCCCTATGCAATCTCAGGCCCCAAATAACCCCAGTCTCGCTGCCTGTGGAAACCATGTCTCTTTTATTATGGTGTTCGTTATGTCAGTCTGCCATTCTGCCCAATCTAGGGGACAGCTTGGTGCAAGCCATCTAGAACTACTCTAGTCATGGGGATTAAAATCATAGGGAATGAGGATCCGTAAAGAAGCCCTGAAGTATTATCTCTGTTTCCAAACAACCATTGGCAGTGGCCAGTTGTGATGCCCAGTAGAGGCGTAAGTGGGCCAGTGCTAGCCCTCCATCAAACACTGATTGGATACATTTATCAAATTTGTCAAACACAGTTCTTGGTTGTTTACTTGCCTATAGGAAACCGTGTGTGTGCATATGCCTGGACTGGGTTGAAGTAACGTGGAGGGATTTCATAGTGGTAAAGCGGAAGAACATATTAGCCCCTATTACAAGTGGCCCAGTTAATTGCTTTATGTGTGGTTACTTCTATTACCGCACATATTGCAATTAGGAGATTGGCAGCTAGCACCGCACCCCCACAGCTTTCCCCCGTTAAATTCCAAAAGGGCTAACCCGGCCAAATTTAACAGGGAAAAATGGCTGATAATTAACAGTGGATTTTGATACAGTAACACCGAAATCCGCGGGTTATCCCCATTATAGGGGTCAACCAGTAGCGGCTGCTACCGACTAGGGATGGTGGGGCAAGGGAACTGTGGGAGGGGGGAAATAATTTTTTTCAAAAGCACATACCTTCTTACCTCTGGCCGCCGCCTCAACTTTCTCCATCCTCCTCTCTGCACAGCAGGAAGCCCACAGCTTCCCACAACCCCCTGGCCAATCACAACGCTGCCATACCAGCGTTGTGATTGGTCTGAGAACCATAGTTCGATGCGCAGACAGGGGCTGGCAGGCTGTGCATTTTCTTCACCCAGGCTGTGATGCAGCCTGGGTGGAGAACATGCAGAGTGCGCCTGACACATTGGCCGGCCCGAGATGGCTGGCCAAAGCATCATGCACACTTTAGGTGCTGCCACCACTCATACCCCTGTGACGCGTGGGAAGCCCAGCCCCACCTCATTGGCTTCAGCTGCAAGCCGATTACAATTACATTTACTATTGGGAGAGGAGTTAGCCTAATGGCTAGGGAGGTCGTCCTCGAATCTGGGGAACTGGGTTTGAGTCTTGGCAATGACGCTGAACATCCCGTGATTCTGGGAAATCACTTAATCTCCTCTTGACTAACAAAAAATAAATGCACCCTCACGTAATGCAACTGGTGCTATATAAAGCGCTCCGATACCCGATTTAGGTCAAGTTCGTGCTATATAAAACTGTAAAAAATAAAGAAATAAAAAAAACACAAAATGATAATAACAAACGTTATTATCATTTTATTTTGTGTATTCCGCTTGCAGCTGAAGCAGTGGGGCAATGCTCCTTCACCTTAGTGGAGGAGCTGCCACTGAAGCAAATTCATAATTCGCAGTTATTTATTGAACCCAATACATTCTGACCCAGCGGAGTCAGACAGTTGTTATTGATTCTAATAAATAATAGCCAAAACACTAGACCACACTTAACAAGGGCCAAAGAATTTTGGGGAGCTAGATCATTTTATATAACACCACCTTACCAACGATAGTAATCCTTAGTCTGTTCCAACCCTGTATGTCCATGTTTATCACTCCATAGGTTACCAACATTGCTCTGGTTCAACTGCAATGTTAATGAAAAGGCATTCAAAGCTAATGGTTTCTAAGCATAGCTTGGTTTGCCAGCTGGTCACTGTCACTTCAGTTGGCACAGTTCATCTCCAGATCGGAGGCCTTCCCGTAGACTCTGAGGATTTCCATCAGTCTCTCCCCCTCCATCACTAGTAGAGCTTAAAGAGAAGCTTGTCAATCGTATATAAGGATATGCGGTCCTTGATACTCCTCATTGGAAACCCTGTACCAACACACCACTTTGAACCCAAGTTGAAAGAGACACCATAATCAGAGGGTAAACATCATTTACCACAAATCCTTTTCCCAGCAGGGGTTGTAACAACGCATACCATTACTCCGCAAGTCGGAACAACGACTTGTGGAGTGGGCAGAAGGTGTTGGATTTACAATCCAACACCTTCCCTACTGTTGCACATACTGGAGTTTGAATAGTAAATTATACTATTCCAACATCCACCCCCCCTCCGAGCAAGTCGTCGTTAAGATTTGCGGGTAATGGTATGCGTTGTCTGTATTTGACAGGAACTGGATAGAATGATCAATGAAGAGTCCCTTCTTCCCAATTGATTATATATGTTGTTTACACACTTTTTTTCAAAATATTTTATAATGATACTTTTTAAAAATATATTAGTGCTCCTTTCGCTCTGCTAAATATCAGTGGAGACAAACAACTGCTATATACATCAGATAAGTCTCTGATCTATATTAAACGGCACACACCAGTTAAATTTCTCAATTTATTCTGAATACAAAATTGTAATTTCCATGATTAGGCAATAATTCTTCATTTGTAATGATTAGTTGTTTGTGTTTTTCATTTACTTTATTTTAAGTTCCCAAACATTCTCAACCATGTTCCTGACACATTTCAGGATAACAATCACATCTTTCAGGGTAGTATGTAAAATGAGTCATCTAATAGAGACTTCTAGCTGCAGATTCCTTACATTTGAATATTACTAGGCGGCAGACTGGATTTGGAAGATTGCCTTGCAGTACCCCTGCACACGGGTAGGTGGAGTTGTTCAGCTCTGCATCAGCAGCATCTATTTCAGAAGTGATGTGCACGATTACCTGTATAGGTATCTCCTTGGTGCTCTGATGTCAGTTACTTTCACAAATTTCCACGCCAGGGGTACGGAGCTAAGATGAGAACTGACCACTGGTGTAGAAAAGACTAAGGCCTTGAAAAGGGTGGCCCTTACACACACGAACCGGGTTGCAGAATGGGTAGAATGGGAGGGTCGGTAAGGAATCTGCAGCTCTTTAGAGTCTGTACCAGATATGACGTTAGGTATGTAACTTGTTCATCTGATAGAGACTTCTAGCCGCAGATCCCTTACCTTTGACTAGTTACCCTAGCACTACCGCCCCAGATGTGGGTCTGCAAACCTGATCAGACTAAAAAGTCCTGCAGGACTGAACAGGTGAAGTGCCTGTCACGACGAACCTGACTGTACAAGCAATAATAGTTTGTCCATTGGTGCAGTGATGCCAACGTCACTGCCTGAGAGATGTCCAGGAGAGGAACGCCTCGTGCGAAAGGAGAAGTCACACCCTTGCTTCGGTAGAGTGTTCATTCTTATCAATAGAAGTATGACCAAAAGATCATCATTTGCTTGCTTTTGCATTTTGAATAAACGTGTGATACTGTATTTTTTATTTAAGTTTTAGAACAATTTACAACTGTCTATCATATTAGATAATTGATAGCAGGCCCTTCAGAGATATATGATAAAAAATTAATTGGCTTGAATTAAATACCAAAGTAACCCCCCTGCTCTCTCTCCTTCCCACGCTTCAACCCAAAAAGAGTCGACCATCTCACTAATGTAACTTAACACAAGGGAGAACCTTTGCCACGGCTGCTGACAATGTTTAATGCATCCTTATAGTTCAGGTGTTACTCATGAGAATGCAGGGCAATTCGTACATTCTTTGGCAGCTCATCCACCCCCTACTACCGGCCCTATAGCACCTGAAAAGGGTTACACCATCCAGATCATCAAAACCAGGACCAACAGTGGTAAGCAAGTGATGCCTCAAAGTTGCTCCTTAATCACCTCGCCATTCTCTTAAAAAAAAAGAGCGCACAATATAATCTCCCTCCAAAGGGTGCAGTTACTCAGCTCCAAAAAGGTTTCTTTGCCTGGCCTGCCCTTGCAGGGCGGGGCGTTATGGGTTGTCATGAGTCATTCGTAATTAACATTACCAGCAGCTAACAACCAAAACAATCCTCATTCGAATATTTTTCGATTCACCACTAGATGGCAGGATGACACAGCATGGGAATCTAAAAAAAGGTTAACTGCTGCACTTACATGTTTTTTAGGTCGAAGCCTACAGTCTGGTTTGCTGAAGACATTCAGAAAGATTCCATGGGGAATGCATGCCACCCCTTGCTTACCACTGGCTTTGTGGTTTGAAACTCACATTTTCTGGCTTTTTAGGTCTCGCCTGACCCAGCGCATGCGCTGTCCTGGCGAGACACTTAGTGAGGACTCAAAAAATGCTACCATGGCCAGCCTAGAGCTACAGTGCATGTGTACGGGCACGCGCTTAGGAGCCGAGGCGCCAAATGGCAAACCTTGTCATACTCATTAAGTGCCCGAGATCACTTTCGCCAACGATCACTTTAGCAGCGCCCTTTTAATGTTCGCTTACTATCACTTTCGCGGCGCCCCTTTGATGTTCTCATTCAAAGAACCACACACACAACCACACACAACTACAACCACACACACAAGCACACACAACCATACACATAACCACACACACAACCACACACAACCACACACACAAACAAACACAACCACACACAACCACAACCACACATACAACCACACACACGCACAACCACACACACACACAACAACACACATACACACACACAACCTCAGCCACAATCACACAACCACACACACAACCACACACACACCACACACCACACACACAACCACACACACAACCAAACACACAACCAAACACAACCACACACACAACCACACACACACAACCACAACCACAACCGATCACACACACAACCACACACACACAACCACACATACAACCACACACACACACAACCACACACACAGCCACACACACACAATGACACAACCACACACACAACCATACACAACCCCACACACACAACCACACACACACAACAACACACACAACCACCCAACCACACACACAACCACAACCACAATCACACACAACCACACACACAACCACACACACAACCAAACACACACAACCAAAACCACACCCGACCACACACACAACCACACACACACACAACCACACACACACAACCACACACACACAACCACACACACAACCACACATACACACACAACCACACACACAACACCACTGTTGGAAGGCGGTGACTCCAGGGGTCAAGAGGACTCTCCTAACCACCTTGAACCTCCTCTCCCACAATTACTGCCGAGTCTTATCGAGGGGGAGTCCCCGCCGGGGAGGACTGATCGTACACACTGTCGACACACCACACTTATGAACGGACACCACACCGTGATTCTTTATCAAGAAAGACTTTATCAAGATTAAAAGTAGGGAGCAATACACATCGATCGAGGGATCGCGAAAGTCTTGTAATGAGGGATCGGGGAAGCGGGACAGTCTTAGGATGCCAGCTGGCACGCCACGCACCCTGCGCACAGTTCTCAATCCTCGAACTGGGGGGTACGGGGGGCTGGCGATGGGACTTGCTGTCCTACTCACTTCTGGTTGAAGATGATCGTGAGGGTAGCGTCGATGGTCCAGCCGGACCAGAGAGTTCGTCAAGCCGCGACGAGGTCAGCAGGGCTTTGGGTAGGAGTACTCCGTCGTACTCGTAGGCAGGTGGAGCCGCGACAGCGTCAGCAGGGCTCCGACGGTTCAGGTCTTGTGCTTCGAGAGGGAGCCGCGACAGCGTCAGCAGGGCTCCGATGGTTCCGTTCCGTAGGTTCGAGGATGAGCCGCGACAACGTCAGCAGGGCTCAGTGGGTCAGAGTCTGTTCTCCTCAAGGTCAGCCGCGATCAGATCAGCAGGGCTTTCTTGTCCAAGATACAACTGCCGACTAGATGGAAGGCAGGCTGTCTTATAGTACTGGAGCTCTTTGATGTCCGGACCCTCAGAGGCAGGGGGCCGGTAGTCCGAGGGCCAGGCTCCTGATTGTCTGGGCGGTTGGTTCTTTGATGCTTTGGACCATGCGTCCAGGGAATCCCAGACACCCATCAAGGCCTGGAGCCAGCTCACTAGGAGGCCCAAGGTGCAATCGAAACCAGGCCCCAGGGATAGTTCAGAGGTGTGAGGGGAACCAGTTCCTCAGAAGGGGGCCGGAGGTGTGATGGAAGTCTTGGTTTTGGGTACTTGGTGAGTCGTTCACCCCCCAGGCGGATCTGGGCGCGCCGGACGCGCACGCTTAGCTGTAGCCAGGGGCTGCCGAAAGGAAAGAAGGCGGCTGGCCGGCCGGGGTGGCCAAACATGGAGTCTGATGGTCACGTGCACGGGTGCAGGCACGCGGTCTGGGGATCGTCTCAGGTCCGGGGTAGGAGTGTCATGTACAGTTCTGGGTGGAAGGGAATCAGTTCCACCCGTAGTTCTGGAGCTACGGAGATCAGCGAGGACCACGCCACAAGGCCGGGTCCAACAACCACACACATACACACAGCCACACACACACAATGACACAACCACACACAACCACACACACACACAACCACACACACAACCACACACACACACACAACCACACACACACAACCACACACAACCACACACACAACCATCCAACCCACACACAACCACAATCACAAACAACCACACACACACACAACCCCACACACAACCACACACACACAACCACAACACACACTCAACCACACACACAACCACAACCACACACAACTGCGTGCACACAAACACACACAACCACAACCACACATACACATAACCACAACCACACACAACCACATAAACAAACACACAAACCCACAACCACACACACAACCACACACACACAACCACACACAACCAAATACACACAACCACACACACACACATAAACACACACAACCACACACACATAAAGATATACAACCACACACACAACCACACACACACACACACACAGCCACATACACAACCACAAGCACACACACAACCATACACACAACCACACACACAACCACACACACAACCATACACAAAATCAGCCACCCACAACCACACATACAACCACACATACAACCACACACACAACCACACACACCCAACCACACACAACAAAACACACAACCACACACACAACCATACACACAACCACGCATACAATCACACACACACAACCACACACACACAACCACACACATGCCCACATACACAACCACACACACAACCACACACCCACAAGCACACACAAGCAAACACACAATCACACACAGAACCACACATAACCACACACAACCAACCACACACAACCGACCACACACAACCACACACTCAACCACAACCACACACACAACCACACACACACAACCACACACACCCACACACACAACCACACACACAACCACACATTACAACCACACACACAACCACACACAACCACACACACAACCCCACACACACAACCACACATACAACCACATGTACAACCACACACACCACACACAACCAAACACAACAACACACACAACCACATGCACAACCACACACACAACCACATACACAACCACACACACAACCACACACACAACCATACACACAACCACACATAAAACCACACACACACACACAACCACACACATGCCCACATACACAACCACACACACAAAACCACAAGCACACACGAGCAAACACACAATCACACACAGAACCACACACAACCACACACAACCACACACAACCACACACACACAACCACACACTCAACCACAACCACACACACAGCCACACACACACAACTACACACAACCACACACACAACCACACACACAACCACACACAACCACACACACCCACACACACAACCACACACACAACCACACATTACAACCACACACACAACCACACACAACCACACACAACCACACACACAACCCCACACACACAACCACAAACACAACCACACATACAACCACACATACAACCACACACACCACACACAACCAAACACAACAACACACACAACCACACACACAACCACAACCACACACACAACCACACACACAACCACATACACAACCACACACACACAACCACACACACAACCATACACACAACCACACATACAATCACACACACACAACCACACACACACAACCACACACATGCCCACATACACAACCACACACACAACCACAAGCACACACAAGCAAACACACAATCACACACAGAACCACACATAACCACACACAATCAACCACACACAACCACACTCAACCACAACCACACACACAGCCACACACACACAACCACACACACCACCACACGTTACAACCACACACACAACCACACACAACCACACACACCCACACACACAACCCCACACACACAATCACAAACACAACCACACATACAACCACACGTACAACCACACACACCACACACAACCAAACACAACAACACACACAACCACAACCAAATGCACAACCACACACACAACCACATACACAACCACACACAACCACACACACACACAACTACACACACACAACCACACATACAACCAAACATACAACTACACACACAACCACACACAACCACACAACTACACAAACTCAACTACACACACACAACCACACACACAACCATAACCACGACCACACGCACAACCACACACACAACCACACACAATACCCAACCACACACACAACCACACACACAACCACATACACACAACCACAACCACACACACAAACACACACAAACACACACACATACAACCACACACACAACCACATACACAACCACACACAACCACACACACACAACCACCACACACACACTCACAACCACACACACACAACCACACACACATACAACCACACACACAACCACATACACAACCACACACATACACACACACAACCACACACACCACCACACACACACTCACAACCACACACACACAACCACACCTAACCACACACACACAACCACAAGCACACACAACCATACCCACACACAACTACACACACAACCACAAACACAACACACACAACCACACACACACACAACCACACGCACAACCACACACACGCACAACCACACGCACAACCACACGCACAACCACACACATACACAACCACACACATACACAACCATAACACATACACAACCATAACACATACACAACCACACACATACACACACACACAAATGTCAAGGTATTTGTAGAGCGCACTGCCACCAAGCGGTTTCCTGGCGCTATTACTCATGCCGCTGTGGAACCCTTCCTGGCTTTCCCTGTGAAGTGTCCACACCTGGGCACCCCCAGAGTGAAGCCAGGCATCCTAGCGCTGTTGGGGCCGGTGTGGAGGTTAAGCAAGCTATTGCCCAGAGTTGCAGCGTGGGGCCCATGATTAGAATAGGCACTGAGGCGAGAATTGTCCGGTCTGAGAAAATTGAGCCCAAGACCCGCCGAGGCGGGAATTGAACCCTGGTTCAGGGCCAGAACTCTGCATCAGGGTCTGCCACTCTAACCATTGAGCCACACTCCTCCTCAAACACAAACACACACACACATAAACACACACACGCAACCACACACAACCACACCCAACCACACACACACACAACTACACACACACAACCACACATACAACCAAACATACAACTACACACACAACCACACACAACCACACACACAACTACACAAACTCAACTACACACACACAACCACACACACAACCATAACCATGACCACACGCACAACCACACACACAACCACACACAATACCCAACCACACACACAACCACACACACAACCACATACACACAACCACAACCACACACACAAACACACACAAACACACACACATACAACCACACACACAACCACATACACAACCACACACAACCACACACACACAACCACCACACACACACTCACAACCACACACACACAACCACACACACACATACAACCACACACACAACCACATACACAACCACACACATACACACACACAACCACACACACCACCACACACACACTCACAACCACACACACACAACCACACCTAACCACACACACACACAACCACAAGCACACACAACCATACCCACACACAACTACACACACAACCACAAACACAACACACACAACCACACACACACACAACCACACGCACAACCACACACACAAACAACCACACGCACAACCACACACACAACCACACACATACACAACCACACACATACACACACACACACAAATGTCAAGGTATTTGTAGAGCGCACTGCCACCAAGCGGTTTCCTGGCGCTATTACTCATGCCGCTGTGGAACCCTTCCTGGCTTTCCCTGTGAAGTGTCCACACCTGGGCACCCCCAGAGTGAAGCCAGGCATCCTAGCGCTGTTGGGGCCGGTGTGGAGGTTAAGCAAGCTATTGCCCAGAGTTGCAGCGTGGGGCCCATGATTAGAATAGGCACTGAGGCGAGAATTGTCCGGTCTGAGAAAATTGAGCCCAAGACCCGCCGAGGCGGGAATTGAACCCTGGTTCCGGGCCAGAACTCTGCATCAGGGTCTGCCACTCTAACCATTGAGCCACACTCCTCCTCAAACACAAACACACACACACATAAACACACACATGCAACCACACACAACCACACCCAACCACACATACACACAACTCAACCACACCCAACAACACAACCACACGCACAACCACACTAAACCACACACACGACCCCCCACACACACAACCCCCCACACACACAACCCCCCCACACACACACAACCACAAGCACACACACAACCACACACACAACCACACCCGCACACAACTACACACACAACCACAAACACAACACACACAACCACATACACAACCACACACACAACCACACACATACAACTACAACCACACACACAACCACAAGCACACACAGAATCACAAGCACACACAGAACCACACCCACACAGAACCACACACACAACCACACACACACAGAACCACACACACAACCACAAACACAACACACACAACCACACACACAACCACTCACAGAATCACAACCACACACACAACCACACACACAACCACAACCACACAAACAACCCCACACACACACACACCCACACACACCCACACACACACACAACCACACACACAACCACACACACAACCACACACACAACCATCCAACCCATACACAATCACAAACACCCACACACAACCCCACACACAACCACACATACAACCACACATACAACCACACATACAACCACACAACCACACACACACACATAACCACAAACGCACAACCACAACCACACACACAACCATACACGCACAACCACACACACAACCACACACACACACAACCACACACACCCACACACACACACACAACCACACACACAACCACACACACAACCACACACCCAACCACACACACAACCATCCAACCCATACACAATCACAAACACCCACACACACACACAACCCCACACACAACCACACATACAACCACACATACAACCACACACACACATAACCACAAATGCACAACCACAACCACACACACAACCATACACACACAACCACACACACAACCACACACACTCCCACACACACAACCACACACACACAACCACACACACACAACCACACAACCACAAACAGAATCACAAGCACACATACCCACACACACACACAACCACACACACACACAACCACAAGCACCCACACACACAACCACACCCACACACAACCACACCCACACACAACCACACACACAACCACAAACACAACACACACAACCACACACACAAGCACACACTCAACCACACACATACAACTACAACCACACACACAACCACAAGCACACACAGAATCACAAGCACACACACAACCACACCCACACAGAACCACACACAACCACAAACACAACACACACAACCACACACACAACCACTCACAGAATCACAACCACACACACAACCACACACACAACCACAACCACACACACAACCACACACATACAACCACACACACACCCAAACACACACACACACAACCACACACACAACCACACACACAACCACACATACAACCACACACACAACCACACACACAACAACACATACAACCACACACACAACCACACAACCACACACACATAACCACACACACACAACCACAACCACACACACAACCACAAACAACCACACACACAACCACTCACACAACCACACACACAACCACACACACAACCACACATACAACCACACACACAACCACACACACACACATAACCACACACGCACAACCACATACACAACCACACACACACACACACAACCACACACACACAAACACACACACAACCACACACATAACCACACAACCACACACACAACCACACACACAGCCACACACACTCCCACACACATAACCACACACAACCGCACACACACACAACCACACACACACAACCACACACGCACAACCACACACAAACCACACACACACACAACCACACACACACAACCACATCCAACCTCACACACAAACACACACAAACACACCCAACCACACATACACAACCACACCCAACCACACGCAACCACACATACACAGAAGTAAACCACACCCAACCACACAACCACACACACAACCACACTCAACCACACACACACAACCACACACACAAAACCACACACACAACCACAAGCACACACACATCCACACACACAACCACACCTACACACAACCACACACACACAACCACAAACACAACACACACAACCACACACACACACACAACCACACACACAACCACACACATACAACCACAACCACACACACAACCACAAGCACACACAAAATCACAAGCACACACACCCACACACACAACCCCACACACACACAACCACAAGCACACACACAACCACACACACAACCACACCCACACACAACCACACCCACACACAACCACACACACAAACACAACACACACAACCACATACACAACCACACACACAACCACACACATACAACTACAACCACACACACAACCACTCAACCACAAGCACACACAGAATCACATACACACACACACCCACACCCACACAGAACCACACACACAACCACAAACACAACACACACAACCACACACACAACCACTCACACAACCACTCACAGAATCACAACCACACACACAACCACATACACAACCACAACCACACACACAACCACACACATGCAACCACACACACGCACCCACACACACAACCACACACACACAACCACACACACACAACCACACGCACAACCACACACACAACCACACACACAACCACACACACAACCACACATACAACCACACACACAACCACACACACAACCATACACACACACGCACAACCACAACCACACACAACCACACACAACCACATACGCAACCGCAACCATACACACACACAACCACACACACACAACCACATGCACAACCACACAACCACACACACAACCACACACACTCCCACACACACAACCACACACACACAACCACACACACAGAAACCACACACACACAACCACACAACCACACACAAACAACCACATCCAACCTCACACACAAACACACACACACCACACACACAAACACACTAAACCACACAACCACAACCACACCCAACCACACACAACCACACACACAGAACTAAAGAACTAAACCACACACAACCACACAATCACACACACAACCACACTCAACCACACACACAACCACACTCAACCACACACACACACACAAGCACACACAACCACAAGCACACACACAAGCACACACACAACCACGCCTACACACAACCACACCCACACACAACCACACACAAAACCACAAACACAACACACACAACCACACACATACAACCACACACACAAACACATACAACCACACACACAACCACACAACCACAAGCACACACAGAATCAGAAGCACACACACACACAACCCCCCCACACACACACAACCACAAGCACACACACAACCACACCCACACACAACCACACACACAACCACAAACACAACACACACAACCACATACACAACCACACACACAACCACACACATACAACTACAACCACACACACAACCACAAGCACACACCGAATCACAAGCACACACACAACCACACCCACACAGAACCACTCACACAACCACAAACACAACACACACAACCACACACAACCACACACAACCACACACATGCAACCACACACACACACCCACACACACACAACCACAACCACACACAACCACACACACAACCACACATACAACCACACACACAACCACACACACAACCACACACACACACACATATCCACACATGCACAACCACAACCGCACATACAACCACACACACACACATAACCACACACGCATAACCACAACCACACTCACAACCACACACACAACCATACACACACACACAACCACACACACACAACCACACACACAACCACACACACACAACCACACAACCACACACACAACCACACACACTCCCACAGACACAACCACACACACACACACAACCACACACAACCATACACGCACAACTACACCCCCCCCCACACACACGCACACACAACCACACACACAACCACACGCACAACCACACACAAACCTCACACACACAACCACACACAACCACACAACCACACACACAACCACATCCAACCTCACACACAAACACACACAACCACACACACACAACCACAACCAAACCACACGCAACCATACATACACAGAACTAAACCACACCCAACCACACACAAAACCACACTCAACCGCACACATAACCACACACACACACACCCACACACACACACAACTAAAAGCACACACAACCACACACACAACCACACCCACACACAACCACAAACACAACACACACAACCACACACACACAACCACACACACACAACCACACACATACAACCACAACCAACCACACAACCACACAACCACAAGCACACCCAGCACACACACAACCACACACACCCACACCCACACAGAACCACACACACAACCACAACACACACAACCACACACACAACCACACACATACAACCACACACAACCACACACAGATGGCAACCACACACATAACCAGACACACAACAACACACACACAACCACACACACAACCAGACACACACACAACCACACACCCAACCACACACCCAACCACACACCCAACCACACACACAACCACACACACAACCACACACACAACCACACATACAACCACACACACACAACCACACACACAACCGCACACACACAACCACACACACACAACCACACACACAACCACACATACAACCACACACTCAACCACACACACACACACCACCACACCGTCAGCGCACACTTTCACCAGCCACAGACACCATCAGTCATCAGTGCACGCTTTCACCGGGCACAAACACCACCAGCCATCAGTGCATGCTTTTACCAGGCACAAACCACCAGACGTCAGTGCACACTTTCACCAGGCACACACACACCACCGGCCATCAGTGCACGCTTTCACCAGGCACACACACACACACCACCAGCTGTCAGTGCAAGCTTTCACCAGGCACACACACCACCAGCCGTCAGTGCACGTTTTCACCAGGCACACACTACAGCCGTCTGTGCACGCTTTCACCAGGCACACAACCACCAGCCGTCAGTGCATGGTTCCACCAGGCACACACCACCAGACGTCAGTGCACACTTTCACCAGGCACACACACACCACCGGCCATCAGTGCACGCTTTCACCAGGCACACACACACCACCAGCCATCAGTGCAAGCTTTCACCAGGCACACACACGCCACCAGCCGTCAGTGCATGGTTTCACCAGGCACGCACCACCAGCCGTCAGTGCACGCTTCACCAGGCAAGCACACCACCATCCGTCAGCGCACGCTTTCACCAGCCACAGACACCATCAGTCATCAGTGCACGCTTTCACCGGGCACAAACACCACCAGCCATCAGTGCATGCTTTTACCAGGCACAAACCACCAGACGTCAGTGCACACTTTCACCAGGCACACACACACCACCGGCCATCAGTGCACGCTTTCACCAGGCACACACACACACACCACCAGCTGTCAGTGCAAGCTTTCACCAGGCACACACACCACCAGCCGTCAGTGCACGTTTTCACCAGGCACACACTACAGCCGTCTGTGCACGCTTTCACCAGGCACACAACCACCAGCCGTCAGTGCATGGTTCCACCAGGCACACACCGCCAGACGTCAGTGCACACTTTCACCAGGCACACACACACCACCGGCCATCAGTGCACGCTTTCACCAGGCACACACACACCACCAGCCATCAGTGCAAGCTTTCACCAGGCACACACACGCCACCAGCCGTCAGTGCATGGTTTCACCAGGCACACACCACCAGCCGTCAGTGCACGCTTTACCAGGCAAGCACACCACCATCCGTCAGTGCACGCTTCCACCAGGCACACATACCACCAGCCGGCAGTGCACACTTCCACCAGAAACACACGCCACCAGCCATCAGTGCACAATTTCTACAGGCACACACACCACCAGTCATCAGTGCACACATCAATTGTTAACGCATCCACAAATAAATATTGTCGCAATAGCAGTATGGCACACTTTACTTTTAAACTTTTAAACATATTCATCTAAAGCGCAGCATGCCACTATTGCTACAAAAACAAATACACATTCTTTTGGCCTACAATTTATAGACTTTTGTTGCAATTGGTGTTGCAATATTTAGCAATACCAGTAGCTCAAACTTATTTAATGCGAGACCTATTGCATTGCAAATGCTTGTTATTTGCTAGCTTTATTTGTTTTAGGCCATCCATTTCCAGTTTGTCCCTCCCAAGGAGCAAAACCTTTTCACACTACATCTTCTTGTATTCTTCCGAGGGAGCTTGGTGTTTGCTTTTCTTTCTCTGGCTTCAAAGTGAAAGGATTTATGTGACAATCTTGCAGGTTACTGGGAGTAGAGGAATTTTTTTTATAGCACACAGCATTTAAATGACCTCTAAAAGTTTTTCAGAATATATCGAAATTAGCACAATTGAAGCATATTTTTTGTTAATTCTGAAGTGTGTTGGAAACTAATATGTTAATATCCTGAGGTTCTTTAACGAGCCTGTTCGGCAGCTCATTGTCCAGGCTACAATCCTATCACGCCTGGACTATGCCAGCGTTTTACTTCTAGGCGCAAACAAAGCAGAGATTTTGCGGCTCCAACGAGACCAAAACTCGGCAGCCCGTGCTCTTGTGGGACTCCCACGTAGATGTTCCGCTAGAGCCAATATCAGAGCTTTACTGGGCTACCGATCCAAGCAAGAATCCAATTTAAAACTCTTTGTTTGGTGTTTAAAATTCTAAAAGGTACTATTCCTGAGCTACTTCGCCCTCTTCTAATTCCATATACACCCCAACGTAGCCTGCGCTCCTTGGGCCAACACTTGGTGACCATACCCAGGATTAAACTCTGTTGTGCCGGAGGCCATTCTTTTCGGCTCCTGGCGGCTAAATTGTGGAATTCTTTGCCTGTCTCCATTCGTGGTATTGATGACTTACTGCTATTCCGGAAAGCTATTAAGACCTTTCTTTTCCCACTGATCTAGGGTTTCCATCTTTTCGGCCATTAACTGCCATTTTGTACAATTTGACGGTCAGCGCCGGGACGCCCCTTAGCTGGGGCAGTTGTGCGCTTAACAAAATTATAACATAACATAACATAATATGATCAAAACAAATCAATACACTAGTTGATGCCATTTCCACACATTATCATTTGTGCGATGTATAGTTTTATTAGTAAAACTGTATGTCTGCACAAATGTAATGGTTATTTCAATTGAAAATGTGTTGTCGGTAATGGCAGTGTTCTAGCACACCATGCATACTCCACTCCACTCCACTCTACTGTACGCTACATAACTCCACTTTATACCACACTGTTCTCTGTGCCACTGCACTGTACTCAACTCTGCACTCAACTCTGCAGCACACCACTTTACTCTACGTCTCTCTACTCTGCACTACTCTACTCTATGCCACTGCACTCTACGCCACTGCACTCTTCACCACTGCACTCTTCGCCACTGCACTCTACACCACTGCACTCTACATCACACCAGTCTCGGCCATGCCACTCTACTCTGCACAACACCACTAGACGCTGCTCTGCACTCTACATCAATGCGCTTCCGATCCAAGGCCACGGAGATCATCTACGGCGTACCCCAGGGCTCATCGCTCAGCCCAACGCTGTTCAACATTACATGGCACCCCTCGCCCATGTCGCCCAACAGCACAACCTCAACATCATCTCCTACGCCGACAACACCCAGCTGATCATCTCCCTCACTAAAGACCCTCACACCGCCAAAACCAACCTCCACGAAGGAATGAAGGACGTTGCCGAATAGATGAAGAACAGCCGACTGAAGCTGAACTCAGACAAGACGGAGGTCCTCATCCTCGGCCCCACCCCCTCAGCCTGGGAAGAATCCTGGTGGCCGACAACACTGGGAACAGCACCGACTCCCACCGACTACACACGCAACCTAGGGGTCATCCTCGACGCCACCCTCTCCATGACTAAGCAGGTCAACGCCGTCTCCTCATCCTGCTTCAACACCCTCCGAATGCTCTGCAGGATCTTCAAGTGGATCCCCACCAAAACGAGTAGAACAGTCACCCAGGCCCTTGTCACCAGCAGGCTGGACTACAGAAACACCCTCTACGCAGGAACATCGGCCAAGCTCCTGAGACGGCTGCAACACATCCAGAACGCCTCGGCACTCCTGATCCTCAACATCCCCCACAGCAGACACATCACACCCCACCTGAGAGACCTGCACTGGCTCCCCGTCAACAAGAGGGTAACCTTCAAGCTCCTCCTCCACACGCACAAAGATCTCCACAATACCGACCCAGCATACCTTAACAGACGACTCAGCTTCTACACCCCCACCCCCCAGCTCCGCTCCACCAGCCTCGCCCTCGCCACAGTCCCTCGCATCCGAATAACTACCGTCGGCGGCAGATCGTTCTCCTACCTCGCCGCCAAGACCTGGAACACCCTTCCCACCAACCTACGGCAGACCCAAGACCTACTGGCCTTCAGAAGACTCCTCAAGACCTGGCTCTTCGATCAGTAGCAGCACCGCCCCTGCGCCTTGAGACCCTTAAAGTATGTAGTGTGCTTTTCTAAGTATCTTGATTGATTGCCCTCAACTCTCTACCACTCCACTCTACGCCCCTGTACTCTATGTCAATCCACTGTATGCCACTCTAATCTACTTTGCACCACTGCACTCTATGCTAATGCACTGTACACCACTTTTTACTGCACTCTACATCACAGCACTCTGCAGCACTCCATTCTATGCCACTATATGCTACTCTTTACCATTCTACGCCACTGCACTCTATGCCACTCTACTCTGCACCATTGCACCTTACTCAACTGAATTCTACTCCACTGCACTCTGTGCCACTCTACTCTGCACCACTGCAGTTTACGCCATAGCATTCTACTACACACCACTGTAATCTACACCACTGCTTCCTACGAGGTTACATTGTACGCCACTTAATTATTGGCCGCTGTACTCTACGCCACTATATTCTCTGACAATCTACGCCAATGCACTCTACTTGAGTCCACTCTACTCCCCTCTACTGTACACCACTGCACTCTACTCAGCACCACTGCACTCTACTCTGCACCACTGAACTCAATGTCATTGCACTCTACACCACTCTACTCTATACCACTTCACTCTATGCCAATACACTCTACGCCACTCTACACCACTGAACTCTACGACACTCTACTCTGAAACACTGCACTCTTTGCCACTGATCTCTACACCACTCTACTCTGCGCTACTGCATTGTATGCCATCACACACTACGCCACTGCAATATACGCCACTATACTTTACTCTGCATCACTCTAACCCAGTGGTTCTTAACCTGTGGTCCAAGGACCCCTGGAGATCTGCAAGCATTATTCAAGAGGTCCACGACTGTGTTACAAAATTAAATAATATTGAAATCAATACAATTCAATTAAAAGAGGATATACAAATAAATTAGCAAGATTGAAAATGTTAAAATACTTTTTCTATATTGGATTTCAAATTAAACTATTTCAATATTTGAGTATTTGTTTGTGTATGCTTGTTTTTGTATTTTTGTGTATTGTTTTGATGTTCAAATCATGCTAAATGCTTAGATTAGGGGTCCCTACCTTCCAGAAATGACTTTGAAGAGATCCTCAGATTCCAGTAGAGATTCAGTGGGGGTCCACTGAAGTCACAAGGTTAAGAACTGCTGCTCTACCCCACTGCACTCTATGCCACTCTACTCTATGCCACTCTACTCTACTCTGCACCAATACACTCTATTCCACTGAACTCAGCATTACTCCACTCTATGCCACTGCACCCTATGCCACTCTATTTTACTCTGACCACTGCTCTCTATGCCACTGTACTCTACGCCACTCTACTCTACTCTGCAGCACTCCACTCTGCACCACTCTACTCTACTCTGCAGCACTCCACTCTGCACCACTGTACTCTATGGCACTACACTCTACTATGCAACACTGTAATCTACACCACTTCATTGTACGACTCTTCATTGTTATAGATCGGTGAGTTCTATACTACTGCACTCTATGTCACTTTACTCTGCAATACTCTTCTCCAATGCATTCTGCACCAGCCTACTCTACTGTACGCCACTCCACAGTATGACACAATACGCAACACCACTCTATGCCACTCCGATACACGACACTCTGCAACTCCACTCTACGACACTCTTTGCCTTTCCATTCTGTCACTTCGTGACACTCTTCTCTATGCCACTAACCTTTAACCTTGCTTAACTGCAGCCACGCTGGTGTACAACATGGCTAAAACAAATTGGCAAAACCAGTAGCTCTTGCAAATGTGACATCTATTGGCTTAGCCAATCCTTGTTTTTGTTGACGTAGTAGACCTCCAAAAATGGAACAGGGCATTGTCACACCCATACATGCGAACATTGTCAAACAAAGGTGGTAGGGTTTGACAAAAAATCGGGGGAATTTTCTTTATCCCACTACAATTTTAGGCGGAAGACAGCTAAAATAAAGCCATTTTGGCTTCAAGAAGCATAAGTCTCAAGCCTAGATTGAGTCTGTTGGCATGTGTGCACACCTACATAGACATTTCTTTTATTTTAAATGTTTTCATACACCTATACTGCCTCTCATATAAACCGCAAATTAAAATACAGAGCGCTCACAATGGAATGTTGCTCCCCAGCTTCTACCAGCCACTAGAAGCCTGGAGAACTCCATTGTCTACAATGGAGCCCTCAACATTCCAATGTTCTAATACTTTTTAGAGCATTATAAGCTTCAAACAGGCATGGTAGTGCATACTTTATCTCCTTCCACCTCCTGCCGCTAACTCTTTGTTTTCCTGAACAACACGTGGTACCCTGATTGAGGGGTCTCTGCGGGTCAACAGTTCGCTTTAGGGGCCCAGTACATTATTCCCTTGACTCGTTTTCCCTGATCCACTTTACGAACAGTGCTTCTGAGTTCCAGGTGTCATCTCCTCAAGTGCTACTCATGGGGTTCCTTGTTTCAGAGCTTCTTCTTCTGGTGCACTGCAGGTGTGCTGTCACAACATAGGCAGCATGCCTTTTCAGGTCAGTTTGCTAAGTCATCTTGGGTACATTTAGACAGCTTCCCTGGGAATGCATTCCGCCCATTGCTTACCCTTGGCTTTGTGGTTTGTAACTAAGATTTGGTTACTTTCTATTTGCTGGCTCTGTTTGTTTTAGGCTGTTCAGCTTGAGTACATCCCTTCCCTTGCCCAACCTCTATTTACTGTATTCTTCCATCAGTACTGGATTTCTGTAAACAGGCCTTTAAATCTTGTTCTTATTTTGGCACATATGCTGTGCATTCAAAGACAGAGGTCAGATGTCAGACTCTGTCTTCCAGGGAGCTTGGTGTTTATTTTTCTTTCTCTGACTTCAAAGTGAGAGGATTTGTGTGACAATTATGCTAACTACTGGGGGAGTGCTTCAGGAAGGCTGTACAGTATTATTTTTCTTCTAACTCAATACAGAATTTAAATGTCTGTAAATGAACTGATCAGATATTTCAGAATATATCAGATTTTGAAAAGCACCAATGAAGCACATTTTTGGGTAATTGTGAAGTGTTGTGGAAACAAATATTTTGATACTATCAAAGCAAACCATTACACCAGGTGATGACATTTCCACACATTATCATTTGTGCGTTGTATTAGTTTATCAGGGAAACGGTATGTCTGTGTGCAAATGTAATGGTAATTTTGATTGAAGATGTGTTGTCTCTAATGGCAGTGTGCTACCACTCTATGCATACACCACTCTACTCTACTCCACACTATGCCACTCCACTCTACTCAACTCTACACTGTCACTGCAATCCACTCTATGCCACTTTTTTAAACGCCTCTTTATTCTACACCACTCTACTCTATACTAATGTATTCTTCCCCACACTATTCTACTATGCACCACTTCACTCTACACTACCGCACTATGTGCCACTCCACTCTATGTCACTTTACTCTGCAACACTGCATTTTTATGCCAATGCACTCTACTATGTACTACTCCACTCTGCGCCAGTGCACTCTTTGCTAGTCCACTCTATGCCACTCTACCCTACGCCACTGCACTCAATGCCATTGCACTCCGCTTCCCTCTGTGCCAATCCACTCTCCTGGCTCCACTGCATCTTACTGCACAGCACTGCACACTACCCTGTGTAACTCCACTCTGTTCTCCATCAATGTACTATTGTCTGCATCACTGCAATCTGCGCCAATGCACTCTACAACACTTTACTCAAAACCAATGCACTCTACGCTACTGCACTCTACGCCAGTCTACTCTGCACCACTGCACTCTATGCCACAATACTGTACCACACTTTATACCACTATACTCTGTCATTGCACACTACATCACTGCACTCTACTCTACTCTACTGCACTTTATTCAACTCTGCACCACTCTACTCTGACACTGCTCTATATGCCACTATACTCTGCACCACTCACGCCACTGCACTCCACGCCAATGCACTCTACCCCACTCTACTATACACAACTGCACTCCACGACAGTCTACTCTGCAATTCTGCAACTGCACTCTCTGCCACTTCACTCCACACTGTGCCACTCTACTGTACTCTGCGCCACTCTACGCCACTACCCTCTATACCACTCTACTCTAAACTACTACACCCTATTCCAGTGCACTACACACCACTTTACTCAAAACCAGGGCACTCTACTCCAGCTACTCTGCACCACTGCACTTTATGCCACTATACTCTGCAACACTCTACGCCACTGCACGCTAATCCACTCAATTCTACCTTGTGTCACTCTACTCTGCGCCAATCTATTCTATTCCACTGCACTCCACGACACTCTACTCTGCAAGACTGCAGTCTCCCCCACTGAACTCAACACCACTCAATTCTGTATCACTGCACTTTAAGCCACTGCACGCTATGTCACTGCACACTACACCACTCTACACCATTGCAGTCTATGTCACTTCACTTCACTCCACACCACTCTATCCTAATCTGCACCATTGTACTTAATGCCACTGCTCTCTGCACCACAGTATTCTACTCTGAGCCACTCAACTCAGCACCACTCTACGACACTGCACTCTGACACTACTCTGCAAGACCTCACTCTCCACCAGTGAACTCAATGCCACTCTATTCTGCACCACTGAACTCTACGCCACTACACACTATGCCACTCTACACCATTGTGCTCTATGTCACGGCACTCTATGCCACTCTATTCTAATCTGCACCACTGTACTCTTCACCACTCTACTCTGCAGCACTGCACTCTATGCCACTGCACTCTACCCCACTGCACACTAGTTTGCACCACTCAACTCTACATCACTCTACTGCACTCTATGCCAATACACTCTACCTCACTGCATCCTACATCACTCCACGTCACTGCCCTCTATGCCACTGCACTGTATGCCACTCTGCTGTACACCTCTACCCTCTACCCTGCACCATTCCACTCTGGCCTGAATCACTCTACTGCAAGACACTTCACTTTACTCTGAAATAATATACTCCATGCCACTGCACTCCGCAATTGCAATCTACTCTACACCACTCTACGCTACGCCACTGTATTCTATGTCAATGTACTCTACACCACTTTAATCAAAACTAATGCACTGCACTCTACGCTATCTACTCTGCACCACTGTACTTTACGCCACTTCACTGTAGGCCACTCTACTCCACTCTACGATACTCCACTCTGACGCTCCACTCCATTAAACTCTACTCCTCTCTGGCATTCCACTCTACAACAATACTCTACACCTGTCTACAACACTACTCCACTCTATGATGCTCTACACAACTCCCTCTAAGCCACTCCATGCCACTTTTCTCCACTGAATTCTGACACTATGACACTACTTCACTCTACTCCACGCCACTCTACTCCACTCTGTGCCACTCGACTTTACAACACTCTCCTCCACTCTATGATTTCACTGCACTACACTACTCCACTCTATGCCACTCTAATTTACAACAATCTACTCTGCTCTATGCCACTCTACTCTACAACACACTTCTCCACTCTACGCAACACCCTATATGCCACTCCACTCTGCTCTACACCACTCCATAACACTCTATGCCACCCCACTCTAAGACCCTCTACTCCACTCAACTTTATGCCCTTCTACTCTACAACACTGTACTCCCTCCATGACATTCCACAACTCTCTACACCGCTCTACGCCATTCCACACCGCTTGATAACAGTCCATGCTACTCCACTTTACAACACTCCACACCATGCCACTAACCTTTAGTCATGCTGAACAGCAGGCATTCTGTTGTATGACAAGGCTGAAACATATTGACAAAGTCAATAGCTCTTGCATAGGTGAGACCTATTGCCTCTGCCAGTGCTTGTGCATTGTGGTTCTCTTGCATTATTGCAGCTGGCTGCTGCTCGAGATTGCTAGTTGAGTCTGCTGGTTGGATACTCAGCAACACTCACATTGAGTAAGACATCTAGCCAACATCGGTATTCTTCCTTCAACTGATGTCTTGCCCAGATAGGGTCATTTGAAATGCAGTGCCCAAGACAAGAGGGATTCCTGGTGATGTTGGCCCCTGCCTTTAACCCAGTTATTGTTCACCTAGCATTGACCACCCTTGATTTACAATATTCTTTACTGCCACCTATATTATACATGAATCTCTACTGCTGCCCTTCTCCAGCAATGACTATTTTCTGTCGCCTTCCTTCTACACTGTTTACTTGTGCCACCTCTGTCCTACACTATTCTTTGCTTCTGACCTTTCCCATGACACACATGACACAACCACTTGACACACAACTACTACTGTCCAGTGACGATCTTCCATCAACCTATGAACTTTCCCTGTAGGCCCATTATCTTTTAGCTGCACAGGCTCTTTTATATCTCATCTCCCCTCTCTTGCAGGTACTTCTGAGTCCGCCCTCAGTCCTGAACACCGAACGCCTCCTCCTCCATCTCCTGTCTTCCGAACTGGCAGCGACCCCGTGCTGAGAGTCAATGCCTCCCGCCGCAGTGTCAGGCTTGACTCTACAGAGGGAACGGCCCAGTGGGGGTCAGACGGGCAGCTTCATGCTAAGCCTCCCCCCAAGCCCTTACGAGCGCCATCACTTCTCCTGCCGGATCCACCTGAGGACCTGGGACCAGACGCCACCTACTGCGAGCTAGTGCCGCGCGCCCCCGCAGTCCCTCCAAGCTACGTTGACCGCGTGCTCGCAGAGGAGAAGTGGAAGGCACGGGCACGTGCTACAGAGACCACCTTCGGCTTCCTCGACAGTGTTGTTGTGCTACCTCCCCTGTCCCCCTGCGTGGAAGAGGAGACCCCACATGCTGAGGGGGAGGAGTTTGTACCACCAGAGATTGAGACGACGTCTTGTTTCCAACCAAAGACCTTTTGCTCTCTGATGCTCCCATCGGACAACAAGCCTCTGGATGCAGGAGTGCTGAAGCGTTTGAAGAAGACTCTTGTGGAGAGCGACGGTCGCAAGACTGCCCTGCACATCCTGCAGGTGGATTGCCAGGTGAGTGCACAATGAGCAAGCCATCCTTGCAGACACTGCAGGTTGAATGCACAATGCGCACGTGGTATCTGCTGGGACGTGGCAGGTCGCCTGCCAGGTGACTTTGCCGCAGGGGCCTCTTTTGGAGACTACCATCCGAACAAGAAAGGTTGACAGCAAGATGAGACCATCCTGAGCAACTGTCACTATGTACATTATGCTAGTTGACTGCCATGTGTGCTCGCTCTGGGTGGAATGGATGTGTGAATGAAATGCATGTCCCACTGGCAGATTTAGAGAGCACTGCACCCTACAGGACTCTAGGTTGGTGGGTGACAATCCCAAGGAACATGCACGTCAATTGCCAGTACATAGCTGAACGGTGGAGAATATGTAACCTGCATAACTTTGTCCCAGTTGGGTACCTGTCCAGTTATTTGCTTTACTTTCATTACTGTATTTGTTCCCATCACATTCCCTTTCGTTCCACTACACATCATGCCTCATCTGTGCCCCAACAGGTAGTCTTCCTGCCTCACTGTAATCCAAAATGAAATTTTCTGTGCCCCACCGCATTGTTTGTTCTGCAATGTGCAGTGAGTGTAGCCCCTGTGTAGATGGTGTTTTATAAAAGTCTTTCTTGTCCTGTATCTTTCCCAGGCATGCCCTTTTGGTGCCCCTCACAACCCTTCAACACAGTCTGGGATTAAACACCCACTTCCCCTTCAGCATCCCAAACACATACTATTCCTGCAGTATATGTGATTGAACACACACTCCCTTCCTGCCTGTGATTTACACATATACATACATATACATATCCTCCTCTGTCTGTGCATCATTCACTCCTCCACAACCACACCGAAACGGTACTAAAACACAACCAACCTTCACTGTTCTTCAACACAAGCACTCACTCACCGTTGTATGTGCCCCAATGCACCCTGCCTCAGCACACCCTTTCCTTTAGGTGCCAGGACTACATGTATGGGCACACTCAGAGGGGCCCAGATTTGCTAAATCTTTGCACCAGGTTTGCATCATAAAAGTGACGCAGACTGATGGTTAATGTTGAATTTGGATCAAGGTTCGGATTACTAACACTTTGCCACGGGTTAACAAAAGTGAAGCAAAGCGCACAAAGTGTTGAATTGCGATATACATTTCAATGCAAAACTTGTTTCAAGCTGCAAAGTAGGCCTAAAGTAATGCAAAGTAGCGCTGTGTGCTGCTTTTTGTTATTTTGGGTCAAGGGGGCAGACAGTGGTGGTACATGGGCATTGAACCATGTTTTGTGATGCAAAGTCCTACCAACTAAATAGGTGGGCAGAGCTTTGTATTAAAAATGCACGCCTCTTCGAGTTTTCTTTTCTCAAAACATTTACAAGTTTGCATGTGTGCTGCAATGCACAGCACACATATAAATGTGTACATTTTTTTAAACAATGTCTAAGCATAGTGTTTTGTACTGGAAGGGTACCTTTCCACACAAAACCTGCGGTAGACATTACCATAGTGCAGGGCTATGTACGTCGCACAGGGCAGCATAAAGTGCACCAGCTCAGAGCTAGAATACATCACCATAACTTAGTAGATATGGCACTGTTATGCTCTCTCCCTTTCTTTGGTTGCTGTGCCACTTTGTAGGAAAAATTAGTACATTTGTCCCAGAGTGTTTACAGATGCCTATTGCAGCTACATAATATATGCTTGCTGCAGAAAACCTAGAGTGGGGTGTTTTTATGGTATTGCACCATAGTTCACTCATGAGTTCCAGTCAAACTTCCTCTAATTTAGACCAAGACAGGAACTCATTAAGGTGGCAATTCAGACTTTGCGTGCCCTTTCAAGTTCGATTGCTCCGTCCTGCCTCACGCATGCTTGTCAGGTTTTGTCTGTGACCCTTAGGACTGATGGAGTGCACCTAAGCTTGCCTCTCTGAGCAGTGACCTTATTGGCCCAGACCAGGTTTCTCCAACAAGTACCTTGTGAGCTATTCGTAGCTCTTCAGCTTCCTGTTAGCAGCTCCCCTGTGTGCAGCCCAGCCTACTAAATAGGAAGTGTGTGCTTGGGTGAATTAATCTATGTGATGTTTGGAGAAAAATGGCTGGTTTCTGTGATATATTTAAAGTTGACATTTAAGTGATAAATCATTTGTCTTTGGGGGAATGTATTAGCTTTGTACTAGGGGCATTGCAGTCATGGCTGTTATGTATTACCCACGAAGAGGCATTCCAAATTGACAAAGCCTTTTTTACATTATTTTTTGCAACACTGCCTGATGCACTGAGGTGACCACTGCTGATAATGTTGCATATGTCGGCGGCTAATGTAAGCTTGCCAGTTATGGTCTCTCTTACAGCAGTAATTATATTAGTAGCTTGCCATTATTTTTACTGAACATAAGTTGTTCTTATTACTGGAAAGTTGGAGAACCTTGTCCCAGATCTTTCTTTTCTGTTTTCGACCTCTCTTCGCTCTTGTTATCCTGTCTAGGTCTCATAGACCTGCCTCTCTTAGGCTTGGTTTTGTTCTTCGCCTCTGTAATCCCTCTATTTGGTCTCCTAGAGCTGTCTAACTGCTCTTAAACCTGTGTAGGCTCACCCTGGTCTGGTTCAGCTAAGGTTCATCCTGGCCTGTTTCAGCTCTTCTAACCCTCTCCTAAATGTGTGCGGACACTCCCAGGCCTGGTTCATCTGTGAGCGACCCTTGACCCTGTCACAGGTTAGGCCGCTCACCACGCAGCACAGCACCACCTGTGTGTCCGTGCCCTCCAGCCCGCTGCTGCCGCTGCTGTAAGTTCGCCGCCCCTCTTCTCATACTGTGTTTGCCCTCTAGTATTTTTTGCGCTTTGTGCCTCGTTGTATTTTTGTAATTTGTGCCTTTGCCCTTATTGTGTTTTAGTAGTGGTTGCCTAATTTCTGTTATCTACACCGTTTTGTCCCCCTCTCTTTCCTTCTGTATCCAGCTCGTTTTCTCCCGCTGCTGCGTCCCCGTCCCCTGCTCACCCATTCGCCGCCTCACTCCAGCCTCCTAGCTGCTCCTCACTCCCAACTCCCCTTATATGGCGGCCGCTGCGCGGTGAGGAGAGCGACCCTTGACCCTGTCACAGGTAGGCGTGGGCGGAAAATCCGTTCCGCTCGCGGATTTTGCGGATTTTCGGGAAATCCGCAATCCGCGAGATTTGCGAATTTCCCGCAAAATCCGCAAATCCGCGAGCAGCGGATTTTGCTCGCACTGCTCGCACTGTTCGCGTGAGTTCGCGCCCCGCGAATAAGTGCAAAATTGCAGAAATACGATCTTAGCAAAACTGAAAGTAACTACTTACCAGGTTCAAAAGTTCAGGCTCATCATTAGTAGCCATTTCCTGGAGTGCTTCCTGAGGGGCCCCTCCAGAGTTCAGTTGCCAGTTGAAACTAGTATGTGACCCTGCTCTGAACCTCAGAATAGTTACACATATGCCACAAAGGTCCTGAATTACAGCTAAGGGAGACAAGCAGGAGCCAGGCTGGAAGTTAAAATCCATTAATCAGCCCCTAATTCATTATTGTCAGTTGGGGCAGGGCAGGTGTTGTAACTAATTTTGCAACAATGAAAGCACTTAGCAAGTGCAAAAGATCACTAATCAGGGCGCACTAAGGAAGCAGGTGCCAGCTAAAAAAATATTCTGTGACACATGAATCAGCCCCAAATTAATTCAGGTCACTTGAGGCAGGGAAGGTGTGCTTTGCTTTGCCGAAAATAATGTACACTGGACAACCAGAGGGTGTGGTGATGAAACAGAGGGTGGCATGGGTGGGCCAGAGGGTGGCATGAGTAGTCAGAGAGTGGCAGTGGTGACAGAGAGTGGCAGTGATGAAGAAGAGTGTCCCAAACAGGCTGGACACGTAGAAACAACAAGTTCGCGAAACTTGCGACCCGACAGGTAAGTTCGCAATTTGCGAAAGTGTACAAAACCCTCGCGAACTGGCAGAAACACGGGCGAACACAAAAAAAAAATCCGCAAATTCGCGGGAATTCGCGGATTTTGCGGATTGCGAATCCGCAAATCCGCAAAATTCGCGAACGCGAGATCCGCAAAATTCGCTCATGCTTAGTCACAGGTTAGGCCGCTCCCCACGCCGCACAGCACCACCTGTGTGTCCGTGCCCTCCAGACCGCTGCTGCCGCTGCTGTAAGTTTGCTTCCCCTCCTTTCGTACTGCGTTTGCCCTCTTGAATTTTTTGCACGTTGTGCCTCATTGTATTTTTGTAATTTGTGCCTTTGCCCTTATTGTGTTTTAGTGGTTGTTGCCTAATTTCTGTTATCTACACCGGTTTGTCCCCCTCTCTTGCCTTCTGTATCTCGCACGTTTTCTCCTGCTGCTGCGTCCCCTGCGGCCCCTCCCCTTGCTCACTCATTCACTGCCCGCTCCCGCCTCCCAGCTGCTCCTCCCTCCCACCTCCCCTTAAATGGCGGCTGTGCCGCTGGCGCACCTAAGACAAGCCCGTCTGCACGCGTCCGCGCCCAGCGCTAGACCCCCTGGTCAATGCCGTGACGCCTGTCACCGCTACGATGCCAGCACCCTCCACGCACTCAACACCTAACAATCACACACCTGCTTCCTGGCCGCCCCAAAGCGCACCCAAAGCCATTCCCCTGCCGTAACTGCAGCTTCACCAGCATCCGATCCGCCAATCCACCCACCGTAAAAGATCGCAACCACCTCAGATGCATTCTACACAACACCCGATCTGCCCGCAAACACGCCATCGAACTCTGGGACCTACCCGTCTCCACCTCCCCAGACGTCGCCTTCCTGACAGACACCTGGATGAACTTGTCCTCGGAACCCGACATTGCCATAGCCATCCCTGACGGCTACAAGATCACCCGCAGGGACCGCACCAGCAGGACAGGAGGAGGAATCGCCATCGTCCACAGGAACACCCTCAGGATCTCAACCAGCACCGACGACACCCGCACTTCCAGATCCACACCGATCTCAACACCACCCTCAGAGGAACCCTCGTCTACAGACCCCCCCGGACCATGGCCACAGTTCAGTGACTCCATCACCGACTTCGTCAGTACGCACACGCTTGCCTCCACAGACTACATCCTCCTCAGGGACCTGAACGTCCACCTCTAGAACAACAACAACACCAACTCCACCACCCTGATTGACAACCTCGCCAACCTCAGACTCAGACATCTAACAACATCTACATGGCGCCGATCGCCCACATCGCCCGACTTCACAACCTCAACATCTTCTCTTACGCCGACGACACCCAGATGATCCTCTCCTTCAACAAGGACCTCCTCCCCGCCAAAACTAACGTCCACGAAGGAATGAAAGCCCTCGCATAATGGATGAAGAACAGCCATCTGAAACTGAACTTGGACAAGACAGAAGTCCTCATCCTCGGCTCCACCCGGTCGGCCTGGTACAATTCCTGGAGGCCGTCCGCACTGGGAGCAGCACCAACACCCACCGACCACGCACGCAACCTGGGGTTCACCCTCAACTCAACACTCTCCATGACCAAGCAAGTCAACGCTGTCTCGACCTCCTGCTTCAACACCCTCCGCATGCTCTGCAAGATCTACAGGTGGATCACTGCCAAAACAAGAAGAACAGTCACCCAGGCCCTCGTCAGCAGCAGGTTGGACTACGGAAGCGCCCTCTACGCAGGAGCCTCTGCCAAATTCCTGAAACGACTACAACGCATACAGAACGCCTCTGCACACTTGATCTTCGACATCCCTCGTCGCAGCCACATTACACCCCACCTGAGAGACCTGCACTGGCTTCCCGTCAACAAGAGGATCACCGTCAAACTCCTCACCCATGCACACAAGGCACTCCTCAACACTGACCAGCATACCTCAACAGACGACTCACCTTCTACACTCCCAACCGCCAGCTCCGCTCCGCCGACCTCGCCACCGTCCCCCGCATACGAAGAGCGACCTCCGGTGGCAGATCGTTCTCCCACCTCGCCGCCAAGACCTAGATCACCCTCCCCACCCTCCTACGGCAGATCCAGGACCTACTAACCTTCAGGAGACTACTCAAGACCTGGCTCTTCGAGCAGTAGCAGCATCCCCCCCCCCCCCCCAGCGCCTTGAGACCTGCACGGGTGAGTAGTGCGCTTTACAAATGTTCTGATTGATTTATTGATTGATTGTCGTTTTTGGCTTGGCTCTTCTAACTCTACCAGGACCTGTCTAGGCATGTCTCAGCTTTCATAAGCCGATTTCACATCTCCCAGGTCTTTCACAGCTCTTTCAGACCGTCTCAGCTCCCTCTGTCCATCTCAGCTCTCTCACGTTTCTGAGGTCATGGTTGGGGCACAGGCAAACTTCCCTGGGAGCGTGGATACTTATGTGTGCGATTATTGCAGGTTCTCAGAATCCGAGGAGTCTCGCGAGAGCAGCAGAAGAGGATGGGCGTCGCCTCGGGCCTAGAACTGATAACCCTGCCCTATGGAAGCCAGCTGAGAAAAGACCTGCTAGAGAGGTGAAGCCTTATCTCTTTCCCTCTGCTGTTAGAGAGAAGTCCTGTCCCTCTCTCTGTCACTTTCCTCCACAGAGATGCAGCCATATCGGTCTGCTCTTCTATCCCATTCCCAGCTGATAGGGCACTTTCTGTCTGCCCTCATCCTTCCTGCTGGAAAGGGGAAGACCTGTCTCTGTCCTTCTGTCTCTGCTGCTAGATCTTAGCAGACTGGTCTCTTTTCCCTCTGTCCATGCTTCCAGATAGCTGGCGTCACCCCTGTCTATTGCTTCAGCCTTCTTGCTAAAGGACTGCCTGTCTTTCTCTCCCTTGGGTGCTGTAGAGGTGAAATCCTGTGTCTCACTGTAGAGACATCAAAACACAAGGATGCCAGTGTCACTGGGGGCAGATGCATAATCTCCTCCCTGAAAAATTAGATCTTACCACCAATGACAGTGGAGAAGGGAGAGGCCATATTCCTAGTTACGATTTGTAATAATACTAATGTAAAAAGAGATACAAGGCTGATCTATGTATTCTAATGTTTGAATATTTTAAATTGTGAGTTTTTAAATTATGAGTTTTTAATTAACTGTATAATAAAGCGGACTACTAAGTATGAGTTTTGGGGAACGGTAGCAGATGAAGGGGGTATTTCTAAGATTCCAATTTAAGACCTGTGAAGAAGGAGTAAATAAAAGAATCAGCTAAGAATGAGGACGTGTAGGTAGGGAGCAAATGCATTTGGTGTGATTGCTTCTTAGTAAAAGCACTGCAGAGTATTAGGGGGTGTTCCAGTGTATGTGTTCATTGCGAGGGTGGGGGTGGATGTTTAGAAAAATCACAGTCCACAAAGATAGCAGTGGAATCTTTATATGTACAAACCCCTACACTGGTTGCAGGAAGGCACTCGTTCACGGCAGTGTCCTATGGATGCTGGTTGGCACGCCCATCCAGACTGCATTACACCCAAACATTCCAAGCACTTTTTAACACGTCATTCCTAAAGCAATAGTAGTACATGGGGTCCACTGTGCAACCCTTTCTTTCAATCTGTTGTAAAGAGGTATCTATAATCCTGCTTATTGTTTCGACTAAACCATTGCACTTGGGATTTCACAAGGCAATGCGTCTATGTCGAAACCTAAAATCTTCCAAGAATGTCTTGATCTTACTTGAACAGACCTGAGCCTGTTCTTTTTTTATGAATGTACTAAGCAAAACTTCCTGTATGAATATTTTTCTCAAAACCAGATAGATCTGGAAATGTCATCACCTGCAAGATCTACTTGTCTGCTGGGTACAGCAACAATGGCATACCATGCTCCCCGTCGCAACGTTCCTCCTTGGAACCACCTATATCCATGGCAACCTCATCTCCCCAGGCCCTTCTACCGTTTTGCGCTCTGATACTCTTTTTACGCAATGATTGTTGCATACATTCTTTTCACAAGCATCTCAATCGTAGGCTCCATACCAGACCACCAGTGATTCTAATCTGTCTGTATGTCATTCTGTGCTCTAAGTGGCCTTCATTTGCCATGACAACTATCTTTTATCTTACCTCCTCCGCTGGTATCACTCTTTCAACCCCTCCTACAGCTGATGGCTCAGGTACACATTTTACGCCCCCTAATCTTTGGTGCCGCAGTCTTCCACTTCTTCAAAATGGATCCCTTTACTACACGCACCAACATCTAGGATCCGATTTTGAGTTGGATCATAAAACAAAGTCCTCTGATGTGTGGAAGAACTGCAAAATCTGGTGCAAATTCTGCTGGTGATATTCCTCTGCTATACCATCCCTCTGACAGAGGAGATTAAGTGCCTGATTCAGCCTTTCCTCCACCCATCCGAAGAGCTTCTGTTGCCAGACAATTTTAAATGAGGGTCCTCCTTCCTTTCATCCAAGTATCCAGTGCACTCTATGGTATCTACTGCCACTGCTACTTGGTCGACTTTCAACTCAACACTGTCATCATACTCTGCTGCGTAACCCTGCTTCAAAAATGTCTTTGTGTCCATCCATCGGTCACTTTGACCAAAAAAATGAACACTCACTGCATTCTTCTTTCCCCAGTACATGATCCACTGTACAATTCTACGCATGCATGCAGATTGCCTGTCTTGCCGGGAGTAGACGGGTGGGCCCCATGGTCATCAAAATGTGTGCAAGTGATGTGTTTTCAGTGCTGGCTTCAAATGGTACCCCTCCCCCCGAAATACCTTGTTGCCATACTTTCAGATGTCCGCGAGCCATACCCAATGGTAAAATCTTCTTCTGATTGTATTTACAGTCGAATAGCTCAAACGCCTACCTTGAAAATGTGCAGCAACAATTGAGCCAAACCGAAGGGTCTTCCTTTGTATATCAACTAAATGCAATATTGTTTGCCATTTGACTCTCCTTTTCAACACTATGAAATCCTTCCTTACATGCATTACTTCATTAATAGACGCTGACTGTTTTTTCAGATGTTGGGTTTTAATGGCAAATTGATTAATGAATTTTGAATACAATTCTTTGCCAATCAAAGATGGATTTGAGGTGGTCCTTGCCCCTCCTGACTAAGGTGCAAGTATGATCTCAGCGTTAATGCCTGGAGTTGGATCTCTTCCTTGCTAAACATATGTCCTAAATATGCTGTTTTCCAAGAGGCAGCCCTCATGGGATGGAGCCAGGATTAAAGTAGCTAATTGAACCAAAACCCCTTCTAGACCCCCATTCAATGCATCGAATTGGAACAATAGGAACTGTAACAATGTCTTTACAGAAGTTGCTCCTTTCTCCCCAAACTGAAATACTTCTTAGGTTGCTAGAGTGAACCACATCGACAAGACACTGTCGCCAGTTATGACCTTACATCTAAACATGATGACCTGTTATGAGATCCAAGTGATGGCCCTCAGTAGGAAGCCAAACGTATGCACCCAAGGTAAAAATTAAATGACTTCTTCCCAATCTGCGCCTTCCTCCCACCAAACCTGCTGCCCATAAAATGGAGGACCTGGGCATGCTACACCAGATGAAGTGTTAACAGTGAATCAAGAGCACTGTAATAATAGACCGGCATGCAAATCCATTTCTGCACTAGAGGGTGACGCTTGTTCTCTCTTCCATTCCCCAGGCATCACTTAATCGCGTTGGGTATTGCAGTGGACATACTGGGCTGTACCGGGGCGCTTGCAGAGAGGGTCGATACTCTGCACAGGATCATACAGCTGGCAGCTGAGTTGAAAACAACTGCGGGAGACCTCTATGCCTTCTCTGCAGTCATGAAGGCCTTGGAGTTTCCACAGGTGAGTCCTGTTTTCAGCAGGGGGCTAGCACTTCCGCAGGTGAGGCAGGGCTAGGTGGTTCCACAGGTGAGTCCTGGTTTCAGCAGGGGGCGAAGCACTTCCACAGGTGAGAGGGGGCTAGGTGGTTCCACAGGGGAGTCCTGGTTCTAGCAGGGGGCGAAGCACTTCCAAGGTGAGAGGGGGCTAGGTGGTTCCACGGGTGAGTCCTGGTTTCAGCAGGGGGCTAGTACTTCCGCAGGTGAGGCAGGGCTAGGTGGTTCCACTGGGGAGTCCTGGTTTCAGTAGGGGCGAAGCACTTCCACAGGTGAGAGGGGGCTAGGTGGTTCCACGGATGAGTCCTGGTTTCAGCAGAGGGCGAAGCACTTCCACAGGTGAGGGGGGCTAGGTGGTTCCACAGGTGAGTCGTGGTTTCAGCAGAGGGCAAAGCACTTCCGCGGGTGAGAGGGGGCTAGGTGGTTCCACAGGTGAGTCCTGGTTTCAGCAGGGGGCGAAGCACTTCCGCGGGTAAGAGGGGCCTAGGTGGTTCCACAGGTGAGTCCTGGTTTCAGCAGGGGGCGAAGCACTTCCAAGGTGAGAGGGGGCTAGGTGGTTCCACAGGTGAGTCCTGGTTTCAGCAGGGGGCGAAGCACTTCCACAGGTGGGGGGGGGGGGGCTAGGTGGTTCCACAGGTGAGTCCTGGTTTCAGCAGGGGGCGAAGCACTTCCACAGGTGAGGGGGGCTAGGTGGATCCACAGGTGAGTCCTGGTTTCAGCAGGGGGCGAAGCACTTTCACAGGTGAGGGGGGCTAGGTGGTTCCACAGGTGAGTCCTGGTTTCAGCAGGGGGCCAGCACTTCCGCAGGTGAGGGGGGCTAGGTGGTTCCACAGGTGAGTCTTGATATCACAAAAGGCCCTGAAGATCATATAAGTAAGACCCAGTGTCATTAGGTTCCTTGGAGTGGTCTTGACATGGGTTAGTGCTGATATCACCAAGTTTCTTGCATGCATATATAAGGCATTTCTGTGTATGTAGCCTACCTGTGTGTGATGTAGCATGTGTGACTCTTTGAGTGACATCTTATTGCGGGCAGTAAATGGTGTAAAACGGAGATTGTCAGTGCTCTTTTTGAGTTGTATTCAAGCATATGCTGTTTGTGTTCATAATGTATATCTCAAAACTACAACTGTCATAATGCATCGGAAAATGACATGACCCACTGAACTACATACTCTTGGCATGAGGAAATTGAACAGATCAAGTTGAGAATTCTAACCTACATCAGGCCCCAACTTACTTTCTTTATTGTGGTATAGATATGTACTTATTTGGAAGAGCAGGAAATGTATGTATTTCAGACAAAAGCACAGCCTGATATTTTTTTTACATTCTGAATAATATGGGGATTCAACTTGTCAGAGTAAATATCCAATTCAATTTATTTCCGTGCATACTTATTTTATTTTGTTTTTCTGATTAGAAATACAAACCTGTGGAAGGCATGCAGATGTCTGCCTGATTAGGATCGAGGGTGTATCTCCTTAAAGCTCTGGCATGCTGCTGTATGCTGGACCCCCAGCCCCATCAACAAATAAGATATCCCAATTCAAAAGTCTTGCCCTAACCTGCTGCTGAGGGCGGCTGGGTACATACGCGACTCCCACATATTAATAGTGACCTTTTTCTTGGTGATTTCGTGAGACTTCAGGCAACGGCAGGAAGTTGCCGGTTCTATGTGGTGTGTGGTGAGTCCGTGGAAATCCCACGGTGCAGGGGAACCCAAGCTTGGTGAGACGGATGAGTGTGGACACAGAGCGGTGTTCGAGGTCTGCAGCCTTTGCCATGGACATTTGACACCTTAACAAAAACTACTGGGTTCGGGCTCCCAACAGCACTGCTTGCCACAAGCAATTTGAACAACTGAGATTGCATGTGCTGCCAATCCTTTCACTTACTTGTTTATAGTTAGAACACCTGACCATTAAACAAATGTTCCTAAGACCAAAGAGTGTCGTTTTATTTCTATTTTATTTTGAAAAAAGGATTTATTTTTATTATTAGAATATCCACAGCTTTTTTGAAAATTTTTAAGGCAACATTTTTTTGACCTTATGTACAATTAATAAATCATCATTATTTGAACACAAGAAAACGTTTTCAATAGAAATCTTTTTCTAGACTTTATAGACAACATATAATACAACAACACTCAGTCATACTACTCACAAACCACACTATTTACATATCTACAAACAATACAAAGAGAGAACATATAAATTATATATACAATGTAATCACTTGATTTACAATGAAGCCTAGAACCTAATCATGTATTTACAAAGCTATTCAAAAGTAAATATCATCCAATTCTTGGTTTGTTAAAGGCTTGAAAGGTCATACGCGTTTCGAACTCATATGAGTGAATGAGTTCTCTTCAGGACCAAGGTCTGTGAAAAGAGAAGGGGGAAACTTATTGGTATTCTATTTAGAAATGGAACAAGCACCTCCTACCCCTACTACTAGCTCGTGTCTCTTACCTCTCAGATACTGAGAAACCAGCACAACAACAGCGAGTAATCTGGACACCCAGCCATCTGTCATAGAAAAATAATTGAGTCCCATCAATGTCTGTCAAAACAATGACCATATTGCATCACATTCAAACTCCAACCTATTTCTTTCATGCTTACATGATTCAGGGCGGGGCCAGGCTTTTTGACGACTCTGGGCGCTCGAGCTCCGGCTGTTTGTGAAAACGAAATATTGTAAGTAATGGCTCTGGGATCGGTGACAAAGGGGCGGGGGGGGAAGGCTGCAAGTAGCTTAGCGGTGAATTCTCACCTCGGGTCTTGATGCAGTGTCTTCAAGAGGCCGGTGCGGTATTGGATCAAACAATGGTCCGTGGTACTTGAGAGTGAATCTAGGAGACCGGGACAGAAAGCTACAATCAGCGTGTGTCCCCTGTCGCTGGATTTCTAAAGGAGTTATATCAGCGCGTGGCTTACCTGTCAGCAGGGTTGTCGGCGTGGATTTGCACAACACGACAGGTGTGTGTTGGTGAATTGCGTGTGCACATTTGTTGGAAATGCACAGCTTGTTGAGGATTGTCATCTGATGGGAATGCAGAGTGTATCGAATACATTTGTGACATTTGTGACTCACAAACCACACTATTTACATATCTACAAACAATACAAAGAGAGAACATATAAATTATATATACAATGTAATCACTTGATTTACAATGAAGCCTAGAACCTAATCATGTATTTACAAAGCTATTCAAAAGTAAATATCATCCAATTCTTGGTTTGTTAAAGGCTTGAAAGGTCCTGTTGTTCTCTCTTTGTATTGTTTGTAGATATGTAAATAGTGTGGTTTGTGAGTAGTATGACTGAGTGTTGTTGTATTATATGTTGTCTATAAAGTCTAGAAAAAGATTTCTATTGGAAAAGTTTTGTTGTGTTCAAATAATGATGATTTATTAATTGTACATAAGGTCAAAAAAAATTTGCCTTAAAAATTTTCAAAAAAACTGTGGATATTATAATAATAAAAATAAATCCTTTTTTCAAAATAAAATAGAAATAAAACGACACTCTTTGGTCTTAGGAACATTTGTTTAATGGTCAGGTGTTCTAACTATAAACAAGTAAGTGAAAGGATTGGCAGCACATGCAATCTCAGTTGATGGACATTTGACACGGCATGTTAGGCATGTGAACCAGGTGGATCTGACTAGAGCGGGAGGTGAAGTGCTGCCATCTTGCTGGCAATGCCAATGCCTACCACTCTACTCTGCAGGGACCGAAGACAGCAAATTGTCTGGACTGTGAACGTACCCAAAGTGTTGCTGTAGGACTGCCTATTAAATGGCGGACATCTTGAACCATGCCATTTGGCAATGGCAACCAAGGGTGATTTGTGTTATGATGCACTTGAGGAACTATACAGTAGTATGAATGGATTTTTCAACTTGTATCAGTCCATTGGCAGGAAGGTCATATGCCCATCCTCATTTGTAAAGATAAACAGATTGCAGACGCTGTTAGTGACTAGGCAATACTGGGTGCCGCCAGCATTTTTTACATTGCATTAGGGGTCCCCACAAGTGTTAAGGCCCAGAAATACTGAGACCAAGACTTGATATGCCTACCCAGCGGCTTTACTCAACCTTTAGCCAAAGCGAACTGAGAAAACACAATACTAACACTCTTTACAGATGCTGAAAAAATAGAAGGCTTAAAAATCATAGGCCCACCACAGTCCAACGCAATGTCAGCTACCTTGTTGTGAATTATTATGATTTGATGATGAGAGGCATCCTTTTGAGGAAGTCACACATAAACTTTGGGTTGAAATATCACATATGTATTATTTCCTCCAGCAAAGCTATGCATTGACGTAAGGGGAAGAAGCAATTCTTTGACAGACCTGAGTAGACACAACACTCCAAGGAAAGTCTAAACATCTAAAGACAACACTTACAGTGATGTCTAGGTCTCTATAATGACAACTGTGTGCATGAAGGTAAATGGTGTACCTTGTATCCAGCACTGTAACTGGACAACGCATTTCTCCTATTGTGTGTGTAAAGTAGCAGTGGGCTAAAGAATGGGTAGGATGGAATAGCAGTACGGTGCTAAACTTGAATCTGACACAAACACACAGGTGTAGCAGTTGCTATGGAGGGCCTACGACTTCCCCACAGAACTTGGGTCCAATTCTACCCGGGAAAGATCCTTAGGAGGGTTTTGATGCCTTTTCTTTTGCTACATGTGAGACTTTGGGCCACATATAGAGTTTGACAGGGCACTATCCTTGCCATAAATTGGCAGAGCTCCCACCCTGCTAAACTTGCAGTTCCCACCTCATTTAGAAATGGGGAAATCACTGGGTCCCCCACTTCTAAATGTGGCTAAGCTCCCTACAGACCAGGGTCATTGATATGTTTTATTTTTCTCAAACAAACTCCTGCTTTAGGAGTTTATTTTGAGAAATCAACAAAGCTTGATAAGTGTGCCAAGAAAACAAGGCACCTGCTCAGTAGATATTTTAGCTACAAAACTGCAGACAGTGTGTAATGAAGCCTTGACTGCAGGGAGGCTTCTTAAATGCATGAACGATGCAGTAGTGATTGTACTAAGCCGGGTAATGGTCAATTGAGTAGAACTACTATCATCCATTGTGTATGATCACTCCCCACTTCACCTTCCTCCCACACACAGCGACTTTCAGAGGAGCACTTCTCAATTAGCGTGCAACAAGTGAATCTCCTGTCGTCCAAGTTTACCAATAAAAGGGCACGAACTCTGAGAAGTTAGGAGGATACTACTAGTGTTACTTTCTCATTTCAAAGAAGGATGGAGGCAAGCCTATTTTAGGCCTCAGCATGCTGAACACCTTTCTAGGGAGGGACAGATTCATAATGCTCACCCTGGCTCAGAACCAGTAGGCCTGGACACAGGAGACTTGAAAACTACTTTGGCTTGCGAAACGTGTATTTCCTGATACTTGTCCTGCATTCAAAGGCATTACTTGCAGTTCAAGGTGGGCCTGAAACACTTTTATTTCACTGTATTCTGCTTCGGCCTTACATCAGCCAGTTAGTATTCACTAAAGTGATGGTGGTGGTCGCTGCCCAACTTTGAAGCTTGGGGCTACAGATGTTCCCGTACCTTGATGACTAGCTGCTAAATACAGGCCCAACCGCAGGGAGTCGTAGACCATCTTTTAATGACGGCCGACCTCCTGACATTGTTGGGTTTCACCATTAACAAACGAAAGTCCTATCTGAGCCCGTGCAAAGACTTTCATTCATGGCGACAGTTCCGTACACAGCAGCGTTCAGGGCCTTACCTCTGCTGAAGCAGGTCCGGGTCTTTTAGGATATGATCCTGATGTTTCAGGATCAGTTTTGGTTTTCAGTGAGGCTGGTTCTGGTGTTCCGTGTTCTCTTGGCTTTGTGCATCCTCCTATACCGGATGCCAGGTGGCACATTTGGCCATGAATTGTAACCTCAATCCCTGTGATCCCAGCATCAGGATGCCTCTCCGACTCCTTTCAAATTTCTAGTAAGATGCTGGATCTGCAGTGGTGACTGATGGATGCCAACCTAATCTTCAACAAGCCACTCCCCCTCCACCACCCAGAGAGCATTTTGTTGACAGACATGCCACTGCTGGGTTGGAGAAATGTAAAGGGGCCTCTGATGGAAGGGAAACTCAATATCAGACCTCTGAAGCTTTTCTCGATTTGTCTGGCCCCAAAAGTCTCCCTGCCATGTATTAAAAGGAGGCTGGTGCAGGTTCTTGTGAACAATCCAACTGCCATGTGATACTGCAAGAAGCAGGCCTGAGTATGGGGGTCTTGGATTTTGTGTCAGAATCACTTCTGAAATGGCTGTACCAGCAGATCATCATACTGGTTGCCAACTTACTGGTGGGGTCTCTAAATGTCAGGTGGACAAGTAGGTATTGTCTGGGAGGCCACAAGTAGCATCTTCATCTTAAGGAGGTGCAGAGTGACTTCGAGGATTGGTGAATGCCCTGGCTAGTACTATTCGCCACTTTCGAGAATGGGCAGTGTCAACAATTCTGCTTTCTGGAGTTTTCTACAAGATATTTGTTAGATGATGCATTTTAGCTGGGATGGAAGGTGTACACATTTCCACTGCTGCCTCGAGTTCTGATCAAGATCACAACAGACCCGGTCCTAGTCATTGTTATCACCCTGGACCAGGCCAGGAAAGTGTGGTACCCAGAGTGCCTAAGCATTTGTCCTCCGAGCAGACTGTCGCTTCAGAAGGCCTACTGTCACAGCAACAGAGCAGTAGCTTGCATCCGAGTTTCCACAACCTATACACGTATGTATGAATATTGTGTGGTGGCAGCTAAAAGTTTATGACTTGCTGACCAAGGTGGTGGATGTCATCTTAGCAGCCAGGCAGTCTTCCATGACGCGATATACAGTAGGTCCAGGGACAAATGTGTAGCCTTCTGTGGTGCCCAAACACTGACCACTTGCAAGCCAAACTTTCAGACGATATTAGTCCTTTTGTTAGTCCATCAAAGTCCTGAGATGGGCACAGTGAAAGGTTATTTATTGCCCCTTTGAGCTAACCTGTGTTTATCTGACCAACTGTCTTTGTTTAAGTCGCCGATTGTGATATATTTTAGAAAAGGTTTGACTCACATGTTTCCTCCAAAACGATTTGTTGGATCCCAATGCGATCTGAGCTTGGTCTTGATATTTCCCATATACATGCCCTTCAAGCCAATATACATTTGTTACATTGCCTCAGTGTACCGCCTAGGAGTACTTTCTATGCAACCAACCTACACCACTTTTTTTTCTAGACAAATTTGTACTGAGGATCCAGGTAGCATCCTACCAAAAGTCAGAACACCTTTCCACGTTGGCCAATTGATCACTCTATACACACAAAAAGGAGCACAGAGGGAAAACAGGACCCAAGTCGCCCTCCACTCATATAGTCATACAAACAAAAATGACCGGGTACCCTTAGGCAATGTTATATAAATTTTCGTGTACGTCGTATTGTAAATTTTTTACAAATATCTCCCCTCTCTTAGAAACAATTGGGGTAGAGAGTACACTATTTACAAGCCAATTTAAAAGGCCTCCATCCCATCTATGACAGTCCTAATCAACGGACAACACAAAATGTGAAGTTACTGTGAAAAAAAATTTGAAAAGGCGAGATGACCCCTCGCGGGCGAACCACCATCGGGATATCTGGTTGGTACTCACCAGTTTAGCCCTGTTCTCATCATTGAAGGTCATCAAGCCCTTAATTAAATGTGTCCAACTAAAGAAAATATGTGAGTGTATATAAGTGCAGTGGAAAAACAAACAACAGACAAAATGTGTAATGCAAAGATAGGATTGCACGTTGCTTTCAATTTTATTATTTTACTTCGTGCAACCTATCAAGTTAAAAGCAAGCGAGGTTTGGTTACTAATCATGCAGCCCAAAACCACAAGCCAACATGTTTCATTGCCTTGTGTAATTTTTAGGCAAATTCTTCAGGGCAGTAATTTTCATGCCACTGCATCAATGCTGGGCACACCATTCATCAAGACCTTACTCAGCCCAGGTGACTCCTACCGGCCGTAAGGATTAGAATAAAATGCAGGACAAACCCCTCCTGTGAGTCGCCCCCAGTTTCCAGTCGATGTCTGGATCGATCTAGAACAAACAACGCACCTTGTCTCGACCTGTTGTATAATTGATCACTCTACCAGTGTTTTTGCCCAGCTTCATCCCTTGAAATAGGAGGAGAGACCTCATCTCATCGACCATAAGACTTCGTTTGGCATAGTCACATATATCCCTTCCGTTTTGTCATCCTTTGTGCTGCTAATGTAAAATTATATCCTCAGCTCATTGAATGATTGCAGATTTTTATTTAGAATGTGGTACTTTTTTGATGCAAATAGAATTCAGTTCGGAGGCTGGTATCTTGGCCCCTTACACTGAATCCTGCTTGTTTGTACTACTCAAATAAACTGGTGTTACAACATTGGAGTCTACTGGAATTCATAAATACTATTGGATGCTGAGCTCTTACATGAACCATGCCATCATATGGATGAACAGCTCTTCGTGGGGTTTTCTGTTGTAAAGAAAGGCAAGGTGGTTCAAAAAAGCACCAGTTAATGTGGATAGTCCCTTTGCATCAAAATATGCTGTGCACTTGGAAAGAAGCAGCCCCCTCAAGGCCTGAGGACCCATTATATGAGGGTCAAGTATGCTACAATCTCTTTTGCAAGATGGACACATGATTTAGATATTTGCCAGGTTGCGATGTGGGCACTGGTGCAAAAGTTCTCAAAATACTACTGCCTTGGCATTCAGGTCCAGAGGAAGATCACTTGTGTCTGCTCAGTTTTGCAGGATGACTTTGGTTTGGGTCCTCTCCCCTTCCCCTCAACCTTTGGGAATTGCTGCTGTAGATCTCTTCTAAGGTAAGGAATTTGTTTTAAGTATCCATCAAAAGAACAAGTCACTTACTCACTTACCTTCCGCAAAAATGTTTTCAGTGGATATTCTAAATGCAGATTCCTCACAGCCCTCCCAACTCCCTGTTCTGCAGAGTGGCCTCTTTAACATCTAATAAGGTCCCAATGTTAAAGACCAGGACACTATCTCAGTCAATTTGTTAAACTCTCAGTGTGTGAGTGCATGGAATGAGAAACCTATAAGAAATTGGCATCAGTACACTGGGGTGGTGCTTATATGGGGTTCTCTCTTCCGGAGTGGTATGGACTCATTGGGGAGCCGCAGGGCACCACCTGATGATGCAAGGGAATATTGCTGAAGTAGTCTCCTTATCCAGTCTGGCGCCTGAGGATATTCCGAAGGTGAGGTATATGCTATTAGATAGAGTATACAATTATATAGAGCATTACTGAAGGTAAGTAGCTTTTTTGTCTTATTTAGGCTAACTGTGCTTCTTTAACTAGTGTTCAAGGTTCCTTACGGTTCCTAGGCGCATTCGCTGTTCTGTTTTTACTGTAGCAGGAATGCTGTGGCACTCTACTGTGGTGTGACTAGATTATCTGTGGTCAGGGCTGACAGGCAGTACAGGTTACAAGGAAACTCCCAGGGATCTAGGGGCATGGGTACATTTCAGGGCATCATAGGGTGACAAATCCTAATGTATTTTGAAGTAATCAAAGGGAGTGGCACAATGTTTTCGTAAAAAAAAAGCGCACAGTTTAGGATATCTTGTTTTCTAAGCATGTCCACTGTGATGTCACTGGTGATAAAGGATCTACTTCTGATATTATGAGCTAACCTTTGTACTGCAACTGTTGTTTCTGTTGTTTTACACACTGTATATAAGGTTATAGGTTCAGTTTCTTTTTAATCTATTTTTCTTTGCTTTTGCTATCATGCTTTTTTTCTGGTGTTCTATGGCTTGCTGTTGTCTACCTGGTTATGTGTGTTCAGTCTGTTATCATGTCTTGTGGGAGCTGGTGTTCCGTGTTCTGTCTGTGGTGCTGTGTATGGTTGGATCTAGTGTTCTTTATTTTGTCTGTGATACAGTCTTGGTGGTACCTAGTGTTATTTCTGTGGTAGGTGTCTGGTGGGATCTACTGTTCTATGTTCTGTCTTTGGTACTCTCATGGTGACATTTAGTGTTCTGTCTGTGGGACTATGTCTGGTTGGATCTAATGGTTTGTGTTCCAGGCTTTAGAACTTTACCCCAATGGGTCTAGGTTTCTGACTGTGGTACTGTGTCTGGTGGGGCCCACTGTTTTGTGGCTTGCCTGAAGAAACTGTCTTCGTGGGATCTAGTGTTCTGCCTAGCTACCGTGTCTGGCAGGATCTAGTGGTCTGTGGTACAGTATCTTGTAGGATCTGGTGTTCCTTGTTCTATCTGGGGTACTGTGTCTCAGTGAGCTATAGTGGTGTGTCTTTGGTACTGTGTGTGATGGGAGCTAGTGTTCTGTGGTGTCTGTGTGTCTGTAGTTCTGACGTCTGTGTGTCTCATAGACTCTAGTGATCTGTGTGTGGTGGGATGTAGTGGTCACTGTTCTGTCTGTGTTAATCTTGGTTTGCCTGCTATGCTCTTCCTGGTCTTGTAGGTTGGATTCTTCATGGTGTAACTCTTGTTTTGGGATCTTTGCAGATCATTCGCCTGCAGCAGACCTGGCAGGCGCTACGGCAGACCCACACTGGCAGCGCCATCACATTCGAGAAGCAGCTAAAACCATACCTTAAAGCTCTGAATGAGGCCAAAGGTCAGAATCTGTACTTCCATTCCTACACACCCCTATGATACCTAACCTCCTACTGCAACCTCATACTTCTCTATCTCTGGACTCAAACTTCTCCTACAACTAGTCCCCCAAGCTGCCTCTGTACCTGAACCCTCACACTCTTTCACGCCTGGCCTCACATTACAGTCCCACACTCGTTTTTTGATATTTACCCCTGTTATTTACTGTTGCATTGTCAGCCTGTGCTGGATCATTGTCTGGTAACAACATCTGCCTCTTTCATCCTGCAGAGAGCCCTCCCGTAGGAATCGGAGGCATAGCCGTTCCTCACATCATACCCCTTTTGAATCTCATGGAGGGGGTAGAGGTGTTGGAGCACACCGAGGATAGCTGCGAGCTGCTGTTTCGGGTCCTGGCTTCAGCTCGGAGCATGGCCATGAACGCAGCAGTATACCAAAATAACGCGGAGGCCAAACTCGTAGGTAAGGAGGAGATGAGGGAACTGGAGGAGAGAGGTCACCGTGGTCACGCTAGATGAGGGGTGAGTGAATGAATGAACAAGGACATGATAACAGATCACTCTGCAATGTGCAATGTCACCAAGTGCTCGTCTGTGATGTAGTTGCTTGAAGGAGAAGAAAGGTAAAAGAAAAAGGGACTAAAGGAAGGAATCCCTGCATCAGGGTTGATCCAAAAATGGAGTTCCAAAGTTGTACCCTCAAATTGTAGAGGCATTTACATCCCATAGATGGGGTGGGTAGAGTCGTAAAAGGAGTGCCAGAAAAGCTCATATTGTAAAAAAAATTGGAGCTGTTCCATAGTTGCATTTGTAGAGAATACATTGGCAATTTAACAGAACCTGACCTTTGTCTGGCAACCAATCGAGCATGCTCCGATCCAGGGTCACACGGTTCACTTTGCCTAATCTATAAATCAGACAGATGGCAGCGTCTTGGCATTTTGTAAGTGAAAAGTTCCATTTTTGGCAGTCAGAAAGTACAATAGTACAGCACTGTTTTTTGTGGCTAGACCAATTGAATGCAGTCCTCTCTCTTAACTCTGATTGGCTGTTGCCAACCAATCAGTGTGTTGTTGTGTTTCACAACATTGAAAGTGCGTTGAAATGACAGAGGGATGAGAAATGAGAAGTAGGAATGATGGATGAGGGGTTGGGCGAAGAAGTAGGGATGATGGATGAGAAGTAAGGATGATGAGTGAGAAGTGAGGATTAGGGATGAAAAAATTAGATGAGAAGTAAGGATGATGGGTGAGAAGTAGGGATTGTGGATGAAAAGTAGAGATGAGATGTAGGGATGATGGAAGAGAAGTAGGAATGATTGATGAGAAGTAGGGAGGATGAATGAGAAGTAGGAATGAGAAGTAGAGACACTTGATGAAAAGTTACACACCACGCTCGTTTAACAACATTGGTTCGGATTATCTGCTATCCACATTTTAATATTCCTAAATCCACTTTCCATATATATATATATTTAGTACCATACATTAGCCTGTGCCTCAGAATAAAACTGTTCTGTGCATAGAATCCTTCGCCTGCCCTCTATCCATTGGTTACCAAATGTAGTATCTCTGTTCTTGCTGCACTGACTGCTTCTCTTTACTTTTCTCTCTCTTTTGACTCCAGATTTTAAGCCCTGTCCAGAGCTCCTGGAAGCTTTCCATAGTGAGTTTGCTCTCCGACTCTTCTGGGGCAGCAAAGGAGCCGAGGTGGGACAGGCCGAAAGATTCAAGAAATTCAACCAGATCCTCACAGTTCTGTCTCTGAAGTTGGAGCCTGACAAGAAGCCGGACCGCTAGCCCACTCTCTTCACAGGAAAACTGTATTTTTGGACGTCCAGTGTCTCATGCGGTGGCCCATTCATGCCATAGCTAACTATCTAAATCTAAGGGATCTCTCGCATGCATCAGAGCTCAGCCTAGGAGATCTCAGAAATGCTGCTGGTCTCCAACGCTATGATGTATTTCAGTAATATTTTGCTGTGCCTAGAGGATTTCCTAAACACGCCTGGTTATTGAGTCTTCAGAATGCTTTGAAAACCATCAACATTGTTTCGTTGAGGTGTTGCCTAAGGTAGCAGCTACTATCCCTGGATTTCCCTTTGGTGCCCCTGGTCTAGGCGATGAAGAACGCAGCAGCAGAAAGTAAGCAGGTCTTTGAACTGTTCGCTTACATTACCCTTTCTGTAGTCACTCAGCAGCATACACAAGGTCATAGAAGAGCTACTGGAAGGTCAATGACTCTAACCTGACTGTCAGGTGGGTCAAACAATGTGTAATGTCCCTTTCGCGACACCAGTCATATGGTAAATTGGCATTCCGGTAAAAGGGCGTATATGTCAGAAACTCTTCAAGTTTTATCACAAGGGCAGAGCTGAGCCTATAGGCTATCAATAACACTGGAGGATATAGGGAATGGGAGATCTTGCAGAAACACTTCAGAACCTATGGGATTTCAGAAACACTGAGGGTTCTGCAGTAAAGAGCATTTCTCACACATTGCAAAGTAGTATCTATAGAATTTCAGAAAACCTCAGAACTGTTTTAGGTAGATCAGCAGCACTGGAGATCAAGCTCCAGGCAGTTTCGGAAACACTCCAGAACTCTAGAACTGAATTTAGAAATCTGAGAGAAAAAAGAACTGGTTCTCGTTCTTGCAGGATCTGTCAGAAACTTTCGCAGAGTCTCAATAATTTCAGAAACACCTCAGAACAGATTCCAGGAGAGATCAAAACACCCAGAACTAGATCTGCGGTATTTCACAAAAACGGCGGAGCTGGGTTTATGCGATTTCAGAGAACTGAATGACTGTCTCTCACAGTTTTTTTTAAAACTGCTTATTGGGCAGTAAGGGAGTGCTGGGAACACTACGGAATTGCACCAAAAGGATTTTTGGAAAAAACAGCAGATTCAAAGCCCTTTGTATATGAGATTGGATATTTGACGCTGTCTACACTGGATGTGAAGCTTCTTAATTTTATCTTGAAGATACTGCACTACTTAGACCTACAGTCTTCTATGTTCAAACTTGAATCCACAGAACTGTGTACACTAAATTATATATGTTACTATGAATGTACAACACTGTACAGCTTTATATATGTTACTTTGAAAGCATGCATTGCGCACAAATACATATAGCTATATATAGAGAGAGAGAGATATGTATTTATAATTTAATAGATAGCTGTGTAATATGGTCCTATATTACCATCTACATGTTTTGGCTTGTTAATTTTAACAGAAATATAAAATGGAAATATAGAGCCTTATTATACATTAAACATTATGTGTTTGTTGCAAGGCATGTTTTTGGGGGGGAGTTAGATTGAAAAATGTGTTTGTTTTCCAAACAGGGCAATGGCAGTTGAAAACAGTAAGTGAAATAGTGGACTCCACCTTTTGGTTTTCTGCAGTAAAAAGAAGATACAAATGCTTAATTGCATATATTAAAATGTAGACTTTTAGAAATTAGCACCTTTAACTTTGTTAAAAACAATCTATCCGTACAAGGGAGAGATTATTGGAGATGCTCTTTGCAACATAAGACATCTGACAGTGGGCAGTGACTGTAATTAGAATGGTGACTTGTTATTTGCATATCATGCACAGAATGTTGATTAAGCAATTGACAATTGCAAAGTTCTGGAGAGTGGTTTGGGACTGTTGTCATGATGATGAAACCCACTTTTCAGAGGGACCTGTGAAGTATTTTCTTTATTTCACAGTGACCAGTACAACATCTTTTTATAATGCTACTTTTGTGCAATAAATACAGTGGAACAGGTTTCATATATATGTGTCTCTGTAACAGATTTTAAATGTGCACACGTTGGACAGTGACTTACAGCATTCTAGACTTTACATTGAATGTACTCCATGGTTTACAATGTGCCTTTTTTATATTTGAAAAACAGTAAAACCGATATCTTCATAACTGTCCACTTTTTTGGTAGTTTTTTTAAGTATTTTCAACTTTTTGTACAATATTGTAACTGTCAAGGCTGGTTTATTGTACATGAATCTAACCAGCAACAACGACAAATTACAGTATTAAACAGACTGTATGCTCGATTGGCCTTTTCAATGTGGCTACTCAGGATTTTGTTTTTTCTATTACTGGACACTATATGTTTACTGGAATTAGAACTCTGCACTTTACCTGTGCTAACCAGAAGTAAAGGGCATGTGCTTCCCTTTAAACATTTCAATTTTGCATACTCCTAATTGGTATATTTCTCTTGCCTACGAGTCCCTAGTGGACTGCAGCACCTATTGTGTCATACTCTATAGTGGCAGTGCAAACACAGCTTCAGCCCTATCACTGTAGCTTGACTGTAACAGTGCAAAACATGCACTGCAACCTGTCAAAAGAAATCCTTTTTATGGGTAAAAACTTTGCTTTTAAATATTAAAATGTCACCCCTGTGTAAGCATTGTAGACCACAAGGCAGGGTGCATAGTATATAAAAATAGAAGATATAGCAATTCGATGTTAACGTCCTTACATTGACTAGCACCCAAAAACAATTTTCCCTGTGGGAAGGCTGGCTGGTGCACACAAAAACACTAGGAAGAGATATTAAATACTAATAATATATCTTGGGTATGGAACCAGCTAGAAAAAATTATTAAGCAATTATTTTTTAATAGTTGTTAAAAATCCATTGGTGAATTCAGATTTTTAATAAACACTAAGTAAAAGTATCTTTTAGAATGTTATCTTTTACCTTCCTGACATTCCCGAAGGCTAATTTGCATTGTCCCTCCAGCTTGTCCCAGGCAGTGAGTATACTAGAATAGCTGTGAAAGGGTGCAAGATGCCTCCCAGGAGTAAACAATAAGCCTGAATGGGCAGAGATGCTCCTCAGAACGCCACAGAATATGCAGGGTGGGAGCTGTGGGCATTCTTTTTGACAAATCCTGCTTAAGTGTTACATCCTGCTTGCCAGGTCTTCTGGGTTCACATATAACACTCGAGGCATACTTAAAAGGCAGGGGACAGAATGCCAAGACAATTCTTGTTATCTGCTTTCTGGCTGCTGAAGTGAAGAAACCAAGAAACCTTCCTAGGGGTCCCACTGATACTTAGTCCTTTTAAACCAACAAAGAAGAAATTGGCACAGAAGCTGAAATATAAAAGTTACATTTTTATTAACCCCTTGCGTGCTGATGACAGAACGGTTCCGTCATCAGCATTGGTTGAGCTGTGCTGATGACGGAACCGTTCCGTCATGACTCCGCCCGCGCAAGGCGGAGTCAGCACAGGCGGAAAATACACCCCGCACGCAAGGGGTTAAACTTAAATGAGTGAGACTACTTCACACAGAAGCCTTAGCAACTGAATGAGGCAGTCTGAGTACAGAAAGCTGGGGCTTTATATATGCTTAGGGTTACATAGTAAGCATAAATGCAAGGGGCAGTCCTGGCTCATGTAAGCATGCAAAATGACTAAGTTGGGCACACAAGATCTACTTGCTCAACAAAGTGGGAGGTGAGTTACTTCTCCATACAGCAGCAAAAATAGCCTGACAGTTATACTAGAGAAGCAGGCGCATTCTACTAGCTAGGCCCTTCTGGGCATGTGCGAAAGTGGAAGATACTAAGTATAGTTTGTCTCTACGCAAATTTCAAGAGTAGTTAACAATGAGGGAGGACAGAGTACATGGCGAGCACATGGCAAACAAAATGGCTGCCAGGAATACAAAATGGCTTTCACATAGCGGATAAGATAACTTCTAAATACAGGATGGCTTCAGCAAAATGCTAACCCATTGCTGTCAATTTACGACAGACGACCGTTTTAGCATAAGCTGAAGACATTCCTATGATCCAGTAGGAACATAGAAAATATTTACACATTAATTTTCATAATTTTATCAATTTCCTAATTCATTGCTAGGTGGGCATTTTCCATTCTAAACATTTCATTAAGCTGGTATGAGCAGGAATACAAGGGGAACAGATCATTTGGTCATCATTAACATTCAGATAGCAGTAGAAAGTAATGACCACTATTATAAATAGAATTATCATTTTTCTAGTCCTAAGCAAAAGCAAATCCTAAAATCATCTAGTAAATATGCATTTCAGTGACTATTATATACTCAGGTGAGACAGTGGCGATCCTTATCAATGCTCTAAGGTGAAATGGGAATACCCTTTATCAGAGTACAGACAGAACACTACTTTAAAACGATGCCAGCAGAACAGTAAGAACAGTCACACAAATTAAATGAAAATGAAAAATCATTTGACAACTTCCGCAACTGCATGGTAAAGATCGCCTCATGGATGGCCGAGAACAATTTAAAACTCAATACTGATAAGACTGAAGTCTTATTTTTTAATCAAAAAACTCCTCTACCCCCCAATATCTGGTGGCCATCCGAACTAAACCCTCCCCCAGAGCCGGTCCCAGCGGCCCGAAACCTAGGATTTCAATTCGACACTTCTCTCTCCTGCAAAACCCAAATCAGTAAAGTAACCTCTGCCTGCTTTGGAAAGCTACGCATGTTAAAAAAAATCATTCCCTATCTACCACTTGACTCCCGAAAAACAGTAGTCCATGCCCTGATAACCTCCCACCTGGACTACGCAAATAGCCTGTATTTAGGGGCCCCCGCCTATCTCATCAACCAGCTACAGAGAGTCCAGAATGCAGCGGCAAGATTAATCAACAATATTCCTTTTCGACACTCCATCTCCCCCCACCTTATCAAACTTCACTGGCTCCCAATAAAAATGCGGATTCAATTCAAAGCCCTGACCCTGGCTTTCAGAGCCCTCAATGACCGTGGTCCTGCATACCTCCGACGCAGACTGAGACTCTCTCATTCACAGCGTAACCTCAGATCCAACAATCTACGCCTAATCACAACCCCCCGTTTTCGTCTCACACGTACGGGTGGAAGGGCCTTCGCCGTTGTCACCTCTAAACTCTGGAACCAGTTACCCACAGAGTTAAGATTCGCCACCTCAGAACCCCTTTTCCGAAAAAAATTAAAGACCTGGTTCTTCTCCCAGATCTAAACTCTCATTCCTTCCCCCTTCCCCCCTCTGAGATAAGGTCTTCAGCGCCGGGACACCTCCGTCGGAGGTAGCTGTGCGCTCTATAAAATACTAAATAAAATAAAATAATAATAAACTTATGGTGGACCATGTTGGATGCTAGGGGCGGAGCCACTAGAGGCTATTCCTCTTCCATGGCAATTCAGTCAAATGGGAACATATCCAACACCCACTTTATACAATTGCACTGGAATCACTTGTGCAACTATGCCAAAGTCCATTCTAAGCCTCTTTGGTTGGCTTCTATCGTCCATCAAATCTGCTTCCGTTGTCTTCTTCCGCATTGGGCCTCTTGATTCAGGCCTTCCATGAAAATAGTGCTTCTCAGTATCTGTTGGAATGCCCACCTGGCAAACACTCACAGCTCACTCGAAAGTCTCAATGTCTCAATGCAGTGCACCAATGTCGCTCCTCTGCGGCAGGCACTACAGATATTGTGTTCTTCGTTGGTCGTGGGCACAGATCATCTCGTGCAGACCCGGGTACTGCTTAAACAGAAAAAGCAATAATATTTCATGTTAGCTACATTCTCAGGCTCCAACACTCGTTATTCAGTGTCAAAGAACGCTCGGGCTGCTCTTTCATTTTATTTTTCCTTTCATCATGGGTACCACAATGTAGTATAATACAATAAGGGGGGCAAGGATGGGAAAATATTTAATGACCTTGCATTGTTGCGGTCCCTATAACTACTCAACAAACAATATGCAACAATGGGTCAATGCAGGAGTGCAGCAAACTATGTGACTGTGTGTGGAAAAGGGACACAATTCCTGAACCCCAAGTATCCTTGGTGAAAAAGTGTTCCCATCAGATACCCGTCCTGTACCGCCCTACATCACTTGGGATCCTTCACCCGAAGGAAGTGGAAAGGACCACTTAGGATTAGGTAGAGTGTAACCTAATCAAAGTAGGAAGGAATGTGAAGTGTGTGGGTTTGAACTGAGTGTAGGTATCAGGGGGTACAAAGAATTAACAAAAAAGCAGTGCATAAAGTGCTCAATGTGGCAACTAGAAGTGAAAAAGTTAATATTGGGTTGTAGGAGTGGAAATTAGAATTTAATGGAGTCCTACCCACACCCAAGGTTAAAAAAACAGTGCAAGTAGTGGTAACAAATAACTACTCAGATGGTAACTGGGTCGACATGTTTCTGCAGTAAGTTGGTTCAAGAGATACCATTCTGCTTCATCAGGACCTTAGTAATGTTCAAGTGCAACTGCTATTAACAATGATTATAAATGTATGAAAAGAGTCATATCACCTGCATGCGCCAATGGATATGGTCCGAACAAATAGGCAATAGACAAACATACATAGAGAAAAACACACACAGTTATTAGAAAGTTGCTGCAAAACACAGAGATATGCTCGTGAAGTATTAATATGCCACACAGTTCATGGTCAGTATTTGTCATATCAATCAAATGTATGGGCCAGGTGCATACATCCTGGGCTTGGATCTAGTTGTTTCACTCACCCAAGTTCTGGGGAATGCGTTCTCCACCTCACCCGGCAACAGCTCAGGTACAAATGGAGCACCGCTCTATAGGATGTGAGACAGAAAAAGGACAACATGAAAGAGGAAGAGATCACCAGAACTCCATCCGGCACCCTATCCACTCCATTATTGAGTATTGCTTTACACAAGGTGACGTGATTTTATATTACCCTGAAAATTTCCACTCAAAAATATTAGGTAGAGAACAACTCACATTTCGATTATGCACTGATTGTTCTGTTGGGTCTATAACTGCCCGTTTAATGCTGCTCTGCTATAGAAAGAAGCGTGGCTCAGAACAACATCTAGCTCTACATATGCCCAGAAAAACTCGCCTTGACATGGTATACCATGAGTTTTCCGGAATGCCATACTGCCGCCAGGGTTCTGTATTGGACTATTTATGCAGCGTTCACAAAGAACAAATTATATTTGCCCAAGCAAACGGCTTCAGTGTCCTTATTACCGACACCACAAAAACGGAAAAACAGCCTTTCGCTATATAAACGCTTCTTCGAGTCTGCCCCCAGTGCATTGGCGTTCTCCTCGTTTTTAATAAACGCGCACCAAGACTCGTTCGCCTGACGGCGGTTCCACCCAGGGAAGCCTGGACTGCACAAAAGATTCCTCCCTTGCTCCCCAAGGCGCTTACCTGTCCGTCGGTACTCCTCGCCTTCCTCTAGGCTGACTTGTGGGAGGTACCGACTGGACAGGAAGCGAACTACTTATCTGTATGTTGGTTGGTCCGGTGCGCTCCACGTGGGCTTCGCGTCATCCGGTGCCTCTCCCAACAAGCTGGTGTTAACTATCCGCTGGTTGGCTAAACGTAGCCACGCGGTAACGCGCATGCTCCGTTCTTGGTCACTATGTGGTGTAGCGCGAGGACTACAAATCTGGTGGAATTTGTAGTTCGGGCATCCTTCGTGTGTTAGGAGCAGAGCATAATAAATGTTAAGACTACAAAAAGCTGATGGAATTTGTAGTGCAATAGTGGTGTGATTAACCCAAAGAATGTCTGGTTTGTTGGAAGTGGTTTTTTTTAAAAGATTATTTTAATTGAGAAAGGTCAGAGATTTTGTCTGTATCTATTACAGCTCTAGGTCTGTGCCATGGTGTAGTTTTTTTTAGACCAATATTTTATTCTTTATAATCTGACTGGAATCAGGATGATGGCTAATGGCAAACTGGCATTATTGGATGATTGAATACAGTTGGCCCTGTGCTCATGGTCTCAACATTTATAGGGACATCCACGGGATATCTTCATTTAAACCCGTGATGTCCGTTTTGAGTTTGTACACCCACCTCTGTTCTCTGCGGTGTAAAAATGTACTGACATCAGTAATGTGTTTGGGGATCATAGGCTGTTCAAGCACAGTCCATTGGAGGTCTGTTGGTGTATGATGTGCCTCCAAAAAGTGTTTGGTCATCCGGGTAGTTTGTTTGTTACACCGTATTGAGCTCTTGTGCTCAGAGATCCTTATCTTTACCTTTCTCGTGGTCATCCCCACGTATTTCTTACCACAGGGACAGTTTATTAGATAGATGAGGTTCGAACTGTTACAGTTCGTGAACCTCCGCTGTTCCCAGGGATATTCTGTGCCAATATCAAGTGTTGTGGATTTGCGGGTTTGAGGACACGCTGTACATTGTCCACAAGGATGGTGTCCGGTCACAGCTGGCAAGTCCCATAGGGTGCCTATGTTTCTAGGGATTTCAGTTTTAGGTCTTGTATGGACCAATTTGTCCCTAAGGCTGGGTCCCCGTTTAAAGGCAAAAAGGGGAACCGGTATTGTGTCATTCCCCGTGTTCAAGATGCCCCAATGTTTTTTAATGACGCTAGTAATCTGATTGGACATTGTGCCAAATGTTGTTACACACGTCATTCTTTCAGTTTTGCCTTTTGGTGTTGTATTCTCTAGGAGGCTCGCTCTATTGTTATTTTGTGCTCTTTTTTTGGAGCGATTTATCAATTTTTTGGGGTAATCTTTCTCGAGGAGGTCTTTTTTTAAGTTGTTAGCATGGTTTTCAAAAGAACCTTTGTCTGAGCAATTTCGGTGTATCCGGAGAAACTGCCCATATGGCAGATTGTCTCGAAGGGCCTTTGGGTGACAACTATGGTAGTTCAAAAGGGAATTGCGAGCCATGGGCTTTTGATACAATTCGGACTTCAAACCCTCCGCAGTGCCTATTAACATTAAATCCAGAAATGCCAGTCTTTCTTTATCAAATTCCATGGTGAATTTTAAGAACTGATTTCTAAGGTTCAGCCACTCATGAAACTCATGAACTATAAATGTTGAGACCATGAGCACAGGGCCAACTGTATTCAATCATCCAATAATGCCAGTTTGCCATTAGCCATCATCCTGATTCCAGTCAGATTATAAAGAATAAAATATTGGTCTAAAAAAAACTACACCATGGCACAGACCTAGAGCTGTAATAGATACAGACAAAATCTCTGACCTTTCTCAATTAAAATAATCTTTTAAAAAAAACCACTTCCAACAAACCAGACATTCTTTGGGTTAATCACACCACTATTGCACTACAAATTCCATCAGCTTTTTGTAGTCTTAACATTTATTATGCTCTGCTCCTAACACACGAAGGATGCCCGAACTACAAATTCCACCAGATTTGTAGTCCTCGCGCTACACCACATAGTGACCAAGAACGGAGCATGCGCGTTACCGCGTGGCTACGTTTAGCCAACCAGCGGATAGTTAACACCAGCTTGTTGGGAGAGGCGCCGGATGACGCGAAGCCCACGTGGAGCGCACCGGACCAACCAACATACAGATAAGTAGTTCGCTTCCTGTCCAGTCGGTACCTCCCACAAGTCAGCCTAGAGGAAGGCGAGGAGTACCGACGGACAGGTAAGCGCCTTGGGGAGCAAGGGAGGAATCTTTTGTGCAGTCCAGGCTTCCCTGGGTGGAACCGCCGTCAGGCGAACGAGTCTTGGTGCGCGTTTATTAAAAACGAGGAGAACGCCAATGCACTGGGGGCAGACTCGAAGAAGCGTTTATATAGCGAAAGGCTGTTTTTCCGTTTTTGTGGTGTCGGTAATAAGGACACTGAAGCCGTTTGCTTGGGCAAATATAATTTGTTCTTTGTGAACGCTGCATAAATAGTCCAATACAGAACCCTGGCGGCAGTATGGCATTCCGGAAAACTCATGGTATACCATGTCAAGGCGAGTTTTTCTGGGCATATGTAGAGCTAGATGTTGTTCTGAGCCACGCTTCTTTCTATAGCAGAGCAGCATTAAACGGGCAGTTATAGACCCAACAGAACAATCAGTGCATAATCGAAATGTGAGTTGTTCTCTACCTAATATTTTTGAGTGGAAATTTTCAGGGTAATATAAAATCACGTCACCTTGTGTAAAGCAATACTCAATAATGGAGTGGATAGGGTGCCGGATGGAGTTCTGGTGATCTCTTCCTCTTTCATGTTGTCCTTTTTCTGTCTCACATCCTATAGAGCGGTGCTCCATTTGTACCTGAGCTGTTGCCGGGTGAGGTGGAGAACGCATTCCCCAGAACTTGGGTGAGTGAAACAACTAGATCCAAGCCCAGGATGTATGCACCTGGCCCATACATTTGATTGATATGACAAATACTGACCATGAACTGTGTGGCATATTAATACTTCACGAGCATATCTCTGTGTTTTGCAGCAACTTTCTAATAACTGTGTGTGTTTTTCTCTATGTATGTTTGTCTATTGCCTATTTGTTCGGACCATATCCATTGGCGCATGCAGGTGATATGACTCTTTTCATACATTTATAATCATTGTTAATAGCAGTTGCACTTGAACATTACTAAGGTCCTGATGAAGCAGAATGGTATCTCTTGAACCAACTTACTGCAGAAACATGTCGACCCAGTTACCATCTGAGTAGTTATTTGTTACCACTACTTGCACTGTTTTTTTAACCTTGGGTGTGGGTAGGACTCCATTAAATTCTAATTTCCACTCCTACAACCCAATATTAACTTTTTCACTTCTAGTTGCCACATTGAGCACTTTATGCACTGCTTTTTTGTTAATTCTTTGTACCCCCTGATACCTACACTCAGTTCAAACCCACACACTTCACATTCCTTCCTACTTTGATTAGGTTACACTCTACCTAATCCTAAGTGGTCCTTTCCACTTCCTTCGGGTGAAGGATCCCAAGTGATGTAGGGCGGTACAGGACGGGTATCTGATGGGAACACTTTTTCACCAAGGATACTTGGGGTTCAGGAATTGTGTCCCTTTTCCACACACAGTCACATAGTTTGCTGCACTCCTGCATTGACCCATTGTTGCATATTGTTTGTTGAGTACCACAATGTAGTGCCTTTTGCCAATCCTGGATCCTCCAGTGCACTGTTCTTCCGTAGGAGCAAAGAAAAAGGGGGGTGGCCAAAATTCAGGCCAAGGGGCTCAAGGGACCGTGCGCTGTCAGAGGTTACCAGCACATGACAGGTAGAAAACTGAAGCCTCAAACCAGCCCTGCCTTTAACAACAGGGATCCTTCTCTTTCGCTCTTTTGCACTGAAACTCTGGTTCTGTGGCAAACAAGGAACCAGCGCCTCCTTCTTGTCTGATGTCCAACGCCGTCTGATGGAGCAGGCATGATGCTTTGGATATGCCATTGATGGCGCGCTGGCGATCGCTGTCCAGCCTTGCTACTTTCTGGGTTCTGGGACTGTAGGTCCAAGACATCTGCCCTTCATCTGTAGCTGTCACTGATGGGAGTTAGGACTCATCTTAATCATCGTTCTGCAGGTTATTATGACTCTTCCTTTTATTCTGGAAGATCTTGCAGAACCTGGTGATATAAGAACCTGACACAGCTGTTAGTTTCCTTCAATATAGTACAAAAACTATTAATTGTATTTAACAATGGGACTGCAGGCAGATGGCCTGCAATCTTCAAAGGAGTGGCCAGAAGCCATGGGACAACTCTGGTCTAGAATGCACTGTCACTCTCAAAGGCAAAGGCAGTACTTCTAGGCTCTTCATTTGGGTACTCTTCATTATCCTCACTAACTTCAATGTGAGAGCATTATCCTCTGCCATTTAAGGGTAGATAGCTACATGGGAAGTCTATCTGCTGAAAACTCTTAAAAAAAGGGAATGTTCTACACTTTTGCTCATAAACTTTACATTACTTGTACAGGATTGCAGACACTTCTAAAATGATTCTTCTTAATAAAAAGCACCTAGATTAGACGCTTAGGACCATGCTCTCATATTATAGGAGCAGCAGGAAAATCTAAACTGCTAATTTAACAGGTTTTCTTATCTATAAAACAATATTTCCTTCAAAACATTTTGTTTTCTAAGGATCACATGGGCATCTTCCCTACGTTCTACTTTTCATGATCCATACTATGCAACATTAGCTCTAATAAGGACTGTCAGTTTATTTACACAGACTAGCTAATAAAAAAACTAGCAATGCCCTTGCAAAACTACAATAATGGTGTTATCACCTAAGACTTGTAAAACAAAACTACCCACACCTAATTCCCCTTAAAGGTCAAAAAGTAGCCTGACAGTTATACTAGAGAAGCAGGTGCATTCTACTAGCTAGACCCTTCTGGGCATGTTCAAAAGTGGAAGATGCTAAGTATAGTTTGTCTCTAGGCAAATTTCAAGAGCAGTTAACACTGAGCGAGGACCAAGCACATGGCAAACAAAATGGCTGCCAGAAATACAAAATGGCTTTCGCAAAGCGGATAAGATAACTTCTAAATACAGGATGGCTTCAGCTAAATGCTAACCCATTGCTGTCAATTTACGACAGAAGGACCCTCCTTTTTTACGGCCAGACTTCTGTCTCTGGGTTTGTTTTAGATAGGATACCTACTCCAAAAAGGATTTTAGAGTCAGTGGTGAGACAGCCCGAAAGATTCAAGAAGTTCAACCAGATCCTCACAGTCTGTCTCAGAAGTTGGAGCCTGACAAGAAGCCGGACCGCTAGCCCACTCTCTCCACAGGAAAACCGTATTGTTGGGCATCCAGTGTCTCATGGGGTGGCACATTCAGGCCATTGCTAACTATCTAAATCTAAGGGATGCCTCGCATGCATCAGAGCTCAGCCTAGGAGATCTCAGAAATGCTACCAGGTCTCCTGGGTTCACATAAAACACTTGAGGCATACTTAAAAGGGAGGGAACAGAATGCCAAGACAATTCTGGTTATACACTGTCTGGTTGTTGAAGGACACTCCTTTTTTACTACCAGATTTCTGTTTCTGTCTCTGATTTTGTTTTGGATAGGATACCTACTCCAAACAGAATTTTAGTGTTAGTTGTGGAAGACACTAGGATTACCATAGTATACACCCCGTATACATTCCACACCGTCAGAGCCCAAGCTGACTTTCACCACCTTGGATTTTCCCTGACACACTATATTTTAGGCCTGTTTGCAGTAAGGCAAACTGGAACTACTGAAAGAGTACGTAAGTCAGGGCATGGGAGCTTTTACCCAATGGTTTGGAAGGGGCTAGGAGAAATCCCACCTACTAGCTAATGCCAGGGATACTTGTGACACCTCCAGGCACCCAGTTCAGAAGACTTTCTGGACCTGCAGAAGATCAGAAGAGGACTAGACCTGCTGTCTGTGACCTGTGAGGAGTCCTGAAGAACTGGACCTGCTCCCTTTTGTTCCCAGGACAAAGAAGTTGACTCCAAGGGTCAAACGGCTGACTTCCTTTGTGGCCTCAGAGAGACACCAAACTGCAACACACCTTTTCCTGCAAGTACCCAGCTGACCAGTAGAATCTCAACCTGAACTGGACACTGCTGTTGGGTTCTGCATGACATATACCCTTTAATGCTCTTAATGCCTTCCCTGAGGTCCTTTATGAAACAGGGAGATAGGTCCTGGGACGTAAGGTCAGCTGGACCATATATAATATTTTGAAAAAAGCAAGTGCTGACCATACAACAAAGTAATCTCCTACTTTGGAGAGACAAATAGAGAAAATTTCAGAATTTGTCTGGTATTATTTATTTTATACCCTTTTACTTTTTGTTTTTTGGATTTAGAAACTCATTTGTCAGAAAAAGACATACCATATACATTTGACATACACTTATTCAAAACAACTTATACAAAAAAGCTTATACAATAAAAGATTGAATATAAACAACAGGACATCAATCTGAACATTTCATATATACATTTGCACAAATATTTTGTGCATCACTATAAATATTCATTATTTACACTATCTTCCTTGAAAAAGAAGTGTGTTAGCACTCAAATAAAGAAGAAATCAGATGGAGAGAACGATGAATGTTCAAAGCAATACAAAAAAGACTGAAGGACTAAATCTCAATCTCAGTCAAACAAGGAGCAACTCATTGCTAGCTGTTGTCAAATACTTGTCTCCATTTGGCTGACGCGTTTCGAACTCGCTATTTTACTTTGCGTGTTCTCGTCGTAGTATCTTATTCAAGTATTCTTTTCTTTCCTTCAAATTCAGTGGTAGTGTTCCCCTTTAATCATGGATGCCCCCGTGGGTCCCGTGTACGTGTGCCTCGAGCTTGGTAGCGTGAAATCGCGGCTGGGGCGCGGTTCGCTTGTTATTTATTTACGCGGTCCGCTTCGGTGAAGTTGGTTCTCGCAGTTTGAGGCGGGGGTCCGTTGGGTGTTAAAACGCGGTCCGTTTCCGGTAACCTCTGGTCAGTCTGCAGGCATTACTTGCAGTGGCTTGCCATCAGGCGCACTGATAACACCCAACGGACCCCCACCTCAAACTGCGAGAACCAACTTCACCGAAGCGGACCGCGTAAATAAATAACAAGCGAACCACGCCCCAGCCCCGAAGTGGAAAGAGAGGTTACAGATTTTAAATAAGATAAACCTATTTTTGGAATCCCTTATAGAGGTTCATAGATCATTCAGCATGTCAGGTAAGCGTTTAAAAGCTCGTAGAAGTTTCCGGTTCTTTAAGCAAGTAGCACAGTTTTAACTACGATAAGGGGTGGACTTACTCAATACCTTGGGGTGTTCAGAATATGAGATATATGCATACATAAAAGTGGGTATAGAAATGATGGTATGCAGTTTGGAAGAGGTACTTTATATGTACACATGTCCGATCAATTCGCAGTGCTTTATGGAGAAGTTTATTGTGAACATTTTCATGGGTTTTATTTATGTATTGTTCGAAGTTTAGTGAAATGCTTGGTTGTTACAATCAGTTACAAGTACATATTTGTTTATATTTTTAGATTCCCCTGATGAAGGGAATTCATTCCCGAAGTGCATTGGGTCTGTAACAACGAAATAAATTATGACATGGAACCCACCTTATGCTTCTGAGCCTTTTTGAACACCAACGTTGAAACATGGATTGAATAAAATGAATTGAATAAAAGAAAAAAGGATGAAAATTAGTGATAAAAAATGGAAAACGAAGCTTAAAAGAGATGAATTCGGTTCATTGGATTCAGGCAGTGATGAGGCTGTGCAGCTTGGTGGAACCTAGGATGGGTCCTTCGTTGTTTAGTAATGTTGCAGCGCAATGAGACGAAGCGCGAAGCAAGCTTTGCACGCCAACAACGTTTGAAAGGAGGAATGTGGTTTACAAATGAATAACTTTTGGATTACAAGGAGTGCATCTCATCCCCACTAAACTTATTGTATAAGGAGTTCACCACATCTGTCCCGGCTTCTCAGTCATATGGTATGTGCGCCACAACAGCCGAATGTGCAGTCCTTAGTGAAGGCAGCGCTCGTCCAGGTACAAGACCTGACAAGGAGCAGCCCATATGATGAAGCATGACATCTTGCCAGATATGTGAGGGCCCTATATTCCAAGACTTGACTCATGACCACATAAAACCAGTTTTGCCTTGTCTCGCTGTTAGGAACAGCATACCTTTTATATCTTTCTTCATCACTGCTGCCAGCGTCACCTACAGGATGCCCCAGACCATGATAGTGCCAGTGGATGCAAGCAACCAGTACCATACTGTGCCACTGCTGAATTACAAACCAGAATCTATTTTGGATGGAGAGTGAAACATTTAGGGACACCTTTAATTAAGTTGTATTTGGGAATGGGTTCATTCTGAAGGGACATTGTCGAGTATACAGGCAGGGCTTAGGAATGGTAACCAGACAAGTCCTTGGTTGCACCAGTTGTCATTTATGGCAGATTACTTCAGAAACCTAACTTCATACACCCCGTAAATATGAAGCAAGAAAAAATCTCTAATGTTGTTTAAGCATACTGTGCCCAGGACAAGTTGTCTATTGTTGCCAAGCCAAAAGTTGTTTGTTGAAGACAGTGTTCTGAAGATTTGGGGTTACACTCAGTAGAGCATTTATCAGTAGTAACCGCGCGGCATATTATCAAGAAACGGCGTTAAAATTATCGCTGCTTTAGCGGCATAAAACTGCAGCTAAAGCGGCAATAATTGGCTTGATAATATGCCTTTGAGAATTCCAATAGAAGCCCATGTTCTGGTGTCAACATGGGCTTCTATTGGAATTCTCAAGGGCATATTATCAAGTCCATTATCGCCGCTTTAGCAGCAGTTTTCTGCCGCTAAAGCGGCGATAATTGTAACACGGTGCTTGATAATCTGTCCCCAGATGCGGTATCACATGCACCACTTGCTTTAATTACTTGGGCATCAGTTTTTATATCAGTGTTGCTGAGTATGTCTGAATGTCACTCAGGTGGACCCTGATGATGAAGCATGTCACCAACCAGGTTGGTGAGTGAGGGGTTTATAAAAAAGAAAAAATTCTTTCTTTATCTGCATCTTTCTCCCTCCTGGTTTGATCACTAGGACACTGTGTCCTCAATCAATCAATCAATCACGTCATTTGTATAGCGCACTACTCACCCGGGAGGGTCTCAAGGCGCTAGGGATACTCCCCTCTTTGTTTTTAAAAATATATAACCTTCAGGGGATTAGGAGTATTACCCAACAAACAATACCCTCTCTCTCCCTTTGTTTATTACGTACTTGAGGCAGCGCACAGCTGTGAGATTTTCTCTTCTTAGGAAGAAACACTACATCAACAGATATGGGTGAGAACCAAGGTTTATCTTATGCAAATGAAGAGGTGGAGGCTATTCTAGCTGATACCTCCATGTTTGCAGACTCCAGCATAGCGCAAACCATTTCACAAACTACAGACTGGGAAAAACTGTCGGAGATGAAAAGGGATAGGATTAGGACCATTCTACACGGCACAATACTAAGAGAGTGCCTAACAAACAACACCGCTCCCAAAGGGCTTTTGGTAACCAACGCACCAAGAATCTTCTTGAATGACCCCATATTTAGACGAGACTGGGCCCAGATCACCTGGCACTGCACACTCAACTGGATGGTACTGATTATAAAAACAGCAGTCAGGTTGTCAGAGGCCATACTTCTAGAAATCCAACAGACAGAGAGCCACAATCGTACCACCATCACCGGCTATAAAAAAGACTAGAAAAAATAAAGAAAGAGCTCAATGAGTATAAAGAAAATCTTACTCAGCAAAAGGCACAGAAGCTTCAGAAAGACCTGAAAAGATTTTTGTATGTAAAAACATACCCCTATTCTGACCCGTATTTCAAACCACCAGCAAAGGCAGAGAGGAACTCGGAAGCATCAAGCGATGACTCCTCAGTAAGCAGCGGGTCAAGCACAGGGAGTGGGAGAAACAGACAGAGGGGAGAAAGGCAGAGGCCAGCCTACTTGGCAACACTACAATACACCACTGATGGGAAATTTCTCAGGCACATTCAATCCTCACCCTCAGTTTCAGGGGTATGGATGGCAACCTCCATTCCCACAACCCATGTTCCCTCACAACGCCTTTCGTCCTCCTTTTATAGGGATGGGCCGAAGAGGAAGAGGACGACGCAAGGGGAACAGTCAAGTTCACTGGGAGGAACAGGACAACATAGGCAACCACTCAAAAGGAGCAAAACATAAACACCACAACCAGGGACAAGCAACACCAGGACCTAGTGACTAACCTCTCCTCCAGGGAACTCACAGAAGTGGAGAAAAATACACTCAACAAAGGTCTAGGGTTTGTCCCAACAGCCAGAGTAGATAAGCTTGGCCTACACTGTGAATGAGCCACCTTTTTCAGAAAACATAAATTAAAAGCATTTTTTGAGAAAGAAGAAGAAATCAATGACACACATACTCGGGCTGACACAGACCTACGAAACAAATCCAATTTCTTACCACCTGCACATACCACTCCAGTTGAGATAACAACTTTCAAACAGGCAGTATACAACGACATTGAAAGGATGGAAGAAAAGAAACCCTTTTATAACATGAGTAGAAATGAGACAAAAGCTCCAGACGACCTTAAAAACTGCAGGGAGATTGTTATAAAACCAGCAGACAAGGGTGGAGGGATAGTTATACTTGACAAAACGGCGTACCATACTGAATGTCTTCGCCTCCTATCAGACACCAAAAACTACCCCCCCTGTCGATTGACCCCACACAGGAACTAAAACAGGAAATAAAATCTTTAGTGGGCACAGCAGAATCATGTAGCTACATCACCAAACATGAGGCTGACTTTCTCACTACTAGTGAAGAGAAAATCCCATATTTCTACACACTGCCAAAGAGGCACAAAAATAAAACGCCACCACCGGGGAGACCTATTGTGTCTGGCATTGGGTCTCTACTGGAGCACCAAGATATTGCGACTTCTTTTTCAAGCAGATGGTACAAAAAACTGTAACCCGCTTGCGTGACACCAAAAGTCTTCTGCTTCTCCTTAAAGACATTCAAGTAGATGATGCCACGAATTTTGTCAGTTTCGACATCGAAAGTCTCTACACTAGCCTTCCCCAGGATGAGACGCTAGAGGTTCTTAGTAGAGTGCTTAATGAAACCGTATGGGCGTATCACGCCCCTTAACAATTTGTCCTAGAGTGTGCCACCCTAGCACTAAAAAGAAACTATTTTGAATACGAGGGCAACCTAGTCTTGCAAACTGGAGCTACTTCCATGGGGAGCATCTTTGCTCCTAGTGTAGCAGGGTTGTACATCTCTGACTTCGAGAGGAAATTCATTCTGGGCGAGGGCAACCCCTTTTCACAACATATTGTATTTTGGAGACAATATATTGATGACATCCTTGCCATTTGGCAAGGACCGGAGGACACTCTGAGGGAGTTCATCATGTGGATTAACACTTGCGACAAAAATCTAAAGTTCACCCACTCAATGGATGAAAAGACTATAGTATTTCTTGACCTAGTCATCACCAAAGAAGATGGGAGTCTGGAAACGAGGACTCACTCCAAGCCCACCGCTAAGAACAACTCCCTTAGATATGAAAGCTTTCACCCGATGGCACTAAAAAAGAACCTTCCATATTGTCAATTTCTTCGATTACGAAGAAATTGCAGCAAACTACAGGACTATCGTAACCAGGCCACTGACCTTACCAACAAACTCTCCGACAGGGGCTACCCTGACCATATTCTCAGGAAATGCCAGAAACGGGCCAGGAACCAACCGAGGGAAGTGATACTAGAGGACAAAGTGAGGGAAGAGGAAACAAACCCCCCACTAACGTGTGTAACTACATGCAACACACTATCCAATCAAATGACAAAAACCATAAATAAACACTGGAACTTCCTCAACACCGGAAATCTACACTGGAAAAAACCTGTTTCTCCTTTAAGAGAGCAAGAAGCATCAAGGACACACTGTCAACACTCACCCGAAACGTAATGACCCTGAGGAACCCACAACAGTTCTTCGCGCGTGGGGATTACCTATAATCACAGGACATTACCCATGTGGGAATTGCAGCGTGTGTCATTTGACCACAGCTACAAAAACTCTAAATCTGGAGAAGGACTGAATCTGGACACAAAGAGCCCACACAAACTGTAACAGCCAAAATGTGGTGTACCTGATAACATGTCCGTGCGGCTTACTAAACGTGGGCATGACAGGGAGAAAGGTGAAACAACGCATCTGCGAGCACAGAAGTTCAATTAGGTGCAAAAAAGTAACCACCAAACTGACCAAATATTTCCTCACCAAGAATCACACCACCAACGACATGAAATGGACTTTGATAGAGCTAATAAAACCAGGGGAAAAGACGACACAGCGTCTATTTGAAAAAGAGCAACGCTGGGTATACAGACTCTCCACCAATTTATCTGACCTTGATGATAACATACCATGGAACACCGTGAGACAAAGATAAAGGGGATATTGATTGCCCTTATATATATATACATACCAACTCTTCTCACTAGAATGACAATGAGTAATAATTATCTCTTGCTGATGAATCTCTCCAATCCACCATCTATGTAGAGGACTAACTCCAACCTTTCTCACTGCCTTTACCCTTTGTTTGCTAAACCTCTCAAAAACAATAGGATCCCAAAATGCCTACACTTGTCTAAGGTTGGCTCTATTATCTCTATTTTTTAATGTTTTATTTTTCATCCCTTTCATTAGTAATGACAGTAGATCCCGATTTAATCACAGGGGTTTACTTTGTGTACATGCAAGGTGGAGCAGTGATTAAAAAAAGCTTCCTCTTTATTGACACATATACCGGGCAACTTGCCCAAGATCCCCAACACATAAACAAACATCGTGATTTTTACCCAATTTTTTTTTTTTAATATTTTTTATTTTAAGTTTGCAATAGTGACAGACCATTGACATTGATACAGTTATTTCACATTACCAATCATAGTGACCTTTGCAGTGACCAATATATTCAATACAAGGATTCATTACATGTCTTGCTCTCTCCCTCTAACCCTCCGCATTTCTAAGTCTACCGATGGAGAGAAAACATATTTCACCTCTGTATAAATTCCATTCGGCCCATTTCTTATCCCATTTCTTTGGACACCCACGTGCAATAAATACTTCTTTCTCGGCCACCATACATTTATCCAATTCCCTACTCCATATTGCAACCCCATGCGGATTGGCACTACCCCACCCCCTAGCTAGTTCTCTCTTAAATAAAGTGAATCCTAACGTTGCAAACTGTTGTTCCGTCTCCGTAAGGTCCGTAGCATCCCATATGTTTAACAAACCCAGTCGTGGCGTCGGCGTGACTGTCTTACCTAGAGCAGACCGCAGATGTGTCACAATCCTGTCCCATCTGTTTTGTACCATAGGACATTCCCAAATCATATGATAAAAGCTAGCTGACTTCCCGCATCCCTTAAAACACAGGTCATCTGACCTAGACCCGATCTTCGCCAGAGTAATCCCAGTCAAGTATGAGCGATGTAGTATACGGAGCTGTATAAGGCGATACCCAAGTGTGATGGCAGCCTCTCTCGGAGACATCAATGCTTGCCTCCAGTCCTCCTCTTCCATTGGTCCTTGTTCTCTTTCCCATTTCTGTCTGAGCTGTCCAAAGGTATCTGGCATGTTGTTACTGAGCTTTCTATATGTGAGGGAAATTGCCTTGGCATGCAATTGTCCATCTAATAGACGATCTTCCAAAGGGGAGTATTCTGGTATATCCTCACAGCTAGGAAACGCGGCCATTAAGGCGTGCCTGATTTGTAAGTATCGAAAAACTTCGCTTGGAGCCAACTGGTACGTTTTCTGTAGCTCCTCGAACCGAAGGATCTTACCCTTTTTAATCAGATCTCCTACCATTGAGATACCAATCATGTCCCATTTGTCAAACCCTGGATGACGACAGAGCATGCCTAGCTTTTGTGCAGACCACAGCGGTGTCATCTGAGTGAGTCTATTCGTCCAACCCAGGCGGGAATTAGCCGGTCTCCATATTTGCAGCGTATGCTGGGTGGGTCCTACAAGCTTCTTGCTCCGTGGGGACGAATAAAGCGCCCGAGATAGCCAGCTCCTTCCATTTGATATCTGTCCAAGGCACACGCCGGATCATCTGGTAGGGTACACTTCCATCAGTTTACCGTAACCAGTTGCGAATCCCAATAGTACAACCGCACATCGGGCGGCGCAATTCCTCCATCGTACCACCCTTTCGTCAATTTTTGGAGCGCTATTCTGGGAGCTCTTCCATCCCACAATAGTGTACGTAGCTCCCCCTCCACAGCCACAAAAAAGGTATCAGGAACTTTAGTCGGACTATTCTGTAGAATATACAAAAAGCGAGGAAGGGCAAGCATCTTAAAGAGTGCCACCCGATCAATCAATGACAAGGGGAGGGACCTCCAATGTTGGACGTCCGCTCGCAGCCTCGCCAGCAAGGGCGCCAATTGCTCTTGTAGAAAAGAGCTGAATCTGGTGTAACGAAGACCCCTAGGTATTTAAAACCATCTGTCGCAATCATCAAAGCACAATCTTTAGGAAGATGGGGAACCTGTCCGTGGAGCATATACAGTACTGACTTGTCCCAGTTGATAGCATATCCTGAATACTTTCCAAAACTGATAAAGATGTCTAAGACCACTCGAATGGATCTATAGGGATACGCCAGGTATAACACTATGTCATCAGCATATAACAATATTTTGTCCTCACAATCCGGGGACCATCTCAGCCCTCTGGTCATGACATCTTTTCGCACCCAAGTCGCCAGGGGTTCCAACATTAGTGCAAATAATAGCGGGGACAAAGGGCAGCCTTGTCTAGTACCCCTACGAAGAGAAAACTGCCTAGACGTGAAGTTGTTCACTCTCACCTGTCCAGCTATGTCTGCGTAGAGCAGTCATAGCCACCTCAGGAATTACGGGCCCATTCCTGTTCTGACTAGTACCTCAAACATGTAGGACCATTCATTTGAATAGAAGGCCATAGAGGCATCTAGGGACAATATAGCCGCGTTCTCTTCCAGAAATACCTGTCGGGCCAGCACGTTATGTAGGAACGACAGTCTTCCACCGGCTTACCCGTTTTATGGATAACAACTATACTTGCCAACCTCTGATCTGGCAGAAGGGCACCCTTTTCCCAACTTTCTTGGTACATGGCTTTCAAATGTGGGACCATTTGGGTGGCTGTCACTTTAAGAAATTCCACTGGGGTACCGTTGGGCCCATCGCCTTTCCTGACTTTATCCGACTTATGGCCGCTCTGATTTCATCATCCGAAAGATCTGCCTCTAAGGACTCCCTATCCTCAGCCGATATTGTAGGCAGCACGCATTCCTCTAAGAGCTGATGTGATTCGTCAACCATATATACCGCTGAGGGCGAGTATAATTTCTCAAAAATAATCCACAAATGTCTCTGCTATGTCTTCCAGGGAGGATACCATGTCCCCCTTAGGCTTCTGCAATCTAGGCACCCACCTCGTACCCTGCTCCTTCTTTTTCAGCCAGGCCAGCGTCTTTCCTGCCCTGTCTCCTAGTTCGTACAGTCTATGATGGGTAGCTGACTGTGTCGCCATCATTTGTTCCCGAGATTTTCGCTTATATTCCTCCCTTTTAAGCGCCAGTGTATGTACAGCCTCTTCCGAGGGGTGGAGCACATACTCCGATTCAAGGTCTTTAACTTCACTCTCTAGCTGTATCATTATCTCCTGTCGCTTTGCTACATATCGTGTTTTCAGTGAGAGAGCATGTCCCTTTATAACTACTTTATATGCCTCCCAAATTGCCTGTGCTGAATCTACGGATCCTACGTATCCAGTTTGCTTAATAATCTCCTCTCGTATGTCAGGGATCTTAAGTACCCACAGATAAATGACTATGGTACGGCTCTGCTGCTTGGCCCCATGTGTGAAATCTATCCCTATGGGGGAGTGATCTGATAGGCCCCTAGGGTATGTATTGGGCCTCCTATAGTTACCCACCGAGGCTGCATACGTTAAAAAGTAATCGATCCGGGAAAGGCTGCCATGCACACTGGAGAAATACGTGAAATCTATAGGGTCACCCTGTAGCTCCCACCCCACGTCTTTGAGCCCCATTGCCATGGTGAAGTCAGCCATTAGTTCATTTGGTCTCATATTCTGTTGTACTGGGCGTCTATCTGTTAAGTCATTCATCGTCATGTTATAATCTCCCCCCAATATCAAGACTCCATCCCTAAGATCCGTGAGCACCCGACCTAGTTCTGCAAGGGCATCTTTACCTAGTGCTGGCGGTAAATAGACTGATACAATATTCAAAGTCCTTCCCTCCCATTGAGCCTCAACTACAGCAAACCGCCCTGCGGCATCTGACCGCGTATTAAGTACAATCAATGGAACGTTTTTCCTAACAAGTATGCACGTACCTCTGGAGCCAGTAGTGTAGTCTGCATGCACAAGAAGCTTATATCCCCACCTATTGAGGGCCTTACTTTTATTGCCAACCAGATGGGTTTCCTGTAGGAGAATCAGATCCGGGGATTCCCCTTTCAGGTATTGTTGTACTATTCCCCTCTTAATTCTATCCCCCAGTCCATTAACATTCCAGGAGAGTATAGAGAGCACCGAATCACGATCGACTACCATTGGTCAAAAATACAAACATCACAGCGCAGGTCGAATATAAGGTCCACAATGTTATGAGCGTCATACAGAAAACAAAATCAACATCAGCTAGAAATCCGTCATTAAAACATGAACAAAAAGAAAAAACCCAACACAGCAATTTGTCTGTGCTAAAAAGCTGGATTTTTACTCTATTTAATCACAGTGGTTTACTTTGTGTCAATGCAAGGTGGAGCAGTGATTCATTTTCATTTCATTTCATAAAGCTTTATTCGGTGCATATAAAAAATGACCATAAAAGCGCATTGGACATACATATTTGGAAAACAGTACAGAGATAATCAGTTATACACATTGTTAAAACATCATACTTTTCCTAGCATTAACTGATTTATATAAAAAGGTAGCAGTAAAAAAACAAATGTCTGGGTTTTGCATATTAAAAATCAGCTTCATTGCATCATTTACAGTACAGATACCATTTTTATGAACATAGGTTTTAGGTAAGCGATAAGAAAATGTATGTAAAGATTACAGATGAGAAGAAAGTACAATATGCATTGTTTAGATTGACCATCGCACGGGCAAGGGCCTTCCGGGTGCTTTTTAGATGTGGAAAAGCAACCAGGTGATGTACCAGCCGAGCCTAGGCCTAGTAAGGACAAATCTATGTGACGGCCTAGTCACCTGGCTTAGGTATAATTGAAAGCCTTCACAATGTATAGATCTGTTATAAAACATACAGGTAGACAGTTGGCCACTAATATTCGACCGCCTCTTAGCTCTGCATGACATAAATGTATTCTTCATCTCAGTTTTTGGCATTGCTACAGCAGCATCCGGGTCAGCCAAAATATTTATGTCAAAGATTTCCTGAAAGCTATATACAATATATTTTAACCAGGCAATCCTAAAATGATTATCCAGTGCAAGGCAGTCATTAATTACAAGTCTTTTAAAAACGGTCTCCTCCTTTTGCCAAATAGATCGCCAGATCATTAGAGGCCTTAGAGATATCAAATCTGACAGATAATTGATCCCGACTTCTCTATGGATTAAATCAGTTGGGGCTGAGGTTGGTAGGCACAGTAATTTTTTGAGGAAAATATTTTCCTCAATTTGTAGGCAGCCATCTGGACAATATCCCCACACGCCAGCCCCATATAGGGCGATCGACACACATCTGGACTGATAGATCTGCATCATGTCCCTGATGCGTCAATCAATCTATCAATCAATCAATCATAGCATTTGTATAGTGCGCAACTCACCCGGAGGGGTCTCAAGGCGCTGGGGGAGAGGGGTACATTACTGCTCGAAAAGCCAGGTCTTGAGTTTCTTCCTGAAGGAGAGATGGTCCTGGGTTCGCCGGAGGTGGATGGGGAGGGAGTTCCATGTCTTGGCTGCCAGGTAGGAGAAGTATTTTCCTCCGGTGGTGGCTCTGCGAATGCGTGGAACGGTGGCGAGGGTGAGGCTGATTGATCGTAGCTGGCGGGTGGAAGTGTAGAAGGTCAGGCGGTTGTTGAGGTACTTGGGGCCCAGGTTGTGGAGAGCCTTGTGTGCGTGGGTGAGGAGTCTGACCGTGATCCTCTTGCTGACGGGGAGCCAGTGCAGGTCTCCCTGGTGGCCGGAGATGTGGCTGTGTCGGGGGATGTCCGGGACGAGTCGTGCGGAGGCGTTCTGGATGCGTTGGAGTCTTTTCTGAAGTTTGGCTGTGGTTCCGGCATAGATGGTGTTTCCGTAGTCCAGTCGGCTGGTGACGAGTGCCTGGGTGACAGTCTTCCTGGTTTCGGTGGGGATCCACCGGAAGATCTTGCGGAGCATGCGCAGGGTGTTGAAGCACGATGATGAGACGGCGTTGACTTGTCTGGTCATCGAGAGGGAGGAGTCCAGGATGAAGCCCAGGTTACGTGTGTGCTCCGTTGGCTTGGGAGGGGTGCCCAGGGCAGGGGGCCACCAGGAGTCATCCCAGGCGGAGGGCGATGATCCCAGGATGAGGACTTCCGTCTTGTCTGAGTTCAGTTTTAGGCGGCTGTTCTTCATCCACTCGGCGACATCTTTCATCCCTTTGTGTAGGCTGGTTCTGGCGGTGGCGGGTCGTTGGTGAGGGAGAGGATCAGCTGGGTGTCGTCGGTGTAGGAGATGATGTTGAGGTTGTGTTGGCGTGCGATGGCTGCGAGGGGGCTCATGTAGACGTTGAAGAGGGTGGGGCTGAGTGATGATCCTTGTGGTACGCCGCAGATGACTTCGGTGGCCTCTGATCTGAAAGGGGGGAGGCGGACTCTCTGGGTTCTTCCGGTGAGGAACGAGATGATCCACTCCAGTGCCTTCTTTTGGATTCCACTGTTGCTGAGGCGCTGCACTAGGGTGCGGTTGCAGACAGTGTCGAACGCTGCGGAGAGGTCCAGGAGGATGAGGGCCGCTGTTTCCCCGTTGTCGAGCAGGGATCTGATGTCGTCAGTGGCTGCAATGAGGGCGGTCTCGGTGCTGTGGTTGGCTCGGAAACCGGACTGCGAGTGGTCGAGGGATACGTTCGTCTCAAGGAAGGCGGCAAGCTGTCTGTTGACTGTCTTCTCGAGGACTTTGGCAGGAAAAGGGAGGAGCGAGATGGGAGGTCGGTGAGGTCCGCTGTTGGTTTCTTCAGGAGGGCGCTGAGCTCGGCGTGCTTCCAGCTCTCCGGGAAGGTGGCGGTGTTGAAGGAGGTGTTGATGATGTCCCGGAGTTGGGGTGCGATGATGGAGTCGGCCTTGTTGAGGACGTGGAGGGGGCAGGGGTCGGTTGGTGATCAGGAGTGGATGGTGTTCATCGTGCGGGTGGTGTCTTCGGTGCTGACCCGGGTCCAGGCCCAGAGGGCGGTGGTGGGGGGCGCTGGTTCGGAGGTTGGGTGCGTGGTCTGTGCGCCGAAGCTGTTGTGTATGTCGGCGATCTTGCTTTGAAAGAACGAGGCAAGTGAGTCGCAGAGGTCTTGCGAGGGAGTGATGCCGTTGTTTACGGCGCTGGGGTTGGAGAGCTCTTTGACGATGCTGAAGAGTTCCTTGCTGTTGTGGGCATTGTTGTCCAGTCGTTCTTTGAATGCTGTCTTCTTGGTGGTGCGGATCAGCTGGTGGTGTTTGCGGGTGGCGTGCTTGAGGGCAGTCATGTTGTCTGTGGTCTGGTTGTTGCGCCAGGCTTTCTCAAGGGTGCAGCAGTTCTTTTTGGAGTTCTTGAGTTCGTCGATGAACCAAGAGGCTTTTTTGCTGCCGGGTCTGCTGGGAGGGGTCTTCAGTGGTGCGAGGTCGTCTGCGCAGTTGGTGATCCACTGTGTGCGGTTGCTGGCTGCTTCGTTGGGGTCCGTTGTGCTGGCGGGGGGGGGTTCTGGCGGAGGGAGGTGGTGAACTGGTCGGCGGTGATCTTGTTCCAGCTCCTGCGGGGAACCTGTTGTGGGTGGTGGTGGGTCGTGGTTTTTCTGAAGCTGAAGTGGACGCAGCTGTGGTCAGCCCAATGGAGTCCGGTGGAGTGGCTGAAGGAGATGTATTTGCTGGAGGAGAAGACTGGGTCAAGCGTGTGGCCGGCGTAGTGGGTGGGGGTGTTCACCAGTTGCTTGAGTCCGAGGTTAGCAAGGTTGTCCAGCAGGGTGGTGGTGTTGCTGTCCTTGTTGTTCTCCAGGTGGAAGTTGAGGTCCCCTAGGAGGATGTAGTCAGCGGAGGGGAGGGCGTGCGGGCTGATGAAGTCTGCGATGTCTTCGCTGAATTGTGTGCGTGGTCCCGGGGTCTGTAGATGAGGGTGCATCTCAGTGTGGTCTTGGGGTCTGAAGTGGAGGTGTTCGGCGGCGGTGAGGGTGTCGTTGGAGTTGGTCATGATGCGGATGGTGTTCTTGTGTACGATGGCGATGCCTCCTCCAGTCTGGTTGACGCAGTCCCTCCAGGTGATCTTGTATCCGTCCAGGATGGTGATGGCGATGTTGGGCGCTGAGGAGGCGTTCATCCAGGTTTCCGTGAGGAAGGCGACGTCTGGTGATGTTGTGTCGAGCAGATTCCATAGTTCGACGGCGTGTCTGTGGACGGAGCGGGTGTTGAGCAGGATGCACTTGAGGTGGTTGCTGCTGGTGATTGGCTTGGCGGCTGCGGTGCGGGTCCCGAGGCAAGTGAATCAGCAGGCTTGGCAGGTGAAGGGTCTGTGTGAGCGCCTTGGGGTGGCTTGGTGGCAGGCGGCGGGTCGGCCGCGTTGAGTGCGTGGAGGGAGATGGCATCGTAGGTCCGGCGGGTGGGCTGGCATTGGCGGGGGCCGGGGTTCTAGCGCTGGGCGCGGGCCAGGCACGGACCGGCGTAGACGAGCTTGCCTTTGGCGCGCCTTCGGCGCACAAACGGCGCGTCCGCTGCGCGAACGCCCGGTCTCCGCCATATATGGCCAAGTGGGAGGTAGGAGCAGCTGGGAGGCGGAAGCGGGGCGGCGAATGAAGGTCGGGGAAAAGGAAGGCGGCGGGGCCGCAGGGGGCAGCGGCGGGGAAGAGGAGTGGCGGGAAAAGGAGAGGCGGGAAAAAAACGGGCGTAGCGGTGAGGGGGGAGGCCTGAGGACAGATTCCCTAGCAGGCAGCGGCTAACCACGGGCTGGAAGCAGTGGCAGGAGTAGGCAACAGTGATAGCCTGGCACGCAGGGGCTGTGCGGCGGGTGGAGCGACCTGGAGGGGTCACAGCTCACTGCCGCGCGGTCCCCGCCATATATGGCCAAGTGGGTGGGAGGAGCAGCAGGGAGGCGGGAGCGGGGTGGCAAATGAGGGTCGGGGAAAAGGAAGGGGGCGGGGACGCAGGGGGGCAGCGGCGGGGATGAGGAATGGCGGGAAAAGGAGAGGCTGGAAAAAAACGGCGGTAGCGGCGAGGGGGGAGGCCTGAGGGTAGAGTCCCTAGCAGGCAGCGGCTAGCCACGGGCTGCAGGGCCGTTTCTGCCATTAGGCAGGACTAGGCGGCCGCATAGGGCGGCAAAATAAGGAGGGCGGCAAAAATAATCCGGGCAGCAGCACCGAGTGGAGTGCACTGTGCAAGCGCACCTGCTGCTTGTACAGGCTGCTGCGCAGCGCAGCTTAGAGCGCACCCTAGATTAGTGGTGGGCTGGCGGCGCACCCTAGAATAGTGGCATGTGTGGAGCGGGACACAGTAACAGAACAGTGTAAGTGTGGGTCCCCAGGGCCGTCAATCTTGTAGCGCGGGATAGCGCTACCAATGACGGCCCTGGGAAACATTTTCGGCCAATCCGTGATCAGCACTTCTGCAGCCTGTGACGGTGACGGCCACCACCCTCTCTCTCGGCGCGCGGGGGATGGACTGTGTGTGTGTGTCGGCTGGCGTGTTGCTCTGGTGCCTTGGTGGACGTGGATGGTGAATTAATTACTAATACTAATGCCACCTGCCACACAGTCTTGTCCCGACTCCCGGCCCTCTCTTTTTTACTGCCAGCACAAAGCCGTGGACGTACCGCCGTACGTGACTTTTACCCCCGAGAGCAGTGCACCAGTGAGTCAGCGCAGTCAGCGAAGGCCGCTTAAACGCGGGTGAAAAAAAAAAATATAAATATTTTGGATGCAATGCATTAATGTGTTCACTGTGACTAAGGCCTGTTCATGTTGTCATTGAGGCCTGTGAGTCTCCGAGCTCGTCTTCACGGCCCCAGAGACTGCCGAACTAAGAAGTGGTGTCATGAATATTAGAAGTTGTCAAGTATGCGCCCATCCGCCATTTTATACAGTAGTAATCTAGGAACAGAGGTATGTTTCCGTGTAGCAGAGTGGTGGGCCTGTGGTCTTCTTAAATTAGTATGTGTGTGCCATGACCAAACGTGTTAAGCCTCTGTCCCTCCTAGCTGTGCACCAGACGATGCTGTTAATCCTCTTTGTCTCTCATTGTCAAAGACATTAAGACAGCATTCTTTGACCTGCTTCTAAGTGCTGGCAACCCATGAGATGTGCGAAAACACCTGCGACGAGCGTGTGACACTGGATCTTAGCCAAATACCTGAAGCCACACCAAACAAGAGAATCTTGGAACACCAGGCTAGTTTATAATGATGAAATCTCATTAATCAAAGACAAATTTGCAGTGTCCTTAGAGTCACAAATAAAAAAAGACAAACATGCATATATCTACAGCTTCAAACAAACAAACGTGAACTTAAGATATGACTTTTCAAATGGTAACTATGCTTTGATTTTGCTTTGCTAGACTCCATTTTAAAGCGCCAATAAAAGCTTCTAAGATTAAAGCTCCCTTTACAAATAATTGATACACTCACTTGGTTTTAGAATCTGTGGGATCTGGGATCAGGTTCTAGAAGCCCCCAGGAAGAGTTTAATTGTTCTTAAAATGAACTGTCAGGAAAAAACACAACAGCCTCCCTGCTCCATTTAGTTGCAGGAAGTGATTTCAGAGCTTGGTGCTGCAGATTCCAACATGTACCAAGTTTTCCCCATCTGTTGAACCAAGACATGAGAGTTTAAAGAGGATTGCGTTGCTTTGAAACCTGGCTACCTACCACTCTCATGACTCGCTGCCTTTGGTGACAGACAGCACAGTCTCTTCTCGTTTGGCTATCCCTTGCTATTAATCAGACATGCATTTCCTTAAGACTCCTCTTGCAACCCCTTGACAATTTCAGGATCGGGGGTGGGTTAGGTTCAGAGAGCTAGAGATCCCAGTTTCTGTCCCTATTAACCGCCATTTTAATGGGCAGCCAGACGTAGCCAGTTCCCCAGTTATTCTGGGGTCATTCTATTTTATAATTCTCATAATTACTTTTGGTGACTTGCCTTCAAAGGTTTGCAACAAACAACAAAATGACGGAAGGAATGCTTGAACTAGTCCCAGAAAATAGAGATCACACGGGGCTGCATCCATTACCTCAGATTTTGTTTTTGGATTTTTTTTTTGCCACTATCCCTCTAAACACAGGGACCAGCCATATGCAACTCGGACTTGGTCATGACCCATAGGAAATATCTTGCCCAAACTGTTATTGAAGGCCGTCACCAGAAAGGCACACAAGCAACCTAAACCAGTTTGGGCCTACTTTGGCCTCACCAGTGACGTATAGCTTGAGTTCTGTGACACTGAGCACAGAATACACCTTGGCGCATACCGTTTTCTGCAAGAAGCAATAAACGGATGGAAAAAATGCTTGAAAAACGTCAGCCGTTAGCCATCACTCCGTACTGTGTTCCACTTTGTTTTTTGCCCATTTTGACACTCTTGCCAAAGATCATTCATATGTAGATCAGTCTTCATGTTGTTGCAATAGGAACAGTCCTAGGTGAACTACCAGGCAGAATCCTTCCTGATAGAGACATCAGCAAGCCCCAAAAATGAAGAACTGAGGTGTGGCCTGAGTAATCAACAGTGTCTTCCACCAATCCCCTTTTTGTTTTCCTCAATGCAACACTCTAAGTTGATTGGGTATACCCAGATAGGGGTCCTGTGATCTATGTGCCATCAGACACAAGCTGTACTTCCCCGATGAGACTTAATTAGGCCTAATGCGGCTGGGGGTTGCTTGTGTTCCCATCTGGAAGGGACCGAATACAAGTTATTTTATATCTAATGCATTTATTCTTCTAGCCTGGATGAAGGGGGAAGAGAGTGATGGTAGAAAAAGGGAGGGGCGGCATTTTTCATTTCTCGCCTAGGGCGGCAAAACACCTAGAAACGGCCCTGACGGGCTGGAAGCAGTGGCAAGAGTAGGCAGCAGTGGTGACCTGGCACGCGGGGGCCGTGCGGCGCGTGGAGCGACCTGGAGGGGTCTATCGCCTATCTTTGCGGCAAATCTGAAAAGTCCATGGGCACTTTTTGCCATCTTTGCACGAACATTGGTAATTTCGTGCGAACATGTTCTATCTTTGGCGAAGGTAATACCTAAATAACAACATTTGTCCACTTGTTGCACTCTCTCTCCATCTATAAAAAAGGCATGGGACCTCTTACGGCCTGCTCCGCAGATCATTGTGTGAGTTTTTTTCTTATTGATCTGCAATTTCCTGGCCTTTATAAAAGCGGAGAACCGATCCATTAAACGCTGGAGGCCAATAGGGGTCCTAGACTATAACACGGCATTGTCCGCATATAACAATACCGGCACGTCAATCCCTTTTACCTGTGGTGCATCTGCACTTACCGTTTTTAAAACTGCATCCACCTCATTGATAAAAAGGGTAAAAAGCGAAGGGGCAAGGACGCAGCCTTGCCTAATGCCGCATCTAACATTAAATTTGGGAGTACAGGGGGAGGAGCCAAGATGGCGACCTGAACGGACGCTCGATTCTCGGCTCCGCAAGCCGGTATATTTTGTACTTATATCCTGATCTCCAATCCGGCCCTGCACCGCAGCGGATCAAAGCTGCTGCTGTACTGATATTCCCGGTGCTCCGTCGAGGTCCCTACCTGCTGGATTCCCGAAGATATCGTCGCGTCTGGCGGGGTCTCCATGCTCGGACGCTGAGACCAGTGCTGCTCCTGGCCGCCGTGGACCTTCAGACCGGTAGGCTTTCGCTGAGTCCTGGAAGCGGGGATCCACTGTTTGGGAACAACGCCGCTTGATGAGTCGGACGGATCCGCCTTGCATCACCTGCGCCACAGCCCGCGTGATCGGTGCGAGAGGGTGCAGCCCTCCATTGTTGTGATCGTCTCCCTGGCTGGGCTGACCCGCACCGTCCGAAGTAAGTGGATCGCCCCAGGACTGCCCAGACTTGCACCGCGGCGGCAGTGATTCTCCTCTCTCAACGCTCCGGAATCGAGAGGCACCTTCGCCTGATCCCAAACCCACTGAGACTGTCTTTCTCCCCCTTCAATACTGCGCCCCACCAGACACCGAAAATGGCGGCTGCCCTCCCTGCCGCGGAGACTCTCCGTTCGCATCGCGCCAGCGACCCCCATCCAGACATTAAATGGACCGCGGTGCAGCGTCCATGGACACGCGTTGCGGAGCGGAATAATTTACAGACGGAGCCGACCGGCCGTGATGTTCTCATGGCATTAATTGACCTCAGGGCGGAATTGCGAGCACTAGCTAACATGACGGGAGGCACCATGTCATGGCGGACGGAGTGGGTCCGACCGGCCGCCTCTCAGCGATGTACTGACTCAGCTTTTACGTGCACGGAGGGGGAAGTCGTGGGACCGAGAATTGACGTGGAGGTGCGGAATACCAGCCTACATCGCGACTCCCGTGAATGGCAATCCGGCATTGGTACCGGGGATACATTGTTGCACATCCCACTGGAGTCTGAGACCTTGCTTATGGAGAAGTTACTGTTTCCCCAACCTCCATTTACTCGGAAACTGTATCCCCCTGAGCTTGCTGCTTCTCAAGTGCCTTTTTCCCAGCAATGGAAGGTATGTCCGTCACTGTATGTGGGGGTGCTTCTACTGTCTGCCTTTTGTGCGGCTGCCGCCTGGGGACCTCCATTTTGTCCTCATCTCCTGTTTCCTCATCGACAGTGGCCATTTTGTATCCCGACTCTGTACGGATTAGGCTTTCCTCTGTTGATGTGCTCAGGGGGACTGTTGCGCTCTGGCCAGGGCTGAAGACCTCTGTTTGTATATCGGGACTGACGAGCTAATGGGACTCGGACTGGAACATTTTCGGCTACGCTTTGGATTGTGAGCACCGCAATGTCCCACCCCGTTTCTATCGTAATTAATACTGCTATTGTTTTACTATATTACGGAGTGGGGAGAGACTACACGGCGGGTGTGTCCGGGAAGGATAATGTTAGGCCCTCCTCTGCCTTTCTAGTATATGCTGCCATCTTGTTTCTTGTTTTCAGGGGGGCGAGCTATCTCCAGGAACTCCATTCGGGGACGTACCCGGGATCAGGCCGGGGCTAAATTGCTCTTCCTTGTTATCGGTGTATGATATGGTTGAGTTGGGACTACCACTGTTTGAGCATGAGACTGCCTGTTGTTTGATTTACTCTCGGATTTGGATTTGATTTCCCCACCTGCAGTTTCGCTTGCCACCACTGTTTTGCATTTGATATTTTCGGGGAGGGGATGCTTATAGGGCCGGGGGGGACCGGGAATATGTTGAATTTGGCTCCTCCCTCCTCTTCTGGGAGTTGGGGAGTGGGATGTTTTTTCTCACTCTCTCTATTCTCTTTCCCACTTGGGGGTTCTCTTGGGGCGACAGGCATGCCTACTGGGGGGGGGGGGTGGGCCGTGGCCTTCCGCTGGTATGCAGGGTGGGGGGATGGGTTGTGTTTTATGTTCTTTCTTTGTTTCTATGGCCCTCTTTCTCTTTTTCTCTTCTTCTTCTTCTTCTATGTTTCTTCACCTCTTTGGGGTCGGGGTTCAGTGTTCTTCGAATGATGATAGCTATCCTGGTCATTTAGTAGCCTCTACTCTCCTTGTAGTGTTATAATTTGTACTCGACAAAATCATAAAATTAAACCTTTTTCTATCCTCATACTATCGTTCGCGACTCCACATGATACTCCTTGCTTAGAGATGGCTTTAACAGCGTTCTGTCCGAATGGCTTCCTTTTTATCCTTCTCTTGTATGTCATAGCGGCCGGCCCTGCGGGGTTGTAGGCAGACGCTGTGTATCGTGCATTTCATAAATAAAGGTTTTAAAAAAAAAAAAAAAAAAAATTTGGGAGTACACTCCCCTCCTCCCCCATATCGGACGCAGGTTTGCAGTTTTTCATACAGCCGGGCTAAAAAGAAGATTATTCCTTCTGGGGACTCAAGCTCTAGCAGCGTTGTCCATAGGGTAGGATGATCCACCAGGTCAAAAGCGCTACTTAAATCCGCAAAGCAGAGATAAAGAGAGCCCTGTTTGGCCTGGGTGTATTTCCCGATTAACAGATCTAAGTTTATACACTGATCAAGTGTTCCACGCCCTTTCCTAAAGCCATATTGAGTACCTGCTAGAATCCCATTAGCCTCCGCCCATTCTTCCAGCCTAACCAGCAGTAACAGAGGAGTCTAGAAGGGAGATAGGGCGGTAGTTTTTAGCATCCGATCTATCTCCCTTGTTATGTATTGGGATTATAATAGATTCTCCCCATGTCGGTGGAACACCGCTGCTCACAGCTGCATTAAATACAATAGTTAGTAGAGGCCCCATAACAACGGCACAGCTTTATAGACGTCTATAGGGACCCCATCCGGCCCCTGGGCCTTTCCCCCCTTACTAGCACTAATACCTTGTTCTACCTCTGCTATGGTGAAATCTAGGGGTACAATAGGCCAGGGTCTAAAGTTAGCACCATAAGGACAATCCCCTTTAAATATAGCAGAAAAATGGGTTACCCCGGCCTCACTACTAACATGGGCCGTAAGCTCTGGGATCGAATCATCTTTTAGAAAAGGGGAATTAACTGTTGCCCTAAAGAGGGCGCAATTTGACGTTTCTGCTGCCTGTGCTAAATTTTCCCAGCTCTCCTTTCCTTTGCTTAAGGGCTAATTTGTAATCGGTTCTCAACTGGGTTACCAGTTTCTGGTCCCTGGGCCTAGTCGCTAATGCCTGCTTTAATTGAGAAAGCAATGCGGTGCAGGTATGGTCAAACCATCCCTTACTATGGGTGGTTTTCCCATTGCAAAACCTAGTAAAAGTGGTGTCTATAAATTTGTTAATACTTTTAAAATTCCCTAAAATAGGTTTTGAGTCACTGTCAATGTTCAGTATGTCATTAATTTCCACAAAGCATCCTTTTATGATAGTTTTTAATACTGTCTCGGATTTTTCCCCTTTCCACCCTAATCTAGTCCCATTGGGTCTGTGCGGTTCAATATTCTCCACAATTCTAGTAATGGGGACAGGCCTACCTTCCCAAATAGCAGTTGTTAATATAATACAATTGTGGTCACTTAATAGGGTTTCTTTAATCCTTGGAGCCATACATAACGATGTGATATTAGATGATACAACTATGTGATCAATAATAGAATTTGTATTCCTACCGGTATAGGTAGGGATCGTATTACCACGCTCGTCTTTTACATATTGCAGTTCCAAGTCATGGTCCGCCATAATTTTATTTAGTGATTCGCCATAAATGCTATGGGGGAAGTGCAGATCATTGTCTCCTGTATTACTTTTCACCCTAGATACCTTAAGCATGGACATAGGACAAGTTGGGATATTAAAATCACCCACCCAGATAAAATCAAAAATAACATTTTCCTCTGCAATCAACTTCTCTATGGCGGCCTCCAAACCCTTAACAACTCTATGCCGCGTGTTGTCAAATATATTATTATAATAGTTAATTAAGAAAACATTACAAGCATGTTTCTCGTACAGCCAAAGAATCTGAAAATGAACCCCGACATTCAAATACCTTTCCACGATTAGAGAATGACTTAAGGAGACCAGTATCAAGAGGCCCCCGTTTTCTCTTCCGGACACCGAACCCTGTGCTTGTAAATTATAAGAGACAAAACCATCATAGCTGACCAGGTCTGTACACCAGGCTTCTTGGAAACAGATTATATCATGCAATTTAATAAAATTAATCCATCTCAATGTCCCCCTTTTTGAAGCCAACCCAGCTATATTCCAACTAACAATGGATATCCCTTTGTTGCTACAGATAATAGCCTGCTCTTGAGTAGAATCTCTTTTCGGGGCAGCCCACCCTTAACTTAGTTATACAATCTCCCCCTAAATCTGTACCGTTACTTGTATTATCCTTGGGTATGATACCCTGGTCATCTAGCTTTCCCCCCTCTTTATCATCTGGTCTGGATAAAACCGCCACTTCAATAATCGGGCGGTCCAGGTCATGTCAATCGTTTACATCTAAGGTACTCAGGGCTTGAAACCGATTTGATACTGGGACCTCAAATGCTGGATATGTGTTGGGGAATCTATTGATAGGGTATAAATCCCTGTTTAGTCTTTCATTAGTTTGGTGTGTTAAATGGCTATAGAACTAGCCAAGTGGACGTAATGTAATACCTTGTTCGGTGTATGGTAACAATGTCGCTCTTATCAGGGAGGTAGTGGCATAGTGTTTTTTTTTAAATTAATAATAACACAATCACCCCTGATACTTTTATTGGAATTTCCAATCCAATTGACCCTTCTTGTAGTAAAGATCTGGTCAGAGTAAATCACAGGAAACCCACATTGATGGTTGAGCCAAGATACTGTTTTGTTTTTAGGAGATTCGTGGGTTTCCGGTTGGTTTTGGTTCAAGTTTTGGTTCAGGGGTGGAACATTCGTTAAAACAGCCACATACGGGGCACAATCCGGCGGTAAGTTTATAGTATTACTGTGCTTTGCTTCATAGATTGGCCTTTCTCCCCTAGATTCTGGCGCTACAGGGTTCTTCTTACTGCTAATGGTTTGTCTGTTTTGCTCCACTATAGTAGCCTTAGCCCTCCCACTGCAGCATGGAACCTCCGGCCTCGATGTTTCTATAGTAGCATTACTGGCCATATTAGGACGTTCCCCCGTTACTTCCTTTGGGGCCTTTAGAAATTCATTTTGAAGAGATATCTCTCCATCTAACCTTAAGACCGCTCTATTCAGATTATCTAATTTTTTTCGGTCAGTGGTATGATAAAACTTTCAATTTTAGCAACCAAAGTATTTAATATTTGCTCAACCTGCGCGTCATTTAAAACCACAGTGCTTTTGTTACCTAATTGCTCGTCTATACTAGGTGCATGTGCAGGTATTGTTTTAATGCCCTTAATGGTATTATTTGGTCCCCGTTTAGTTTGGGTTTTTCTGCATCCCCTTCTGGCTCTGGGGGCCGGTGACCTTTTGGTCGATGTATTAGGGGTATCAGCCTGTATTACTGGCGATTGTACAAAACCATTAGATGACATAGTATCTAAACTACTGGGCTCCCTGCTATCAACATGGGGTTCTGGCAAGGGTGTTAAAGGCGTCGCTGGTAGGCTACCTATTACCAACGAAAGTCGCTGCTCTGCTCTATCTATTTCATCGTTGAGCATGCTTACTGCTCTAACAAGGTAAGTTTCAATGGTTGCACTAGCATGCTCAATAGAGGTTTTGTTCCCCTTCCGCTTAGACATTATTTAAATCCCAGTTGTACTAATAAAATAGATGAACCATGAACACAGGACTAATCTAGTTTAAAAGTGCCACTCAAACACTTAAATGATCTAGTCCGTAACAAAAGTTCAATGGGTCCTTACCCACGGGGTGCACCTTGATAATCTTTCTATGTTGCCCCGGTGATGATTCGACGATAAAAAATAAATAAAATCCAAGGGTAATGGCCCAGCCCAGCCTCAACAGTCTCGGACAGGCTCAGATGGGCCCGCCCTTGGCCCGGGCTTAGCCCGGCGCACACCAGCGCGTGTCCCGCATCGCAGGGAATCGCAGTCAGTTAAGTCCTCCTATGATGGTGGTAAGGGGGAGGGGCTGCCGGTCCGCTGGTGTCCCCGCTGCCTGCTGGGTGTTGAAGTCCTGCTTCCTCACCGGCCCCCGCTGCTGCACAGATGTCACGGGCGAAGCGCTTCCTGCGGAGCGGGAAGCGCGAGCAGTAGAAGTACCCGGTGATATGGGGGAGGGGCTGCCGATCCTCTGGCGTCCCCGCTGCCTGCTGGGTGTTGAAGTCCCGCTTCCTCGCCTGCCCCCACTGCTGCACAGATGTCACGGGCGAAGTGATTCAATAAAGCTTCCTCTGTATTGACACATATGCCGGGCAACTTGCCCAAGATCCCTAACACATAAACAAACACCGTGATTTTCACCCGGCTGACAAAACCAACTACGTAACGCCCTTCGGCTCCTCGTGTCGCGGTCAGCTGACCGTGACGCGAGCACTGTGACTGGATCCGGTCCACCCAGGTAATCTGCCCTTATACACATGCTGTCACGTCCCTCAGTATCCTTGGGACTCCGTGTGGACAAGAGACAGGTTTCCGGCGGGCCGTTAAACTTTGAGAAGTAAGTGACAATACAACTATGCAGGTGCGCTCCGCTCTCCCTACACAGGTCACTTTCAGGGGCCGGCGCCATTTCCCACTAGTTTCGTAGTGCTAAGCCTAACTACGACTATATTCTTTCTTCTCTTGTCAACAGTATGCTCATATAAAAGGCCCCTCCACGGTATCCATGGGGAACAACTTCATTTAGTTACGAGGAAGTCATTTGTTGAGTGTATCGTTTTTCCTTCACCTAAGCAGATTTGAACCTTGGCTCTCTCACCCATATCAGTTAATACCTAAGTGTATTATCAGGACTTGCCTGGTTTTAGGGCACTGAATGCACTGAAACCGTGACTAGTCACATGGCGCTCCATGAAATTTAAGGAACGCACGACACCCACTATTGAATTGATGAATGTCGAGTGGGTATGGAATGAAAATGGTAGCACACTAAAATTTTCTGACAAAATATCCACTTGGAATAGTGATGTATCACTACATGCATGTCTGTATAGTGCCGGCCCAAGGCATGTGCAAAGTGTGCACCTGCACAGGGCCGCCAAACCCCAGGGGCCCCCACCACGACGGACGAGGATCGGAAAGATCGTTCGTGGCAGTGGCGGCCCCCTGGCAGGATGTGGCGGCCCCCTGGCAGGATTTGGCGGCCTCCGGCTCCGACCCCGGCTATTAATTAGCAATGACAGCGTAAGCGTTGTTGTTAGTTTCACTAACTTGCCCTAGTTGCCGTCCAGCCAGCCAGCAGTTTGGGTCCCAGGGCCGTCAATCTTAGCCTACTACCAATGACGTGACAGCCCTGGGACAGCCCCCACGCGCTCTGCGCAGTGCACAACTGCACCTGCTGCTCGCTGTGACGCGTCACGGTGGTCACGAGTCCCGGCGCCAGGGAGAGTGCGTCTGCGTGTGTCGTCCTGTGTGAGAATAAACATTAATTTATACCAACGCCACCGCCGAGCGGCCGACGATCATTCAGAGAACACTGTCCGACTCCGGGCGGCAATCCGGCATCTCGACCCTTTCCCCGACCTTATTTGGAATGGTGAGAGTCACTCTCAGCGGACAGCGGACCTGCTTGCACAGGTATATAGATTAATTTCAATCTGTGATGACTGAGTGTGAATATCATTTACAGGCACTGTTGGACAGCGTCACGCAGACAAGAGGGCCGATCTCAGAGCCATAAGTTTAAAGTATATCTCGAATGCTCGACCTAAAAATGTAGTTCTTGTATGTTTTCCAATGTCCTGTTTTTAGGTCTCGGCTCAATGCGCGGAAGCGCGTCTCCGCCGAGATCTTTTGTCAGCGACTGTGCTTCCCAGGAGACAGTCTCGGCCACGCGCATCCTTGGAGCCGATTTGAAACGTGACCGCGCGCTGTGGCCAGGCGCTGTCTCCTGGGAAGCTCAAGCACCACACATGCATGCGCATACACACACACAAGCGCCCACGCACGCACATACATACATACAGAGACACCCCCCGACACATACACACACACGCGCACACACACAAGTGCACCGAGGCCCCCCTCCCTCCCTCCCCCGACCCCTCCCCTCCCTCCCCCGCCGTCACCGTCGCACACATACATACACACACGAGCATACACGCGCACACACACACACACACACCCCCATCCTTTTGGAACTTACCTGGGCAATGTCGGGGACTCTGCTCGCTGCACGCGGCGCCCAACCTCCTGCTAGCGCGGCCCCGGGTCTCCACACCGCTCACAGGAGCCCCGGGCCGCGAGACGCATCGACTCCGCCTGCCTCCTCTTCCGGTCTGGACGTGGCCCCGCCCCCGTCACAAGCGACCGTGCCTGACTTCCGGGGCGGCCGCGGCGGGATTCCACCCGACCATGCTACCCACTGCTTGTTTGGTGCTTGTTAGAAGCTGTAAGTGAGAAAATATTGTTATGGCTGTCGGGCACGTAAGTATTTTAGTACCATGACGTTATCTTTTGAAATATAATGGTGGCGCAAGAGTAAACGCTAATGTGTTTTGATGCTTAACATCAAAGAAAGGCGCTGTGGTGAGTGACTATCAGAATTGGGAATTTGTTTTACAAGTATTTAACAAAAGCGTTATTCACTTGAAGCGTCTAGGTTAAGGCAGCATGCAGTATAACGGAGCTGGGCACTTTTCAAATGACTGAGGGGTGCGAGGGAAACGGGACCAGGGCTCACATCGACTCGTCCTAAAAACTCTTCTGTGCCTCTGTGCTCCGGCAGTGATCGGGTGGACCGCAGTCTGAGGATGGTGGGGACAGGTTAGCTGTGCAATCGGAAGACACAGGAATGCCACCGAGGTACAAGTCAAGTCCCTACCTCTGTTTCTCCACTGCTCGGGTGAGTGCCGTGATGGCTGTGCCGCATAAAGCGCCTCAACGTCTATTCCGGCAGACAGTAGCGGCCCCACCCGTGCCACTGCTACAGGATTTGTTCCCTTCTGCTGGTTACAGGCCACCTTGCATGGCTGACCCCAGGGTGTCTGTTGACCCCAGGTCGCACTGAAGCTGGAGTTTGTAAAACATGGCTGACACGTCCAGGGCAGGTTTCTGACTGTATGTTCCTAACTCTGCATCCCTTCCTGTTGTATATCCAGCGCTCCATGGTCCGTGAACGAAGATTTACACATTATAAATACTTGTAATCAAGAGCTCCACTAACAATCTTACTAGCAGTAATATTTATTCAAACTATTCAATTGTATGAAATCACTAAGCCGACATATTGCATATTATGTTTTATATAATGTATATACAGAGTTCTCTATTAGGTGATCTGAAAGCGCACATATTATAGCAGCCAGAAGTCACCTGTCTCGCTGTTGACGCTGCATGCATCTAAATTCGAACAGGAGGCGACAGAAACACACACGCACCAGTGCAGAATGCCCGCTTCCCCCTCCACTCCGCTCACAACCCTGCACTAGATTTTCAGAGCCTGGACAAATCATGTTTCCTCCGGCTTACCCCCACCACTAGCACAGATACTGAAGTCTCTGTTACCCGCAAGGGTCATGTTTGTGCTACATAAAACTTTATAAATACATTTAAAAAATAACATAGTCTCCCTAACTGCAGTGATATTTCCGGAAAGTTGATGACATGCTGTTGGCCTGTAAATGAGGAGAGAACAGCACCCCTTACACTGCGCCCACTACTGCTCTGAGGCGGTCTGTGGAACTGTTCAGCAGCCGCCGACGCCATTTTTTTATTTTTTGTTGTTGGCAGGAACAGCCCCGCTGCCACTCCAGGTAAGTTTGTTTGTGCCGTTTTTCGTGCCCCTTTGTGCCTCTGTGCTCCCCTGTCCGTGATCCCGGTTTTTATGCCTCTGTGCTCCCTTGTCAGTGATCCCGGTTTTTGTACCTCTGTGCTCCCCTGTCCGTGATCCTGGTTTTTGTGCCTCTGTGCTCCCTTGTCCGTGATCCCGGTTTTTGTGCCTCTGTGCTCCCTTGTCCGTGATCCGGTTTTTGTGCCTCTGTGCTCCCCTGTCTGTGATCCCGTTTTTTGTGCCTCTGTGCTCCCCTGTCCGTGATGCCGTTTTTGTGCCTCTGTGCTGCCCTGCCTGTGATCCGGTTTAAGGGCTTCTTGGCGCTGTGCAGTGCAGTCACTGAGGTTCTGTGTCTGGTGAGTGCACGACAACCACAGGGGGCTCTGAACGTCTGTCACTGCCCTTTTGCTTCTGTTGTCGCTGATGCAGGGCTCGCCTGACACGGGGAGGCTTGTATGGTAAAGTGCAATCCTATGACTGTGGGGGTATCTATAGTGCAGTGCACTTCAGTCACTTGGGGCAAGAGTTGATTTGGCTGTGGTACAGTGAGGTGCTGTATCTGGTGCTGTGCAGGACAACCACTGGGGGCGGGGTGGATTATCTCGGATATAGTGCTCGACTGTCAATGATGATCTTTTATCGTGCAGTGCATGCCCGTGCTCGAGGCTTGCCTCTGGTGCAGATCACGACTGACACTGTGGGAGGTGGGATTATTTCTAGTGCAGTGTCCCGTGCACGCCTGTAAGCTGGGTGCTGCTTATATTGCAGTGCTCTCCTGTCACTGATGTGCTGGTGCTGTGAACTGGTAACGGAGGTTGGCTCTTATGCAGTGCACTCCTGTCACTAGGGTTTTCTTACTGCTTCTGGCGCTCTGCACGCACATCACTGACATGCTGCTGTTGGTTCCTGCACGACGGGTATGTGTGTATGTGGGGGGGGGGAAGGGGGCAGGGCTCACCTGACACGAGAAAGCTTGTGCGAAATAGTGCACACTTGTGACTATGGGGTCGTCTCTAGTGCAGTGCACGTTAATCATTGGTGACAGTGTTCCTGAATTCTACAGCAGGGGGCACTGGTGGTGCATACAGTAGCCAGATGATGGCTGGAATGGGTATGTTTTAGTACTCAACATGCACGATACGTTAGTACTGTACAGTACAATGCTTTACTGCACTTGAAATTCCCCAGTTGCATTCTGCGTGCCTGCATGTTAAATGGAAAGGTGCTCCAGATGCGGCATGTATCATTGATCTACTGCAGGATGAGACAGTTTGTGGCTGTGCACTGTCCGTGCAAATGTATGCTAAGTGGAAAGGCTTTGTGTTAGCTAGAGGTGTTTAAGTGTGTGTGTGACTCTGTGTGTGGCTCTGTGTGTGTGTGGGTGGCTCTGTGTGTGGGTGGGTGGCTCTGTGTGTGGGTGGGTGGCTCTGTGTGTGGGTGGGTGGCTCTGTGTGTGGGTGGGTGGCTGTGTGTGGGTGGCTGTGTGTGTGGGTGGCTGTGTGTGTGGGTGGCTGTGTGTGTGGGTGGCTGTGTGTGGGTGGCTGTGTGTGGGTGGCTCTCTGTGTGTGGGTGGCTCTCTGTGTGTGGGTGGCTGTGTGTGTGTGTGGGTGGCTGTGTGCGTGTGGGTGGCTCTGTGTGTGTGTGTGGGGGTGGCTCTCTGTGTGTGGCTCTCTGTGTGTGGGTGGCTCTCTGTGTGTGGGTGGCTCTCTGTGTGTGTGTGTGGGTGGCTCTCTGTGTGTGTGTGGGTGGCTCTGTGTGTGTGTGTGGGTGGCTCTGTGTGTGTGTGTGTGGAGCTCTGTGTGTGTGTGTGGCTCTGTGAATACTCTCTACTACTCTCTAATGCTCACCTATTGCCATTGTAAATGACAATACCATTTATTTATGTTTAAAAAAAAAAGAAAAAAAATGTCATGAGCAATGCCAATAGCTCTACCTTTAATAATGCCGAGACCATTGCATTGTAAATGCTTGTTTTGTTCTTCTCATTAGTAAGCTATTCATCTGCTAATCTGTTTTTCCTTCCTGCCATATATACTGTCATTTGAATGCTCGAAGAAAACCTATAAAAGTCGTGCAGATTTGGGAGAGGTTAGCATTAGATGCTCACTACTAGGGAGGGGAGGTCATCTCTTCAAATTGCAATATTGCATTTGCTGTGTATATATTATTGCCACACATCTCTGACACCCCCTTGAAAACAATCTCCCTGGCACAATGTAATAATTATTTGAATCTTGTGGGCATCCAGGGAATAATGCCCGTTTGCACTCGGGGAAAATGCTGTCCATCAAAACAATCTAGCGATTTCAAATGTCTTCATCTCTGCTATGCTAGTTACTTGGAAATTCTGAATGGGCCGGCAGTAATGCAATCAGACTTCAGTCCTAGATTCTAGTTTCTAGATTATAGGTGCTTCCTTTTCATCACGTACTGCACCTGAATCCTTATGCTGCTAATGACAAAGCAACCTTGCTCGGATTAACTCCATCAACAGGCCAACGTTGAGCTAAAGAGATCACAAATAGTGCCACAAGAGACACAAGTATTTCATCCAGACCAGTTTATTACTCTGCATTCTGAGCATCGCAGCCTTGCACCTATAAAAGGAAAAATAAAATTACAGAACTGAAAATGCAAAGAATAAATTCAAGAATAGCCAAAATTCTGACACCAAACAAGAAAAAAAAAAAACTTTGCTGCTTTGATATGGTAACAATGGGAAACGGCCTTAATAACCAACACACCTGAGCCACACCTGCCTTTTCCTCACTAGCCGAACCACTCTTGCCGTAACCACGCATATGACTTATTCACAGAGATGACCTCTGTCTGCCTTCTACTCTCGGCACAGCACTTCCCAGAAAATAAGACTCCTTGCCTTCTACTGCCTGCATAGAAAGTCCCCCCGCTCAGAGATGACCCCTTGCCATCTACGCCTTGCATGGCGTGGTGTTCCCAATGGGGGTGATGCTCTGAAGACTATCAGATTTTGTGCACTTGATCCACTTCAGATTAATGCAGTGGGCGTGTGTGGACAAATCTTCCTGGCTGGGTGGGAATATAATGATGCTCTCCAGTTGACAAAAAGGGCACCTTGGCAGATCTTTCGAGTGAGTGTTGCCGGGGACTGCGTGGTAATGGCATTTTGTTTGCTTTGATACTTGCACAGTGCCACCATTGCCTTTGCCTACGAACGTAACGTTTGTTCTTGTGCTCGAGTGTCTACCATATATTGCTGTATTATACCTCCTCTAATTATACTTTGTTTTCTCTCGAGCAGGCTTCACTTTCAAATAGTTTATTGCAGGGGCTTAGACTGTAGACACCTAGATCTTTGTTTACCCAACAAATTCCAAAGCATTGTAGCTGTAAGATAACTTTGGTGGTGAATACACTTGCTGGCGACTGGCGAGATCTGTGTGCAGTCTAGTTACAGGCCGGCCTCAGTCACTCATACAAAGTATAAAGAGACAGAGTTAAATGTGATGTTCCAGCTGCAAAGTGAAGCATGCACCATGCAGGTCACAGATGCGCCCAGTCCCTCATGTCGTGTGTCACAGTGCCCTCCTCCTCCTAAATTGTATCGTTCTGAGACGAAATCGGAAGGGTAGTAGGAGCAGCCGCAGGTACTAGTCAATCATCTAACGACTTTTCTGGACGTATTATTAAAACACCTTCCTGAGCTCCGCCCCGTCCGGACCCCCTCTTCCGGGGCCCCCACCTACGCTCCCTGCACAGGGCCACCATGAGCCTAGAGCCGGCCCTGATAGTGTTGCTGCACACCACAAAACACTGTGTTCATGATGTAGTAATGCATTCAACTACATTTTACGGAGAATTAATGCAATTGTTTTTGAGCAACTCAACAAACAACCTTATATCAATGTGGAACCAATTTTTACTCTGTTGTTTCAGATTTTTAGAACACAGAAGGCTGTAAGTATGCCGAACCGTAAGTACACGGTCTGGCATCCAGCTGAGTCTGGGACGGGTGCGCCTTAGCGTGCGCATACCTCTCGACTCATCACACTTTGGTCCTGACGAAAACCTAACAATTTATTTAAAAGGGTGAAACATGTTGACCATATTCACACAACACTGATACTTTCTGGTCATACTACTCCAGTAGAAGTATCCCACTTGCTTTTTAACCGTGTCACATGACTCTAGAATAAAGCTTGCAAGGAGTACATGTCGAACACTTTTTTAAACTCACTTATTTCCTAAATTACACTTTTCACAACTCACAAAAAAAAACAGCTCCGCTGTAGGTACAGACGTCAAAGCACACCTGAGTGGCACTCGGTCACTCAGGTGGACCAATATGATGAAGCATGTCACCAACCAGGTTGAGTGAGGTTTTTATAAAAAAGAAAGAATTCTTTCTTTATCTGCATCTTTCTCCCTCCTGGTTTGATCACTAGGACACTGTGTCCTGGGGATACTGCTCTCTTTCTTTTTGAAAATATATAACCTTCAGGGGATTAGGAGTATTACCCAACAAACAATACCCTCTCTCTCCCTTTGTTTATTACGTATGTCTGAAACAAGCCACTGGGGCAGTATTGCAGGAGGGAATGTGGCTTTATGGCCAGAGCTGCCAATTTTGGGCGTAGGGAGCCAGGTTTGTGTCCTGAAGTTGGCTTAACATCTTGTGATTCTGGGCAAATAATTTAACAATCCCTGTGCCTAAAAAATAAAATCTAATCTTAACTTGTGTACTGTAATTGGTGCTCATGTAAATCAATCCTTGGGCCGAGTTTGCGCTATATAAAACTTTAATAATTAAAAATGTTAAATAAGCAAAGGATCGGGTACCGGTCGCAGAGCCATCACAGAAGGTCTGCAGATGAAGGTAGTGGTAGAAACAAACTGTGGTGCTATCTCGAGGCGCCATGTGTTTGTCTATTAAAAAACGCTTTATACGATTGGTATTACGTCTGAAGCCGGGAATGCCTTTGGCGTGTCTCCAATCATTACAGATCTAGTCGCACTCTCCTCTGTTTGTACCGGAGGTGAGTGCACAGGAATGTTCATGCAAGTTTCTATGGTACACTAAAAAAAATCATGTTTCTTTTGTGTAGACTACCAAAAAAAACAAATATGCTCCTGGCATACGTGGCTGTAGATACATATGCTGTGTAACTCCTTCTAGCTAACATTGGGCTAGGACGTGTACATTTTGTTTTTCTTCAGAGAAGGTCTTTTCGAATCACAAGGACTAGTGACTCACCCTGTTAGTGGTAATGCACATGGGCATCGGCTCCATTGTTAGATTTTTTTTCTCCGCAGTTGGGTTCAAATGTGTCGATGTGAGCTCCAGTTCAACGCTGTGTGGTGCTCTCCCAGACCATCGGATCAGTTCCTGGTCGGTAGAAACAATCTCACTTACTCGTCGGTCTCCACAATTGCGTACAGCTCAGCTCCATTCCTACTGAAGACCTCTCAAAATACCATCACTTCAGTTGAGGCTGTTCCAATGAAGGAAAGGGTTCCATTTCGGTTCTGTCCAACTTGCCAAGCCAAAAATCTGAGGTCAAACTTCCACGAAGCCCCAGACCACGTGAGGACTCCTGCTCGGCATGTCTCGTATTCTGCAACAAAAAGAACCTATGGAACAGATGAGCTTGACACATTGCTTTGGCCTTCATGATGCACAGACGAGAGGTAGAAGATACCCTGAACCCTTTTGGGGAGCAAGAGGAGGAGGAAGCTATAAAACGACTGGATGCCCCAGGGGTTGAAATTGAGGCAGCCTTCTTGCCGGAAAGCGTGATTTCCGAATCGGGTGTAAAAGCAGACAAGCCTTTATCGTCCCAGCACCTGCTGAAAACCAGTGTGAGTAACATCCTTACCCCTTCTACTCACCAAAGAGAGGCATAAGCTTTGAGTTCCTGTGCCTTTTCTGAGGCTTCCAGTGCACCACTGCCTTACGGCCACGGTCAACACCTTCATTCCGAGGCAGGCTCGACGCCTGTTCCACATTCAATGTCGAAGTCCGCCTTGAAGCTCGAGTTATGATGTCGACAGTTGCTTTGGTGCCGGATCCAAAGACGCATGCCTGATCACCATCGTATTCGAAGCATCTGGACTCAAAACGTTCGGGCTCGAAGCACTTGGAGCCAAGCTCGACACAATCTGGACATCCACTCTCTTGGCTCCATCTACACCACCCATGATGGCTGCGCCCTCCACCGCTTCTGAGGATTTCGACCAACCAATCCTTCACCAGCTGCAAGAACAACTCAACACCAAGCAGCAATGGATTCATATCCAAGCAGGCGCTTGTTGGATCCTGGCAAAGCCTCCGCATGTGCCAAATGACTCAGTTCCTCACAAGAGGAAATTGATTTTTGAGGAAGCCCTCAAGCCTCCTGTGGAACAAACGCCTAAAAATCTGAGGAAACATGACAAGAACACCTCTCCACTGACTCCTGCTCACCCTTATACTTCACCTCCTTCTCTCCAGCCTTCTCCTCATTCACCTACCTCTCCTTTGCTGCCTGTTGACCTTCCACAACACTCACCATAGGTTTCCTCACATTCGAGGGTGTGGGGACAGTCCAAGGTTACCCTTTGGTCCCTATTAACCCCTCCTTACTGCCCTTAGGTCCCAGATCCCTGGAATGACCATGATACAGAGCCACCACTGGACTCAGATCCAGATCTGTACCCAACAAAACCTCACCCCGATGATGTCACCTATACCTCGAGGTCCTACACAGGACAGCGCCCTTTCATAAAGTTGAGATGCATGTCCAACATGAGGAGGACAATTACATTTTGAAAACCCTTTTCTCCACCCAAAGCTCCCTACAGAATCTCCCGATGCTCAAGTGGGTCCTCAGACCGCCCACTCACATCTTTAAAGAGCCAGTCAAGGTGGGGATGATCACATCTAGGGTCTACAAATAGTTCAGGGCCTCTCCCACCAGCCCCCCATACACAAGGGGTCAGCTACTCACTAGTGGTCCACACAGCTAGGAAGCATGCTAACAGTTAGGGCATTGGTGGCGCCCTCTGACAGACAGGGAGAGCAAACAAATCTATGCCGGGGGTAAGAGAGAAGCGGCGCAGTCCACCACTCATTGGCGGGTAGCGGACGCCTTCAGCCTCCTTTCCCGATACAACTGTGCCCACATGGATCTTGGCCAACATTTCCCAGAGCAGTTCCACAAGACTTGGCAGGAGTTGGTGTCGGAGGGCAGGATCATCTTGTTGTATAGCATTTTAGGACCCTAGTGTAAATTTCCCGATTCATGCCCTTATATATGTATAAATCACCATATCCTTATATAGGCATAGAAATCATAACCATATTTAGACATAGCTCGTGCAGTCCAAATACGGCATAGCTACTTCCACTAGTTCCGAAAATCGACAACGATTTCTTAGAAAACTCGGCTTCAGCAGTTAGAGACTTACCCTTCCTTGAATATTGATTTGTCCAAGAACTCATGGAGTTTTCAAAGAACTGAGACTCATTGATGACGTTATTATGTCCAACTTTACGTCAAACTCGGCACCTTCAAGGTATAAATATGCCCACAGTTGCCCTAGCAAACACACAGCGGTTTGGAGCAGTTTGACTATCTACTTGCCCAATGCATCTCGCTACAGCAAGTGCCGAAGGAAACCGACCCTCCAGCAGACGCACTGAGAGAGACGCTGTCTTTTCTCCTGCCGAGAAATCCAGCTTCAGTGTTTCCAAGCTCCCCTTATGGGGTGTTGGGAAATCGAGTCCAGAGACAGAGAGATACCAGACCTCCTTCATTCTAAACCAAGGTACGGAGCTGATTAGACCCTAAGAGAAATCTTGGATAGATTCTTGGCAAAAGAATACTAAACTTATGCTACACCACACTTACTTCTTCCCTCGTACTAGACTTAAGTTAGGTGCATCGGGGTAGGTGTATTTTAGAAGCACCAGTTGAGTACTTTTAGTCTTTATTTTTTTTCATGTATGTATTTTATGGCTTAGAAACCATACCATGCTTTTACAGTATTATTTCAGAATACTCTTCTTGCTGTACGCATTATACTTTACAGCCAGTATTACGATTGTAGCAGTTCATTTCTTCTGCATGAGAAAGAAGACTATTATGCGGAGGAAGCGTTGGAGGGAGCAGAGAGGTTTCTCTCGCGCTTCTGAGAGATATCGGGCTTCAAAGTCAACTGGTCCAAGACCTGTTTATTCCCTGTGCGCCAGGGAGAGCTGCGACCCACCCACCGCCCCTTGTTAACCTGGAAGCCATTATGCTTGAAATACTTAGGGGTCTACGTGTACCACACAGCGGCGGATATGCTGGTCGGTAACGTGGGACGCTGTATACGAGCGCTAAAGGGCAGCATGGCATTTTGGACCACACTCCCGCTTTCGGTGACCCGCCGGATCTCTTTATTTAAAATGGTTGCTCTGCCGCGCCATCTCTATTATTTTCGCACGCTACCTGTGTGGATAGCCAGCCTCGTTTTCGACGTTTACAATCGCAGCTGACCTCTTTCTTATGGGGCTCGGGCAGATGCAGAGTTGCACTCAAAACACTCATCCTTCCGAAAGACGAGGGAGACTTAGCGATCCTGGACTTCGAGCTCTATTACCTCGCTGCCCAGCTGCAGATCTTCACGCAGGAGGTGGCGAAGGTGTTTCGTGGCCCGGAGCTTTGAGCGAGATGGAGGCACCCCGAGACATGTCCTCACCTATATTACCCTGCAGCAGAGGCTAACCCTGAACGACTTAACCCTTGAGAAGCGGACATTTCGGCTCTGCTGGAACTGTTCCCAGCGTCGCGCGGGCGTACGACATCCGTTCCCAACCTGAGACACCTCTCGGAATGGTGACGGCGCACCCACACGGAGGGGACTGGTCGCAGTTACAGATCTGGGAAGACGCGGTGCTGCAAGTCCTTGGTGACTTATACGAAGATGGAGTCTTAACACCGTATCAAACGTTACAAGAGCGGTTTGGCCTCCCGAGGGGAGGTTTCTTGCTGCACGCTGCGGTGACCGGGGCAATGCAGGCACATTGGAAGGAGGGGCTCTCCGAGCCCACAACGACCATGGCATGTCAGCACACCATGATGGCGGCGGGAACTTAAAAGGCAGTAACATGCCTGTACTCAAGCATGCTGCGAGAGAACTTGCCGCCCTTGACAACGCTAAAGACCAAGTGGGAGGCTGATTTGAATCAGGAGATCCCCGAGACAGTTTGTACACAGTTGGTGGGGCGAGCTCGGAAGGGCACGAGGAACGCACGCTTCCAACAGATACACTTCTACGTCCTCCACAGGGCCTATTTAACACCCGGCAAAATTAGAAAGTATTTTGGAGCGGCCGAGGCCGCGTGCCCCAGATGCAATTTGGAGGGAGTGGAATTTGGCCATATGTTTTGGTCCTGCCCTGACTTGAGAGGTTATTGGAGGGCAATTGGTGAAATGCTGAATTGCTGTCAGTGTACTACATTGGTTCCCACACACCCCCAAGAACAAGATTACAAGCGAATTTATAGATACGGGCCTGCTCTTAGCCAAAAGGGAGATCACAAGACTATGGATGGCGAGGACGGGGCCCACACACAGGAGATGGGTTAATGAGTTCTTAAATGGGCGGCTGCTGAAAGTACACTAAGATACCAAGTGGCGCGCCGGAGATCTGACGACAAGGCGCTAGACGCAGCAGCTGCGTGGGAGACACTATTACAGGCATTACGGGATAGCACATTGCAAGAGGATGGGAAACTACAGGACCTGGACGGAGACCCTCCCCAAGTCACACCAGGCACATTGCATACCTAGACAACCTGTAGCTCCTGATAACACCCATAGATGTAGACCGAACGAGCTCTACTGCGTGGGTGGTGGGTCCTAGGGGGGGGGTGTTAGTTGGGGACAGTTTTCTGGATTTGAGGGGGGTGAGGGAGAAAAACTAAAAGCAGACATGAGACCTACTTGCGAAATGGATACAACTGGAATTGCACTACTGCTTCTGACACATCACTGCTCAACGCCGCCCGACCTCTGGGTTGTTGGCTCCACGGCTGTGTAAGATACTGTATAATGAAAAGCGACACCAAATATCAAATGGAAGTATTACGTGTATAATTAGTCTGCATTAAAAACTAGAAAGAGACTGTTCAACAAATACTTTTATTGAAAACGCATGTCTCTCTATTCTATAATTTGAGAAAACCTGATAGATATCAAGATACTGATTCACGTTCCTCTTGTACCTTTCAGACTTACTCGCAGAAATCTGAAAGAAGAGGACGGTCAGAATACAAGGAAGAATGCGTGAAGTCCAAAGAGGATCACCACGTTCCAAAAAATAAGAAAACTCAATTCACCAAAAAGAAGTTAGCAAGTCTTAAAATCAGACATGCCGAGGATCTGGAGGACACAACTCAAGAACAGGGAGTGGGTCCAGACAATGCTGGACAGCGCAGCAGAAGTTACCATAGCTCGCGGGATCCTGAAGGATCATCTGGAGACAGTGGACCTGAATGAATACATTCAGGTTGAAAATGCCGATACCAGGGTTAGCGTACCCCATAAGTTATGTGAAGTAACACTTCGGATAGAGGGGGACATAACTAGAAAAATAAAAGCACTCTTTTGGGAGAAACTATCAAAGGGTTATGACATTCTTCTGGCTGAAAAAGACTGGCCACCTGAATTTGTCAGGGAGTGCCCACGTGGCAAAGAGATCATTATGTGAAGCAAAAAGCAACATTAAGATGCTGCATCCAATTGCACAGCTTAAAAGGAAAAACTTCCAGTTTTTTTAAAGTTCAATATTTCATTCTTTATTATTCACAATTTGTTCAGCTTGACTTCATTTTTCACGACAATAGTATCAACAAGCCCCATTTGCTCCATCTGATACAACTCGACACCATAAATGGCTGCAAAACAGTCCATGAGTCCAATTAAATCTCTGAGTTCGTGAATATGAATAGCATTGTCTCTCTAGTTGTTACATGGAAAATCATCTTTGTTGGTTCGGGCGCAATACTGCTATTGAGGCAAGAAATATCATTGTTGAATGAGCGCAGAAGTAGTGGTTGCACACCATATTTAATCCGTTTACTCGTGGTGATTATTCACAAACAGAATAATAAAGAATGAAATATTGAACTTTAAAAAAACTGGAAGTTTTTCCTTTTAAGGTGTGCGATTGGATGCAGCATCGTATTGTTGCTTTTTGCTTCACATTAAGTACACACGTGCAATGAGGCGAGGCATGGTCACCAGTCAGCACGCAAAACTTGTTAAAAATAGATCACCACGAGTAAACTTAATTGGACTCATGGACTGTTTTGCAGCCACTTATGGTGTCGAATTGTATCAGATGGAGTTTACATGGACATCTGCATAAAAATGAACCGAGTATCGAATTGTTATTAAGTTGGTTGAA